>NC_060286.1:11133652-11733652 GCF_021613505.1 Equus quagga
TACTCTCAAATTTATTGACTTTTTAAAAAGGGAGATATTAATATAACCTTATTGGTATGCAATAATTATAATAATATTAGTGAAAATTGAGGAGTGTGAGTTTTTTTTAAAAGACCCAAATATATTTTTGATGGTATTTCATTTATATAGTTGCCTCTTATTCTGAAAATCTGATAAACTTTGTTCAGTTGTCATGGTTTTTATGTAGATCTGAAAGAGTGATTTTAACAGCTAAGTAAATTGTATTTTAGAATCATATATTCTTCTCAGCAGTACTAATTAGTAATATTTTATGCATTGAATGTCAGTGTAACCAGGGAGAGCCGAAAATTTTATTTTCTTTTTTGACCTTTTAAATCTATTCCATTCCTTCTGAAACCATTGAGCGGTTTTCAACATTAATGTTGTATTTAGGAATAGAGAAATTCACAATGAGAAAATATTTTCGGGTTTCTAAAATTTCCTTCTATTTGAAAAAAATAAGTTTGACTATTTACTGAGGGAAAATAATGTTTTAAGATAAATATCAGTATTTAGTTAGTTGTATTTTAAGAACATTTGTTTTACTTGTACTGAATTAAGTGGAGCTGTGCTGGTAATAGTGACAGTCAATTTCTTATTTCTTATTCGAGAGGTTAGAGGAAGCTTTCTGACAAAGTCAGTCTGTTACTCATGGCAGTTTTTCTCAAACTTTTGTTCTTAAGACCCATTTTACATTCTTAAATGTTATTGAGGGAGACTACAAGAAACTTTTGTTTCTTTGGATAATATTGGTATTTACAACATTAGAAATTTAAACTGAGAAATTCAGCATAATTATTAATTTACTTAAAAATAACCTATCACATATTATGTAAATAACATTTGTAATAATAATAAATAATTTCCAAAACAAAAAAATTTAATGAAAAGAGTGTCATTGTTTTACATTTATGCAAATCCCTTTAATGTCTGGCTGAATAGATGATGTCTGGATTTTTATATCTGCTTCTGCATTCACTATATTGTTGTATGTTGTTTTGATTAAAGTATATGAAGAAAATATGGCCTCACATACATATATAGTTGGAAAAGGGAGAAGTAATTTTAGCTTTTTAGATGATTGTGGATATCATTTTTTTGATACTTCATCAAAACTTGACAAATGGTGGTTTTCTAAACTGTGAAACCTGAAACTATATCAATGAGCATTTTAACTTTTTACTTTATTACGTTAAAATCCATGGCTATGTTGTATACTTTGACTGGATGTTTAACTCATGCATGATTTTGTAACGTTAGGCTTGGGTCATTTGGAAAATACTGGTTCACTGACTTATGCATCTTCCAAATGTTGACATGTTTCATTGTACAATATCAAAAAATCACTTGTTAATAGCACCAGTGATCCCATTAGAAAGGGAAGATGTTAAGCTCACGGTGAAGAATACATGTTTTCTCAACTTCTACTTTTTACTTAAAAGTTTGAATTTTATTGTTGGCAACTGTCACTTTAAGTGATATACTTACTTTGTTCATTTTCAGGAAAATATCTGACAAATACCCAAGTCTGAACAACTCTAGTTCTTTTAAGTGAAAACAATGTTTTGTGGAAAGTGGCTCTTTCAGCTAGCAACTCAAACAGTCCCACAAGTGGTTTTCCCTAAGACAATCATTATGCATAGAAATGCATTATGCATAGTTTCATTTCAATACACAGACTGTTAAAAAGATGTATACTCAAGGGTTGAGATTTTAAAAAATAAAAATGATTTTTACTCCTTACCAACAATATTCTTAAGTTAAACTGGCTTCCTATAACCATTCCCCCCCCCCCCCCCCAATTGTGTGTCAGTGAAGCATGTTACTGTGACTACTAATATAGTTTGGTGCCAGTGTCTTGATTCATTGTAAGGCACCAGAAGTTTTATTTACCTTTATTTTTGTACTGTGCGTGCAAATGTCAACTCTGAAAAAGGCAAATACCATCTCAATATTATGAAAATAGTTTTGGCCTTGTGGATCCCTGATCCATTTGTGTGATCTGTGGACCATACTTTCATATGCAGTAGGCCAGTTTGTGGATATTGGAGGATGGTTACTTCTGATAATTTTTTTCCCCAAATTTTCCTGTTCAACTTCTTGTCCTGAGCTAAATTTCACAGGTTTAAGCTACTGTGCGTTTTTATGGAATCAAGGTAATAGAAGGTTCTTGATAAGAACCAATCTTGAAGATTGATTATTTAGCAGTTCTGAAGGCCTAGAAGAGTGAAAAAGAAATAATTTTGCTTTGAATTTGAGTGGTTCTTTAGATCAAGGTTTAGAAAAAGCAAGAAAAAATTTGTGTCAGTGGAGGCTGGTACAAGAGCTTCAAAATAAGACTGTCCTTTTACCTTTAAATTATGTTCTCAGAGTTGTTAGATCTTGGAGTTTTGGCACTGGAGGAAGAGAAGTTGAGGAGTTTCAAACCTTTAGCAGATCCACACTAAAACTAGAACAATTCCACGTTTTTTCTGTGTCGAGGTTCTATTTAAGATTTTAGTAGGAAAAAGGATTCTGCTGCTAAAATATGTTTAGAAAGTTCATGTTTACCTTTAGGACTTATTTCTAAATAGCTTGGTTCATTTTCTCATGCAGATTATCATTACTGGTTGTTATTTGTATATGGGTTCATCTGTTTAACACATGTGTGGCAGGCACTGGCTGGATCTGGGAATGAGTAAGATAGAAGGCAGAAATCGACAGACATGGTTCCAGTCCCTAGCCTTGTATAGTACACAATTTTGGACCTTACAGTCTGACAGAATCTTCTCTGTTCTTTAGCTGGTCCTGGGTTAGGTTCCCTGCATCTGTTTTCCGACGTCAAAATTATTACCCTAGTAACCTTTAGCATTTCTTTAAGTTTTTTTTTTTTTTGTGAGGAAGATTAGCCCTGAGCTAACATCTGTGTATGTTATGAAATGCAGGACAATCTCTTGAAGTAACCAAAGGACATTAATCTATCTGTAAACTTTATTCATTTAATCTACCTATATGTTTTAAATATTATTTATTTTATTTGTCTATGAATTTAAATTTCATTGATTGAGTAAATAATATAGCAAAAGAAAAAAAATTTTTCTCCAGTCTAGGATCAAATTCAGGATCATAAGTTGCTTTTAGTTCTCACTCTCTTTCGTTTTCTTTAATTTGAAAAAGTTTCTGTCTGTCTCTGTTTTTTGAAGAGTGTAGGCCAGTTATTTTGTAGAAAGTCCTTCAGTTTGGGTTTGTCTTATGTTTTGTCTTAGTAGAATCAAGTTATGCGTTTTTCGCAGGGCTACCCAGTAGTGATGCTGTGTCCTTCTCAGGGTGTCATATTTGCAGACTCATGATGTTAATTGTCTCTGCTAGTGATGTTAACTTTGATTACCTGCCAATTTTCTTCACTATAAAGGTACTATTTTTTCCTTTGTAATTAATAAGTATATTGTGAGGAAATACTTGAGACTGTAAATATCCTGTTTCTCATCAGACTTTCCATTAACTAGTTTTGCATCCCTTTGAGGAGTTCTGATTGAATCAGTACTAATATGGTGGTTGCCAAATAGTCCATTTCTCTTTAATTAGTTGACATTCTAACATGTGTGTACACATGGATTCTTATTTTACTTAGTGCTATCAGATTACTATATTTATTTTGATTTCTCAGATTATCTCAGATCTGGTTCCTTCAGGCTGACTCCTGTGTTCTTAAGACATACTTTCATCATTCTTTGAGCATTTCCTTAGTTTCTGGCATAAGATGTTCTGGGTCTGTCTTGTACTACCGCAGCTCCTGAGGTGGAATCAGCCATTTTTCCAGGAAGTCTCAGTTCCTTTTCTTGGGGAATAGTATTTTGATGAAAGGTCTGGGTGATAGTTGTTGTGCTCACTGTATTGGGGTGTGATTGCTTCCAGGCCCTCTCTCAGTTGATAAAGTTAGGAAATACACACACTGACACATTCATATCTGTATGTATTTCTATGTATGTGTATCTATAACTGAGTTCAAGTTGATACTTCCAATCCAGCACCACAGGATTCATTCTAATCTTCGTTTTTCAGTATTTCTAATTCCCTTTGCTGACAGTGAGAGTCCTGGCTCTGATTATTTACAACACATTTAACTTATTTAATCAATTCTAGAATGCATAGAAGCTAGTCTCAAAATTGATAAATCCATACCACTGGCAAAAACTAACTAGTGTTCTTTTTGTTTTCAGCTTGAAAGTGTGTAGACAAAATACCATGTTCAGAAGTTATTAGTTCTCCCCAGTGGCCCTACCCCCACTTTCAGGGTGGATATGCTATTTATTTGGAATACTTTTAGGTCTAGTTCCTTCTGTTTACATACTACTTTAGGGGTTAGCCCTCTTCTATCCTTGTTTATTTTATTTACTTTTTGAGTATGTGAAACATTAATATGGCTCAGAACTATAGGAGTTCGTTAACAGGAGTCAGAACTATATAGAGAGGTATGCTCAAAAGTGTCATTTCCCCATCTCTTCTGCTCCATTTTCATACACCCCCTGATAGGCTGAAAAATGGCGCAGAAAAGACGTGCAGGTACTCATCTCTGGAACCTGTGAATGTTACCTTATATGAAAACAGGATCTTTGCAGATGTGGTTAAGTTAAATTGAGGCTCTTGAGATGGAGAGATCCTGGGTGGGCCCTAAATGCAATCACAAATTGATAAGAGGAAAGGAGAGGGAGACTTGACGTAGAAGAGGAGAAGGCGGTGTGACCCTGGAGGCAGAGATTAGCGTGATGCAGCCACAAGCCAAGGAATGTTGGCAGCCACCAGAAGCTGGAAGAGACAAGAAACGGAGTCCTTCTTAGAGACTCCTAAGGAAGTGAGGCCCTATTGACGCCTTAATTTCAGCTCAGTGAAACTGATTTTAGACTTCTGGCCTTTAAAACTGCGAGCGAGTAAATTTCTGTTTTTTTAAGTCCCCACGTTTGTAGTAATTTGTTACAGTAGCCACAGGAACCTAATACACACCCCTTCTTGGTAACCAATCTTATTATTTTCTTGTTTAAATCTATTTATTCTGATCCATTGTCTTATTTTCCTTTCTTACTCAAAAGTTTGCATCCAATAAATAGTCTTTGTCCTTTTTTGTTTTTCTTTTAATATATCCTGGCAGTCACTGATCTTCCTTATCTTCCTATAGCTGCATAGTACTTGATTGTGTGGATATAGTAGTTTATTCAACCATGCTCCAATTTAGGATTTTTTGCATTTAGGATTTCCCTTAATTTGCAATTAAAAGCAATGTTGCAATGAATAACTGTGCATCTATGTTTGTATCCTATGGGTTTTTTTTTTTTCAGGGTAAATTTCTAGAAGGGAAATTACTAATTCAAAAGGTAAATAGTGTATAAGTTTTGTTAGAGATTGCCGAATTCCCCTCCATTAGCATTATACCAATTTACATTCTTGCCAGTAATTTATGAGAGTGCCTGTTTTCCCACAGTCTTGCCAGCAGAATATTATATTTAAAATTTTGGGGGATAAGTGATAAGTGATATGTCAACATACTGAGTGAGGTTGAAAGTCTTTCATATATTTAAGGGCTATTTTTATGTATTTTATTTTTTGTAAATTATCTATTAAAAATTTTACAAATTATCATTGGTCTCATTTTCTCTCAGTTTTTAAGAATTCTTTCTCACACAGCTAGAGGACCTACAACTAGAATATACAATGATGTGCTGGGGGGCGGAGGGCTTCGGGAAGAAGAAGAAGGAGGGAAAAAAAAAGATTGCAACAGATACTAGCTTAGGTGCCAATCTTTAACAAAAAGCTTTCCCCACAAGAGAGAGTGGATCTTTATCTGTAATATATGTTGTAAATATTTTCTCCCAATTTTTCATTTGTCTTTTGATTTTGCTTATGTTATCTTTTAAAAAAATAGTACTTAAGTTTTTAGAGAAGTTTTAATTCTATAGAAAAATTGATCAGAAAGTACAGACTTGCCACATTACACCTCCCCACCCCTCACTTCCCTTTATTATTTACATCTTGCATTAGAGTTGCACATTTGTTATAAGTGATAAACCAATATTGATACCTTATTAGAAATAAAATCCATAGTTTATGTTAGAGTTCATTCTGTTTTCTATTTTATGAATTTTGACAAATATGTAATGACGTGTTTACCATTACTGTATCGGACAAAATAGTTTCACTGTTTCAAGCATGTTTTCTGACCACAGTGGTATGAAACTAGAAATTAGTTATGAGAAGAAAACTGGAAAATTCAGATATGTGCAGATTAAACACATGCTACCGAACAACCAGTGGGTCAAAGAAGAAATAAAAAGAGAAATAAAATATTGCCTTGAGACAGATGAAAATGGAAATACAGAATAATAAAACTTATGGGATGCAGCAAAAGCAATTCTAAGAGGAAAGTTCATAGCAGTAAATGCCTACATTAAGAAAAAAAAAGAGGTGAGATAAACATCTTAACTTTAACTTCAAGGAACTAGGAAAAGAACAAGCTAAGCCCAAAGTTAGTGGAAAAAAGGAAATACCAAAGATCAGAGCAGAAAAACATGAGATAGAGACTAAAAAGAGAATTGAAAAGATCAATGAAACTAAGAGTTGGTTTTCTGAAAAGATAAACAAAATAGACTAAACCTTTAGATAAACTCACCAAGAAACACAAGAGAGGACACAGATAAAATCAGGAATGAAAGAGGAGACATTACAACTGATATCACACAAATACAAAGGATCATAAGAGACTACTATGAACATTATACACTAACAAATTGGACAACCTACAAGAAATGGAAATTCCCAGAAACATACAACCTACTAAGACTCAATTATGAAGAAATAGAAAGTCTGTACAGACTGATTACTAGTAAGGAGATTGAAGCAGTAATCAAATACCTCCCCAGCAAATAAAACTTCAGGACCAGATGGCTTCACTGGTGAATTCTACCAAATATTTAAAGAAGAATTAATATCAGTTCTTCTCAAACTCTTCCAAAAACTAGAAGAGGAGGGAACGCTCCCAAACTCATTTTACAAGACTAGCATTACCTTGATACCAAAACCAGACAAGGACACTACAAGAAAAGAAACCTACAAGCCAATATTCCTGATGAACATAGACGCAAAACTCCTCAACAGTATGTTAGCAAACTGAATTCAACATACAGATCTTCCTTGACTTATGATGGAGTTATGTTCTGATAAACCCATCATTAAGTTGGAAATACTCTAAGTCAAAAATGCATTTTATATGCCTAACCTATGGAACATCAGAGTTTAGCCTAGCTTACCTTAAACGTGCTTAGAGCACTTACATTAGCCTACAATTGGGCAAAATCATCTAACACAAAGCCTATTTTATATTAAAGTGTTGAATATCATGTAATTTATTGAATACTGTACTGAAAGTGAAAAGAGGTTGGTTGTATTGGTACAGAATGGTTGTAAGTGTAATGGTTGTTCACCCTTGGCTGACTGGGAGCTGTGGCTTGCTGTCACTGCCCAGCATCACAAGAAAGTATTGTATTCCATATCGCTAGCCTGGGAAAAGATCAAAATTCAAAATTTGAAGTACAGTTTCTACTCAATGTGTATTGCTTTCGCATCATCATAAAGTTGGAAAACCATAAGTCAAACCATTGTAAGTTGGGGACCATCTGTACATTAAAAGAATCATAAACTATGATCAAGTGGGGTGCAAGGATGGTTTAACATAAGCAAATCAATAAATGTGATATACCAAATGAATAGAATAAAAGATAAA
This sequence comes from Equus quagga, assembly GCF_021613505.1. NCBI lineage: Eukaryota > Metazoa > Chordata > Mammalia > Perissodactyla > Equidae > Equus > Equus quagga. The sequence goes on from NC_060286.1 coordinate 11,141,424, forward strand.
AATATCTCAATAGATGCAGAAAAAGCACTTGACAAAATACAACATTCTTTTGTGATAAAAACTTTCAACAAATTGGGTATAGAAGGAACATACCTGAGCCTATGGAATGGGAGAAAATATGTGTAAGTCGTATATCTGATAAGGGATTTTTATTTATTTATGTTTTTCCCCCCTGCTTTTTCTCCCCCAATCCCCCCAGTACATAGCTGTATATTTTTAGTTGTGGGTCCTCCTAGTTGTGGCATGTGGGACGCCGCCTCAACGTGGCCTGATGAGCGGTGCCATGTCCACGCCCAGGATCCGAACCAGTGAAACCCTGGGCCACCAAAGGCAGCGCGTGCGAATTTAACCACTCGGCCATGGGACTGGCCCCCTGATAAGGGGTTAATGTCCAAAATATATGAAGAACTCATCCAACTCAACAGCAAAAAAACATTTTTTAATCTGATTACAAAATGGGTAAAGGAACTCAATAGGCCTTTTTTCCGTAGAAGACATGCAAATATCCAACAGGTACATGAAAAGATGCTTGACATCACTAATCATCAGGGAAATACAAATCAAAACCTTGGTGAGATATCACCTCACACTTGTTAGAATGGCTATTATGAACAAGTGTTGGCAGGGCTGTGGATAAAAGGGAACCGTTGTTAGGACTGTGAATTAGGAAAGCCACTATGGAAAACAGTACAGAGGTTCCTCAAAAACTTAAAAATAGAACCTGTTGTATGATCCCGCAATCCTACTTCTGTGTATTTATCTAGAGGAAATGAAAATAGGATCTTGAAGAGATATCTGTACTCCCATATTCATTGCAGCATTATTCACAATAGCCAAGATATGGAAACAACCTAAGTATCTGTCAATGGATGACAGATGTCAATGGATGAAGATGTGGTACATATACACAATGGAATATTATTCAGCTATGAGAAAGAAGGCCGTCCTGTCGTTTGTGGCAACATAGATGGACCTTGAGGGCATTATGCTAAGTGAAGTAAATCAGACGGAGAAAGATAAATACTGTATGATATGACTTATATGTGGAATCTAAGAAAGCTGAACTCATAGAAACAGTAGAATGGTAGTTATCAAGAGCTGAGGGCTGGCAGAAATGAGATGTTGGTCAAAGGGTACAGACTTCTAGTTATAAGATGAATAAATTCTGGGGATCTCAAAAAAAAAGGAGAAAGTTTCTGTCAATCTATCCTTAGGTTCACTGACTCTTTCCTGTATCTTTCCAATCTGTTCTTCTTGTTCTAGATACTCTTTTAAAGAGTTCTAGAATTTCCATTTTTTTATGTGAGCATGTTTCCGTTTATTCATTGAGCATAGTTATAATAGCTCTTTTAAAATCATTTCCTAACACCAACATCTGATTCTACAAGGATGGTATTAATTGCTTTTTTGTTTGGTTTCATTTTCTTGGCCTTTGTATGTCAAATAATTTTGGATTGTAGTCTTTATGTTATGGATTCTGTTATATTCCTCCATAAAAGGGCTGATGTGTTGGTGTTAGCAGGCAGTTAATTTGGTTGTACTTATACTTCAAACTTTATATCTTAGGAGGCAGTTCAGTTGTCAGTTTTTTCAGTCATTAGCTGGTATCTTTCCTGCACGTATGCACTTCATTGGTCAGTCAGTTGGTCTGCCAAAGATTTGGGCAGAGTTTCACGTAGGATTTATGACTTCCCCTATCTGACCCTCTTCATTCTGGAATTTCCTCCTTATTTTCCAGCGTTGCTGATTGCTTTGAAACCTTCCTCCAGAAAAATAAAATAAATAAAATAATTTATAAATGTTTTAAATTCTTTTTTGCTTTTTATAAATAAGAAAGAATTTTCCTCTGGAAAGTAAAAACTGCAAATAAAAACTGTGATTCTGGGGGCCGGCCCCAAGGCTGAGTGGTTAAGTTCGTGTGCTCTGCTTTGGTGGCCCTGGGTTTCGCTGGTTCAGATCATGGACACAGACCTAGTACCGCTCAGAGAGCCATGCTGAGGTGGCATTGATCCCTGAGAGATAGGAAACAGATTAGATGAGACCTGTGATTGCTCTAGCCTGGAGAGAATTTCTAGGCATGAAGCCAGGGCAGTAGAACCCAGGAGAAGCCAAGAGATCTCCCTGAATTGAGGAGACGGAGGTGGGAAGCTGAGGAGGTACCTGATACCCTGTGAATTAGGAGGTTTTCCATTTGGCTGACCATCTGTTACAGATATTAAGTTGAGGATCAGGTTGTTCCTTCAAGGTTTGTTTTTAAGATCTGTTGCGATCATTGTAGTCTTTATTCTAAGACTAATTTAGCACTACTGAGGTCTCTGCTTCTTGCTTGGAGTATACTAGGTCTCTACTCTGGTTGGATGGAACTCATATGTCTTCCACTCTGTATGAACCTTGGATTGTTCAGTTTTTAGCTCCCTGGCAGTTCTTTTTTCACCTGGCCTCATGAACTTTCACCCTTACTATGTGCAGGTTAGTGTTAAGTCAAAGACTCAGTGGACCCCTATGTAGATGTCTGGAGTCTTTTTCTGCCCAAATTCCTCCTCTGGTAGATTATTCCAGTAATTCCTGCCACCTCTACTTTTCTTTTTCTTTTCTTTTTTTTGTGGAGGAAGACTGGTCCTGAGCTAACATCTGTTGCCATTCTTCCTCTTTTTGCTTGAGGAAGACTGTCCCTGAGCTAACATCTGTGCCAGTCTTCCTCTGTTTTGTATGTGGGTCGCCACCACAGCATGGCTTGATGAGTGGTGTGTAGGTCAGCACCCAGGATTTGAACCCATGAACCTGGGGCTGCTAAAGTGGAGCCCACAAATTTAACCTCTATGCCACCTCACCTATGCCTTTCTGAACCCCAGTCTTTGTCTTTTCAAGTTAGCAAGACTGCTCTACTCTGCTTTGAATCTCCCTGCCTGCAGCAGTGTCTAGAATGTCTTGGCACAAAGTCAAAGTGCTTATAGGGCTTATCTAGCTTGTTTCCTTCTCTCAAGGAATGCAAATCTATACTAATTGTTGCCCAATGTCTGGAAACTGTTGTGTCATGTATTTTGTCTAGTTTTGTAGTTGTTTACTGTCTGAGGATAAATCTGGTACTGGTTACTTTGTAATAGCTAGAGGCATAAATCCCATACTGCTGCATTGTTCTGGGAGGTTGGTAAAGACTTGGGTGGAGGAAGGAATCACAGTGAACCTCGGCTGATTTTATAGTTAATGGCCATTTAGAAATTTGTATGTTTGAGGGTCCTGGGAGTAGGTGACTTGGCAGTGGTTTGCCTTTTTCAGCTAGAACTATCAGATGAGATAATATAAATAGTAAAGCATTACCTAAGTGTGCTTATTATTTTTGGTTTATAGTAATTTATTGAATGTTTTTATAGGCTGTTTTGGCTTAGAATAGATTTTTGATTCTTGGAATTTAAAATGATAATCGTTGGATTGCCTTTGTGGTGAAGGAGTTGGAGTTGGTGATGATGCTTCTATATTATTTCTAATCACCAAAAATTGGTTTCAGTAGGCTTTAATCTCATTGGAGAAGGACTGCTTCTCACAATTTATAATAAGGTCGGTCTGAGAATAATCTCACTTTGTAACAATAGTAAAGTAACTGGTAGAAAGACATATTTCCATAGAATGTATTGTGTCTCTACATTATTCTTGGGTTTTTGTACTCAGTGACTTGCACATACATACTCAGTGAAGATTTGATGTGTGAATCTTTGTTAAGACCATTGCACTTGTTGGTCAATCATACTGATTACTTTCTATATGTCAAACATGGTACTAGATGATGGAGAGGCAACAATAAAAGAAGTAGGAGATGGGATCCCTAATCAGAAGACTACATGAAATGGCACATATATAAGGCAGCAAAATATTCTAGCAAAGATTGATGGAGTACAGATTGATTATATCAGCCCTCAGGCAGGTGTGGAGGGGCTGGATCTTGAGAAAGTTGAGGGATGTGCATTGATTGACAAAGAGGATAAGGGAGAATAAGTCTGTTCTAAAAAGAAGGAGTGGTGTGTTGCAGGGTGACAGCTGAGAATGACAAAATTGTTCTGTGGAAAGCAAGCAAACTAAATGGAAATTTATGTAGAAGATAGAAATTAGGTTGTAGAACTAGTTGGGGTATGCAGGATGTGGAAGATTTTGAGTGTTAGTCTGAAAAGAAAGACATTTCTGATTGCCCTACATGTTAAAAAGTAGACAAAATTAAAGAATTTCCTGTTTACAAAGCAAGTTTTATAGGTGCTGACTTATTTTAAGATGATCTGTGAAGCAAATTAAGACACTGAGTGTCACTGTGTTTGACCATAATTTGCAAAATGAAAACCCATTCCTTATTGGGATTTGAAAAGCACTGCTTGCAGAATAAGTGAATATACAAAAGTTTTACGTGTTGGGGCCGGCCCCGTGGCCAAGTAGTTAAGTTCGCGTGCTCTGCTTCGTTGGCCCAGGGTTTCGCCAGTTCGAATCCTGGTCGCGGACATGGCACCACTCATCAGGCCATGCTGAGGCGGCATCCCACGTGCCACAACTGGAAGGACCCACAACTAAGAATACACAACTATGTACCAGGGGGCTTTGGGGAGAAAAAGGAAAAATAAAATCTTTCAAAAAAAAAGTTTTACATGTTATTATTGGCTATATAGGGGGAAAAAGGGATTTTTTAAAAAAGTATCTTAATGCTGACTGAAATTCGAGTGGGCTGAATTTCATGTATTTTTCTTTTGTTCCAGGTTGCTGCTTTTGCTAAGAGAGCACCCATGACTCTGATGGTATTTTCATTCAAAATAAAGTACTCGATTGCCTTTATTGATTAACTGAACCAATTCAGGTTAGTACATTTTGTAGACATGATTTCTGTGTTCAAATTATATGCTAATATTTTGAGAAATGGATAATTTTTTGTTTATGTATTTAATTATTTTTTGGTGAGGAAGATTTGCCCTGAGCTAACATCTGTTGCCAGTCTTCCTCTGTTTTGCTTGAGGAAGATTAGTCCTGAGCCAACATCTGTGCCAGTCATTCTCTATTTTGTCTTGGGATGCCTCCACAGCATGGCAGATGAGTGGAGTAGGTCTGTGCCCAGTATCAGAACCTGCGAATCTCAGGCTGCCGAAGTGGAGCTGCCGAAGTGGAGTGCGTGGAACTTTAACCACTCAGCCATGGGGCCAGTCCTGATAATTTTGTGTTTAAAGCTGCATATGTATGTACCAGTGAAGTAGAAAAGGCAAGTCAGTCTAAACTGTATTGAATTTTGTATTAGTTAACATTTTCTGACTACCTACTATGTACAATCTGCAATGCATAAAATGAAAAATATTTTACTTCCTATTTATTAGTTTTGTACTTTAAAGTAAGGGACTGGATGAAACAACTTGTGGCTGAATACAGTACATTGTACTTTTGGCATCATTGTGTGGCATATTTGGTGCTGAAAAGAACTCAGATTTTTTTGACGTTTTTAGTAGCTGACATTTAAAGATTTTATTCTTGTCCAGATCTCAGTCATACATTAAAATTTTTGTTTATTTGTTTTTATTGTTCAATCTATGAGTTTTGACAAATGTGTATTCATCACCATAATCTTGTAAATTCACTCATCTTACCTCTTTTAGTCAACCTTTCTGTCAATCTCAACCCCTAGCAACCACTAATCTATTTTTTGTCTCTATAGTTTGCCTTTTCCAATGTGTCATTTAAATGGATTAATTTGGTATGTAGCTTTTAAAATCTGGCTTCTTTCACCTAGCATAATGCGTTTGGATTCATCCTTGTTATGTGTGCCAGTACTTCATTCTTCTTTATTGCTGAGTAATATTCTACTATATAGATATACCAAGGTCATTTTATTCATTCACCAGCTGATGGACATTTGGGGAGTTTCTAGTTTTTGGTGATTATTGCAGTCAGACTTTGTTTTTTCTTTTTTCATTGTGATAAAATACATGCAAAATGTATCATCTTAACTATCTTACTGTCTTGACTTTAAGTGTACAGTTCAGTGGTATTAAATATATTCACATTGTTTGCAGCCATCACCACTATCCATCCCCATAACTCTTTTCATCTTGTAAAACTGAAACTCTATACCTATTAAACAATAACTCTCCAGTCTCTGCTTGCCCCAGCCCCTGGCAACCACTATTATTCTTTCTGTCTTTCTGATTTTGACTACTCTGAGTACTTCATATGAGTGGAATCTTACAGCTTTTTTTTGTGTTTGGCTTATTTCACTTAGCATAATGCCCTCAAGGTTCATCCATGTTAAAACATATTGCAGAATTTCCTTCCTTTTTAAGGCTGAATAGTATCCCATTGTAAGTATATACCACATTTTGCTTATCCACTTGATGGATGCTTGGGTTGCTTCCATGTTTTAGCTATTGTGGATAATGCTGCTGTGAACATGGGTGGACAAATATCTCTTCAAGATTCTGCTTTCACTTCTTTTGGGTGTATCCTCAGAAATGGAATTGCTGGATCATATGGTAATTCTACTTTTAATTTTTTGAGGAACCCCCAATGTTGTTTTCCACAGCCGCTGTACCATTTTACACTTCTACAAGCAGCATACAGGGTTCCAGTTTCTTCACATCCTTGCCAACACTTATTTTCTATTTTTTGATAGTAGCCATCTTAATGGGTGTGAGGTGGTATCTCATTGTAGTTTTGATTTGCATTTCCCTAATGATTGTAGATGTTGAGCATCTGTTCATGTGCTTGGTAGCCATTTGTATATTGTTTTTGGAGAAATGTCTACTCAGGTCCTTTGTCCAATTTTGAATCAGGCTGTTTGTTTTTTTATTGTTGAGTTTTAGGAGTTCTCTACATATTCTGGGTATTAATCCCTTATCAGATATATGATTTGTAAGTATTTTCTCCCAATCTGTGGATTGCCTTTTTATTCTGTAGATAGTATCTTTTTAAAAATTTTTAAAATTTTTTTATTTTTATTTTTATTTATTTATTTTTTAAAGATTTTATTTTTTCCTTTTTCTCCCCAAAGCCCCCCGGTATATAGTTGTATATTCTTTGTTGTGGATCCTTCTAGTTGTGGCATGTGGGACACTGCCTCAGCGTGGTTTGGTGAGCAGTGCCGTGTTCGCGCCCAGGATTCGAACCAACAAAACACTGGGCCACCTGCAGCGGAGCACGTGAACTTAACCACTCGGCCAGGGGCCAGCCCCTGTAGATAGTATCTTTTGATGTACAAAATTTTTAAATTTTCTTGAAGCCCTGTTTGCCTATTTTTTCTTTTCTTTATCTGTGCCTTTGGTGTCATATCCAAGAAATCATTGCTAAATTCAATGTCATGAAGTATTTGTCCCATGTTTTTTTCTAAGAGTTTTATTATTTTAGGTCCTTGATCCATTTTGAGTTAATTTTTGTATATGATCTTAGGTGAGAGTCCAACTTCATTCTTTGGAATGTGGATATCCCGTTTTCCCAGCACTCTTTGTTGAAAAGACTGTCCTTTTTTCCCTATTGAATGGTCTTGACACCCTTGTCAAAAATCATTTGACCTTATTTATGTGAGGGTATATTTCTCACATTCTCTCCATTCTTCTCTTCCTTTGGTCTGTATGTCTGTCTTTATGCAAACGTAATCAACTGTTTTGATTATTGTAGCTTTGTAGTAAGTTTTGAAATCATGAAATGTGAGTCCTCCAGTTCTTTTGTTCTTTTTCCAGGATTGTTTTGGCTATTTGGAGTCTCTTGAGATTCCATATGAATTTTAGGATGGGTTTTTCTATATCTGCAAAAATGTCATTGGGATTTTGATAGGCATTGCATTGAATCTGTAGATTGCTTTGGATAGTATTGACATTTTAACAATAGTAAGTCTTCCAGTCTGTGAACATGGGATGTGTTTCACTTATTTATGTCTTCTTTAATTTCTTTCGGCAGTGTTTTGTGGTTTTCATTGTACAAGTCTTTCACCTCCTTGGTTAAATTAATTCCTGAGTATTTTATTCTTTTTGATGTTCTTGTAAATAGAATTGTTTTTATAATTTCCTTTTCAGATTATTCATTATTTGTGTAGAGAAATGCAACTGATTTTTGTGTGTTGATGTTGTATCCTGTTACTTTGCTGAATTTATTTATTAGTTCTAGCAGCTTTTTTGTGGAGGCTTTAGGGTTTTCTATATAAAAGCTCATGTTATCTGCAGAGATAATTTACTTCTTCCTTTCCAGTCTGGGTGCCTTTTATTTCTTTTTCTTGCCTAGTTGCTCTGGTTAGAGCTTTCAGTCCTGTGTTGAGTAGAACTGGTGAAAGTGGGTCTCCTTGCCTTGTTCCTGATCTTAAAGGAAAAGCTTTCAGTCTTTCATCATTGACTATGTTTGCTGTGAGTTTTTCATATATGGCTTTTATTACATTAAGGTAGTGTCCTTCTGTTCCTACTTTGTTGAGTGTTTTTATCATGAAAGGATGTTGAATTTTGTCAGATGCTTTTTCTGTATCAATTGAGATGATCATGTCCTTCATTTTGTCGATATGGCATATTACGTTAATTTTCCTATGTTGAACCATCCTTGCATGCTAGGAATAAATCCTACTTGGTCATGATGTATAATCCTTTTAATGTGCAGTCATACATTTTTAATATAAAAATACAATTCTATATTCTTTATTGTTATTTTATGTTGTTGTTGTTGTTAAAGAGACCACAGTGATTTAACTATTGCCTTTTTGGGCTGGGGTTGTATTTCTTTTTAAAAATGCCATTAAAAAATAACCAGAAAAAATTTAACAGGTCTTGTGGGTAGGGGAGAACAGACCTATACTTTATGATCATTTTTGAGTATAGGAGAAGTGGTGCAAAATTATTAGAAAGGGGATATGTTGGAACTTACGGTTTTTCCTGATTATAGAAAAATCAGGTAGCTTTCTTGAGAATAGTGTTAAATCAGAAATGTACTGGTAAGTTTGTATAGTTAACCCTTATACAGGTAGCTCTAAAAGTTACCTGTTTGGAAAAGTCAAGTAAATTACAAGAATTCTCCTATCTTAAAAATGTACTTAAATTTAAAGAGGGCAAAAGTTGGGCATGAAAAGTCAATTTAAACTTTCTTGAATGAATATTTGGGATAAAATTGATGGAAACTTTCTGTTCTCCTCCTTAGGGGAAATTATTAATATAAAAATTAGCTATTTAGTGATCTCAAAAAGGCTATTTGAATATTTACAGTGAATCTTTGGTTCATTCTTTGCTACAGAAATAAAAAGATCTTCGGGAAAATATTATGCTATGACTCAGAATCTTGGTTTAGATTCTAGCTCCTAAGTCTGGACACTAAGAGTCACTGCAACTTTGAACTGTTCTCTTGTTTCTGAATATTTTTAGATAAATTATGTAACGTTCATAACATCCCTGTGGATAAGTGGTATCCTATATTGTGTTCTCAGGGAACATTACTGAAATGTAAAAACATTTTAGGCAGAGTGAGAGCGTTTTAGAGATGTTTGTGAGAAAATAATTTGTTCACTGGGCAAATGCAACACAGAGTCAAAGATGATGCTATGCCCAGAAGTCATGATTTCTTCAGGGTTTGAGCTGTCCCTTTCATGAGTGTCATGTTAATTATATAAGTTGTCTGGGATAAGCTTTTAATACAACATCAAAGATATCATAACCAAAAGCCAAATATTTGGAAAAGGATGAATAACTAGCATGTGGGAATACAGATTCCATTTGCTGAGGATCATGGTATAAATATTTAAGGCAACTCTCATGTATTTCCTAAAATTTATTAGGATTTTGTGTACATACATACTTTTGATTTTCAGAAAAAGATGATTGAGTTTCTTGATGGCAATAATCATTTTAGATTTTGGTGTTTTCTGAAGGAAATATTCCTACAGCAAGTATTACTACTTGCCGAAAGAATGACTTAGTCTCACCCATCATTGGGCTACTTGGAGTTCATTAGTTATCTATGCAGTCCTTGTATCTGTAGATTCTCCAAGATTGGCATGGCAAGAAGTAGAAAGTGAGTTTTCTGAAAGCATGAGAAAATGGAATATATCAGAACTTTAAAAGCTGGTACTGCTCATAGAATTTTTACATGACATGGACCTTGAGGAACATTTAGTCCAATGCCTATAGTTGTTTTGTAAATAGGAAAATGGAGACCCAGAGAGGTGAGGTGAAATGCTTTTAGTCACACAGCCAGCTGGAGACATGTAGTATAGCACTCATTTTGCTCATCACCCTGCCTCTCTTCATCCTGGGAACATGACTTGACCTAGGGTTGGGATAAAGTTAAATTGCTCAGTTAAGAATTGTTTACAAAACTCACTTTTAATTTCTTTTTCAATTGATTTTAAGTTAAAACAGGTCACAATTGAAATGGTAAGAGATACAGTCTTAATTTTCACACAGATGCAAAAAATATGCTGATGTTGAATTTATGTATAGCTAGAAAGATGTAACATAATTTTTTAACGACCTCAGAACATTTTTATGTAGCCTCGTTTAAAATGTCTAAAATTTAAATAAGACTCTTATTTTCTTAAATACTTTATATAAATATGGACTTTGGACTTCTGGTTTAAAATCTAAGTACGCTAAAATGATGGGTTAAATGCTGCTCTGGAGGATTTCATTTAATAAACATATTTACAGATGTAGTTGGTGAAGTTCAGAACTACCAAACAGTTTCCTTTCTTGCATGAACACTACTAGGCTTGGAAAATTAGCAGAAAAACTTTTTCGAGATACTATTATAGAAATGGAACATTTTAAAATAAAAATAAGAGTCAAACATATAAGTATTTACTTTTGGATATTTGATATGTAGGCATATTAAGGGATTGTGACTCAACTGAAGTGGTTTTAAGTTATACAGAAAGTACACCTCTTTGCTCTAATTTTTCCCTCCGAAACATCTTCTACTGATTGTATTGTACTAAACTTCATCCTGATCCCCTAAAAATCTCTTTAGCCCTTTAGGACAAAGGAGTCATCTTTTGAGAGAGAATTCTCCAGGAGTCCCTTGTGTTTTTGCACATCTTCTGAGCAGAAGCAGTGACAGCTTTTGTTGGGGGCTATCTTTTCAAGGAAAGTTGTACAGCAAACTGTTTAGAAAGATAGAAATAGTGTTTCTATGAGGACAGAGGACATATTTTCTTGCTGTTCAGGATAATCAAAGTAATCCTTTTTGGGAAAAGGTAGGGTACATTTGCTTGCAACTCCTTTAAAAGATTGGGGTTTTATAAACTCAGCTTTCTTCTCCAGTAATGCAACCCATTGTGTGTGTGGGTATCAACTGGCTCTCCTCTTGTTGTCTTTGAGGAATTAGAGTTTGGGGAATCCATCCAAATGATGATACTCTAGGTACTGCTATTGTTTTGAGTAGTAAACTCTTCTTTGCCTCTGGCCCAGGAGTGTCATATCTTCCACCAGGATTATCTGATGTTGGCTCACCAAATATCACTAACACAACCTATTGATAAGACAAAGCTGAGTTTATTACTTACTGCAGTAAAGGAGAGAACACCACCTTGAGAAAGCTTTGGTTATGTCTTAGAGAGGCTAGGTCAATGTCAAAATTTTAGAATTTGAAGTTTGGTTTAATTTGAGTCTTACAGTGGTGGTGGTGAGTCTTGATTATGATTGGGTAAGTATCATGATATAGAATTGGTGGAAACTGCAAGGCTGTTTAGAATTGTGGAATTGGGGGAAACTGCAAGGCAAGGATTTTGAAAACTGTTGATGACTCCTATTGAAGAGTTGATGGGTCTTTCCTGAAGCTTCTGTAATGAACAATCAAAGTTATCTCCCTGCAGGAGTCTCCTGGAATAGTAGAAGTATGCTGCTGAAGACATTGGATTAGTAAAGTCATGTTAATGTATATGGCAAGATGTATGTGTAGGTGTCTTAGTTTCTTAGGGCTGCTATAACAAATTACCACACACTTAGTGGCTTAAAACTATAGGTTCTAGGGAAGAATCCTTTCCTCTTTCTTCCAGCTTCTGGTGTTTACAGGCAGTCCTTGGTGTTTCTTCTTTTGTGGCAGCATAACTGTAGCCTGTACCTCTGTCTTCACATGGTGGTGTTCCCCTGTATCTGTGTCCTTATTTCCTTCTTCTTATAAAGACACCTGTCATTGGATTAGGGCCCACCCTTATCCAGTATGACCTCATGTTGCCTTAATTACATCTGCAAACACCCTATTTACAAATAAAGTCACATTCACATGTTCCAGTGGTTATGAATTTTCGAGGAACACTATTTAACCCAGTACAAGGAGTAGGTAGTTGCAGTCCTCAGTGTCCAAGCTGTGTGTGGCTACATGGTTTTGGTTCTCAATATCCATGAAACTGTCATAGGCTGATTGCTTAGCTTGCATGTAGGATAAAATCTCAGGCTCTTCAGAGTTCTTGACAACAGTATAATCTAGTGGAAAGAATACCAGTGTGGAAATCAAGGTGCCCTGGTTCTAGTTTCTGCCCTGCTGTTAACTAGCTTGAAAAAGTTACTATCTTCTCCAGCTGTTGGTTTCTCAATGGTTAAAATGGGAGGCCTGGAAGAAGAGAAGAGGAATGGACCAAGTGATCTCTCATGGTCTTTCTAGCTCTCAGATTCTAAAGTTCTGTAGTTGTTGAGTGTCTGCTACATACCATATTGATAGTAATTTTGTTGGAGTGACAAAACAGAAAAAGGAAATGGAGGATGCTTTAAGTACTGATCTGGTAGTTCTTACTTGTGAATGTAGCCTTATTTATGTTTTGTTTACTTGGGTGAAGATCATTAATGAAGATACTGATATCGAACCTGAAGTGAGTTTGCTCACCCGTTGCACAGCAAGCCAATCTCTGACACCGGGTGTAGTGGAAGAAAGTAGGAATTTTATTATTGCACAGTGTTGAGCAAGGAGAGAGGGCAGCTAACGCTAAAATCCCAAACTCCCTGAAAAGGTAAAAGGAAGGGTTTTTATTTGGGGTTTTAGGTAGGGGAGGGAGAGCATATGGCCTTGCTGGTCGGAGCTTTCCCACCAGCCTGTCTTTGGCCTTGAGACTACTTGCAGAGAGGAGGGAGCCCGTGACCTAGCTAGTCAGCAGCTTTCCCACCAGCCTGTATCTCTTTGTGGGGCAGAGATAGTGAATCCAGGTGCTTATCCTTGGCGGTATCTGCCTCCATGGAGGATAGTGGATTCTGGAGCCAGGAAGCCAGGGAGTGAGCAGGGAATGAGTGTTTTGGTTTTAACCCCATATATATGCTGGGTTTAATGGAGGGAAACTGATATCAGGATTGATATCAATATTAGGTAAACATGGAGTTAGCTCTGATCTCTCTTATATTTTGTTTTTCATTTGAATAGTGTATTTGGAAGGGAGACATTCTTTAGGTCAGTTAATTCACTTAAAGTTAGAAAAATGTGTTGTTGCTGCACTCTCTCAGCTGAATTCAGAAAGTGAAATAACCTTTTCTGAAGTAAGCATGAGATTGTAGCTCCGCCTTCATTGCCCACATTTCTCTGTCATTACATTCCTGTGGTCCAGGGATCTTAGAAAAATTCTTACCAGAGAATGATAGTAGTCCCGTGAGGTGGAGCAGGGTGCTGGAGTTCTAGATGAAGTGATTCTTCCTCCACTGAATATTTCGTAGGTTTTGAATAGGTCCCCGCAGTATTGTGTTTGAATTCTTTCTTTGAATAATGTTGAAAATACATAATAATTACTTCATAGAGATATTGTGGGCACTCAAAAGGAAATTCTGTAGTAATGCTAAAACCACCTGTGGTTCTGTATGTGCTTGTTCTTTTCTAGCTACGAATTAACAGTGTCTATATATTCGTGATAAGTATAAATACAGATTGAACCAATATCTGTGGATTTGGATGGAAGTGACTTAAGTGGAAGAAAATAGGGATTTTTGATTCACAACACTTGAATTTAAGGATCTGCCAGCATGCAGCTCTTTAATTTCAGACAAATTTTACCAAGCATCAGTGCTTTCATAGTGGGTGTTTGAGCAATTCAGAGACTATCACTAGATGTTGTAACAATGGTGATTTTTTTCATTTTTTAAATTTTGGAAGGCCTATTAGAATATAAAATTTGTAGTAACACTGTAGCAATACCTGAAATAAAGTATATTAAGATGGACAGAATATAGAAACTAACTTAAGTAGATGCTATAATTATGATAATAAAAAAGACATACCTCTGGATCATATTTTCAATTCACATTTCCATCCTTCAATGAAAAGAGTAGGAAAATGTATTACTTTTTTTTTTAATATACTGTCTACATCAGTAAGAATAATTTGACCTTTAAAAGTCAGTATTTTTTGACTTGTGGGCTGTTTTGATGATTCCTGGGAAGGCGTTTTTTTTTTGGTGGGGGATGGGCGTGGTGGTTGATCATTCAGGTTGGGATTAACCTTTGTTCCCTTGTAATTTTCCTTCCTCACTTTAGACTTTGAAGTTGGTCTACTGATATTACCAACGAGGGAAAGTTTCTCCAACTTATAAGAAATATTTTCCAGTTTCAGAGAATTATAAATTGGCAAAGAATAAAAAGAAGGGTATGGATGTGTTTGATTTCTTTACTTTTATGGTTTGGAGTTTTCACTTTCTTTGTACTGCTTATTTTTTGTTGGATTCATAGATGCTTGAGAAATTAGAGGAATCCTTGCCCTCCCCATCACCCCCCACTACTAATGCAGCCCCATAGGAAAAAAGACGAAAGAAAGAAAGAAAACCATGTTGAACACTTTTTTTTCTTGAACACCTATTCTGAATTAATGGATTACTGTGTAAGTTGTTTGGTTGGAGGTTTTTTTAAAAAACAGATTTTATTTCTTAGAGCAGTTTAACTTTCTAGAAAAATTGAGCACAAAGTACAGAGTTCTCCTGCATTCTGCATGCTTGCTATAACTGCTTATTACTTCTGGGAGGTTCCCCTCCCCCTCCCCCAATTCTTTTGGATTTTGTGGAGGGTTTTTTTTTGGTGAGGAATATTGGCCCTGAGCTAATATCCATTGCCAGTCTTCCTCTTTTTGCTTGAGGAAGATTGTCCCTGAGCTAACATCTGTGCCACTCTTCCTCTGTTTTGTATGTGGGACCCGCCAAAAGATAGCTTAATGAGCAGTGTATATGTTCCCACCCAGGATCTGAACCTGCGAACCCAGGCTGCCAAAGTGGAGCACGCAAACTTAACCATTACGCCACCTGGGCGGCCCTGGATTTTCTGTGTGGATGGTCATGCCATCTGTGATCAAAGACAGTTTTATTTTATTTTTTCCTAATTTGTATATCGCGTATATCTTTTTCTTTGTGTTTTGTTTTTTGGTGAGGAAGATTCTCTCTGAGCTAACATCTGTTGCCAGTCTTCCTCTTTTTTGCTTGAGGAAGATTAGCCCTGAGCTAACATCTGTGCCAGTCTTCCTCTTTTTTTTTTTTTTTTTTAAAGACTTTACTTTTCCTTTTTCTCTCCAAAGCTCCCCTGGTACATAGTTGTATATTTTCAGTTGTGGATCCTTCTAGTTGTGGGATGCCACCTCAGCATGGCTTGATGATTGGTGCCATGTCTGTGCCCAGGATCTGAACCAGCAAAACCCTGGGCTGCCTCGAACCCTGGGAGTGAACCCTGGGAGCACACGAACTTAACCACTCGGCTATGGGGCCGGCCCCCAGTCTTCCTCTTTTTTGTATATAGGTCACTGCCACAGTGTGGCTTGACAAGCAGTGTAGGTCCACACCTGGGTTCTGAACCCATGAACCTGGGCCACCGAATTGGAGTGTGATGGACTTAACCATTACGTCACAGGGCCAGCCCCATATCCTTTTCTTGTCTTATTGCATTAGCTAAGATGTCTAGTATGATACTGAATAGGAGTGGTGAAAGGAGAAATCTTTTCCTTGTTCCTAATCTTAAAGGGAAAGTATCTAGTTTCTTGCCATTAAGAATGATGTTTGCGGTGGGTTTTTTGTAGATTTTCTTTATCAGCTTGAGGAAGTTCCCTTCTATATCTATTTTGCTGAGAGTTTTTTATCATGAATGGGTGTTGGATTTTATCAAATTCTTTTTCTGCATCTGTTAACATCACATTACTTTTCTTGTTTAGCCTGTTGATGTGATGGATTATAGTAATTGATTTTCAAACGTTGAACCTGACCTGTATACCTAGAATAAATCCCATTTGGTTGTGGTGTATAATTTGATTTCCTAATATTTTTTGAGGACTTTTGCATCTGTGTCCATGAGAGATGTTGGTCTGTAGTTTTCCTTTCTTATAATGCTCTTGTCTGGGTTTAGTATTAAGGTAATGCTGGACTCATAGAATGAGTTAGGAAGTTGTTCTCACTGCTTCTGTTTTCTGGAACAGATTGCAGAAAATTGGTATCATTTGTTTCTTAATTGTTTGGTAGAATTCCCTAGTGAAAATACCTGTGTGTGGAGCTTTCTGTTTTGAGAGATTACTTTTATTCAGTTTCTTTTATCAGTATAGGCGTATTCAGATGATCTGTTTCTCCTTGTCTGAATTTTGGTAGATTGTGTCTTTGAAGGAATTGGTCTGTTTCCTCTAAGTTATCAAATTTTGGGGCATAGAATTATTCATGATATTCCTTTGTTATCCTTTTAATGTCCATGAGATCGCTAGTGATGGCCCTTCTTTCATTTCTGATATTAGTAATTTGTTTTTTCTCTCCTTTTTTCTTGAGAAGCTTGGCTAGGGGTTTATTCATTTTATTGATCTTTTCAAAGAACTGCCTTTTAGTTTTATTGATTTTTCTCTATTTACCTATTTTCAATTTCACAGGTTTCTGCTCTGATTTTTATTATTTCTTTTCTTTTGCTTATTTTGGATTTAATTTGCTCTTTTTCTAATTTCCTAAGGCAGAAGCTTGGGTGATTGATTTTAGCTCTTCTATTTTAATATATGCATCCTAAGTGATCTAAATTTTTCTCTGAGAGAGCAAAGCAATACTGCATATGCTGCATCCTACAAATTTTGATGTTTTATTTAGTTTAAAATATTTTTTAATTTCTTAAAACTTTTTCTTTGACTCATGTTATGCGTGCTGTCAACTTCCAAATATTTGGGGATTTTGTAGCCTTCTTTCTCTTATTAATTTCTAGTTTAATTCCATCGTGGTCAGAGAGCATACTTTGTATGAGGTCTATTCTTTTAGATTTGTTCAGGTGTGTTTTCTAGCCCAGAATATAGTCTGTTTTGGTGAATGTTCCCTTTGTGCTTGAGAAGAATGTGTATTCTATTATTATTGGATGAAGTAGTCTATAGATGTCAGTTAGATCTAGTTGCTTGATGATGCTGTTCAGTTCAGTGATATTCTTTCTGATTTTCTGCCTGTTCTGTCAATTACAGATAGAGGCGTGTTGAAGTCTCTAAATATAATTGTGAATTCATGTCTTTCTCATTGCAGTTCTACTAGTTTTTACCTCATGTATTTTGATGCTTTGTTGTTAAGTCCATACTTAGAGGGATAGTTATGTCTTCTTGGATAATTGACCCTCTATCATGAAATTCCCTTCTTTATTGCTGGAAATTTTCCTTGTTCTAAAATCAGCTCTTTCTGAAATTAATATCAATACTCTAGCTTTCTTTTGATTAGTGTTAGCATGGTATATCTTTCTGCGTTCCTTTACTTTAATCTGTCTGTGTTTTTATATTTAAGTGGGTTTCTTGTAGGCAACATAAAGTTGAGTCTTGTCTTTTGAATCATTCAGTCTCTGTCTTTTAATTAGATCATCAGTGTTTAAAGTAATTATTGATATACTTGGATTAATATCTACCATATTTTTAACTGTTTTTCTATTCCTTGCCCTTGTTCTTTGTTTGTGTTCCACTCTGTTTCTAGTTTCTCTCATTTAAATTGAGCTTTTTATATGATTCTGTTTTCTATCCTTAGTAAGTGTATCATTATACCTCTTTAAAAATTTTTTTCTAGTGGTTGTTGCAGAGTGTGCAATTATACACTTACAGCCAATCCAAGTTCACTTTCAAGTAACACTGCACTGCTTCATGGGTACTGTAGGTACCTTATACAGAGTATTCCCAATTTCTCTCTCTCATTCTTTATAACATTTTGTCATTCATTTCATTTATCTATAAGTTGTGATTACCGAATATATTATGCTATTATTTTGAACAAATTGTTATCTGTTAGATCAGTTAAGAATAAGAATAATAAAAGATTTAATTTTACCGTTATTTATTGCTTCTGTAATGCTTTTTGTTCCTTTATGTAATCTGTGTTTCTGACCTATATATTTTTCCTTCTCTGAAGAACTTTTAATATTTCTTGCAAGGCAGGTCAGTAGGCCTTCAGTTACCTCAATTTTTGTTTGTCAGAGGAAGTGTTTCTTTCTTTTTCATTTTTGAAAGATAATTTTGCTGAATTCAGAATTCTACCTTGGTGGTTTTTCTTTTAACAACTTAAGTATTTCATTACGATCATTTTGCTTGTATGTTTCTGAAGAGAAAGTTTGATGTAATTCTTATTTTGCTTCTCTCTAGGTAAGGTTTTTGTTTTTTTGTTTTTCTCTTGATTCTTTCCAGTTTTTCTCATCTATTTTTCTGCAATTTTATTTTGCTATGCCCAGGTGTAAGTATTTTAGTGTTTATTCTACTTGGTGTATTCTGAGCTTCCTGGATTTGGTTTGGTGTCTATCACTAAGGTATTCTTTTTCTGTTACAGTATTGTTGATTTGTAGCATTTCCTTTTGATTCTTCTCTTAGAGTTTCCACCCATCTGTTCTTGCATGTTGTTCACTTTTTCCATTAGAGTCGTTAGCATATTTACCATAGCTATTTTTAAACCCAGTGACAATTCTAAAACCTCTGCCATATCTGAGTCTGATTTTGAGGCTTGCTTTGTTTCTTCAGATTGCGTTTTTTGTCTTTACAATTCTTTGTAATTTTTTTGTTGATAGCCAGACATAATATATTAGGTAAAAGAAACTGAGGTAAACAGGCCTTTAGTGTGAGGTTTTATGTTAATCTCACCAGGAGTTGGGCTGGGTTTATTACTGTTTGCTGTAGCTGTGGTGTCAGAGGGTAAAATTTCTGGTAGTGTCCTTGTTTTTGTCTGCCCTGTTGTCTTGATTTTGTAGAGAATCCTTAAATAGGGTCTGAGACTTGCAGTTCTTTTGCTTGTAATGCCCTGTTATTGTGCAGGAGTTGTATTGATGTGGTGGTAAGGGGATGGGAGTTCTGTAGTCCTGTGATTAGTTCTCAGTCTTTTAGTGAGCCCGATTTGGGGATCTCCTTCCCCATGTTGAAGGATGGAGGGGGCTGGAGTTGTGTATTTCCTTTCCCCAGGTTGTTAGACACTGTAAAACCCTGGTAGGTTAGGCTCTGTTAAAATAGTTTCCTTTTCAGGATGGCGCTTTGAAGAAAAAGAGAGAGCCCTGGGAATATTTCAAAATGGTTACTTTTCCCCTCTCCCTGCTGGAAACAGGAAGGAATTTTTCTCAGATCTTTACTGTGAGAACCTGGTAGGGCTCCTGGAGGTAAAACTCAAGCAAGTGTGGAGCCCTCTTAAAGACTGGGTCCCAGTCACTCTAAGCTAGTCTACACTGAGCCTCCAGCAGTTGTCAGTTACTGTTGAAAATGTTCCTCCTGAAACTGGCTCCAGCTGAGGACTACGCTCCTGGGCTTTTACTTTGTACACACTGTGATTTTCTGTATCTGCCTGCCTGTCTATTCAGTTTTCAAGGTAGCAGTTTGCCCTCTGACCTCAGTTCTCTAATGATTCTAATAAGAGTTTCTGGTTTTCATTTTTTTTATCTTCCTTTTTTGTTATTGTGAGGACAGGAATGATGAGTTCCAAGCTCTTTATATGTTGGACCTGATTGAAGATTATTTTTGACGATTTCGTAATGGTAAAGACTTGGTATAATACCCTTTCTCTGATTTGTCAGTATTACTTATTTGGAATTTTATTTCCTTCTGGCATCACTTTTGTACATTTTGAGGTAGTATATTCTAATTTGCAAGAATGAGTAAAGAACTTTTCCAGAGGGAAGCTGATCTTAGGACTGATTCTTGTTATACGTGAGATGATTCATTCTTAGCCCATGTACTGTTCTTTTTTTTGCAAGTGTAGTTTGAGGGCAACAGCAACCTTTGTTTCCTATGTTGATAGTGAAAGTTTCATTTTTACTCTTATGAGTCATACAAAAATTACTTTATTTATTTTTGCAGCCTTTTTAGCTGTAGGGGCATGTCAAGTTTCACTAATTTGTACTTCTGTAATTATAATGATGATGCTGAGGATAGTTATTAAAACTTTGTGCTGATACTTTGGATTTCTGGAATCATTTAATTGGATGACTCATTTAGATTGGGTGTCTTAATTTAATTAGTACACTGCCCACTAATTATCTTTATGAGCAGAGAATAGGGTAATGTTAGTTTTTACATTTTCTGTGATGTTGTAAAAAACTAATGCACATCATGAATTTAGTGCTTAGATATCTTGGTGGAAATTGAAGTATAAAAAGAGAAATTGGTGTAAATTATATGTAAAATGTCGTTTTCTTTTGAAAAACCTTCACATTAAAAAAATCACTGTTATAATTTAGACAGCTTTTTATTAAAAGAAGAGAATCACCCTTAATTATACCAGTTTAACATGACTATAGTTACCGTGTGGGTGTCTGTACCTTCTAGTCCTTTTTCATATGTAGATTTTTTTACATAGTTGTGATCATAATTTGTTTTTGAATTTGTTCCTTTCTTTTTGCATTTAGTAGTGCGTTTTCTCATTCTGCATCATTGTGTTTTTATTATGTAATGTTTTTTCATTGAGTAAGGTACTGTTAGGTTGGTCAGATTGACAGTTTATTGTTCCCATCATGGCGAGGAACTGTGTGTGCATTTAGCTTGTCCATGTCTTTTGATTTAGCTTTTCTATGTTTGTGCCATTTCCTTGCCTAGATTTTCAGAAGTCTCAGTCTCTCTCTCTCTCTTTCTTTTTCTTTCTTTTAAAGAGTATTTTATGGTCTCTTTCACAGAGCTAATTAACTTTTATTGGATCTTGAAAAATGGAATTTTTTTCATATGATTAGAAAACAGTCTGTTAAGACCTACATTGCCACAGTGATTCACACAGTTCTATTCTAAAAAATTGAAATTTGGAACTAAGAGATGAAAATGATCTTCCAGATGTGTCAAACTTGGTATTCTAGTCTCTCACCCTTAGGTTATAAATTGTTGTTAATCAAATATTTTAATATTTTATGTTAAACTTACAAATTGAACTTTTCCGTATTGATTTCATATATGTGGATTTAATTTGATGTCTTGTCAGGATTCCTTATTAGATTTCTCTGCATTCTTCTGACTTTTCCTCTGCCCTATCTAAACTTGTGTTTAGAGCTAAATTGAGTCTAGCCATTTGGGTGGAAAGTCAGTACTAAGAGAAACTTCTGCTGAGTCTGATAGTTCTGAACTCATCTTCTCACTCATAAAAATCTATCAAAGGACTGTTTTAAGATCTACTATACTGTATAATCCCTTCTTGCTTTCTAAGTTAGACATTTTATAAATGCATTTAGCTTTTTTTTTTTTTTTACTGTTGTTTTCTTCAAGATATTTTACTATGATTAGAAAAAAAATCATCCTTCTGCTAACACCTTGGTGAGCCCAGGGGAAGAAAAGGATTATACAGAATCATTGGGTTCATTTCATTGTAAAAGCAGCAAAATTCCTTAATTGGAATTTGTTGTTCTTCTTTGCGATTTGTTCATGGAAGATAGGATTTAAAAAAAAAATATGACTTAGGAATATTTGTATTGGTGTGGGATCTAAAGTGATATGTACAAGGATTCATCATATTTCTTTCTCTCCTTCCCCCCTTCTTTCCCCTAGTCTTGCTGTCTTGCCTTTTCTCCAACAAATTTAATGAACAACGATTATGAGTTTGGGATACAAAATAATGAAGGCCTTGCCTTTAGGAAGTTGATAATATAGTATGTGAGCTGGAAGTGTAAGTTAATAATTGCAGTACAAGAAGTCCCCTAATTTTCTATATAATAATATATTCCCCAAAATGTGTTTGAAAATAATCAGAGAGGTAGGAGGTGTTTGGGTGTTTATGGATAATTATTCCACAGAGCTAAACTGTATTATTATAAAATATCTAATTCTAGTTCTTGGGCATGCTGTCTCCCTTGGGACCAGAAATCCTAGTTGGTGTATAACATCAAGTATCTGGATGGGATTGCTAAACATCTTTGCGGCTGAGCAAATGGATCTTGGCCCCAGCCTTCTTGTAGAGGGGAGATGCAGGCTCTGGGATTTGAGCCCTGTTGCTGGGATGGTAGGTATATGAAACTGAGAGGAAAAGAATCTTTCTCACCCTGCAGTGACAGTATGAGCTAGGTGTTTAACAGGTGCCTCACACTCATCTATTTGATTGTCCAGGATCTGCTTCCAACTCTACGACACCTGTAGCTCTGCACTGTCCCTGTCTCAAGGGAGAAATCAAGGACCAAGGTAGATTGGGGGATGAGTTAGGCCAGACAAGAGAATACCTACCTTACAGAACATTCGAGTGACAGCTTCATTCACCCCTTCACCCTTACCCGCTCCCAGCTTCTGTGTTTCTGTGGCCAAGGCTTTCTCTGTAGCAGGACTGGGCAATGATGTAGGAATAACTTTTTTTCATCATAGGCCAGCATAATAGCAAGTGTTGCCCTAAACTCCAGGGAGGTCTGGCTTTACACTTCTCCCAACTCCTTAGCATTGTGATATGCCAGAGCTTCATGCAATAACTCAAAAGCATCATTAATAAGGTGATGTCTAAAAGACTGAATTGGATGCTTTGAAGGTAGTTTGAGGGTGTTAGTCTATAATGTGTGAAATGTGTTGAGCTGTGTGAAATTCAGTCCTGTGAAGCCTGCTTAGTGTGGTAAGTACAGTGGAAATATCTGTAAAACTTGGTAGTAGCATACAGAGAGAGGTAGTAAATTGTGCCTAGAAGGTAGCAAAAGGGTTCACAAAGGGGGGATACTTGAATTCTTGAGTAAACAGGTGGCTTTAGAAGTAGATGTAATAGTGGAAGTTTCCGCCTGATAATACTGAGGTTTTGAAACCTTACTCAAATCAGAAAGGGCTCTGGTCCAGAATACATTATTTGGGACTAAGCTCTCCCAAATATCTTTATACCCTAATTCTTTATGCACAAAGTTCAGCAACTTCTAAGCTACTGTTAGTAAAGTTTCATTGTAAATTATACACTAGATGATTGAATGTTTTTTAAATGAAGCAGTTGATAATTGAACTTTTATGATGATTCAGGTACTCTGTTGAATGCCCGAGACACCCACACGGATAAAACATGAATTAAAATCTTAAGGAAGCAAAAGTCCAGAAGAAGGACAGAAATCTCTACAGTTATGACAAATAGGGAACTGTGCTCCTACAAAATGTGCTTTGTAAGCGTAGGGAGGGAGTGATGATTCCACTGGAGTGGAGAATTAGAGAGTTTGAGAATGGTGCTGAAAGGAGATGGCAGTTGAGTTGATAGCAGACATAATTTTTAAAGCTGAGCTTCAAGTACCAGGTCCCTAAGGTTTCTTTAACTCTAGACTTCTCTGGTTAAGTTACAATCTCCTATAGCATTCAGTTACATATCTGTACAAAGATTATTACTACCTTAAATAAGGACCCTGAGATTTTGCATGGTTCAGGAGCAACAAAGCAAAATTATCTTTTCTTTGGTATGTTATGCTTACTAGCAACATTACTGTAACCACTACTATACTACCACTACTGCCATTGCAACTACTTCTACCATTTCTATTACCACTATTGTTAGTACAACTTTCTAATACTGTTACCCTCCTCCTCCTTCTACTACTACTACTACTTCTACTACTTCTACTAGGTAAAAACTACTTGTTTTTAACAGGAACCACTTTAAGTTCTTTACTGATTTAAGATGGCAGATTATATCAATTTTTAGGAAGAATCTTCAAGAGTATTTGTTTAGAAAAAAGTGACTTTTCACAAAAACTTAACAAAATTATCCCCATTTTCAAAAAGTATTGTGATAATTCAAGTTCTAGTTATGAGTGATTATCCTGTTTTCCCTTTCTTTATGTTTCCTAAGTATTATTTTATGCATGATAATATGCTTGAATTTCTATAATTAGATTTATTCCAAATAAAAATCAACCTAGCTATAAGACTTTTCTCTACTTAAATATAGGTTTTTTTGTTACTCATGAAGATTCTGAGTATTTCTCTGACATTCACTTCAGTCAGGCTGTTTGGGTGAGTTCTAGAATTTCTCTAGAGAGCATAATCTATGAAGCTAGGCAGAAGTGGTCTGATTCGTGAATTGGATTACCAGCTGTGCTTGCATTGTTAACTTAGATGTTAAGTTCCTACATCTGTAAAGTGCAGACAAATAATAAATGTGGAGTCTTTAGCATATGCTTTGCATGAAGTAATGGCTCAATAAAGTTAACTCTTAATATTGTTAACTGAACAAGAGTTCTTAGGTCTTTGGCCTTAAACATAGAGACTTTGGAGACTGTGAATACCTTGGAGCCGCCTTAAGCCAAGACTAGATTCTAGCAAGCACCTTTTTATTTAGTC
Source organism: Equus quagga (assembly GCF_021613505.1). Lineage (NCBI taxonomy): Eukaryota > Metazoa > Chordata > Mammalia > Perissodactyla > Equidae > Equus > Equus quagga. Next base: position 11,166,009 of record NC_060286.1, read on the forward strand.
ATTTGTTCATTGAGCATATACTTTTCCATTCTTTTAACTTTAGCAAAATACTTAGGTCAATTAATTTCATTTCTATGCATATACACTTATACAGAGAAGATGGCCTATAGAATGGCCTATTCTGGGTGTTCGTTTCTGATCTGAAGCTAATCAAGTGCCTACAGCCTTTGCTGAATTTTTTTTAAAGGACCCTGATATTGTAAAACAGTAGGACAGAGGAAACAGACTCTTGGTATACCTCTAAATTCTGGCATAGGATGAGGCCACAGGGTTGTTCGATTTCCCTATGAAGTAAGCATAATCATATAGCGAGAGTTGATGAGAGAACCTTTTTCACAGCTTCTAGTCTGGGTAAGTTTGGCTCATTTGGGATAAGATAGAGGAATCTGAACTATAGAGCCAAACTACAACCGATGTCTTTTTTTATAAAATGTTTTTAAAGAAGTTCTAGATTTAAAAAGTACCTTGTCTTAGATGTTATCAGGCATCAGTGATAACTGATGAAGACAGCAGAAAAAGAGATGAATGTAACCAAATCTAGATTATGTCTGCTGTAATCGTTTTAGTCAGAAGATCTAGGTTGTAGAACCAGGCCTGTAGATGGGGACTCCATGATAGTCAAATGCTTGAGGGCTTTGATCTTTCCTTGTCTTTCTTCTTGGGCAGTGGAGGTCGGAAACACAGTCACAGTCACAGAAACCTTTGTATGTATAGTTAATATTCTGAAAAGAGACTTTCAGTCCTCCATCCCAGATAGGATCTATCTTAGGTACTTAAATTTTTAGAGCAATAACATTACTATGCTTTAGGTTCTGAGTTGCAGACTTGGAATTTGATATAGGCAATTATAGAATAGAAGATAAATCTTATTTTAAAAATATTTGTTACTTACTGTGCCCCCCCCACCCCCCCCAGTTAGTAGTGACTTTAGTATGGAAACATTCTTAAAAATCCTAAGATAGTTATACTTATGTGAAAGTTTAATTTATTGTATACACGTTGTATTTTGGGGGTTTTAAAAAAGAACTACATGTGGAAAGGTATGGCTTTAAAACTAATTTGATTCTTTTACACATCAGTGTTACTTGACAGTCTTTCCAGTTGTAATTGAAAGTAGAGTTTTTAATTGATTTAATTCTAGATTCTAGAGGATGCTTTACAGAACACCTAGTTAGGCAGTCAGTCGAGTGGTACTTTTCATATGTGTTGTTAAGTTAAAAACGAAATTTGTAGAGTGATAGCATTATATAATGACACTTGATTAAGGAGATTGTATTAGTTGACAGCCTTAGATAAGCTTTTCCTAATCACTCAGTCTAAAATAAATATATAGTTGCTTTTTATCATGTCATCTTATGTATCACACTGTTGTTCTGTGTGTGTGGTGTTTGTATTTGTTTATTGACTATTTTCTTACTGGAATGAAAGTTCCATGAGGAAATTTTCTTTTCCTTTTCATCAAAACATTTAGTAAATGCCTAACTGCACATGGCCTGAGCTATGTATGGGCTGTTAAAGGCTTGAGTGCCTGGCTAAAACCAGGAAAACTGCTATCCCTTTTTCACGTTCATACAACAGCTACTGCTTATAGTTGGGCCAGTCCTGTGGCCTCCGCAGGAGGGGATAATTATCCCAGAGCAACGATCTGCTGAACTGGAGTGGAGCCAGCGGTAAGGGCACTGAGCCAGCCCTTCCAGCTACCCCTTCAGGATATGTCCTGAGCACCCAAAATAGCACCTGACACATAGTAGATGGTCAATAAATGTTTGATGAATGGAGGATTTTCTTTTCTTTCTTTTTATTTTTTTGCAGGGAGGAGTGGCATGGTTCAGATTTGAGTGATATCTAAATAATATGTAAATATAATTCATCTTCATGAAGACTATGCCAGGAAAATATATTTGCATAATAAAGGAATACATTTCAACACTTTGAAGAATTAAGAGCTCAGTTTGAAGTCTTGCTAGTTTTCATCATTGTAATCTGTTAAAGGAAAATATGAATTGATAAATTTAGAATTCAAGAGAAATTTTGATTGGTGAAGTGATAATACATTTCTAATAAAATTATAAATATAATTAAAATTTTACAAAAACGTCAATACCGTGAAATCACCAAAAGTTAAAAAGTTAAAGCAAGATCTCTGAAGTGTAGACCTTTATTCTAGAATTTGGAGAAGAAAAGGAATATAAATTAGGTTATAAGTAGGATAGATGTTGCCAAAGCAGGCCAATCTGAGGTCAAATGTTGCCAGCTAGGATAAATGCTGTGGAACAGATGTTAGATGGAGGACATGGGAAGCAATACCTGCTACCTGTTGTTGAATTAGACTGTATTGGATCTGCCGTGTTATCTCCTTAAGTGCAGTGACTAAGTTCATTTTGTTCATTACTATTGCCAGTGTCCGGCATGGTGTCTGGCACTTAGTATTCTCTGTACAAATGTTTTTTGTTGAAAAACTGATTTAATCTGTAGGTAGTAAATTCCTGAGAGCTGACTTTAGACATTTTTAGAAGTGTCTTTAATCTCAGATTGCCATAGGTTTTTAGCCATAGCTTCTATATCATTTTTCTTTGAGTTTCTCTTAACCTTTTGGGGTGAAGTATAGAATTTGTGGCTATGGTCTTTGCTGATAATATGCTTTAAATTATTTTCTGCTATGTTCGTATCTTGTCTACAGCTGGACCCTTATTTTCTGAAAGGCAGAGGACAAGCTTCTCTAGTTTTTTGAGTTCTGGTAGCTGAAATTTGAGTCTATGACGAGTGCGCTAATCCCAAGTTAGAAAGTCTTGTATTTATTTTCTTAGTGAAGTTACTTTAAATAAAGTTCTGAAGGGTTTAATTGTCCTGCTAAAGAAATCTGTATTACTTAGTTATGTAAATTATGATGATTGACTCAAGGGGTTAGGAATGAGCCATCAAAGCTTCTGGCTTCCAGTCAGTGATTTCAAACCTTTTTTGTGTTGGTGGCATTGAAAAAATCACTGAATCCTTGCTGGACTTGAGGAAACTCACGGAATTGCTGTTTCTTGTATTTTCATAGAATGAAAGAGGTGGATTAAAGTGCCCTTTTACCAATGTAAATAAGAAAAGGACTTAGTCTAGATTTCCTTCTAGGCTTTTATTTCATTTACAGTTTTTTTTTTTTCCTTTCAAAGATATACTCCTCTCATGTTAATACATCTTAAAAATTGATGAGTACACTTAATATGTTAGTGTGCCTCTCTGCACCCTGAATAGCTCTATTAAATCGATGATTTTAAGCAAGCATTTAACGTATTATTAATGGTGTAATGTATGTCAACTGAAACAATCTTTCTTGAGGGGAAGGGGGTTGAAGTTTACCACGCTGATTATACTTGTGAAATAATAAATAAAAGATTAATCCTATTATCAATGCTTGTTCTAATTAAAACCAAAGTAACTAGTAAGAGATACTGTAAATACTAGGTGAAAGCCTTTTAAGAAGAATTAACACAAGTTAAGGCTAAAATGTTGCCAGGGGTGGTGGGATTGTTTGATAGGTCCAGGTTTCAAGCTCTGTATTTTGTGTGTTCTGCACAGTGTTTGGCACGTATGAGGTACTCAATAAATAGTGAATGACAAATAAATGCTAGTTTATTAGCTTGGGGGTTTCAAAGAAGACGGGAGAAGGAACAGAGAGTTGCCTGAACTGTTAATCGTAAAGAACCAGAGATCATATAGACTGGTGCTGTCTAATATGGTAGCCACTAAGCTGCATGTGGCAATTTAAATTAAATAAAGTTAAAAATTCAGTCTCATTAGTCATATTTTGAGGGCTCTGTGGCCACTTATGGCTAGTGACCACCGTATTGGATAGTGTAGATATATAACATTTCCTCATTGGTGATATAGACATCTTCTCTTACAGATTTTAATGATCCCGATAATTATAATTTTTAAGATAAGATTCTCAGTATTTTTCAGTAAGATATTTGTAGTATTAAATTTATTTTGATGATTCTATTATATCATGGGTACTTCACTAATTTTTATTTGTTATTCTGTGTTTTTAAATGTCACTTTTCTCTAATTTTGAGACTAGCTCCCATTTTATAATATAAATTAATGGGAAATTTTGAGATAGTAACTAGAAATTGTCATTAACAGAAATTATGGTTAACAAAGAACGTTAATTCTGTTAAGTGAGGTAATGAATACAGTGAAAATTTCTTTTAAGGCTTTTACTATCAGTATTTTAGGAATATGGGTCTTTTAAAGCATCCCCTCTACCTCTTAATATGTTTTGGTTAAACATGATAATGTATTTGTCAGCATGTAGTTCCAGGCTCACAAAAGTCGCTGGTTAGATCTTAGTTCTTTTAATACATATATTCATTTACTAAGATATGCTTCCCAAAGTGGGTGATCCTAAGAATTTCCTGAGGAACTTTTTAAAAAATACGGTTATCCAAGGCATATATATTATATAGCACATGATTAGTGCACACCAAGGATTTTGTCTAATTATTCCTTAGCATTAACTCCTTGAAAGAATGTTGGCTCAAAAGATTTAATCATTTTTGAGATTTTTGATTCACAGAAACAAATCTCCTTCAGAAAGCTTGCATCAATTTACACACTTTTCCTCACGTTTTCTCTACGCTAGATACTAGTGAACTTTTAATATTTCTCACTTGATGAAAAGGATCTCTTATTTTATTTCTATCTCTTTGATTATGAGTGATATTTAGTATTTTTCATAGTTTTTTTGATACGCATTTCTCTTTTTCTTCCTCTCCCCCCTGTCCAGTTTTTTTTTCTTGGTGAATTGCCTGTTTTTCATATCTATTCTCTCACATACCTAAGGCTCTTACTTTGAATCAGCAATAAGTTGAATGATAGGGCTATGGAAGGTCATGACTGAAAACAGGAATTGGTGTCCAGAATGGTGGGGTGATTTTGATTACTGTGCCTGGTGCAGATATGGGTAAGACGTTAAATCTGTCACAAATCTGCAAGATTCTTGTGCATATTTCCATCTATTCTCTCAAATGGTATCTTTCAGAAATGGTCCTTTTCAAAAGTTTCAAAGTGGAGGAATTGGATTTAAAATTTTCTCGTAAGAAGAAACCAAATATTTTGCTACTATCATTTGAAAAACTGATCGTTATGATTGGTTCTGGGTAGTCTTGGAATCAGTTTGAAATAATGCCATTAATAATGCCGCGTAACAAAACCATTTGATTTCTTGCCTGTGTATAAGTATGAGTGGAACAGAAACTCCTCAATTGTGGGGACTGTTCGTCTGTGTGTGCCTAATGCCCCATAGTATCTGGCCCTGTAAAAGAAAGCTCATTTCCTCTGCTCACAACACTTCTGACACCAGATGTGTGGGTTTTCCACACCAAGCAATTTTGTAATTCAGTGAGGACGCCAACTGTGTAGTTAGTGCAGACCCCACAGGTTAAGGGCTCAAGACTACCCCTCATTCCAGATATCAATTGCAAGTAGTGAGTGCCCAGGTTACCCGCACTTCTGTCTGACTTGGTGACAAATTCGGGGGGAGATCCACAACCTCCTCTTCAGGTTTGGTAATTTGCTGTCACAGCTCACAGAACTCAAGGAGACACTTAGGTTTACCAGTTTATTATAAAGGGTGTCATAAAAGAGAAAGATGAACAGCTAGCTGAACGTATGTATGGGACGAAGTCCAGAAGGATTGTAAGCACAGGAATTTCTCTCCCTGTGCGATTGGGGTGTTCACCAACTTGGAAGCTCTCCAAACCCCATAGTTTAGGGATTTTTATGGAGGCTTCAACACGTAGGCATTATAGGTTATTAATTCAGTGTCAAGCTCCTCTCTCCTCCACAGAGGATAGAGGGTGGGACTGAAAGTTCCAAGCTTCTAATCATGGCTTGGTCTTTCTGGTCACCAGCCCCTATCCTGAAGCTATCCAGGAGCCCACCAAGAGTAACCTCATTAGAACAAAAGACCCTTCTATCACTCAGGAAATTCCAAGGGATTTAGGAGTTCTGTGTAACATGCTTCTATCACCCCCCCCCCCCCCCCCCCCATCACTCAGGAAAACAAGGATTTTGGGAGCTTTGCTTCAGGAACTAGGATCAAATACCAAATATCACAACAAAAGATGCTTCTAGCACCCCTGTCACTCAGGAAATTACAAGGGTTTTAGAGCTTTATGTCAGGAGCCAGAGGCAGAGATGAAATAAATATTTCTCATTAAGTCACATCATAATGAGGGGCTTGTATAAGTGCTTGTTGACTGTGATTACTTTTTAATGTGAATCTCCCCTTTCTATCCCACCCTTATGATAACATCTCCGTTTTGGGACTAAAACTGTTGTGAAGTGTGGAAATCAACTCTCTTGTTTTTCTTTTAAAATTTATATATTTAAAATTTAAAAATTGTGATAAATATACATAACCTAAAATCTTCCCATTTTAACCATTTTTAAGTGTACAGTTCAGTGGCATTAAGTACCTTCATGTTTTTATGCAGCCATCACCACCATCCACCCACAGAACTTTTGTCATTTGCAAAGCTGTACCCATTAAACAGTAACTCTCCATTCCCTCTCCCCCAGCCCCTGGTACCCACCATTCTGCTTTCTGTCTCTGAATTTGACTACTCTAAGTACTTCATATGAGTGGAATCATATGGTGTTTGTCCTTTTGGGACTGGCTTATTTCACTTTAGCATAGTGTCTTCAAGGTTCATGCATGTTGTATGAGGTGTCAGAATTTCCTTCCCCTTTTTTTTTTTAAAGATTGGCACCTGAGCTAACATCTGTTGCCAGTCTTCCTCTTTTTTCTTCCTCCCTCTTCTCCCCAAAGCCCCTAGTACATAGTTGTATATTCTAGTTCTCAGTCCCTCTGGTTGTGCTATGTGGGACGCTGCCTCAGCATGGCCTGATGAGCAGTGCCATGTCCGTGCCCAGGATCCAAACTAGTGAACCCCTGGGCCACCTAAGCGGAGCACGCAAACTCAACCACTCGGCCATGGGGCTGGCCCCCAGAATTTCCTTCCTTTTTAAGGCTGAATAACATTCCATTGTGTGCATATGACACATTTTATTTATCTCTTCATCTGTCAATGGACATTTGGGTTGTGTTCACCTTTTGGCTATTGTGAATAATGGTGGTGTGAAAATGGGGGTACAAATCTCTCTTTGAGACCCTGTATTCAGTTCTTTTGGGTATATACCCAGAAGTGGAATTGTTGGGTCATATGGTAATTCTATTTTTAGTTTTTGAGGAACCACCATGTTTTCCACATTGGCTGCACTGTTTTACGTTCCTACCAGCAGTGCACAGGGTTCTAATTTCTCCACGTCCTTGCCGACACTCATTATTTTCTGTTTTTTCAGACAATAGCCATGTTAATGAGTGTGAAGTAGTATCTCATTTCAGTTTTGAATATCATTTCCATAATGATTAGTGATGTTGAGCATATTTTCATGTGCTTATGGGCCATTTGAATATCATCTTTGGAGAAATGTCTATTCAAGTTATTTGCAGTTTTGAATTTTTTTTCATTTTTGAGTTTTAGGAATTATCTATATATTCTGTATATTAATCCTATGAACTCTAAGTGATTTGTAATTCTGTAGCGTATAGTTTAATTTCCTGATAGACTTCAATATAGTAAATTTTGGGGGGCGTTGAGAGGATATGGTTTTATTTTTTTTAAACAGCTTTATTTAGGTATGATTGACATACAAAGCAATTAATATATTTGAAGTGTGCAACTTAAGTTTTGACATATGTATACATCTGTGAACCCATTGCCACACTTAAGATAGTGAACATATTCATCGCCTCCCCAAATTTCTTACTGCCCCTTTATAATCCATTCCCTCACCCTTTTAATGTCCTTTCCCATCTCCAGGCAAATACTGATATACTTTCTGTCACTATAAATTAGTACATTTTCTAAAGTTTTTAAAAATTAGAATCTATAGTATGTACTTTTGGCAGGGGCTGGCTTTTTCACTCAGCTTAATTATTTTGAATTCCTCTATATATGTTGCATGTATCCTTATTTCATTGATGAGTAGTGCTCTCTTGTATGCTGTAGCAGTCTGGGTTTAGTCAGGAGATAGAAACCATACAGCAGGTTAAACAGAGAAAGTTTAATATCCAAGAATTACTAACTATGAGAAAAGAGTAACTACAAGATAGAAGGAAACTTTATGTGGTACCCTGTGGCTGTGGGAGAGTACCTAAGGAGGACATATTTGGGAGGGGTTCAGACCTCATTGGAGAAGATTTGGTTCAGTCCACTGGATAGCAAAGAAGTTGTCGTTTGCACAGGCTGGAAGTGATCTGAAGTTGCTGGATAAACAGTTAGGAGTGCAAGAAGAGGAGCAGGGGATCAGCACCTGATGGAATGGATGTGTAGTAGGAGTCCAGGTGCCAGCAGGGGCAGGAAACTAGGAGTGTGTGGGTTGTGTTGGGGCTACAGAAGAGGCAGCTTGGTGTGTGTCCATCTGTGCCACACACAACTGTGGTCAGTCTGAATGAGGGCTTCTAGAGGAGCATAGATGCTGGCACTAGCAAGAGGCCTTCAGTGTGAGTGTGCTCAGGGGTTTTGGTTTCCATGTCAAGAGGGATGTTGACAGCTTATTACTGGTCTGAGCCTTCAAGGTCACAGAAGGATTGTGGCTGGGACAGCACTCCACTGGAAGTCCTCACACCCACACATCCACCCCGTCCCCACCCCACCTCACCCCACCCCAAGTCCCTCCAGTAAACTGGAGAGCCTCTTTCTACTTCAGTGTACCTTGAGTGCCCTCTACTGAGACAGGTTAATGTGGTACTCATGTTAAAGGAGGAATACTTAAAGGAATTTTGTTGTTTATCACACAGCATATATTGAAGGATGGATTCAGAGATAATGTGTAATAAATTGATAACTGACACATATGGATATACCGTAACTTGTTTATCCATTCACCTGTTCATGGACATTTTGGCTTCTTTCTAGTTATTGATGCTTATAAAGAAAGCTGCCATGAACATTAATATACAAGTTTTTGTATGGACATATATTTTCATTTCTCTTAGGTAAAGACCTAATGTGGAATGAGTGGATCATATAGTAGGTGTGTGCATAAAATTTTTAGGAAATTGCCAAATAGTTTTCCAAATTGGCTATACCACTTTTTGTTCTCTCTGGCAGTGTCTGAGAGTTCGTCTGTATCTTGCCAGCATTTGGTATGGTCATTCATTTTTATTTTAGCCATTCTAATAGGTGTGTAGTGGTTTCTTCTTGTGGTTTTAATTTGCATTTCTCTAATGACTAATGAAATTGAGCATCCTTTCATGTGTTTATCTACCATTTGTATATTTTCTTTGGTAAAATGTCTGTTCAGATCTTTTACCTATTATTTTAATTGAGGTTTTTCTTATTATTGAGTTTTGAGAGCTCTTTATATATTCTTGATTCTATGCTTTGCAGAGTTTTCTCCTGGATTGTGGCTTGTCTTTTCATTCTCTTTTCTCTTTTTTTTTGAGGAAGATTAGCCCTGAGTTAACATCTGCTGCCAATTCTCCTCTTTTTTGCTGAGGAAGACTGGCCCTGAGCTAACATCCATACCCATCTTCCTCTACTTTATATGTGGGACGCCTCCCACAGCATGACTTGACAAGTGGTGTGTAGGTCTGCACCTGGGATCCGAACCAGTGAACCCTGGTCTGCCGAAGCAGAACATGTGAACTTAACTGCTACGTCACTGGGCTGGCCCCTTGTCTTTCATTCTCTTAACAGTTTCTTTTGAGGAACAAATTTTTAATTTCAATGAAGTCCAAGCTATCAATTTATTCTTATATGGATCATGTTTTTGTTTTTGTATCTAAGCTATATTTGCCTATTCCAAGATCATAAAGGTTTTCTCCTATGTTGTCTTCTGGAAGTTTTATGGTTTTAGGTTTAGTACTATGATGCATTTTGAGTTAATTTTTTTATGTGGAATGAGAGTTGGATAGAGGTTCATTTTTATCTAGTAGTGATATCCAGTTCTAGCACCGTTTGTTGCAAAGATTGTCCTTTTGATTTTGTCAAAAATCAGTTGATCATATATGTGTGGTTTTATTTCTGACTCCATAATTTGTTCCACTGATCTCTTTATTTGTCTCAATGTCATTACTGTTTTGATTACCGTGGCTGTATAAGAAGTCATGAAACCAGGTTGTGCTACCTATCAACTTTGTTCTTCTTTTTCACTGTTATTTTGGCTATTATGCTGATTATCAATTTATTACCTCTCAGCTCCAGATTTGCCTTTTTGCCTGCTCTGTGAAAATGGATCAGGCCCTTTAAATATTTTTCTTTTGCCAGCTGGCACAAGGTTAACCTTTGTCAACAGAGTGCCGGAGAGACATTGCAGGAGGAAATAGTTTTGCTTTTTGGTTCCTGTGTTGTGCTCGCTTAGCAGACTCCAGGAGCACACTCAGCTCCTCTAGCATCAGCCGACATGGGTTCCCCAGTGTACAGCTCCTGCAGCATGTGCAACTTTATGAGCACTTATGCTTCTGCAGGGCCCAGAGCACAGCATTAACCCAGCAGCCAGCAACCCAAGGCTAGCAGCTTCTCCTTGTATCTCTCCTTCATGTGGGTTTGTAGCAGAATGCCTTGGTGGGACACTTCCAGGTGAACAGCTTTTCTTAGCACCCTGAGGATTCATTTCTGGCAAGTTCCAAAGGTAGATTTCCAGGAAGTTCTGCTGTCATGGCCCCTGAGCAACTTCTTTGCCATTCAGTGAGAGAGGACTGTGCCCTCTCAAGAGGGTATTGGATCTCAGCCCTGGAATGGTTAGGGAGTTGGGAGAGGCCTTTGTTTGGGTCTCAGCCCTAGGAGATATTTGCTGCTCTTGTGTTCTTAAGAGTTTTCTTTACTTCTCACTAGTTAGTTGTCATTACTCCAACCCCCTGTTATAGTCAGTGATTCTTTATACTTAACTTTCCCTTTTCGAATTTCTGTGTGGCTTCTGTCTCCTGAGTGGATCCAGAATGCTATAACTATTCTAGGTTCTTCACATTTCCATGCTAATTTTAGAAGCAGTTTGTAAATGTCTATAAAAAGAAGTCTGCTGGGGTTTGCATTGGATCTGTAGATAAATTTGGGGAGAATTGACATCTTAACAGTATTGAGTCTTGATCCGTGAATAAAATATCTCTGTTTAGATTTTCAGTTCTTTCAGCAGTTTTATGATATTCAGTGTACAGATCATTCCCATGTTTTGCCACATTTATTCCTAAGTTTGTTGTATTTTTTATGCTTTTACAAATGGTTTTGTAAAAACGTTTTTTATGTATATAATTTTTATTTTTTTCGAGTGTACATCATATTTCGAATTCTGTATACATTACATCATGTTCACCACCCGAACACTAATTATAGTGCATCCTCTCACATGTGAGCCTAATCACCCCTTTTACCCTCCCCCCTCCCCCCTTCCCCAATGGTAACCACCAGTCCAATCTCCAATGCTATGTGTTCCTTTGTTGTTGTTGTTGTTGTTTTTATCTTCTACTTATGAGTGAGATCATATGGTATTTGACTTTCTCCCTCTGACTTATTTCACTCAGCATAATACCCTAGGTCCTTCCATGTTGTCACAAATGGCCGGATTTTGTCATTTCTTATGGCTGAGTAGTAGTCCATCGTGTATAAATACCACATCTTTATCCATTCGTCCCTTGATGGGCACCTAGGTTGCTTCCATGTCTTGGCTATTGTGAATAATGCTGCGATGAACATAGGGCTGCAGGTATCTTTATGCCTTTGTGTTTTCAAGTTCTTTGGATAAATACCCAGCAGTGGGATACCTGGATCATATGGTGTAGATCTATCCTTAATTTTCTGAGGATACCCCATACTGCTTTCCATGGTGGCTGCACCAGTTTGCACTGCCACCAGCAGTGAACAAGGGTTCCTTTCTCTCCACACCCTCTCCAACATTTGCTGTTTCCTGTCTTGTTAATTATAGCCATTCTGACCAGAGTGAGGTGATACCTCATTGTAGTTTTGATTTGCATTTCCCTGATAGCTAATGATGTTGAGCATCTTTTCATATGCCTGTTGGCCATCTATAAATCTTCTTTGGAGAAATCTCTGTTCAGATCTTTTGCCCATTTTCTAATTGGATTGTTGGTTTTTTTGTTGTTGGGCTGTATGAGTTCTTTGTATATTTTGGATATTAACCCCTTATCTGATATATGGTTTGCAAATATCTTCTCCTAATTGTTAGGTTGTCTTTTCGTTTTGTTGATGGTTTCCTTTGCTGTGCAGAAGCTTTTTAGTTTGATGTAGTCCCATTTGTTCATTTTTTCTTTTGTTTCCCTTGCCTGGTCAGACATGGGACTTGAAAATATGCTGCTCAGACCACTGTCATAGAGCGTACTGCCTATGTTTTCTTCCAGAAGTCTCATGGTTTCAGGTCTTACCTTCAAGTCTTTAATCCATTTTGAGTTGATTTTTGTGCATGGTGTAAGGGAATGGTCTACTTTCATTCTTTTGCATGTGGCTGTCCAGTTTTCCCAACACCATTTATTGAAGAGACTCTCCTTTCTCCATCGTGTGTTCTTGGCTCCCTTGTCGAATATTAGCTGTCCATAAAGGTGTGGGTTTATTTCTGGGCTCTTGATTCTGTTCCATTGATCTGTGTGTCTGTTTTTGTGCCAGTACCATGCTGTTTTGGTTACTATGGCTTTGTAGTATAATTTGAAATCAGGGAGTGTGATACCTCCAGCTTTGTTCTTTTTTCTCAGGAATCCTTTGGCTCTTCGGGGTCTTTTGTTGTTCCATATAAATTTTAGGATTCTTTGTTCTATTTCTGTAAAAAATGTTATTGGAACTTTGATGGGGATTGCGTTGAATCTATAGATTGCTTTAGGAAGTATGGACATTTTAGCAATGTTAATTCTTCCAATCCAAGAGCAGGGAATATCTTTCCATTTCTTTGTGTCTTCTTCGATTCTTTCAACAATGTTTTATAGTTTTCAGTGTACAGATCTTTCACCTCTTTGGTTAAGTTTATTCCTAGGTATTTTATTCTTTTTGAAACAAAAGTTTTTAAAATTCCAGTTTCCAGTTGTTCATTGCTAATATATAAAAAGGCAATTGCTTTTGTATATTGGTCTTGTATTCTGCAATCTTGCTAAATTCACTTTTTAGTTCTAGTAAGTTTTTGTAGATTTTGGATTTCCTACATAGACAATCATGTCTTATTCATGTGATTAAGAGAGCTTTACCTTCTCCATTCCAATCTGGATGCCTTTTATTTCTTTTGCTTGCCTGACTTCACTGGCTAGACCGTCTAATGTTGAATAGAAATGGTGAGAGTGGACATCCTAGTCTTGCTTCTAATCTTGGAAGGAAAGCATACAATCTTTGACCATTACGTATGATGTCATCGTAGATTTTTCGTAGATACCTTTTATTAGGTTGATTAAATTCCTTTCTATTCCTAGTTTACAGAGAGTTTTCAAATCAGAAATGGATGTTAGATTTTGTCAGATGCTTTTTTGTGTGTCTATTGAGATGAGAGTTACTATTTTGTTATCTTTTAGCCCTAGCTAATGCAAGTGTCTGTTGTTGTGCACAATTTTGAATTGGCAGTTTTTTCTCCAAAAATGACTGCTTCATATTCTGAAAAACAATTACTCTGCATGTATAGTACATGAGTTTTAAAAAGTATTTTATTTCCAATATCATTTCTAATTGGTTAAAATATAAAGTACGGTAATACTAATGGAATCTAATTATTGAACTGCGATGTGAAAAAATAGAGAAGAACTGAAATGTGTTAAAAAAACATCTACTGATGAAATTGTTATTGGGTACAACTGTTTTAACTGGAGTTACGTTCAGCATTACTGATGGGAGACAGCTCTAGGATACTTAAGGCTGTTTGGTGAATGTTTAGGAAGAGGCAGAAACAGTGCATGAATTATGTGAAGAATTTTTAAAGGATGGAGGCTTACTGGAAGATTGTAAAAAGCAAATAAATATACCTAACAGAACACAAGGGGCACTTGTTCCTTACAGACAATGATTGGAGTGAAGGCAGTGTAGCTGGTGGGTTTGGTGAAGTGGCAAGAGTTGTCCTGGGGAAATTGGGTTTAAATCCTTTATTTACCACTTGCTAACTAGGTAAGTTTCTTGAACCAAGCTTCTGATTTCTCCTTTATAGAATGAACATAAGAATATTTATCCCAAGGGTTGTAATGAGGATTAAATAGAATCAATTACATAAAAGTGCGAAGCGGTATAGTTAGGTCCTTAATAAATGTTTGTCTTTATTCTTTTTTTAAATGACCAATGGAAACTTTACTTTTCTATTGTCTGTTTCCCTGGTAGTTATATATGGACACAGAAGTAGTACCCACAGTTATCTTGGAACCCATCAAGAGAGTAAAAATAAAGCAAATGCCTGCTGGATTGACCTCCTGGAACTTTTCACAGTTTGAAAGAAAATTAACTAGAGCACCGTCAGCATATGACTACTAGACAAGGCTAGGTATGAGAAGGCTCTGAAGGAGAGTTCTAATGTGGGGAAGGATGGTGGAATTTTCTATAGTTCAGCTAGTTTGGAGAATAGTCAGTCAAAGGATGGCTCTCAGGGAGTTGATTTTGTAGATTAGCAGCCACGGGGCAATTTGGATTTTCTCTGGAAGGTTAGGGAGAAGCAGCTGTCCGGGCTAGGACGTGAGAGGACCAATGGATAATTCTCAGGTATTTAGTGTCTTCACAGTAGGTTTTGATCATTGACTCTTGAAGTCTTCTCCCAACGACCTCTCCCTCAAGTAGAAGGGCCCTTTATCTTGGTCATGATTTTAGACCCCTTCTAGCTTTTGATCTCAGAAGGTAATCTTTATGAAACTTCAAAGAACTAGGAATTAAGTACTTTGTAGTGCTGGGAAGTTCTAGTCTTTGCTCCCTTGCCGCCTTTGTGCTGTGTTTTGGATACTGTTATGTAGGTGCTATGCAGTAGAGGAAACAGTAATGTATGATAATGAAAAGCTTCAGAGTAGACATATGGCTAGAAGGGAAGTTTTTTTTTATTTTATTATTTTTTTATTTTTTATTTTTTGAGGAAGATTAGCCCTGAGCTAACATCTAGTGCCAGTCCTCCTCTTTTTTGGCTGAGGAAGACTGACCCTGAGCTAACATCCATGTCCATCTTCCTTTATACGTGGGATGCCTACTACAGCATGGCTTGCCAAGCGGTGCCATGTCCACACCCGGGGTCTGAACCGGCAAACCCTGGGCTGCCAAAGCGGAACATGCGAACTTAACCGCTGCGCCACCGGGCCGGCCCCTAGAAGGGAGTTTTGAATAGTTTTGCAGCAGCTATTTTAGTTGATGACACATCTTCAACTTAAATTGCTATTGACTTAAAATTTTGCCTTATCCTTCTGTGATGATTCTAGTATAAGTCAAATGAGATCATTTTTGATAGCTGGTTTGCAAACTTTGGTATGTGCAGCCAACCTTCCAAAGCCTACCTGTGCTTTTCAGGCAGCTCAGCTTGTGACTGCATGGATCAGCTGTTCTCTTGTGTGGTTTCTAGCAGCTGGTGCTTAACACTGTTCATTCTTGAGTTTGGTGAATTCTTGTCTATTCTTCATGACTTTTTCACCTTTATAAGGTACTTTTTGACTACTGGTGGATCTGGTCTCCTGTAAATATAATCTATGCTTTGAAATGAAATTATCCTTGTCCTCCTAAGTGCATAAATCCTCTTATCCTGTGCTAGTTTGCGTCTTGCTCTGTGCTCCCTGTGTTCCTTTTGTAATGCTTGCTTAGCTTTTAATGTAAATGCAAGGCTGTGTTCTTTAGCATCCGTGGAAGACATTGGCCCATTCAGACATTAGGAAAGTATTAATATTTGGCCACCATATTTAGGATTATTGGGGCATTTCTTCCCAACTTTTCAGAATATAGAAAAAGATGTGTCTTATTCTCTCCTAATTAAGCTCACCATAGACCTTGTGCTTTTCAAACCAGCTTGAATGGAAAAAAGTACATGAAGAATACTATATCTACTATTTCTACATGGATGTACTTTACCGTAACTATGGAAAATATATTTGATTTACTGTGAGGCTCTCAGGGTAAATGTGTCAGATGTAATCAATATTTAGTATTGTCATTTACAGTTAAGTACTTTTCCATAAATTATGAGAAAGTTATTTCTGTTTTTTTTTTTGTTGTTCTGCAAAATAGCACAAAAAATGTGGCTTTCTCTTTTTGATATTCAGAGGAAGTTAGAGAACACATTTATATACAACTAAATATTAAGTCACTGGTGAGAATTTTTTCTTTGTAATTTATCACATTGCTCCTTAAACCTCATTCTCCTCTACTTGTAACATTTTGTAATATGAAGCTAATGTTCACTATCCTAGCTTTCTTTAATTTTCTGGGAAGTATCTTTTTTTAGTCTTGATATCTTTAAATCTTGGGAACTCTGAAAGGCTCCTTTATCCTTTTCTTTCTCTTCTCAAGAAAGTATCTTTGTTTACTCTTAATGTTTTTGTAGAAATTCCTGCCACCCACGGGTAGAAATAAAATATGCAATGTAAAATCTCAGCTGTTTGGACATTTTTACATTAACAAATCAGTTATTTAAAAAGTTCTATAGATGTATGATCTTTTTTCACTTTTTTCCAGCTTTACTGAGGTATAAATTGGCAAAATTGTAAGATATTTAAAGTGTACATTGTGGTGACTTGATATGCGTATACATTGTGAAAGGATTTCCACTATTTAGTTAATTAAGACATCCATCACCTCACCTGTTTATCTTTGTGTGTGTGTGTGTGTGAGGACATTTAAGTTCTCTCAGCAAATTTCAATGGTGTAATACAGTGTTATCAACCATTGTCAACATGGTTTACATTAGCTCTTCAGATTTTCTTCATCTTATAGCTGAAAGTTTGTACTCTTTTACCAACCTCTCCCTATTTCCCCCACGCCCTAGTCCCTGGCAAACACTTTTCTGCTCTGTTTATGAGTTTGACTTTTCAATTTAGATTTCACATATAAGTGATACCGTGTGATATTTGTCTCTCTGTCTGGCTTATTTTACTTAGTATAATGCCCTCAAGGTCCATCATGTTGTTGCCAATGGCAAGATTTCTTTCTTTCTCATGGCTAAATAATACAGCATTATACACACACACACACACACATATACAACTTTATCTATTCATCTGTTGATGGCACTTAGGTTTTTTCTGTATCTTGGCTATTGTGAATAATGCTGCGGTGTACCTGGGAGTGTAGATATCTCTTCAAAATCCTGTTTTCATTTCTTTTGGATATATGCACAGAAGTGGGATTGCTAGATCATATGCTAGTATTATTTTTAATTTTTCAAGCAACCTCTATACTGTTTTCCATAGTCGCTGCATCAATTTACAGTGCTACCAGCAGTGCAATTTACGATACCACCAGCAGTCCACGGGATTCCCTTTTCTCCACATCCTTGCCAACACTTGTCTTTTTGGTGATAGCCATTCTAACAGGTATAAGGTGATATTGCATTGTGGTTTTGATTTGCATTTTGCTGGTGAGTAGTTATGTTGAGCACCTTTGCATGTAGTTGTTAGCCAGTTGTAGATCTTCTATGGAAAAATGTCTGTTTTTTCAATTGGGTTGTTTGTTTGCTGTTGGGTTGTATGAGTTCTTTGTGTATTTTGGATATTAACTTCTTACCAGATACATGATTTGAAAATATTTTCTTCTGTTCCGTAGGTTGCCTTTTCATTTTGTTGATGGTTTCCTTTGCTGTGCAGAAACTTTAGTTTGGTGTAGTCACATTTGTTTATTTTTGCTTTTGTCACTTTTACTTTTGGTGTATCCAAATCCAAAAAATCATCCCCAAGACTGATGTCAAGGAGCTTACCCCTTATGTTTTCTTCTAAGAATTTTATTGGTTTCAGGTCTTGAGTTCTCATCTTTAGTCCATTTTGAGTTGATTTTTGTCTGTGGTGTAAGATAGGGCCGCTAGTTTCGTTCTTTGGCCTGGGGCTGTCAATTTTCCCAACACTATTGATTGAAGAGATTATCCTTTCCTCATTGTGTATTCTTGGCTCTTTTGTCATAAATTAATTGGCCATATATGCATGGGTTTATTTCTGGGCTTTTGATTCTTTTCCATTGATTTGTGTGTCTCTTTTTTATGCCAATACCATAGTGTTTTGATTACTACAGCTTTGTAAAATAGTTTGAAATCAGGAAGTGTCATGCCTCCAGGTTTCTTCTTTCTCAAGATTGCTTTGACTATCTGGGGTCTTTTGTGGTTCCATACAAATTTTAGGGTTGTTTGTTCCACTTCTGAGAAAAATGCCGTTGGAATTTTCACAGGGATTGCATTAAATATGTAGATTGCTTTGGGTAGTATGGACATTTTAACAATATCAATTCTTCCAATCCGTGAGCATCTGTGCTTTCTATTTATTTGTGTTTTCTTCAATTTATTTCATTAATTTCTTATAGTTTTCAGTGTACAGATCTTTCACTTCCTTTTAAAAATATATTCCTGGATATTTTATTCCTTTTGATGCAATTGTAAATGGGATTCTTTTCTTTATTTCTCTTTCTAATAGTTTCTTGTCAGTGTATATAAATGCAGCTGATTTTTGTCTGTTCATTTTGTATTATGCAACTTTACTGAATTTGTTGATTAGTTCTTACATTTTTTTGGTGGAGTCTTAGGATTTTCTCTATATACTATCATGTCATCTGCAAATAGTGACTTTTACTTCTTCCTTTCTACTTTGGATGCCTTTTATTTCTTTTTCTTGCCTAACTGCTCTGACTATGACTTCCAGGACTATGCTGAATGAAAGTGGTGAGAGTGGGCATGCTTGTCTTGTTCCTTATCTTAGAGGAAAAGATTTCAGCTCTTCACTCTTGAGTACGATGTTAGCTGTGGGCTTGTCATATATGGCTTTTATTATGTTGAAGTACGTTCTCTCTATACCTACTTTGTTGAGAGTTTTCATCATGAATGGATGTTGAATTTTGTCAAATGTTTTCTGCATCTATTGAGATGATCATTTGATTTTTATCCTTCATTTTGTGTGTGGTGTATGACATTGATAGATTGGCATATGTTGAACCCTCCTTGCATCCTGGAATAAATCCCACTTGATTATGGTGTATGATCCTTTCAATGTCTTGTTGAATTTGGTTTGCTAATATTTTGTTTAGGCTTTTTGCCTGTGTGTTCATCAGGGGTATTGGCCTGTAGTTTTCTTTTCTTGTAGTACCTTTCTCTGGTTTTGGTATCAGGGTAATGCTGGCCTTGTAAAATGAGTTTGGGAGTATTCCCTCCTCTTCTAGTTTTTGGAAGAATTTGAGAGGGATTGGTTTAATTCTTTTTTAAATGTTTGCTAGAATTCACCAGTGAAGCCATCTGGTCCTAACTTTTTGGGGGGGTGCGTTTTTTGATTATTGATTCAATCTCCTTGTTAGTAATTAATCTTTTCAGATTTTCCATTTCTTCATGATTCAGGCTTGGTAGGTTGTATGTTTCTTGGAATTTGTCCATTTCTTCTAGGTTGTTCAATTTCTTGGTGTATAATTGTTCATAGTAGTCTCTTAGAATCCTTTGTATTTGTGTGATATCAGTTGTAATGTCTCCTCTTTCATTTATAATTTTATTTGAGTCATCTTTTTTTCTCAGTAAGTCAGGTAAAAGTTGGTCTATTTTGTTTATCTTTAAAAAAAAACCAGCTCTTAGTTTCATTGATCTTTTTTTATTGTCTTTTTAATTTCTATTTCATTTATTTCCGTTCTGATCTTTGGTATTTTCTTTTTTTCTACTAATTTTGGGCTTAATTTGTTCTTTTTCTATCTCCTTGAGATGTAAAGTTAGATTGTTTATTTAAGCTCTTTCTTTTTCCTTCATGTGGGCATTTACTGCTGTGAACTTTCCTCTTAGAACTGCTTTTGCTGTATTGCGTAAGTTTTGGTATTTTGTACTTCCATATTAATTTGTGTCAATATTTTTTGATTTTGCTTTCTTCTTTGATCTACGGATTGTTTAGTAGCATGTTGTTTAATCTCCATATATTTGTGAATTTTCTAGTTTTCTTCTTGTAATTGATTTCTAGTTTTGTACCATTGTGGTCAGAAAAGATGTTGATATGATCTCAGTTTTCTTAAATTTATTAAGATTTGTTTTGTGGCCTAACATATAATCTATCCTGGGAGATGTTCCATGTGCACTTGAGAAGAATGGATACTCTACTGCTGTTGGATGGAATGTTCTGTAAAAGTCTGTTAAGTCCATCTTGTCTAATGTGTAGCTTAAGCCCAATCTTCCCATATTGATATTCTTTCTAGATGATCTATCCGTTGTTGTAAGTGGGGTATTGAAGTCCCCTACTATTATTGTATTGCTGCCTATTTCTCTCTTCTAGTCTATTATTGTTTGCTTTATATATTTAAGTACTTCTCTGTTGGGTGGATAAATATTTACAAGTATTATAAACTCTTGTTGACTTGACCTCTTTATCATTATATAGTGACGTTCTTTGTCTCTTATTAGAGTCTTTGGCTGGAAGTCTATTTTGTCTGAAAAAAGTGTAGCTATCTCTGCTTTCTTTGGTTTCTGTTTGCATGGAATATCTTTTTCCATCCCTTTACTTTCCGTCTGTGTATGTCCTTAAAGTGAGTCTCTTTTAGGCAGCATGTAGTTGGGTATTTTTTTTTATCCATTTAGCCACTCTGTCTTTTGATTGGAGAACTTAGTTCACTTACATTTAAAGTAATTATTGATAGATATAGACTTACTATTGCCATTTTGCAAACTGTTTTCTGGCTGTTGTATAATACCTTTGTTTCCTTTCTTTTCTTTGTCTCTTCCTTTGTGATTTGATGATTTTCTGTACTAGTATGGTTAGCTTCCTTTCTCTTTATCTTTTGTGTATCTATTTCAGGTTTTTGCTTTGTGGTTACCATGAGGCTTGTATAAAAACATCTTATATTTGTAACAGTCTATTTTAAGTTTTTTAATAAATTATGTACAAATGCATCCTAAAGCTCTATATTTTTACTCTACTCCTGCACATTTTATGTTTTTGATGTCATAATTTACATCTTTTTACCTTGGGTATCCATTAACAATTGATTGTAATTATAGTTATTTTTAACTACTTTTGTCTTTTAACCATCATACAGGATTTATAAGTGATTTATCCCCTTCCATTAAAAATCAGCTTAACCTGAATTTAACTATGTTTTTACCTTTACCTATGAGATTTATACTTTAATGTATTTTCCTGTTACTAATTAGTGCCCTTTTGTTGCAGGTTGCAGAAGTGTCGTTAACATTTCTTGGAAGACTGTTGTAGTGTTGTTGAACTCCTTCAGTTTTTGCTTGCCTGGAAAGCTTATCATCTCTTCTTCAATTCTGAAGGACAGCTTTGCAGGAGAGAATATTCTTGGTTGACGGTTTTTTTTCTTTCAGCACTTTGAATATATCATGCCACTCCTTTTTGCCCTGCAAAAATTGTTCAGATTTTGCTGAAAAATCTGATAATCTTATGGAGGTTCCGTTTTTCATAACACATTGTTTTTGTCTTGCTGCTTTTAAGATTCTGTCCTTGTCTTTAACTTTTGACAGTTTAATTGTAGTGTCTCCATTTGGATTCATTTTATTTGAAAATCTATGGGCTTCCTGAATCTAGATGTCTGTTTCTTTCCCCAGATTAAGGAAATTTTTAGCCATTTTTTCTTCGAATAAGATTTCTGCCCCCTTCTGTCTGTCTGTTCTCCTTCTGGCACGCCTTTAATGTGTATATTAGTCTGTGTAACGGTGTCTCCTAATTTCCTTAAGTATATTCACTTTTTTTCATTCTTTTTTCTTATTGCATCTCTGATTGGATGAAATCCACTCCCTTGTCTTCAAGTTTGCTGTTCCTTTCTTCTGCTTGATCTTGTCTACTGTTGAATCCCTCTGTTGAAGTTTTCAGTTCACTTATTGTGTTGTTCAGTTCTGTGATTTCTGTTTGGTACTTTCTTATATTTTTTTATCTATTTGTTGAAATTCTTTCTTTGCTCTTGCATTGTTCTCTTGATCTCAGTGAGTATATTTATGACCATTATTTTGAACTCTTTTATCAGGTAATCACTTATCTCCATTTTATTAAGCTCTGTTTCTGGAGTTTTATCTTATTCTTTTGTTTGGAACATATTTCTTTATTTCTTCATTTTCTGTGACTCTCTGTGTTGGTTCCTGTGCATTAGATAAAGCAGCTGCTTCTCCCATTCTTGATGGAGTGGTCTCAGTAGATGATGAATCTTATCATTCAACTTGGCACTAGCTCTTGGTTGTCTCTCAAGCCTTTGTGATTGTCTAAGCTCCCTCCCTTGTGGCTCCCAATAGTTGAAGGTGTGCCAAGACCTGGCAGTGTCCCAAAGGGGAGGGTCAGTTAGTACCAATATGCAGGGTGAATGGAAGTTGGACCTTCAGGTAGCAGCTTTTTTTTTTTTTTTTTAAAGATTTTATTTTTTCCTTTTTCTCCCCAAAGCCCCCCCCCCCCAGTACATAGTTGTGTATTCTTCGTTGTGGGTTCTTCTAGTTGTGGCATGTGGGACGCTGCCTCAGCGTGGTCTGATGAGCAGTGCCATGTCCGCGCCCAGGATTCGAACTAACGAAGCACTGGGCCGCCTGCAGCGGAGCGCGCGAACTTAACCACTCAGCCACGGGGCCAGCCCCCTTCAGGTAGCAGCTTTTAAAGTGTGCAAGTAGATGTTTTTCAGGGAAAGACTGGGATATGAGTGTTTTTGTCTCTTCCCTCTGTGCTGTGCCCTGGGGGTTAGCTGCTTAAGAACCATTTTTTTGTTTTCTGCTGTCTTGTGGGTCCTGTGATCAAAAGCTCGACTTGCTACTAGAACCAGGCAATCAAGAGATACATCCCTTCAGTGGCAGATGCAATAGTCAGGATGCCAGGTGTGTGTACAAGCTTCTTCTAGGGAGATATTCATGATTTGGAGTGATCTACAGGGAGAATGCAGAGACAGTGTTTGCTGGCTTCCCAGTCTCCAGGGAGGATTGATGTCTGTCCCTAGATGTGTGCTGAATTAGAAGCCTGACCCTTAGGCCGCAGCTTTTAAAGTATATAAATAGGTCTCTTTCAGTGAATGACTGGGAGATGGGCATTTCTGTCTGCTGGCTCTGTTTTTGTATCTCTCTGGGGAGATAGCCAGTTAAGAACTATTTCTTTCTTTGCTATAATCCTGCTGAACCTGCCAGTGCAAGCCCTGAAGGTCGCTAGAGCCAGGCTATCAAGGGGTTTGTCCTTGGGTGGCAGCCACAAAAGGCAGGCACTAGGCCAGGCACCAGATATGTGCACAAACTCCTTTCAGGGAGATACAAATAACTTGAAGCTGGGCAGAAACAGAATGTGAATATGGTGCCCACTGGCCTTCCTGGTCTGCATAGAGGTTTGTAGTTGGCTCATAGATGTGTGGTAAATATGAAGCCTGTCACTTAGGCTACAGCTTTTAAGCTATGTAAATAGGCATCTTTCAAGGAAAGACTGGGAGATGGGCGTTTCTGTCTGCTGCCTCTGTGCTGAGCCCTGGGGGGATAGCCACAGTGAGTCCTTACCAGTTTGCCAAGAAGTGTTTCTTTGCCGTAGTCTTGTGGATCTCTTGTATACAAGCCCCACTGGCTCTCAGAACTAGGTGTTTTGGGAACCTATTCCGCAGATGGAAGTCTTAAAAATTGGGGTGCTAGATGTTGGGTCCAAAACCTTCACTCTTCATGGAGAAGCTATAATTGTGAATTCCCTCCCATGTATGTATGTCGCTGTATTGGGAGTGGGGTTTATGGTGAGAGTATGTCTCAGTCTCTCCTACCCATTTGATGTAGGTTTTTTCTCATTTGCCCTATGTGTAGTAGTCACTCAGCTAGTTTCTGGATTTCCTTCAGAGGGACTTATTCTGTGTTTAGCTGTAGATTCAGTGTATCTGTGTGAGGAGGTGAATTCACGAGCCTCCTATGTCACCAGTTTGGACCAGAATTGGATTTGTGATTTTTAAATAATTGTCCCTTTGAATGAATAACTAACTGGAGAATTAACTAAAATGCTGATCATATATAAAATATAACACAAAAATGAGTCTTAGAATGCATATGACTTCATTTGTGTTGGTGCGTGATGTAACTTTGTTTTTGGTAAATATACTGTTAAAGAATATATTTGGAATAATATCAAAAGGATTCTATGTGTTGTTTATTGATATCATACATATATGTAATTTGGGTCATAGACTTGGTTCATAGTTATATAAAATAGATGGCATGGTGAGGGAGAAGAAAGATAAAATGTGAGTTTCTGCAGAAATACCAAAGGGAAGAAGTGCGGTGTACTTTTTATTGTACTTTTTTAATGTTAAAAAATTAAAAACTCTAAAACCCAAGGAAACTAAGAAAGCTCCTTGCATTTGTGTAACAATTCTTATCTATTAGTTGCAAAGCAAAAACAATAGAATATTAATTATATAGTAAAAATTAGCTTTTAACTGTGAAGATGTCCCGCTATCAAATTCTTTAGTTCATTAAACCTAGTTTTGGTTATTATTATTTTTAAAAAAATGTAATTGGGTAGTTCTAAGAAAAGCTTCAGAACAGCTGTATTTACAGCTGCAGATTTAGTCAAAATAGAGGTTTTTAAAGGCCCTCCCCCTCCCCTTTCGCATCTCTTTCCCTCACCCCAAATAACCCAAATTTAGTTGTAAAAGTTTTGGTGAGCTTAGGATTCCCGAAACTGGAGTACCATATGTTTAACTGCATGCAGATGTGATGATTCTACGTGGCTCTTTATTAAGGCTCCTGGAACCTTTTAGTTCTGCTGCTGCTCCATGCACAGTTAAATGATTTTTGTCAGTTTGTTTTTGTGTTGAATTTTATAGGTATATGTGCATTCCAAACACAGTTTAGTGATTTTAGTCAAGATCCAGGCTTCTGCTAAAACTACTTAGAAGAATAATAGTTTTTCAGTCTAAATTTGAGCTAATGTTGACATTATTACAAATTGACTGGAAATATCTGCAAAACCTTATATCTGTGTTTTTAAAAATATTTCTTCAAATTTTGCTCTGATAGGAAATTGCCTTTAACCTTGTCTAAAAACAAATTTGGTAAGTTTTTGGAGCAAGTTCTGTTATAATAAATCAGAAGTTAAATACACATCCATCTTAGCGCTCCCCTCACTCTCCGTTTCTGTAGCTTTATGATCTGGGGATGTGGATGCCATTCTAAGGTCTGTTTTCAGTCCCTCAGTCAGGGATTGGATATAAGGGTTATGAAGAACTGTGCTAAGAGCAAGGTTTGGGGCCAATCTCCCTGTCCTAGTTAATTACTGTCTCTTTTGCAGATGCTAATTATGCTGATTATCTATCAGGGCTATAATAACGTAACTGGGATCCTAACCATAATTTTACAGTGTTATCTTCCCAGAGTTTGGTTCAAAATGTTACCAATTGAACTCTCTCCCCAATCGGGAGAGACCTGAGGAAGGGTCTCTTGCCCTTCCTCTGACAGTTGTAGTGATTTGCTGTTGAATCACACAGAGAGAAATTGAAAGAGACTTCTGCCAAAGCTAACAACCGAACACTCAGATAGAGAAGCAAATGAAACATGCCTGTGTGTTCATAGCACCATGTTCAAAGGGATAAGGGTACAAAGATGTATGATTCTCACCTTCCAGTGCAGTGGGTAGAAAAGGTGTAAATATGTGCATTAAAATAATAAATCAACTTTTAGAGGGTTCATAAACTTGGATTTAAATACCCAGACTCAGGAACTCTTTAGATCTAGACCAACTTTCTTATTATTATACATGAGGAAACAGATTCAGAGAAGTCTAGTGAATTACCTTGAGTCATTGATTAAACAGGAGATTTATAGGGCGCTCTAAATATGAACTCAGGAGTAACAATGAGTAGCAAGTTAACTTTGCTTTTATAATCTTGGATGTTAGCTAACATTGATTGATTGCTCATTGTAGATACTTTTCTAGAGAAACTGCCGGTTCTTTTCTCACACGAGTCTAGTGAGATTATCAACAGATTGTGGATTTATATAGTAGGTTATTTTTAGAGAGGGTAAAATTGAACAAAAGCCATGATAGAGAATACTGGTGAATTCAAATGAATAGTAAAACACATTCGTTAAGACAGAATAAGGAAACTGTATTTACAAGATTGCATAGCTTTCAAAACCTACATTGGTTTATAGGTGTGAGGGAAGATAGCAGGTAAAATTTGAGATGGAGTATAATTGTGATGATGAAGTTACAACTAGTTATGTGAGGATAAAGGAAGAAACTTAACAGAAAGAAACTTTTAGGAAGGAAAATAAAATTTTGAGACTTTAATAAGATAGGAAAAGTGAAACGTGAAAAGCAATTTAATTTTATTTAGGAATGGCCATACCTTTATCTCATTATCAAAACTTTTCATCACTGTCTTCTTTCGTCGTCTTCCTTCCCCTACGGGTTCTCTCTGAGAAAGATTCTAGTGTGCTATAATGTGATATAGTGCAGCTGGCTTTGTTACTTTTGACCAGCATAGTTTTAGACTAAAAGTTTGCTTATTAAGACATACAAAAGCAAATAATTTTGAATTACTTAGACTTCTAAGCTTCAGTTACTTCACAAAAAATGAGTCTATGTCTTTGATGTGACTGTAGGATTGTTGGGACAATCAAATGAAATCACGTAAAAGTGTTTTAAAAACTGAAGACTTCACAAAGATAAATAATACTGTTTTTGTATTATAACTATGGCTTCAATCCAGCATGACAAATATTTGAGTATCTAGTATGTTAGAATCAGGGTTGTAGACTTCTGAATTCAGGAAGATAGAGTCTTTGCCTTTAAGATACTTTCTGTCTAATTTAGGGAAGAAGGAAATAAAACATATAATGCAAATGTCCACAGGATTTGAAAGAACATGGAAAGGGATTGAGAGGTTCAGCTGACCTAGATTTTGGCTTAAGTTAAAGAGTTACCCACCTGAATCTGCTCTAAGTCCATGAGACTTGGTATGCTGCAAGTGACCAAGTGAGCATTTTGGCCTTTCATGTATATCTTCTGCTTTTTGAGCTTTTAGGTAAGAGTGGACAGATTTTTAACTTGAGTTGCCGTGTGGTGAAAGTCTAAACTTGGGCTGTCCAATAGCTGCAGATAGGAGCTCGTTGATTTTTTTGGTGTACAGATATGAGTCAGTAGCTGAGTCAAAGTGCCACAAAGAATGTACAGTTTTTAGATTTGATGAGTATTGTCAATTAGATAGGTTCCAGATTTTAACGTCTGGGTTGGATACCTTCACGGGGGCTTGGAGGATTAAAGGGGGACTTTAGGAACATCTATTCCAAGCCCCTTGACGATACCTTTTACAGTGTCCCAGAATTAGCTTGAGTGTTTCTCACAGTGAGGAATCTTTCTGTTATGTGAGGCAGTACACAACACTTACGGGCCGTTGTGTTTGGAGTTCTTTGTTTTTGTGAGCCCCAAATGGCTTCCCTCTCCATCCGTTGTTTTGTATTCTTTACATTTTGTTGGATATGCTACAGGCTTGGCTGCGGAGAGAACCTGTTGATGGGGCAGGACTAGAAAGAAGAGAATGATGGGTTCTGGAAGCTGGAGGAAAAGGAAATAATGATAACAATAACAGCTGATACTTAGGCGCACTGATGTTCCAGGTGCTGTTTTAAATGCTTTTCGTGTTTTGTCTCACAACAATCTATGGTATTGATATTTTAATATTAAAAATTAGTTGTAGATTAATTTAATATTAAATCATTGCTTAATAGTATTTGCCCTTGTTGCAGATGAGGAAAGTGAGCCATCGTGCTTTACACAGTGGGAGGTGCAGGGTTCATGCTAGGGCTGTTTGATTCTAGAGACTAAGCTCTTAATATATTGCTTATTAGAGATACCAGAGGCATCTTTAGGAACAATTCTCTGCCTCTTTTTCTCGAAGTGTGATAAGCGTTAGAGATAAAAAATGAATATTTTAAGACTGGTAATTTGGGTGGAGTTGGGGAGGTGAAATACAGAATTTATTCAACATTTTAAGATTTAATGAAGGCATCAGAAAGGAACCTGAATATAATCGACTTTGCAAATGAGGGGGAAAGGGAATTTTAGTTAGGCTATTGTAATGACTAGATTTTATGATGCTGTATAAGCATGAAAGCTTGATATAGGAATAGTTTAGTAAGAGCTTTAGTAGAAGTACTAGTTTATACCAGCACTGTCCAATAGAAATATAATCTGGACCATGCATGTAATTTAAAATTTTCTGGTAGCCACATTAAATAAGATAAAAAGAAACAGATGAAATTAGTTTTAATAATATATTTTATTTAACCTAATATATTCAAAATATTATTTCAACAATTAATATATAAATATCAGTGAAATATTTTACCTTATTTTATTCCTATAAGTCTTTGAAATCAGTATGTAGTTTACCTTTATAGCATTTCTTAGTTGAAACTAGCCGTGTTTCACGTGCTCAGTGACCACATTTGGCTACTGACTACCTTGCTAGACAGTGCATTTATATACCATTAGAAGATAAAAGATTGCTGTTGCTATGTTCATAAAAAATTTCTGATCGAATTACAAATAGATGGCGTATTCTCCCTCTGTGTAGAGCAGACAAGGAGTGGAGGGAAATTTGGGGCTGAAAGGCACCACTAATCAGTTATGTCCAGAGAATCTGCTCAGGAGTGGAACGTATTTCTTAGTAAGAAGGGGTGGGGAAAGCTTTACCAAGTGTTTAGGCTTCCTGCTATTTGAGGTTCTGTGGGTGTAATTTGGTTAGAGGGACTACCGTGGGACTCTAAAAGAATTTCTGCTATCATATTAGTTCTGGGCTCTGGTTTTATAGAAAGAGCACAGAGCTTTTTCTGTAGATAGAGCTCTGGAGGAGAAGGACACAATTTTTACTCTTGAAACATGATGTTTGTTGGTTCAGGGACTCTGTGCCTCTGTCTAGAACCCTTTACAACCTCACTGGTTTACTTTTTGTGGGATTTAATATGTTTAAGGTTATATTCCTCAGGCAGGAATTTCTAAAACATGCTTTTCCCTAAAAAAAAAAAAATACTAGTTAAATAAACATATCACATAAAAAAAAGACAATATATTTTTCCTAACCGTGAAAGTGCAATATGCATTCTGTGTAAAAATTTAGATAATGGAGATACCTATGTTTACATGTTTAATGAGCAGATCTCCAGCAGAAGGACGTGTTTTCACTTTGACTTCCTCCTGCTGTACTGGGGTTCCTTGGGCAGGACCACTCCAGTAAATCAGAGCCTCTCTGGTTTGTAGTGGACAGGTAGTGAAGATTTTATTTCCTTTAAAGAGAGAGCAAACAAGTAGGAGGTATGTGTTCTTCCTGGCTGAGTTATATTTGTATATTGTTCTGTATTATGTATCATATTTTATTTGGCTAAGAGCCTAATTTTAATGAATTGAATTAAAAATCTTCTTAGAGAGTTATCTTTAAAACTGTTGGATTTGTAAAACTAAATAAGAGCTATAGGACTTCTGTGAACTTGTCGAGAGGTACCAGGTTAAAATATAAATTCTGCTCGATACAATTTAACAAAATAGAATGCATGTTTATCATTACTAGTTTTCATTTTCTGAATTTGTAGTTTTTGTGGTATGCTGATGTTATCAGTGTATAAAGACAATCTTTTTTTGCCACAGCTAATTGTGTTTCATTCGATGTGAATGAAGTCTTGGTTGAAGTGGGGGTAAGGCAGCTTTGTAGAAACCAATGCTTACCATTTTGGGAATGGATGGTGGGAATAGGCAAGCTAGAAATATACTTGGAAGAAAGAAAACAGTAGCCACTTGGGAGGAACGTGATATGAGAAGAAAAACAGATGTTGTGAGAAAAGTTACAGTGTTTTAAAAAATAAATGATTCATACACAAAACTTAGTCATTAGGGACATAATTAGATTTTACAAAATTAGCAGAAAACATCATGTTAGAGAACTTTGAATTTCATATTTGTTATATTCATATTTTGTGTTGATGAAATATAAAAAAATCTCTTAGTTGTTTTGAATTGACCCCCTTGTGGCTTCTTAGAGTCTTAACTAAAGATCACAGTCCTTAGATATGGAAAGTCAGGAGACTGAGTTTGTAATGTTTTTGAGTTAAACAGCTAACACTGACTGACTTTAGACTAGATTCCATTAACCTGTCTGTTTGACCCTTGTCATACTGACACTTGTCATATTGACCCTTGTCATGGAGTTGTTATTTTATAATTCTAAAGTGCTGTGAAAATATTAAACACTCTTTAAATATTGTATTTATTAGAACATTCCTTAATACAAAGTAGCTCATTCATTAACCCATACTTAATTTTTTAATAATTACCTGTCCTTAGCTATGCTTCATAGTCCTCTGCCTGTCCTTCTTTAATTCTTAGTCATATAGGAACATTTGTGAAAGTGTGCCCGGGCCGTGACTGACTTGGGGATGACTCAGGAAGATTCTTGTAAAGGGTGGTTATAACTGTGGAATGATTTTGTACCCACTCTTGTTGCCCTGCTGCTTCAGGAAGTTAGCCCAGGTTAAAGGGTTCAGATTTTGGAGTTAATATGGACCATCTTAAATCCTGTCTTTGCTACTTAACCGTCCCTGGGCGAGTTACTTGCCCAGGCACGTTTTTAAACCTTAGTTTCCTCAACTGCAGCTTGGAAATAATAGCAAGACCACCTCTTAGGGTCATTATGAGGACTCCTACAAAATAATGTCTCAGGGATAGCAGCTTACTGCCTTTTTTTTTTTTTTTTTTTTTTAATATATAAAGACAACTTTTTAGGGTGGTTTTAGGTTCACGGCAAAATTGAGGGGAAAATACAGAGATTTCCCATATACCCCCTGGCTCCATATATGCATAGCCTCCTCCATTATCAGTACTCCCCCCAGAGTGGTACATTTGTTACAAGTGATGAACCTACATTGACACATCATAATCACCCAGAGTCCATAGTTTACCTTGGGGTTCACTCTTGGTGGTGTACATTCTATGGGTTTGGACAAATGTATAATAACATATATCTATCATTAAAATAACGTACAGAGTATTTTCACTGCCCTAAAAATCCTCTGTGCCTATTCATCGCTCCCCCTCAACTTCCAATCCTGGACAAGCCCTGCTCTTTTTCTGTCTCCATAGTTTTGCCTTGTTCAGAATGTCATATAGTTGGAATCACATAGTATGTAGCCTTCTCAGATTGGCTTCTTTCACTTTAAGGTCCTCCTTGTCTTTTCATGGCTTGATAGCTCATTCGGTTTTAACACTGCATAATATTTCATTGTCTGGATGTGTCAAAGATTACCTATCTGTTCACCTACGGAAGGATATCTTGGTTGCTTCCCAAGTTTTGGCAGTTATGAAGAAAGCTACCATAAACCTCCATGTGCAGGTTTTTGTGTGGACATTTGTTTTCAACTAGCAGCCACTTTTATTGAGCATTCATTTGTTTTAGCCAGACACTGTGTTACGTACTTTACATGCAGTGTATCATTTTATTCTTATGTATATAATAGATGATGTAAAGTTCATGGCCCAAAGTGACATATGTCCAGTAATTGGCTGCTATTATTTTTTCTCTGCGTTAGTTCCAAGCTTGTAGTTTAATCAGAAATTGAAGCTGTTGGGGCTGGCCCCGTGGCCAAGTGGTT
This sequence comes from Equus quagga, assembly GCF_021613505.1. NCBI lineage: Eukaryota > Metazoa > Chordata > Mammalia > Perissodactyla > Equidae > Equus > Equus quagga. Next base: position 11,197,752 of record NC_060286.1, read on the forward strand.
AAGTTCGCGTGCTCCGCTTCAGAGGCCCAGGGTTTCACCGGTTTGGATCCTGGGTGCGGACATGGCACTGCTCATCAGGCCATGCTGAGGTGGCATCCCACATGCCACAACTAGAGGGACCCACAACTAAGAACATACAACTATGTACCAGGGGGCTTTATGGAGAAAAAGGAAAAGTAAAAAAATCTTAAAAAAAAAAAGAAATTGAAGCTCTTAAGATGAGAGACAGGAGTGGGCATTCTGATCAGAACTAAAGGACTTATTGGGAAGTTGACAGTGGTTTGAAGCTGAAGTATATATTAAAGTTGCAGTTCAGGTATAATCTGCATGGTAATCACTTAGGAAGCTTACTAAAATGTAGAGTTTTGGGTTTATCCTCAGAATCTCAGACTTGACGAATCAGAATCTCTGGTCATGGACCCCAGAATTCTACAATTTTATGAGTTTAAATATACTTCTGAGTTACTATGAAGTTTGAAAATCATCTTTTAAATGTATTCTTCCTGATGATTCAAAAATGATTCTGGTGATTTTTAGTTATTTTTCTTTGTTATAATAAACTTTCTACTTTATTGATGATGAAGTGGTAAATCTCATTTAAGTTTTTCACATGATATATAATAATATGATTTTTCTATGTTATGAGAGTAGGAGGAGTGGTGATATTTATTCATTCAGTTAGTATTTGGTAAATACCACTTATTTGAGGTATATTTTAATTTTTTTATAAGTATATCATTTTACTTTATTCTTAAAATGATGGAGTCTTTTTGAATAGGGTAGGAAAGGAAGGCAGTTGAGAACATACTACTGTGAAGATAGGTGGAGAGGCGTAGAGAGTGGTTTTCTGTTGCTGACTAGAAGGAAAAGATAACCATAAATAATTTACATAACTAATATGAATAATTAAAACCTGATGGAAATTTTCAAGGAGTTTTGGTATGGGTCATTTTGTTAGTCATGTTAGTTAATGAAAGAGTCATATCAGGAATGCTCCACTTCTGTGTTTTTTTGACAGTTGCCTTGCCTCCTAAGAACACTCTTGGGTTTTGTCTATGTTGGCTTCTTGGGAAGTCTGACTCCACTCTTTGGAAAATCAAATTGCGTCCCACAGGGCTTCACATGGACCTTAGCTTTTTAGATTCTTCGGGTAAAACCTCACCCAAGGGAACCGATGCATCACTTCAAGTCATAATTTTAAGCTTAGGTGTTTAGAGGCTACATTTCAGTGAATCTTTGCATTGGTATTTTTAGCCCCCAAATCTTTCTTGCTTCAGCATTCACCTTATTAACTCCTAGAAGTTGTTTAAACAACTCTACTTTTAATCTATAGATTTTTTAATATCTGTAGTTTTGTTCATTCTCAGAAACTAGGTCACCAGGGCTTTGTCATTGTTAATGAAAAAGGTACACGTTTTTTCTTTAGGAATATGCTTGGACTGAAGGAAGCTAACACATCGTAGAAATTGTTGCTCTGTTTTAAGTGCTCATAAGATATAATTTTGCATATTTTAAACTCAGTCTATTTGCTAGTACAATATTATTATTTATCTCTGGGAACTTTGGCTGTTCTATTGTGCTATTTAGAATTCACATGAATTATTAAAACTTTCTAGTAGGCCTTTTCCTGACAGCCTCTGTCTGACCTCTCCTTTAAAAGTCTTCAACATTTAAAAAAATTTGGGTCTTACCGGGACTGGAATTTTTGCATGTAATGACAGAAGCAGAGAGTAGACTTTTTTAGAAGGAACAGTAGGGTACAGAAGAGGAGAAAAATGAGACTAAATTTACATCTTGCCTGTTCCATTGTGAAAAATAATCATAGCCTTATGTACTTTACTTTTCTGAGGGTCATTGTGGTAGTAGTAGGGGCAGTTGTAGGGGTGGACAGGGAGGCATGTAAGGGGAATGGGTCTCCTAACAAGGGGTTTCAAGTATTTTCCAAATGTAGATAACAAAGTGATTATTACTAAAAATTTTTCTTCCATAGGTATGTGTATCACTCACCCCAAAATAATGACAATATTGGTGTTATAAGTAACCTCCTGAGTTACTGTCTTGTGTGTCATGCTCCTCTCTGTTTTAAGCGTGGGCCACAGACCTGTAACAATATTGATGTAATAATATCATTACTATAACTCTGTTGATTTTTTTTAACAGAGAAAAGCACACTGATTTTTTCCTTTACTCTTACAGTGTTTTTATTACCGATAATTATACTTTCCTCCTGAATTATTTCAGAACATTTTGGGATGGTATTGGCACACATACTGTTATTTCGTGGTTAAGAGTATAAGCGCTTAAACAGGATTATTTGGGTTCAGTTCTCAGCTCTGCCACTTACTAGTTATGTGACCTGGGGCAGGTGTTAGTTATTTTATATAACTCTTGCCTCAGTTTTCTTATTAAAACAGATTATAAAATTATCCACTTTATAGACATGTGTTGAGGATTAAATCATTTTGTAAAGAACAATGCCTGCAATTAGTACAGGCTGAATAAATATTAGTTTTTATTAAATAATAGTTATTATTCACTCAGTAAAAGAGTATTCTCAGTAAACTCTAATAGACTTTAAGAGTAAAAACATTTCATATTTAAAACTTTAGAAAAATTCAACTTGGTCATTTTTAGGGACACGCACACACACACTTACACTCATACCTTTTCAAACCATTATAGAACAGTGTTTTCCAAACTTTAATGTGCATACAGATTGCTCAGGGATCTTGTTAACGTGTAGATTCTTACTCAGTAGTTGGGGAATAGGCCTGAGATGCTGCCTTTCTGACAAGTTCCACAGGTAGTCTGGATGTAGCTAGTCCTCTGACTATACCTTGAGTATTAAAGTTACAGGATGTTCCATTAAGTGGTTCTCAGATCCCTCTGTCAGTGCATTATAAACACTTGGGTGTCTTTTGTTTTTGTTTTTTTAAAAATATACCTAGGCTCTATCTCAGACCAGTTAAATCAGATCTCTGGCATTAGTGTTCTGGGCATCATGATCATCATCATCATCATTATTATTTTTGTAAAAAATATTCTAGGTCATTCTAATGTGTAAACAGAATAAGAGCTACTTTAGTGATTTGAAGGAGAGTCAGTAAGCTAAGAAGCTCCATTTTATGTCTTCATTTACTTTATCTTCTGTTATTTTAAGCATCTGTAGGGATGATGAAGCACAGCTGGTCAGAACTCTTAAACTGAGAGTCAGCTAATATGTTGTCTTGAAGTTTTCTTTTCACTAGATTTGACTAAAAAGTTTGAGCCTTTCCTCATGGATCCTGTTTTCTGCTGCTTTCATCATTTTTGTAATCTCCTTTGGACTCTCCTTAATTTCTCAGCAGCTTCCTGAAAGTATAGTAACTCACACTCAATATAAAACTGCTTTAACGAAACGAAACAGTGGCAGAGGCAGAAGAACAAAGTTCCTTCCACTTCTTAAATTCTGTGATTTTTATTATTTAAAGTGGAAAACTTATATTTGTTTCAGATTTTTTATTGGCCTTTTCTTTGTGTTTTTGGGGGCTAAAATGTGTTTTCTACCATGATATTTCTTTTAATGTATTACTTTCTTAGGTTATGTTCCCCCTTCTTTCTTTCTCACTGTACTTCTTGCATCCATTTCCCATCTTGTACCTTTTTTTGGGGAGAGGCATTTTCCCCAGGGACTGTCATGGACTATCATGTTTTGGGAGAATAGTTTTCCAAAGTGATCAAGATCATGCCTAATTTTATTCCATCTAGCCGTGATGTATCAGTTAGAATCTGGACAGGGAAATAATCTACACTAGCGATTTCTGCCACGAAAATTTAATATAGGTAATGGGTTACGCAGGTGTTGGAGGGTGGAAAAAGCAAAAGGGAAACACTAGAGTACCACAGCGGCAATAGCTGCCGAAAGCAGCAACCATCCACAGGGCTGTGGGAACAAAGAAGAGCTTGGAGTGGAGCTGGGGCTCAAAACCTCTGCGGGGGCTGCTGCTTCGCGGTTGCTGGTATTTGTGAGGGGTACTTCTGAGAGTGCCCATAAAAACTGGTGACTGTCACCAACTGCTGCTGCTGGAGTAGAAGGCTCATGCTGGGGCAGTGCTGACTGGCAAAGGCAAGTTTCTCCTTCTAGTGCCCTTATTGGCAGTATGAGGAAGCTAGCCGGCAAAAGAGAAAAGTAGTTTCCAGAGTTCTATTTTCAGCATTACCGAACTGAGTATTAAAGGGTGGATTTGAGCTGAGAGACAATAGCTGAATAACCAGTACATATAGCTTTCTCTTTTGGTTACACGATGGCATAGGCTTTTGGTCTGTTGGTCTCTTTCTTAGCCACTGGAACCCCACCTGCTGTTAGTGTCTAGGATTTGGAGTGAAAGGAGTTGTTATTATTGTTTTTAAATTAACTTGTCTAGTTAATGCGATATGGAGGCATGAGACATGACTGCTTGCTCCAAGATAACCGTCACAGCCGTTCTTTTCTTGGGACCTGAGATTTAATCATTAGATATTCATTTCTTTGGCTCTCGATGGGTTTCTATTTACGCTGTTTCTTTCCAGGTGGGACCAGAAGGGCATATACCTCTGAATAGGTTGACTTTTCTTCCATAATTTTGACGTTGTTCTGGATGCAGAGGCATGCCCATCATTTGTAAGTTTTTCTGGGACATCTGAGGTTTTTCAGTAATTGTGTACGTGTTTAAGGTAAACTGACTATTGAGAGCTAGGATAGGAGGATAATTAGCATATTCACACATCATATATCTTGCCTTCATTAAAGCCATTATTCTTGATTAAATAGGGCTATCTGTGGATTTCAAAAATTGCATTTGGTTTGAATTTCATACTAATTTCATTTCCCCACTTTGACACTTTGATGTACTTAAACTTGTCATCAAAGCATAGGGTCTTGCCTTGAGCCAAATAAATGCTAGTCTATCTTAATGGAACTTTGACTACAACCCAAATTTATGAAGTTTGTTAGTTACTCTTTACATTTAGATTTTACTTCACCAAGGTATACCTGATAGCATGAATAAAAAGTTAATCTTTTATTCAGTTGCCATCTTTCAAGATTTTGTTTCTGTCCCCCCTCCCCCCCATTCTCAGATCTTTCTTTTTGTCTTTACAGAACTAGATTTCCAAAGAGTCTAGGTACTTTCTTTGTCTGTCGGTGCTTTATATCAATGTTACCCTTAAATTTTGAATTCAGGCTACAGATAAGAGAAATAATTGGTCTCTTTATCAGTTGAGGTAAAAGAGTTAAAATGAAAGTTAAGAATTCAGGGGATTCCTACAGAAAAGAAAGGTGAAAAAAGCTCAATTTTAAGATCCTAAACAAAGCATTTTGATTGGCAGACAGAGACCCTTGCATGCACACAAACATCCATATTTGAATATTTATAGACGATAATCTGTCAAAATTACTGTTATTTTAATTTGCCAAGCTTGGTTGATTGCTGCAGTTGGATGTCAGTTGAATTCTAGATGAGGAACTGTAAATGTGATCTGGTATGGAACATGCTTTTTGTCCTTGAAACTGTTTGAGTATTCCTGCCCCGCCTCCTATCTTTTTTTTCAATAGGGCCTTTTTGTATTAGTTGAACTTTCATGTTCTTTTCTATGAAAAAAAATAATAAGAGTGATAGTGGTAAATATTAAAACTTATTTTAGTTAAAAAAAAATCTGTTCACATTTAGTGATCAGGAATTGTTTAAATAGTTTTAACTATTTGTCCACCCTTTACTTCAAAGGTGCCATCGCTGGAGAGTTCAAACCTAGGGATGTATATCTCATTTGAATGGCCTATGAGGTTGTATGTGAGATGCGTTTTATGTTAACAACAAAGAAAATGTATAATTGCAGATAATTAATGTTACCACTTTCTTTTGTCTCCTTTTGAAGAGTTGATAATTTTAGTGACCCAGATTCAAGCAATAGTATCTTTCTTTGGAATATCATGTGATTTTGTTAGCTTCTTATGTTCTAGGGGAAGGAAGATAAGCCATTTTTCGTAGTTAATATTGAAATAACTTTGTTAATAAATCAAACTTTTCTCCTTTTAAAGTTAGGAAACCTTTTCTCTTTAGGTGGTGTCCCCTCACCCAAAAACACTGTCCTATTTATTGATGCTGTATCACCAGTCCTCAAAAGATTTCACTGGGACTACATTATTTCAGCCCTAGAAATGACATGGTAACTTTCTAAAAATTGTATGACTTTTGGAGCAGGACTGCATTCTGTCTTTTGTCCATTCTCAAATCATTTCCCCAAGGATGTCTCCCTAATTCCTCATTATCCTCCTAGGAAAATTATTTGTCCAACTCTGTAGCTATCCTCTGGCTGAAGAGCAAGGTTATTAATAATTCCTTAAGATGTTACCTAATCTCCTAATTTTGTAATGGCTCACCATCTGTTCACTGTATAAAGGGCTGAGAAATGTCTCTTGTACCTAATGCATCACAGATGTGGAAATAATAAAATAACATTTACATATATGTAAAGTGAAGATACTGCCAATATGTTCCCCTGGGTTTGAGCTGGATAATTCTTCGTTGTGGATACAATTTGTATGTATGTAAACTGGCTTTAGTGTAAATGAGCCAAAAGGTGGAAGGATGAACTCCATATATATCTCAAGGTTCTTTCCAGGTTTATGATTCTAATTTAATCCTTATAGTGCCTAGATTTCCCAAATGAAAGAAGACAGCTTGTCTAAAGGTTTCTCAACAGATCTATTTCATAGTAATTTTAAAGACCAAAATTTGATCGGAATAAAAACATTTTGGTATGTTTTTGTGCCTCAATGTTTTTTTTCCTTCCCTCAGAGTATTATTCCTGGAAAAGCAAAATAAATCTTATGAATTCAGTCATAATTTTGCAGTTTAATTGGAGTTTTAGGATTTTTCTGGTGTGCCAGCTAGACATTTTGGAGAGTGTTCCTAGTCTTTTTTTCCACTGAAATGTTCAGGAGACCAGAGGAAAACACAACCAGCTGTTAGATTCCCATTTCCTTTGGATGATGTGTTGAAACTCAAAAGGAACTATGAAAATTTTAAACATAGTTGAGCAGAGGTTCCAAAAGGTAGCACTGTAATACCATTTTTTCCTCCGTATTTATCTGCTTGGCTCCCAGTACTGAGCCTGAATTGTGAGTGGTGAAGACATTTAACAGGCTTATTACTCCATAGGGTGAAACAAATGAAAAACAGAACTAATTTCAAAGTTAAAACTTAAAAAAAAGATAATTGCAGAAGTGAAGAAGGATGAATGAACAAGGATGATCATCCACTCATTCAACACATATATGAAAGTCTACTATGAACCAGACACTCCACTGAACACTGGAAATAAAGCAGTGGTTAAAAGAATCAGTCCCTGCAGTCTTGGAACTTAGATTGCCTAGAACAGTGAGTAGATCATAATAGACCCTTAAAAATATTTGAATAAATAAATGTGTGTATTGTGGAGAAGGATTTGGGGTAAAGGATATTTTAGTGAAGAAGTGTGGAGTGTTCTGTTCTTTGTATTAGAGATATTTCATTAAAAAAATTAGGAACCGGGGCCGGCCCCGTGGCCAAGTGGTTAAGTTCGCGCGCTCCGCTGCAGGAGGCCCAGTGTTTCTTGGGTCGAATCCTGGGCGCGGACATGGCACTGCTCATGAGGCCACGCTGAGGCGGCGTCCCACATGCCACAACTAGAAGGACCCACAACTAAGAATGTACGACTATGTACCAGGGGGCTTTGGGGAGAAAAAGGAAAAAATAAAATCTTAAAAAAAAAAAATTAGGAACAAATCAAATATCTATTAATAGGGAAAATAGTTAAGTAAGTTATGGTCATACATAGAATGTAATACACTGGATCAAAAAATAATGACATACATAGATATATATTGGCTGATGTAAAAAATGTTCTTTACCTAATGTTGAATTAAAGAAAATAGGCTATAGAATAGGATGTATGGAATGATTTCTTTAATGTAAGATTATTTACATTTATATAAAATGTCTGGAGAGATGGTGGAGAAATGGTAACAATGAATTATTCCTTGTAGGAGGTGGGTTTCCTGTGTTCTTTCCTTTATCCTTTATGTATTTCTGTGATTGTATCTTTTGTTTTACAATGACCGTGTGCCACTATTTAAAAATAATTAATCTAATTTAAAATGTTTTTGGATAAATTGATTTTTTGACTTAATGTCTGTATCAGTAAACATAGTTGGTGGTCCATTGTCCAACCACCATGGTTGGTGGTTCGTTGTCCTGTAAATGTAAAATGTATCTACATTAAAAAATTCTGCATTTTCTTTCTGGAAGAATTTAGTTAACCAGAGGAAAATACTTACCTTTACCATTTAGCATTTACCTTGAACACTCAGAGGATATAGTTTTAAAATGATCAGTAACGTTTTTTAACGTGTTAAGGATAGGAAAATATTTAATAGTGATTTTAATTTTGTTTTATGTATACTTTGAAGAATGTCTGCATAATTAGATGATGGAAAACTGAGAAGATTCCTTAGCTTTTTTGTGTATTTGAGAACTTAGTTTGGATGTAGTTCTTAATAGATACTACATTGAACTGCATATTTTATCCTTTGCCTAGTATGACTGCTGATTTTCTTAATTACAGAAGAGAATACATGTGCTTTGGGAGTCCCGGTTATATCTGGTCAATATTCTTAGGTTTTCATAGTATAATAGGATAGATTATATTAAATAACTACTTCCTGACTATTTTCTTGCAATAGCTTGTGTTTTTATCAGGAGAAATTAATGGATTCATGGAAAGTGTTCCATCCTACACGTAGATTGTTCATAGCAAACTCATTTTGTTAGAAATACTATAGCAACTTTACTTTTTTTATCTTCTGGAAGATCATGGTGACTCTAGTTATTGGAGTTCCAAACAATATGTGATTGAAAAACCCTGACGCCAGAGCAAACAATATGTGATTGAATTAGAAAACGATGTCTAGGGTTTTTTTTTAAATCTTTTAAAATAATATTAAACAATTATTTAAATTATTATTAATTTAATTTATTATATTACTTAATAATTATTTAAATTGTTAAATGATACTGTTAACCTTTAAAGGTTAACATTGCTTAGGTATAAATAAAAGTATTATTCGTCTTCAAAACAAGAGTTTTATCAGGCTATATAGTCCTTTGGACTGTGATATAGCAAATTTGAAACAATTATTGTTTTTCTAGGTGATTTGCTTTAAGTGCCTTAATTGTATAAAATCTTCACCCACTGAGCATACGAAACAAAGACATCGAACTATAAACCTTGGAAGGTGATTTTAGATCCTTTCTCTCCTTTTTACTTTTTCTTTTCTGAAAAATAAGATGCCTGTTCTAGTTCAGTGAATATGGTAATATCAAATCCAGGTAAACTAGTACATCTCATCTTGTCTTCATTTTTTAAGGTGAGATAGATTATAGATTGGAGAATAAATCGTTTTGTTAGTTGACTGCTTCTAGTATAAAAATATGGATCTTTTTAGCAGTAAGTCACTCTATTGTACATACTTTAAATGCTTAAAAATAATTTATAAGAAAGGAATTATAGAAAAACTGAAACAAAATACCTCAATTAAGACCATATACATGAATGATAGGTAGCACTTATAATTGTTATTTTAACTGTGAGGCAGACACGTATGTAGATAAAAACATTGTGTATGTTAGTCTAAATGAAATTAATGGTTTCTCCTTTTATACGTTCTCACAATACTTGTGCTTTTCTTCATTGCATTCATTTATTCATTAGTCAACAGTATTTATTAAGTGCCTGCAATACTACAGGCACTGTTCTAGACTGCGAGTGATACCTGTCAACAAAAGAGAAATTATTGATCTCATGGAGCTTATATTCTAGTAGGGATACGGATCCTAAGCAAATAGGTATGTCAGATGGTGATAGATGTTCTAGAGAAAAGTAGGTACATCAGGGCAGGTGATAGGGAATGTGGGATTGAGGAGTGTATCATTTTTATACAGAATGGTCAGGGAAGGTTTCACTGAGAAGGTGCTGGTTGGGTGATGACCTGAATTTGGTGAGGGACAGAGCTATGGTGGATATTTGGGTAAGTGTGTTTCAGATAAGTTCAGAAGCCTTGTGTTGGGAGCAGGCTCAGCATGTTTAGAAACATAAATTGTGTAATTATTTGTTTCATTTTTGCTTTCCTGGTAGATTCTAAGATCCACTAAAACAGTGGAGATTATCTCTGTCTTGCTCATTACTGTATCTTTGACACTCAGTACAGTGCCAAGCACTTGGTAGGCAGTGGGGCAGTGGGTAAATATGGATGAATTCATGAATGATGAGGGGAAACTAGAGGAATCCTTTTTTTTTTCAATTCATAGTACTAAAATAGTTTGAGCTGCAAAGGTTTTTATAGGTCATAAGAAAACAAGAGAGCTCTTTAGGTAGAGTGACTCTTCCACAAGTCACTGTTAATTATGAGTAGTGTTCTTAGGATGGCAAAGATTTTTCTCTCTTATTCTAACTATTGATAGGAGATCCTTTTGTTTCAGATCTCTGGTAGACATGGGAAGATATTTGCTGTGGAAGACCTCCTTACAGTCAAATCTGGAATCAGATAACTGGGTTGAAATTCCTGTCTGACACTTGTGAGCTGTTTGACACCACTCCCACTGCCTGTTACTTCACCTTTAAATGCCCTGATTTTCTTATCTGTAAGACATATGTTGTTCCCTTTCCAGTATTCTTTATACCATAAACATTTTCTCTTGCATAGTGGGATTTTCTCATTAATTTTCTCATATGCTACTCATGTAGACTATTCTTTGTTTTTTTAAAAAGAAAGTTGTGATTGAGAACATAGGACTTTGGAATCAGACTTAGATGTGTTCTATGAAAGCTTACTCCTTAAAGTTATTGGTTAACATGTGTCCAAGTTTTATCTAACTAATGAGGGAACAATCAGGAAGACAAAGGAACTGCTTCCAAGAATGTCTGAGCATCAGGAGTTCATATATTCATTTAAGAAGGGGATGCCAAGATAAAATTGCTAAGCTACAGAGAAGGACAAGGAAGCCCATATCACCTTTGGGGTTATTCCTCAGAAAACTTGGAATGTAAAACGTTGAGTTATAGCATCATGGTCTTCATCGTTGTCTCCAGTATCATCAAACTGGATTTCATCCTCATCTCCAGTACCAAATGTATGTTTCATTGATTTTAGCATATTTTGGAAGCTTGCCATATGCCTTAAGACTTACACCTTCATCTGCATTGTATTTTAAAATTACCTCAGCTTTGTTATCTCCATAGTCTGGCAGACCAACCAAAATACCGTCTGAGGTATTTATTCAAACCGTTTTTCTAAGTTTTCCTTTGATAGGACATAACCACTTTACACCATCAAAACTCATTGCTTCTAATCATCCATTTTCCAACATTTGGTTACCTGAGCATGCTCTTATTCATCCTCTGTACACAGCCACTTTGTTCAGATTCATTCTTATTCATGGCGCTGCACTGTTTTTCCCACTTTTGCCTTTATTCTTGGGCATGGCAATGCCTTGCCACATCTCGGACTTCTTTCCTGTGGTGGCGGTGGCAGCTGCCCCTCTGAGTGGCGCACGGGAGGAAGTAACGTGTTGCGAAGTGGCACTGCATACGCGCGGGAGAATTTTGAGACTGAGCTTTTCCGAAATGGACTCAGTGACAGTACATTTCTTTTCTTCCCTCTTCCCTTTCCGTGTGTGTTAATGATATTAAGGTTTTCTGGCAGGTCCATAGCAACCTTTACTCTTGTACTTTCTTAGCCTCATTACTCGGGTTGACCTCTCTTCTTGGGTCTTTACTGAAAGTCCTAAGGATTCAGTGAGGACTCTTTATCTTGTTTGTGAGAACTTGAGAGATTCCTGGCTCAGTGTGAGCTCTGGAAATTATTTAGCTTTAGCTACTGGGTAATTTTTCTTTCCCAGAAGTTGTTTTTGCTCAACCTATGGGTTTTCACCCTATGCATTGGTATTCAGATTGGTATTCAGGTAATTTAAGAGGATCCTTTTTTTAATAGGTCTTTGTGTAGCTCTCTCACTTCAGGGACTTTTCCCCAAAATAATTGTTGCCTTGGCCTTTGTGTAGTCTTGATTTCTGTCTTTTCAACTCAGGAATGCACTGGATTCTATTTGGGTTTCCCCTCCTACATACTGCAGTCCCAAAAGTGCTTTCAGAAAGACATCCCAGGTAATTATAGGGCTCACCTGTTTTATTTCCCTTTTTTTAGCAATCAGTTTTGAGCTGCCTGTTGTCCAATATCAGATACACAGTGTGTGCAGTTTTCTAGTTGTTTACATTTGGAAGTTAATTCTGGATCTTATCACTCCCTCATAGGTGAAAGTAAAGATCTCTGAACGCTTTTAAAATGAAGAAAGATATTTTTAGCAGGTGATATATCCTGCCCATTTCAGATTGTGTTCAAATACTATTACGTGTAAAAATTCAAGTTTTAACTGTTGCCTAAGTTAAATTTATCTTAGTAACAACATTTCTGTTATTCTTCCACACATAGCTGTAAATAAAACCTGCTTTGGCTGCTTTTCATCTAATATTAGTTACCAGTCAATTGATGCATTAAATTAAAGTTGGTGCAACTCTAATGATTTATAATAGCTGATTCTTTTTTGGTGCTTTTTTGTTTGTTTGTTTGTTTTTGAGGAAGATTAGCCCTGAGCTAACTACTGCCAATCCTCCTCTTTTTGCTGAGGAAGACTGGTCCTGAGCTAACATCCATGCCCATCTTCCTCTACTTTGTATGTAGGATGCCTACCACAGCATGACTTTTTGCCAAGAGGTGCCATGTCTGCACCCAGGATCTGAACCGGCGAACCCTGGGCCACCGAGAAGAGGATTGTGCAAAATTAACTGCTGCGCCACCAGGCCGGCCCCCTCTTTTTGGTACTTTTATGCCTCACCAGTGATCACTGGCTGTTTTATGGTACTTTTTGGTTCTTTCTTTTAAACAGGATTCAACATAACTAAAAAAAAAAACCCTTAACCTAACTCTTACATAGTGTATGAACTTTATACTGATAAAAGATATGTTTTGTATTCCATCTATTGAGATACAGCGAAACAGTGTAAGTTTAGTACTGCTCATTATTTCTTTAAAATTCCTCCAGTTAGTTTACAATCATTGGCGATTGGAATTAGAATATAAACATACATTGGTGTGAGGTTAATTGAAAATGTCTCATTAAGTTTGGAATTATGAAAAAAGGATGTGTTTGGTGAAGAACAATACACTAAGCCTAATTTTTTTTGAAGGATAGGCGGTGCTCATGAAAGAGTTAACCATTGTCATGTTTATGGTTGACTCAACTGGAGACATGAGTTTTATTCTTTGTCATTAGTGCTTACAGTGTTTCTGTAACTGTTTTAGGTGCAAGGTACCCTGTCTGATAGTTATTGTGTACCTATGCTGTTCTTGGAAGAGAACATGAAATTCTTAGGGGAATGTTTGAAAATGAGCCAGTAATAGCATTGTGATTTGTATGTTGTGTGCTCAGGCTTAACAAAGGCATTTTGACTCTGGTATCAGAATTGTATGGTGTAAATCTTAAGAAAACATGCTGAGGAAATTTATAGCCATAATTTATGTATCTCTCAAAGGATGAGGGTCAGGATTGTAATTTATAGATTAGAGAACTATAAATGCATTAATTCCAACAGATGACAGCAAAATGTCTGAATTTGATTCCGTTAATTTTTATTATTTCTTAAAAAATATTTTCTGATACCTTTAAAAATTACTGCTTCTAGATATATCTATTGAGTTTGGTGTAGCAAAAGACGGTTTACTTTTTAATTTTTGATAGCAGATGTAAAATGCAGACATCTAATTATTTAAGATCTTTTAGATACTAGTGACTATTCACTTGTGAAAAAATTGAAACTGATGAATGACAGTCACTAGATACATTTGCCAGAGCTGCTTTTTTTTTGGTCTGTTACTGCTAAAAGAGATGAGTCTACCTGTAGTGTTGCCTAGGCGACATGGATGCACTGCATTTCGTCCTCCTAAATTGTTTACCATTGAAATTCATGGATTATGTTTGTTATTTTGGTAAAATAACTAAATAATAAAACCTTGTAACTCTGCCCTTAAAGAGTAATAGTTCCTTAGTCAGCCAACCCGTATTGCTTTGATTCATTTGGAGTTGAGAACAAGAACTCCATAGTTAAATAGATCTGGCTGTGAATCTTGGCTCCTCCTGGTTTTGTGACCTTAAGCAAGTTACTTACTCTCTGCTTGTTTATTTGATATTAGTATAGTTTAGTAGTTAACTGAGTGGACTCTGGAGCCAGGTTGTGAGGATTTGAATTTTGGCTCTGCTACTTATAAGCTGTGTGACTTGGGGCAAGTTACTAACTTTTCTGCCTCCTCGTTCTCATCTGTAAATTAGGGATAATAATAGTACTCATCTATGAAACACTTCGAGTGTACCTGGCATAGAGTGAGCACTCAATAAATGTTTGTTATTATTATCTTCTATAAAATGAGGATAAAAATAACATAATAGGGTTGTTATGAGGTCTGAATGAATAAAATAAATACAACACTTTGCACAGGGACCTAGTACACGTTCAGTAAGTGATGGTACTATAATGGGATTGATGATAATTATGATGATGCAGCAGATGTGCCTGTGGAATAAGCGTAGGTCCAAGATTTGTAACAGAAGAGACCACTTTGGAGCTCTGTTGCTTTCCTAATTGGTCAAGACACACAGAGTGAGTTCTGTCGTTCTGTCAGGTCACTTGTTCAAAACAAATAAACTTTTCTATCCCAGCTGGTGCACAAGATGTGGTAGATGAAAAATCCTATCCAGTAAGACTTCAGAATTAATAATCTTACTATACCTATTGTGATATCACTGTAGTTTGGGATTGGCTACACTGTACACGTGGCCAGGAAAGTAAAAGCATTTATTGGGAAAGCTTTTACATTGGCTGTATTAGATTAAAAATATGATATAATGCTTCTCCCAAAATCAAGGGTTATTCAGAAGCTGTGAAAAATGGATATGGAGTCATTGCAGGCTGCTAGTATTCTGTAATCCTAAAGTCTCTTTCTCCTTCTTCTATGGTAATAGAATCCTGATTTTTTTAAGCTAGCTGCATTGATGCCTGAAGGAAAAGACCGTATTTCCCAGCTATGTGACTGAGTTCTGACAAAAGAGTTGAAAGCAGAAGTAATATGAGTGTGCTTGTAAAGGCACTGACCCAGCTGGAAGAGACCCTTTTTTGCCATTCAGTTTCTCTTCTTCCTTTTGACCTTTATTGAAGACATGCTAACTGGAGCTTTAGCAAACATTTTGGACCATGAGGTGATCTTGATGATGGAAGCTAGGCATCTAGAATGTGCCTAAGAGAAAGTGAGAAACTTGGATCCCTGAGGGTACTATGCAACCACCATGTCTACGTCGTCTCTCTCTAGACTTCTTTTACAAAAGA
This sequence comes from Equus quagga, assembly GCF_021613505.1. Lineage (NCBI taxonomy): Eukaryota > Metazoa > Chordata > Mammalia > Perissodactyla > Equidae > Equus > Equus quagga. The sequence continues at coordinate 11,213,238 of NC_060286.1, forward strand.
AAGAAATAACCCTCAATCTTGTTTAAGCTTAGCTGCTGCTGTGTTGGGGTATTTTGTAATGTGCAGAACCATATCCTTATACTGAGGTGAAGAAGTATAAATAATAAAGCGCCACTGAGATTTAATGGTTTGCGTACAGAGGGATATGTATTGGGGAGAGTGAAGATATAAGGAGAATTGAAGGAGAGCAGTATAAATGACTAAGAGATTGAGAAGACTGTGGATCTACTTTGGTCATACTGGTGAAATTTTATTAGATTAATGGGAAATAAGAAACTTTTATTTTATGGGAAAAAAGATTATTTAATAATTCAGTGACGTATGTACAACTAGTTACCAAATCACATTTTGTTGGATATTGGGGGTGGTTAGAAGAGCTTGTGAAATCCATGGGGGGGGACATCAGTAATTCTTGTCTTTAGAATATTGACAGTTTTTTGTAGGTTACTATTGTTAGCTTGTTATCCGATTGTTAAATGAAGTACTTATGAGTTTTGTTTTTTTTTCTGGTAAATTCCTTCCTATTAACGACACTTCAAGTGTCTCCTCTCAAAATTTTGGATTGGCAAACATGAAAAAGATGTTAGAAAACATCGGATTAGCCATTTTCCGTGGAAGAGATTGAAAAAAGATTGTTTTGGAGCCTACACAGCAAATCGTTGATATTCTTTCACTCTTTTAGATAAAGTGATTCTAAAAAATTGTTCATGTATTGATACTTGGGCCCACCCTTTCTAATGGTTTCTGTGACACCAAATAATTGACTTGACACATTTAATTCAGTAGCTTTGAGTAGACAGAGGTTTAGATGCCTCACTTGAGAGTTTGACAATCTCTTTAAGCATGTTGCCTAATTTATGATTTGGTTTTGTTTGGATAATGTGGAATTATAGGCCTAGAAAGACTGCAGGAGGTCATATATATTTCATTGTAATTTATCAAATGTGGTTTCTATATAGGTTTTACCTTTGTTTTTTCCTTGTGGATCTATTCATTCTTTTCCATGTATCTCTCACCATTTAAATTTTGTTGATGGATGCTTGTTGTTTCCATGTCTTGGCTATTGTAAATAATGTTGCAATAAACATGGTGGTGCAGATATCTTTTCCAGGTAGTGATCTTGTTTCCTTTGGATAAATACCCACAAGTGGAATTTCTGGATCATATGATAGTTCTATTTTTAACTTTTTGAGGAAACTCTCTTCTGTTTTTCCGTAGTGGCTGCGCCAATTTACAATCCCACCAACAGTGCACAAGGGTTTCCTTTTGTCTGTATCCTCACCAACACTTATTTCTAATCTTTTGATAATATCCATTCTAACAGGTGTGAGGTGATATCTCACTGTGGTTTTGCTTTGCATTTTGCTGATGATTAGTGACGTTGAGCATCTTTTCATGTACCTGTTGGCCGTGTGTATGTTGCCTTTGGAAAAATGTCTGTTCAGATCCTCTGCCCATTGTTTAAATGGAATGGATTGTTTGAGTTTTTTCCTCTTGAGTTGTATGAGTTCTTTATGTATTTTGGAATATTAACCCCTTATCAGATATATGACTTGCAAATATTTTCTCCCATTTCATAGGTTGCTTTTTCATTTTGTTGATAGTTTCCTTTTCTGTATAGAAGTGCTTTTTTGATGTAGTTCCACTCGTTTATTTTTGCTTTTGTTGTCAAATCCAAAAAATCATTGCTAAGACTGATGTCAAGGAGGTTATAAGATCTTATGGTACGAAATCTATTTAAATTAAGGAAAGGCTAACCATAACTCCTTTATATTTATTAATACATAACTGTAGTTTTTATTTATCAAGCTCATACTATCTGGTAGTCACTGGGACTAGCACTTTACATACATATCTCAATTCAAGACTACTTTAAATATTTATTTAAACTAGCAAAAGGAAATAAATTAGAGAGAGTTAATAGTCTGATTCAATCAAAATATAATAATAGCTATAATAATTGTAGCTATTGTTTTAATTCTATTTGGCCCCAAATGAATGTTATTAACTCTAGTTTACAGAGAGGTTAAATAATTTGGCCATAGTCACACAACAAGAAAGTAGAGGAAGTGGGCAAACACTATTCTAGTTGACTCTGAAACTCACTCTCTATTAAACCTCTAATGATTCTATTGTTAAATGTTAGGGTGTGTCTCTTTGTATGGATGTTTTAGTAGTTGTTTTAAGTATTGCATTAAAAATACATAACTTATCACAGTCTCCTAGGGTTACTGTTTTACCAGTTTGAGTGACATGTAGAAACTATTTCTCTGTAAATCCCATTACCCTCTCTCCTTTATAATTGTCTTAACTATTTCTTCTGTGTATATTTAAAACAGACAGACAGTGTTATATATACCGTTTGCTTCAAGTGTCAACCATAATGTAGAAAACTGGAGAAGGGAAAGTCTATTATATTTCTCCATATTTTTGCTCTTTCTGTTGTTCCTTCTTCTGGGATAAATGAGGGAAAAAGAAAACTCGGAGAGCTCACTGCCGTGTTGTTCTTTTAATCCCTAGATCACTAGTAGGTCTGCCTTTTCTTTCCTCCTTTCACAGTCTTCCTGTGTGTGTTTTATGTAGAACGTCCAGGGTTTTTAGCTATCCTTAGTGAGGGGGAATAGGGAGAAGGGCGTCTTCTCTGTCTTGGTCTGGAACTGAAGTCACTTCACCAAACCTTAAATGTCAAACAGTTAAGTCAAATGGAGTTGTTTTATCCAGCTCTCCTAACACTGTGCTATTTGGGAGGAAAAGTTTGAGGCCTTTATATCTTTGAATTGAATTATACTCGAGACATCCTAGTTATATATAACCCTGTCCTTGGGTTAAAAAATGTGTGTAGAGGGAGATTTTTCTAGCGCCCCTTGCGATTCTTATAGTCAGCAGGTTCTTCTTAATAACAACAATAAAAAAATAGCTATTACTGATTTTAGTTTTGCCACTTAATGGCTTTGTGACCTTGGGAAAGTTGTCTAATCTTAGTGTGCCTTAATTTCCTCCACTGTAAAGTGGAGATAGTAGTACTTACATCATAAGGTTGTTGAAAAGATTAAATAGTATTATAATTGTGAAGCAATGAGAAAAGTACTTTGCATTCAGGAGGCACTGTATAAATGTAGCTGTTATCATCATTATACTTAGAATGATAGGCACATATGATAGGAATTATTATAATTTTTTCAAAGAAAAAAATTCAGGCTCAGAGAAGGTAAGATGCCCTGCCCGGTTATTTACTTGCCCATTTCTGTATTGGTATTGCCGGAATTTACGTTGAGTTGTTTTTTTTTTTACCTTAGAGCTTACACTTTCCAAGGTCTCGTGCTATCTCTTAGGATCATCAAATCCCGCTGTGTCCTGCAATTTCATCTAACATTATATTATGTGTATTTGTCTTCATACGTAATGTTTTAAACTGAGCCTTAATATCGCACCAATGGTTGTACCATAATTTATTTAAACTTTTCTTGTTTTGGATTATATAAATTGTCTCTGTGTCACCTATCTGGCTCATGTATTAGTGAATCAAATACTAGCCAATAATGTCATTGTAATATTCTTCATACCTGCAGTAATAACAATTAACGTTTAAAGGGCTTTCATGCCTCTTATACGAAAATTTAAATGTTTTTTTTAAAAAAACATATCCCAGTAAAATTTTCAATAGCATAAAATGTTTACTGTACTTCTGAATCTCTGTCATTCTGTAGAAACAGTTTTAAATCTGTTTGAATCTGAATTTTTGAATCTCTGTTCTTTGAAGAGAGTTCTCTGGAAAGATTGTGAATCTTTCTTTGTTATTTGTATTGTGTATGACTTGAAATTTTTGCAGTGTATCTATCTGCCCTTGTTAACTATTAAATGTAATGTTTGAGGACTCCGCCGCTTATCAAGAGTTGGCTTGAATGCAAGTCTTTGGTTTGAAATTATGTTTGGATATATTTCCTTCTATCTACTTTTGACATTTTCTGCATATAAAAATAAACAAATAAACGTGAAACTGACTTTGAATCTTAGTTCTGATTCTTCTAAGGCTTGATTTTATTTTTATTTTGACTATAGATATTAAACAAATATATGTACAGCTGGGTAATATTTATGCATTGACTTTTTTGTTTGACAGATATTAATAAAGGGCTTTCTCTGTTTTAGGCACTGTCCTCCATGTCCCTGCTCTACTGGTACACACCCTTTAGTGTAGGAAATAAATAAGCCAGTAAGTGTTGTGATAGAGAATAATGGGAAATGGTGAGTGCTTTTTACAAAAGATAAGGTGTTGTAGCATTCTTCTAGGATCTTGTAGTCATTCTTTCATTCTTTCTTGCTTTCAGGGTCCCAGTTTTGTTCAGGAACCTACTGTTAGGGATAAATCCTGCTTAGTCTAAGCCATAATGGTAATCCATTCTGCTTGTCATTGATTGATTTTGCAAGGGACAGGTGACTCAATCTCGGCTAATAAGATGTGCAAATCTTCTGGGGGAGACTTCTATTAGTAGTTTCCTCTCCTTTAAAATGAGACAGACTAGAAGAGATTGCCAGTTGTTCTGTTATACGTAATTACATGTGGCTGGAATCGAGGCAGCCAACTTGCTGCCGTGCAGAGAGCTAGGCTGAGGGCAAATGCTGACATGCCAAGGGGGTAGAATAGAAAGATGAAAAGAGATTTTTGACTATTTCATGGAGCTGTTAACTAACTTTTTTTGTCAATCGAGTAATTAAAATTTCCTTATTTTTAAAGCCATTTTGAGTTGGATTTTCTCTTACTTTTATCCTAACATGTCATAATTGATACAGGTTGTCAGAGACTATCTCTAAAAAGAGGTGACATTTAAGTAGAAATCTGAATTATAAGAATGAGCCAAAGGAATTGCAGTTCAGGTAGAAGGAACAATAAGAATGAGGCCCTGTGATAGGTAAGAACTTGGCACATTCTGGGAACTGGCAGGAAGCTGGTATACCTAGTTTCTAAAGAGCAAGGGAAAGATAATAGTAACTAATATTTATAAATTCTGTTACACTTTACGTATCACTTTTGCATATATTATTTCACATAATTTTCACAATTATGTGAGGGTATGCTATTATTCCTGTTCTCTAATTAGGAAAACTGCCTGTATGTTACAGCCAGTGATTGATTTGAAATGGTTACTCTTTTACCATATCATACTGCCAATCAAGTATGTATTTTGTATATACTTTATAACTAGATAAAATGGTAAGGGTGTACGTTTCATTTGAATTTATTAGTATTACCACTTTTCGGCAGTATTAATTTATTCAAGCCTGAAGGTACAGATGCCAAGGCCGCATTTCTGGACCCATCTGAATAGTATAAATTAATTGCATCAGTAAATACAACCTGGTGTGTTATCTTCAGTTAACATGAGCGAGATACTCCTGATAGAAAGTTCATAAATGTGATTATGTATTTGTACTTCATAACTAGGAAGATTAATTTCTAAAATAACAGCTGGTTTCAGTGAATTAATAGAGTTTTTTGTGCTCTTATATTCAGGATGCATGGTATTTTAAATTCATATGTGCATATACTGTGACCTTACTGATAAGCAATGTGAAAGTATGATAGGTGACTGTAAGTAGTGGATGAAAATTGAATTTTATAGTCTTGGAAGGGGCTGTATGAAAATTTCCTTTTCTCTCCTCTCCTGCTCGTCTCTCCTCCTCCCTCTCTTCATTCCCCCACTCCCTATCTTCATTCTACATTTCAGTTTAGTTTCAGCAAGTGCTTTTACATAAATGAAAATTGATTTCAACTGGAGTTAAAGGGCCAGTTTATTGTGATACCGTTTTTACTTTTTCCTACTTCTTTCTTAAATTAAAAAACACATAATTTTATAAACTACCCTTTTCCCATATATGGAGGTTGGACAGTAGGAAAGATTTTAAATCAATTCTATAACAATACTTAATTTGAAAATGAATTGAGATCAAATGAGAAGATATTTAAAGTTATAATCTTGGGCATATGTTAGTCTAGAACTGAATTGAATAATATATGTAAAGGGCTCTTTAAATATTGGTATTTTATAATTGATAATTAGCTTTTCTCTAAAAGTTTTATTTATATTTTCCTTTATTAACTTGATGCATTTAAAATGTAACAGTCATGCTTAACCTCTGCTGCATTAGAGGGATTGGTCATTCATTTAATTTGTTGAATAAACGATTTTATTATTATGTTGAGTTTTTCAGTTCATTCTATTATATTAAAATGCTTCAAGAAGCACTCTGTAGTAATGATTTCCTTTTTACTCTTTCCAATTGTTAAGAAAATAAAGATAATATATTCTTCTAAAGATGATAACTTTTTAAACTACAGTATATATTTATTATAATTTAGGGAATCATTATTATTTGGATATTTATGATCATTTCTTTTGCTCTGTGAAAAGGTTAGGCTACTAAGAAGATTCAGTATAGTTTCTCTATGGTTTTTTAATTATATTACTGGTTATTTGAGTTGATTCTTAGCTGTCTGAAATACGTTAAAAATATAATTTCCCATTAACATTTAGATTGGAGTTGATCATATCTATAGAATAATTTTGAATTTTTTTCATTAAAAGTAAGAATGTGCAATGATGATGATTTTGCTGGAAAAGTCTGTTTCATTGAAACTCAAAATACAAGCACATAATCTAGCCATTTAATGAATTAGCAGCCTTCAGTTATTGACATTTTCAAATACATTAACAAAATGCAAATAATTTAAACTTTCTCTTAAATTGTTTTCAACTTTATTGAAGCATAATTTAAATTAATAATATGTACCCCTGGGACTGGCCCTGTGGCCGAGTAGTTAAGTTCAGCGCTCTGGTTCGGCTGCCCAGGGTTTTGCTAGTTGGGATCCTGGGCATGGTCCTAGTACTGCTCATCAAGCTGTGCTGAAGTGACATCCCACATAGCAGAACTAGAAGGACATACAATTAGAATATACAACTATCTAGTGGGTGGGGGGCTTTGTGGAGAAGGAAAAAAAAAAAAAGATTGGCAACAGATGTTAGCTCAGGGCCAATCTTTTTTTAAAAAAAGTACCCATATTAAATGTACACTTAGACGATTTTTCTCAAATCTATACCTTCATGTAACTGTCAGTCCTCTTTTTAGTCAGTCACCTGCTTGTTTCCTGGCAAGCACTGGTCTGATTTCAGTCACTATGTATTAATTTCTCTATTCTAGGACTTCATATAAATGTGTATTCTTTTTTTGTCCATGGCGTCATTCAACAAGCATGATTTTGAGATTCATTCATGTTTTTGTGTACATTAATAGTTCATTCCTTCTTACTGCTGAATAACATTCCAGTCTATGAATGTGTCACAATTTGTTTATCCATTCACCTGTTGGTAGACACTTGGGTATTTCAAGTTTTTGACTCTTTATATAGGTAAAGTATTTATATAGATAAAGTAGCTGTGAACATTCTTGTACAAGTCTTTGTGTGTACATGTCTTCACTTCCCTTGTAAATATCTAAGAGTGGAATCATTATGTTATAATGCTAAGTATATATTTAACTTTGTAAGAAACTGTTAAACTATTTTTTTTTCTTTTTCCGTTTCCTGGAAAAATTTATGTAGGATTACTGTTATATCTTCTATAAATGTTTCATGGAATTCACACATAAAGCCATATGGGCCTGGAGTTTTCTTTGTGGGAAGGTTTATACATATGCATTCAACATCTTTTAGTACTTAAAAGGCTATTCATGTTATCTGTTTATTCTTGATTGAACTTTGGTAGTTTGTTTCTTTTAAGAAATTTGTCCATATCAGGTCTGACCTCGTATTTATTGACCTGAAGTTGTTCATAATATTCCTTTATTGTTCTTTTGTAGCATCTGTAGTGATGCTCCCTCTTTCGTTCCTAATATTGGCAACTTATGTCCTTTTTTCCCCTTAGTTCTGCTCGAATATTATCAATTTTATTGATCTTTTCAATGAACTCATTTTTGGTTTCATCAATTTTTCTCTACTGTTTATCTGTTTTATAGTTCACTCATAGTGTTTACATTGTGAACCCTTTACCTATTTCACCAAACTTTCAAATACCATCATACCTCTTAAAGTATAATGTAGGGACTTTAAAAGCTATCCTTCCTTTTTCTGCCTGTCATCCTTTGTGTTATTATTGTCATACATTTTATGACATTGTTATAAATCCTATACTACTTTATTATTTTAGTTTTAAAGAATCAAATTTATTTTAAAAAGAATCAAATTTATTTTAAATTTAAATTTTATTTTAACATTTAAAATTTGTTTTTAAAAAAATGAGAAAAAGTTTCATTTATGATTACCCATACATTTAACATGTCTGTTTAAATCCATTATTTACATTCAAATTTCCATGCACAATCATTTTCTTTTGTTCTGAACAGCATCCTTTTATATCTCGTAGTGTGTATCTGCTAGCAACAAGTGCTTTCCGCTTTTGTTTCCTGAAAATGTACTTTCTTTGCCTTTATTTTTTAAAAGATTTTTACTTTGAAATAATTTTAGGATTACAGAAGATTTGCAAAGTAAGTACAGACAGTTTCCATATATTCTTTGCCCAGGTTCCCCTAGTGTTAACATCTTTCTTAGCCATGGTATATTTGTCAAAAGTAATAAATTAACAATGGTGCAATATATTAATGTAACTACAGGCTATATTTGGATTTCAGTTTTTACACACTGTCCTTTTTCTATTCCAAGATCTGGTCCAGAATATAGATTTCCCCCTTGTCTGAGGGGGATACGTTCCAAGACCCCCAGTGAATGCCTGAAACTGCAGATAGTACCAAACCCTACATATACTATGTTTTTTCTTATACATATATATCTATGATAAAGTTTAGTTTATAAGTTAGGCACAGTAAGCGATTAACAACAGTTACTACTAATAAAATAGAACAGTTGTCACAATGTACTGTAATAAAAGTTACCGTAGATCTTAGCAACCTCAGCATACGATTTTTTTCCCTTCCGTACTAAGTCGAGAACTTTCACCTTTTCATTTAAAGGAATCACTCTATGGCTTCTCTTTGGCATGTCTGAATTGCCAGCATCACTACTTTTGTGCTTTGGGGCCATTATTAACTAAAATAAGGGTTACTTGAACAGAAGTACTGTGATACCACAACAGTCGATCTGATAATGGAGATGGCTACTAAGTGACTAACAGGTGGGTAGCAGATACAGCATGGATACGCTAGACAAAGGGATGATTCATATCCCCGGTGGGACACAGTGGGATGGTGTGAGATTTGATCACACTACTCAGAAAGATGTCATGCAGTTTAAAAACTTATAAATTGTTTGTTTCTGGAATTTCCCACTTAATATTTTTGGACCATCGTTGACTGAGAGTAACTGAAACTGCAGAAAGCGAAACCACGGATAAGGGGGGCTACTGTACTATGTTGCATTTAGTTATTATGTCTCTTTATTCTTTTCCAATCTATGATAGTTTCTTTGTTATTTCATGTTTTTGATGACCTTGATAGTTTTGAAGAGTATGGGTCAGGTGTTTTGTTGATTGTCCCTCAATTTGGGTTTGTCTGGTATTTTTTTAAGTTACTACACTGGAGTTATGGGTTTGGGGGGTGAATACCACAGAGATGGTGTACCCTTCTTCAGTACCATTTAGAATTGACCCATCACTGTAAAAATTTTCCCTGCAGCCTCTTTGTAATCAGCCCGTCTTTGCACCTTCAACCCTTGGCAACCACTGATCTGTTTTTCACCCTATAGTATTCCCTTTTCCATAATGTCAAATAAGCGAATCACATATGTAGCTTTTGGTTCTGGCTTCTTTCACTTATCAAAATGCGCTTAAGATTCACCCAATTTGCTGAGTGGGTCAGTAGCTTGTTCCTTTCTATTGCTGAGTAGTATTCCTTTGTTTTTGGTATACCAGAGTTTAATTCATTCGCCTGTTGAAGACAATCTCAATTTTTTTCTGTTTTTTGTCTAATATGTATAAAGCTGCCATAAGCATTTGAATATCAGTTTTTGTGGGAACATAAGCTTTCATTTTTCTTGGGTTCATACCTAGGAGTGGGAATTATTTTAACTTTGAAACATAAAACTAAAACTTCTTAAAATGTAGGAGAAAATATATGTGACCTTGGATTTGACATTGAACTTTTAAATATAATACCCAAACCACAAACTATAAAAGAAAAAAAATCAGTACATTTTATTTTATCAAACAATTAAAAATATTTGCTGCATGCAAGACATTGCTAAGAGAATACAAAGACAGGTCACAGACTGGGAGAAAATATTTGAAAAATCACAAACTGATAAAAGACTTGTGTCTAGACTATATAAATCTCAACAATAAACAGTCTAATATAGAAATGGGCAAAAGACCTCAATAGACACTTCACCAAAGAAGATATATGATGGTACACAGATCACGTGTGCACTGTCATTTGTTATCAGGGAAACTGAATGCAAATTGAAACCACACTGAGACACCACTATACACCTATTAGAATTGCTTTAAAAAAAATTGACTCTGCCACAAGCTGGAGAGATTGTGTAGCTCTCTCATTGTTGGTGACAATTCAGAATGATGCAGCCACTTTGACATGCAGTTTGGCATTTTCTTATAAACATACATTTTCCATATGACCCAAAAATCCCACTCCTAGGTATTTACCGAAGTTAAATGAAAACTTACATTCACAGAAACCTGCTTTTACTTTTGAAGATATTTTCACTGGATAACAAAGTACGGTTTTTCCATTTCTTTTTATTTCAGCTCTTTTAAAAGATGTTCCATTGTCCACTAGCTTATATTTCTTTTCTAAGAAGACCCCGGAAATTCTTTTTACCATGTATTTTTTTTCCTCTATGACTATTTTTCTCCTCCAAATTATGGTTTTATTTGTATTTAAAAATACATTGGAGGGGCTGGCCTGGTGGTGCAGTGGTTAAGTTCGCACGTTCCGCTTCGGTGGCCCAGGGCTTGCCTGTTTGGATCCTGGGCGCAGACCTATGCACTGCTTGTCGAGCCATGCTGCGGCAGGCGTCCCACATATAAAGTAGAGGAAGATGGGCATGGATGTTAGCTCAGGGCCAGTCTTCCTCAGCAAAAAAGAGGAAGATTGGTGGCAGTTGCTAGCTCAGGGCTAATCTTCCTCAAAAACAAAAAGGGAAATTCTGTATATGCTCATGACTAAGCTTGTTTTCAATGTATGTTATTTTTCAAGTTTGATGACAAGTTTTGTTTTGAGAAATCCTTTTTCAATCTGAATGTCCAAATGGGGAAATGCCTATAGATTTCCAACTGGCCCTCAAGCAATGATGTAAATTGCTTTCTTGCTAATGATGATGGACAACTTTTATTTGAGTTCTGTCACCTGAACAGTTTTCAGTTCATGATGATGGTTACGATCAGGTGGTACTGTGGTGAAAGCTTTACAACACCATAATATCTGAAGATAAGCACTATAACCAGTGACTGCTTTTAAAATTTTCTTTTTTATTAAACCTCCCTCAGATTTTTTTTTTCTGGATAATTTTCTCTTTGGATAATGTTTTTAATTGACATATAACCTTAGTTTCAGGTGTACAACATGATTCAATATTTGTATGTATTGCAAAATGATCACTACAATAAGTCTGGTTAACGTCCATCACCATACAGAGTTACAAAATTTTTTTTCTTGTGTTGAGGATATTTTTTATTACTGTCGTCAAGTTTGCTTAACTTTTCCTCTACAGTATTTAATCTGCTGTTAATCCTTTCCAGAGAATTTTAAAATTTTTCAGAATTTTTTTTGTTGTTACATAAGTTGTATTTTTTTGTTATAGTTTTAATTTTTTTTTTACAACATACTCATTTTCTAATTTAAATCCTAGCACTTTTGTTGTTTTGTTTTTTAGCCAGGCCTATTGGTCTAGTGGTTAACATTTAGTGCTCTCACCACCTTGGCCCTTAGGTTCATTTCCCAGGGAACCACACTATCCATCTGCTGGTTAGTGTTAACAGCATTAACATATATGACATAACAACAATTTGCTATTGATATGCTAAATGATTCCCATAGATTATTTTACTTAAGACTTTCCCAATATTCTGTGGGAGTGGTAGTATGTGTTATATCCATTTTACAGGTAAAGAAATTGAAGCTCAGTAAGGTTACCTAGGTATGATATAGCAGAACCTAAACTCTAACCTCTTATGTGCCAAGCATTATAGTAAATGCTCTCTATATAGTAACCTCATTTCAGTCTCATGGTAACTCCATTAAAGCTCCTGATCCTACTGATGATGTACTCTAACTTCCAGATTAAAGAAATTACTTTGAAAAAGTACATGTATTTTTTGTTTCAGAGACATTAAGCAAATATAACCCAAAGCGACTCTAAATACCAAAAGAAATGAATCATTTAAATACTTACTACCTTAAAAAAGTGGTATCACTAATTACATTTGCAGAAGGAAGCCTGACACATTTCAATCCATTTAATATTCTGCGCATGAAGGGTAGCATGTCAATCTCAAACAGGAATAAATCCCTAAGTACTTGAAAAGAAAACAACCCATTCTAAGAAGAAATCTCAACAAACACTACTGTATAAATTTTAGTCAGAAATTAGCTCATGGAGTTAATGTTGAAATATTTTTACTAATAAATTTGAAATATTTTCACTAATTCTTTCACTAATGGAGCGGCTTTCATATCAAAGGCTATACATACTTTCTTCAGTCATCTCATTGTCTTTGCAAAGTGAATCTTCTAAAGGAGGAAAATAAGACAAAGTAAAGAGAAATTGTTTTCTCCTGGTTAAAGATAGCCATAAGACTGTTGATCTTATGGCCTTTTAGACCAGTTTATTTTAATTGTTTGAGGGATATCTTGTAAGATATATGGTGACAATAATAAGTCCTGAAATTTATGAGTGATTTTATTTTTGAACCATCTTATATAATAGCACTGTCTCACTTCAACGTTCAGATTTGCCTTCTTAAGTGGGGCATGAAATGCAGTTCAAGCTGATGTACTCAAATCATATGTCATCCTAGCATATGTCATGTATGACATCCTTCATCACTCATTCACTTATTAATTTATTCAGAAATATTTATTAGTGCCTACTAAGTGGCAAGCTCTGATTTAAGTACTTGGGGATATATCAGTGAACAAAGTGGACGAAAATCATGGACTTTACATTTTAGCAGGCGTAGTTCAAACAATAAACAATAAAAATGGTAAGGAAGTAAGCAGGCATTCATTATGGATAGGGAAAAATTTCTATACCTGCTCTTTTAAACCATACTAAGGAAAATTACATAGAAAACTAACTTGTTTTTCAGCTTGGCTTTTTTTTGTTGATCCCGTTTTAAAATACTGGCTAAGAACAGTAAAGTTTGAGGAAACATTTTCTCCAAAAATTGAGTTAAAATGATGCTATTATTTAAGAAAATGACCATCTTTTGCTCCTACAATAATTTCTTACTTTGTATAATGTGTAATATCAATATTGCTGTAAAATGTAGTCATTTAATATCTTGGGTTTTTTTAATTGAGTTCATAATAGTTACAACATTGTGAAATTTCAGTTGTACCTTATTACTTGTCCGTCACCATGTAAGTGCTCCCCTTCACCCAACCCCAAACCCCTGGTAACCACTGAGCTCTTCTCTTTGTCTTTCTTCCACATATGAGTGAAATCATCTTGGTTTGTCTTTCTGGCTTATTTCGCTTAACATAATACCCTCTAGGTTCATTCATGTTGTTGCGAACAGGATGATTTTGTCTTTTTATGGCTGAGTAGTAGTCCATTGTATATATATGTACCACATCTTCTTTATCCAATCGTTGGTTGATAGGCACTTGCATTGCTTCCATGTCTTGGCTATTGTGAATAATGCTGCAATGAACATAGGGGTACATAAGTCTCTTTGAATTGTTGATTTCATGTTCTTTGGATAAATACCCAGTAGTGGGATAGCTGGGTCATATGGTATTTCTATTTTTAGTTTTTTGAGAAATCTCCATACGGTTTTCCATAGTGGCTGCAGCTGTTTCCATTCCCACCAGCAGTGTATGAGGGTTCTCTCTTCTCCACAACCTCTCCAGCATTTGCTATTTTTTGTTTTAGTGATTATAGCCACTTTAACAGGTGTTCAGGTGGTATCTTAGGGTAGTTTTGATTTGCATTTCTCTGATGGTTAGTGATGTTGAGCATCTTTTCATGTGCCTGTTGGCCATCTGTATATCTTCTTTGGAGAAATGTCTTTTCATACCCTCTGCCCATTTTTTGATCAGGTTGTTTGGTTTTTGTTGTTCAGTTGTCTGAGTTCTCTATATATAATGGAGATTAACCCCTTGTCTGATATATGATTTGCAGTTATTTTCTCCCAGTTGGTGGGTTGTCTTTTTGTTTTGATTCTAGTTTCCTTTGCCTTGTAGAAGCTCCTTCATCATCATCAGAAGTCTGATGAAGTCCCACTAGTTTATTTTTTCTTTTATTTCCCTTGTCTGAGAAGACATGATACTCAGTGAGATCCTTTTAAGACTGATGTCAAAGAGTGTGCTACTTATATTTTCTTCCAGAAGTTTATGCTTTCAAGTCTTACCTTCAAGTCTTTGATCCACTTTGAGTTAATTTTCGTGTATGGCGTAAGATAGTGGTCTACTTTCATTCTTTTGCATGTGGCTGCCCAGTTTTCCCAACACCGTTGATTGAAGAGTCTATCTTTTCTCCAATGTATGTTCTTAGCCCCTTTGTCGAAGATTAGCTGTCCATAGATGTGGGGTTTTATTTCTGGGCTTTCAGTTCTGTTCCATTGTTCTAGTATCTTGGATATTTTTGATGGTGGTTTGTAAAAACCTAAAGTGCTTTGTCTAACAAAATTTATATTTCTGTAAGCTTTTGTTTCTTTTGCAAGTTATACTTTTGCTGGCTTTGAATATTTATAATTTTTTGTTGTAATTCTAAGTAAAATGTTACAGCACTTTTTTGTTATTTATCAAATGATTCTTATTTAGAAAGCTGTCTTTACTTATGTTTGTCACAGGTTGTCTTTCTAAGTTAACTTCTGCTATGATAGAAAAAATTTAAAAGATTTAGTATCTTACTGGTATAACTTGGAATTAACTAGGATATATTATAGGTTCAGCATATGGTATGACAGCATTTTACAGTGTTGCATATGTTGTCACAAACAGTATTATTAACTCAAATGTTAATACTTCTTTTGTTGACTTACGGAATTAAATCCATTTCCTATACCATCAGAGTGGACTCATTTTTTTGTTTTTTTAACCAGGAAGCCCTTAATATCTGCATTTTTCCTACATAACATGAAAAGTAAACCTCACATGACTGGATCTTTTACCTAAGACATTGAATAGACTTTAATTATTTTTATGTTTTAGTGAATAGATGGGGGTACTTGAGATTAGAGGAGCAGGGCTTTGAGAAAGGATTTTGAGAAAGAGAAAGAATGAAAAAGGAGTTAATCAACAAAATGTTCTTGATAGACTTAAGAATAGTTATTAAAGCAACAGACAAAACACCAAGTTTTCACTTCAATTATTGCTTTTTTATTTGGCTTTCAAACAATTCTCAGTGAGCACAATTCTTTTCATTCTGTGTTTTAGCCAATATACACTAGTGACAATGAGGAAAATAGTGTAGAAATAAGTGAGAAGGAAGTAGAATGTTTCTAGGATGCTCATTTAAAGAGATATTTTTTCTTTTTAACTACTTCAGCATTTAAAAACAATTGAGATTTGAGGTTCAAGAGTAGGAAAATAGTAGCTCTGTGCTCTAGTTTTCAAAGCCTCTTCCTCAACTTTTCTATCTAGTCTTTACTGACTGTTTAATTAGTGGTCAAGTGCCCATCACATTCAGTCTTTTACAGAGAAATTCTTTCTTGTCTTTTCTCTCTTCCCTTTTGCAGTGAACTCTGTTTGGACATGTGACTTTTCTTCTATAGCTCTGGAATTATCAAATGGCATTAAAGTTATATCTTTGAGTACAAATTTTCTCTTTGGGGAGAAAATTGTTTTGTTTCCAAAAGGAACTCTAAACCTAATGATGGAGAAGTGGCAAATGAAACTCATAACCAAGCCTGAGAAAGCATGTACATTTGTAGTTTAAGATGCACAGTAACTAAGATTTACCTGGTATTAGACTTCTGTTGCAATTGTTGATATTTTTTAATAAATTTCAGGACGGAATAATCTGGCCTAATCCATATGAACCTTTGCTGTGATGTTTGAAGTGGTTGCCAGCTGCTTAATGACTGTGATAACCTTTGCTTGGGTAATAATGCATGTCAGTTTTAGAATTTATCCTAAAAGTGACAATTTGCTGTCATCTGCAGAGTTAAGTGGTGTAATGGCAGCTGAGCAGTGAGATGCAGGGGGTTGGAGTTGCGATCTTATAGGAAAGAATTCACTCATCCAGAGAATGTGTTTTTGTTTGAGAGAATTGCAAATATTAGTCAAAAATATGTAGTTGAATACATTTTGTTTGGTTTTGATTGATTATTCAAACATACAATCTTTTAATCTCCCTATCTGAGCTGTTGTACAATGACGTAAGAAGGAAAGATGATGATGGTACTTAGACAACTTTCCGGCTTAGAGCTAATTAATGTATCTGGTAGAACCCTGATGAACCTGGTTGATTTATTATGCGACTTAAAAACTTTTGCATTTTGCTTGTTTTTAGGCAGTTAGGTTATTTGTCAGCCTGTTGGCCAGTCAACACCAATGTGTTTCCTTTAACTCCGTGAATCTCAGCATATGCTATTTTGCATATCCTAAATAATTTAAATACATTTCTTACTCTTTCCACAGCATGTAGACTCCATGAAGCACAGAACAATAAAGCTTCCTGCTCATACCACCAGGAGGATCACTTGGAAAGAGTCACCACAGGACTACCAGAGAGACTAATTTGTCTGAAGCATCATGTGTTGAAACAACAGAAGGCTACTACCTTTGCAGTAGCTAGAAACAGTTACAATGTTTTACGTTCTTTGAGCTCCAGGAAGCCAGGGGAGTGAGTTGAAAATCTGAAAATGCGGCCATGGAGTGGTTCTTGGCGTTGGATTATGCTCATTCTTTTTGCCTGGGGGACCTTGCTGTTTTATATAGGTGGTCACTTGGTACGAGATAATGACCACCCTGATCACTCTAGCCGAGAACTGTCCAAGATTCTGGCAAAACTAGAACGCTTAAAACAACAAAATGAAGACTTGAGGCGAATGGCTGAATCTTTACGGTAGGTACGGAAGGAAGAGTGATGAAATATTGTACTTTGTTTTTAGGTGCAGGGCTTCATTCAGCAATTAAAAAATACTTAATCATTTCTATAAACTGCTATTTTTGCAAAAATTTAAGTATCTTAGTAAGATACTCTTTATACTAATGATGTCTCTATATATTTACCAGAGAATTTCTCCATAGTGGCAAATCTTGTTTTGCATGTGAATTTTAATATAAAAACTATGCCAACTAGTTTATGTACTTATATTTTATGTATAATTATCTTAAGCATTTTGATAATTTTGATACTTTAAATACAAACTTTGTATGATTTAGTGTATATTAAAATTTTTATCTTATGGACTATAACAAAGATATTATGATAATTGAGATGCTGAGTTAGTCTAACTGTAACTTATTAAAATGAAAAAAACAAAAATTCATCTTTAAATAAAACAACTGAATCTGGAATTCAGAGGATTATCGTCAGTGTTACTTCTAGTCTATTAAAAAATGTGACTTGTATCTGTTAGAAGATGTCAACTGGTTGTGAACACAAGGTCTTATATTTTCAAGGAGCAAGTGAACATAGTGTTGCATAGATAATCTCTATATTTGTTTTCAAAGTTATTGAGTTTAAAAGTTATCTGGTATCTTCTAATTTCTCTACTTTACATATGAAGGTGATCCTGTATTTAGTGCTTGCTGTCTCTCAAGATAGACGTTAAAGATTTGAGAAGATGAAAAGTTGAGAGTCATTACTCTAGAGGTGGTAATTGACCCTAAGGGAAGTAGTGTAGAGAAAAGAGCAAAAAACTCATTTCTTTTTTGAGAAACAAGTTGAAGAGTGGAAAGTGGAAATATCTTGCTGTACATAGAGCCTTCAGAGTAGATGGGGAAGGAGAGGGGAAGAGAGCTACGTTGTGGAAGCTGCAAAGTCTTCTCTGAAGGAGAAATGTAGTTGGCAGTGTCCTGCACCCTCAAGGCTTTGGAGAGGACTTCCGTGGTCCTCCCATTCTCCCACCTCCCTGCCCCCACTGCCCTTCACTCTTTCTTCAGTACTCAGTTCTTTCCCTTTGTCTAGTTCCATACATTTTTTCTTCATCACAATATTATTTTTGGTCTTTTTATGTTCTGTGGAAGACAGTGCTAGGTGTTAAGAGTTTACAACAATGAATGAACTATCATCCCTGTCATTTGTCATAGTAGTATCATTCAGCAAGATACAAAGTAGTCAGGGATTAGAGAGTGGACAGGTAGCTTCTTGAATTTGTATATCATTTTATTTCTGTGTAGGGGAGAGCCGGAGGGGTCATGGACAGGGTGATCTTTCAGTAGAGTTTTAATCATTCATTATGGGAACCAAAGATTGATAATCTAGAGGTTAGTAATAACAGCTATTGTTATGGAGAGTTTATCATATTATTGAGGTACTATGCTGAGGACTTTACATGGATCATCTCATTGAATTCTACAGCTTCTTTATGAGATGCTAGTGCTGTTTTTATAATCATTTTATAAATGAGGAATTAAAGGGATATTAAGTAATTTAATTCTCCCAAGGTCACATTTTTCATAAGTGGTGGAGTTTACTTTGAATCCTGGCAGTATGACTTCAAAGGCTTGGCTCTGATGAGCCATGTTGCCTCTGAATAGAAACCAGGGAGGTCAATGATTAGAAAAGCTCAACTGAAAGTCTCATGTAGGAGATCACCAAGAGTAGCTGTTGTTCTAGGTGATTTTGGAATATGCTTTGATCATAGTAAAATCTTGTTCTACATCATGGGAATTTTGCTCCTTGAAAAAGAATTTGCCTCTTAACAGTTTAGGCTTATAAATAATTGTTTACTTTTATCCTAACTCCAACTTCGTTACTCATACTTCAGTTGGCATATTTCAGACTGCCAGGTATCTTGTTTTTATTGCATGAAGGAGTGCTTGCCTTTCATATGGGTTGTTCTTCTGCAAAATAGTCTTTGGCTCTTTTAAGTCACTTTCTTTATATTCTTTCGTGTTGAAATTAAGTCCTCAACTACTACATTCAAATGTAGAGACCACTTCTAAGAGCTGGAACAGTTAATAGTTGTAAGACCAAAAAAAATGTTGTAGTACCATAAGTACAATCTGAAAACACGGACTGAGCAAATGAGCCTATTTTTATATAGAGAGATATGATTTCAGGAAAATAAATAATTATCTTACCCATTAGGTAAGAAAATGTCCTCAGGCCCTTCCATCAACTTGACTGTAGGGCCGTTTATATTTGATCCAGAGGGATTTCGTTTTAGAGCCCCTGGCATGAAAGGAAGAGCGGTGGAAGTGCTACTGGCATTGGTGTTTTTTTACCCCTTCTTGCAATATTTTGTACTCAATTTGCTATGTCTTTTGTTCATAAGTCAGACTATAAAGGATTAATTCAGATGTCTGTAAAACTATGTCATTTCTTTGAGATAAGGCATATGGATTGGAATTGGAAAGCAACCCAGAAGCCTGAAACTACAATTTTTAAGATTCAGGACAAGAGTTTTAAAAGTGGTTAACCAGCCTTCTAGCTACATTTTGCTAGTTTTGTTGATAGTACTACAAATTTAAGAAAATAATTTAAAAATCTTTACTCTGAGGGATGCAAATGTTTGAATACAGTGTTTGGGAGGTTGCTCTGTGTGTGTCTCTCTGTGTTTGTGTGTGTATGAGTGTTGAATTCTGACTTATCAATGAATAATTTTCATACGGTAAAATTCACTCCTTTTAGCATATAGGTCTATGAATTTTGGCAAATGTTTACAGTCATGTAACCACCACCGCAAATTATAGAACAATTCTACCTCCCCACAGAATTCTGTTCTGCCCTTTTCTAGTCAGGTTCTAATCCCCACCTTCGGTCCCTGGCACCCACTGATCTGTTTTCTGTCGTGTATTTTTTACTGTCCCCAAATGCCATATAAATAGAATCACGCAGTGTGTAGCCTTTTGAGTCCGGCTTTTTTCATTTAGCACGATGTTCTTCAGATTCATCAATGTTGCTGTATGTATTCATAGTTCATTTTTTAAAAAAATTATTTTTTAATGATAAGTAATATTCCACAGTAGGACATAGCATAGCGTTTTGTTTTTTTTTTTAATGCATTTACCAGTTGAAGGATGTTAGGGCTGTTTGCATTTTTTGGCAATTATGAACAAAGCTCTTATAAACATTTGCCCTGTAAGTTTTTGTATGAATGTAACTTTTTATTTCTCTTGGGTAAATAGGATTGCTGGGTTATATGTTAATTGCATATTTAACTTTATCAGAAGCTGCTCAAATGTTTTCCAGATTACCTGTACCATTGTGCAATGCTTGAGAGTTCCAGTTGCTCTCATTCTTGCTTTTAATGTGAGTTGTTCCTTGCTATTGTCAGTTATTTTTATTTCAGCTGTTTTAATAGATAGGATGTTGAACTTTTCTTTTCATGTGCTTATTTGCCTTTCATATATCTTCTTTGATGAAGTGTCTATTCAAATTTGGTGCCTGTTTTTAAAAATTGGGTTGTTTCCTTATTGAATTCTTTTTTAAAAATCGTGGTTTTATATACAGCATAAAGTTATATATATATGCATATATATAATTTAAAATGAAAACATAGTGGCTTAAAACAACAAATATTTATTTGCTCTTGATTTTTCGGTTTGGGTTGTTCTCAGCTGGGCTGTTTTTCTGGTTATATCTGGGGTCACTCATGTGGCTGTAGTAGTCAGCTGGTGGTTCCACCGTGGTTGGTCAGTCCACATGACCTCACTCACATATTTGGTGATTAGCTGGGGATATCAGCTGGTTTCCTTCTATGTGACTTCCCCAGCAGGATAGCCCAGGTTTTTTATATAGTAGTGTCCCAAGAGGGCAAGAGCAGAAACTGTAAGTCCTATTGAGGCCAAGCATCAGAAGTTGCAGTGTCACTTCTGCCACATTCTGTTAGTCTATGCAAGTCAAAGGGACAGTCCATATTCAGGGAATGGAGGGAGGAACTGCAAAGAATATGTAGCCGTATTTAACCTACCATTCTCATCTTTAGAAGTAATGTTGAATAGATTAGATTAGGTCAAATCATGGTGGTCTTGAATAGTCAGAGTTTAGTTTAGACTTGGTTGGTAAATAATTGGGTTTTCAGCAGAGGAATGACACAGTGAAAATGATTGAGGAAGATTTAAATTTTCAAATGGATTTGGGACATGTGCCTGACTGCAGTGAGATTAGCTGAGAAACACAGTATTAATCTAGACAGGAGGTGATGCTGACCCAGATTAAATGAATGATTGAATCTTTTTGCTTTGGTACCAAGGAACATGTGCTTATTTTCCCATGTTTCCTGTATACTTTTATTTGGCTTTCCCCAGACATCCCTTTTTTACTTGTTAATTGCCAGCCCATTAGGTTTCCATGTAGGCTTCTAAAAACTTAGAAATCTTCACTTTCTCAGTCTGCCGCCCTACAGGAATGCCTTTCCGTGCTTCATGTTTGTTTTGTCTCAGCCTTTAGTAATGTGAAATTGCTCAGTTCACAGAATGTTTACTTCTTGGGATTTGAACCTGCTACTTTGCTTCTTAGAGTTGAAATTTAGCAGAAAACACCTGGAAAAGTATTGAGACTTGTTCAAAAACTCCTTGAGCAGTGAGCCTCAAGTTGGACAAATGTCAGAACTTGTAAAATCTAAAGAGGTTTAATTGACAGCTTTCCTCTTAACTTAAATCCTTGTTATTCTAGGTCCATTTATTTTATTTTATTTTATTTATTTTTTGGTAAGGAAGATTGGCCCTGAGCTAACAACTGTTGCCAATCTTCCTCTTTTTTGCTTGAGGAAGATTGTCTCTGAGCTAACATCTGTGCCAGTCTTCCTCTATTTTCTATGTGGGATGCCACAACAGCGTGGCCTGATGAGCGGTGTGTAGATCTGTGCCTGGGACCCAAACCTGTGAAGCCCAGGCCACTGAAGTGGAGCACGTGAACTTAACCACTATGCCACCTGGCTGGCCCCAAGGTCCATTTAATTTGAGAGTAAAACTTAAACAAATTCAAATATGACTTTGTGGCCTATTAATAAGGTTTCTTGTTTTATTTGTTTGGTCCAGGAAAGCAGGAGAAGTTTCTTCTGGAATCTAGATGTTAGCTGTAAATTATAAATTTACAAACCACAACAAATTACAGTTAACTTATGATTACCTGTTTTTCTGAGCTATGTAGTAATCTTCCCAGATGTATTAGAGCCAAGTGCATCTTCTGGTGGAAAAACTTGTCCCAGACAATAGAGGTACTGAATACTGACTTGGGTAGAAAGGAAACTGATGTGGTTTTTCACAGGTCATATTTTAACTTCTTTTTAAGAAGCTGATTTAGAAAGTGGAGATTCCTTTGTTCCTGTTGGTTGATTGGAAGATTTGCTATAGGCTCTCTTCTCTGTGACTACTCATCTCTCATGTAAAGAGTGTATTTATATTCCTAGAGCAAGTCAATGGATTGGACTGTATAGAGCGCTTGCCATCTAGCTATATGACCTTCCATTATATATGGCTTTTATTTTTGTAATCCTGCATCAATTATTCCTTATGCTATCAAGAATACCTTATTTTTCTTTAGGGAAACATTCCTTCCCTATGTGAGAATATCTCAGTGAGATGTTTAGTGAAGATTCCTAGCCTTCCCAGTCTGACAATCAGATGCTATCTGTCTGGAATTTATATTAACCTTTTTATATATTGCTGGATTAAATTTGTCTGTGTTTTATTTTGGATTGTTTTTCTGTGTTAACAAGACCTGTTTACCTGTAATTTTTCCTTCTTATGATGTCTGTTGGGTTTTGGTTTTGAGGTTATACAGGCCAATTCTATTCTCTGGAAGGGTTTGTATAAAATTGGTATTCATTTTACTTTAAATCTTTGTTAGAATTTCACCAGTGAAGCCACCTGGGCCTGTAGTCTTTTTTGATGGTTGTGAGGGAGACCATGGAGGTTGGATTGGGGAGCGAAAGGGGACCTGTAGGAGCGTTTTAAATTCTGAATTTAATTTTTTAATAGAAATTGGACTGTTCAGATTTTCTGTATTTTTCTTGTCAGTGTTGGTTGTTTTTGAAGGAATGTATCCATTTTATCAAGAGTTTCAAATGTATTAGCATAAAGTTCTTCGTAATGCCTTTTTAATTTCTTCTCCGTATCTGTAATATCTGTAGTAATGTCCACCTTTTTCATTTATGCCATTCATTATTTGTGTTTTCTCCTTTTATCTTGCTAAGAGTTTATCAATTTCATTTACTTTTTCAAAGAACCAATTTCTGGTGGTTGTCCTTTTCCTCCTATTTTATGTCTGTTTCTATTTTATTGCTTTCTACTCTTAGTTTGATAATTTCCTTTCTTATAGTCTTATTGGGGTTTTTTGCTGTTCTTTTTAAGGGTTTTTCAGAATGAATTATGTATCATTGATTTTAAACCTTGTTTCTTTTCTAATACATACCGTGAGAGCTTTAAATTTGTCTCTAAGCACAGCTTTAAGTTGCATCCCACAAGTTTTGATAATGTTCTATTTTAATTGTCATTCTATTAAAAATATTTTCAATTTCTGTTGTGATTTCTTTCTTTGACATATAGGTTATTTAGGAGGGTGTTGCTTACTTTCTAAGTGGGCTATTCAAATTATTTTTCTGGTTTTGACTTCTAGTTTGTTCTTCAACCAGATGGAATTACATTCTGTATCATTTCAGTTCTTTGAAATTTATTAAGTGGCTCAGCAAATGACCTATGTTGGTGAATGTTTTACAAATGTGTATTCTGCTGCTGTTAAATGTGCTCATCTACATATGTCAATTTAAGTTAGATTGGTTAATTGTGTTATTAATGTTCTCTAAATTCATATAGATTTATTTATTTTTTTAATCTGCTTGTTCTATCAGTGAATGAGAAAGGTATGTTAGAATCTCCGACAGTGGTTGTAGATCTATTTCCTTTCACCCCTATCAACTTTTGTTTTATATATCTGAAAGCTATTTCATTTGGTGATTGTAAATTTAGGACTATTTTATTTTCTCTGAATTGACCCTTTGATCATTATTAAATGTCTTTATTTATCTCTAGGAATACTTTTTTTGGCTATAAAGTCTAATTTATTTGGTATTAATACTGCTATACCAACTTTCTTTTGGTTAGTGTTTACGTGACATTTTTTCCGTCTTTTTAATTTTAACCTCTGTGTCCTTATTAAATATATTTAAATATTGAAAGTATTTCTTGTAAGACTAGAGTTGGATCTTTTAATTTTTTGTCCAGTCTGATAATCTGTTTTTTTATTCAATTGTTTTACCCATTTACATTTAATGTAATCGCTGAGTTTAAGTCTACCACATTGCTATTTTTTTTCCTATTTGTCCCATCTCTCTTTTATCCTTATTTTTTCTTTGTTGCTTTCTTTTGGATAGATCAAATGTTTTTTCTTATTGTTATTCTGTTTTTCCCACTTATAATAGAGTTTGTTATACATTTTTGTTTATTCTTTCAGTGGTTACCCTAGATATTATATAATACATCCTTTTTTATTACAATCTATCAAATTAATATTTTTAACATTTCTAAAGCAATGCAAGAATTTTATCCTCCTTAATCCTGTGACCCTCCCAATCCACTTTTGGCCTCTTTTGTCATATATTTTAACTTAATGTATCTTATAAACTACACATTATGTTACTATAATTTTAATTTAAATTGTCATATTCCCATATAATTGTCCACATATTTATTCTTTCTAATGTTCTTTATTCCTTCTTGCAGTTTAATTTTTACATGTTGAATCATTTTCCTTTAGCCTTAAGAATATCCTAGTATTTTTTGTAGTGCAGATTTGATGGCAGTAAACTCTTTTAGATTTTCGTTGTCTGAAAACTTTTTTGTTAAACTTTCATTTTCTGAGAGATATTTTTGCTAGCGTAGAATTTAGTTCAGCAGTAATTTTTTACGGGACTTTAAATGTGTCATTCCATTGTTTCCTGGCTTTCATAGTTTCTGTTGAGAAGTATATATTTTTCTTTGGGTATGTTTGCATTTTAATTTTTGTCTTTGGTGTTATACAGTTGACCATGATGTGCCTAGATATGGCTTTATTTAATTTTAGTCAGCTTGAAATTCACTGAGCTTTTTAATTCTGGGATTTGATATCTTACATCAGTTTTGGAAAATCTTCAGCCATTATTTCCTTACACACTGTTTCTGGACCATTCTTTCCCTTTTCTCTTTCTAGAACTCTAGTTACATGTATTAGCAAACTTCCTTTTATGGTGTCTCATGTGCCTTTTATGTGTCTTTCACCATCTAATTTCTCTTTGCACTTAATTTTGCTTATTTTCTTTTGAATTGTCTTCCAATTTATTTAACCTATCTTCTGTTGCATTAATTCTGGTGTTAAACACACCCAATTAGTAATTTTCTCATATTTTGATTCTGGAATGTCTAGTCGATTCTTTTTGATAATTCAGATTCCTTTGTAAATTCTCCATTTTTATCAAGTCTGCCATTACATACTACATTCTATATGGAACCAAAAGTACTCTACCTCAGCGGGCCGGCTTGGTGGTGTAGTGGTTAAGTTCACGTGTTCTGCTTCAGTGGCCCAAGGTTCACAGATTTGGATTCCAGGCATGACCTAGCACTGCTCGTCAGGCCACGCTCTGGCGGCATCCCACCAAGAGGAAGATTGGCACAGATGTTAGCTCAGCGACAGTCTTCCTCAAGCAAAAAACGGAAGATTGGCAACAGATGTTAACTCAGGGCCAATCTTCCTCACAAACAAACAAACAAAAAAGTACTCTATCTGGATTGATAAATGGTTGGAGTTTATTTATGCTAACGTTGCTGCCATACAGAGATTCCCATTAGTTCCTAAACCCTGATCCCTAGAACTGTTCTAGTTCTTGCCCTTTTTAAGACCTGGTTCCTCAGGTTTTCCTTTGATTCATTTTTAACTTTCTCTCCCATTGTACTCCTAGTTGGATGGTGGAAGAAAGCAGGAGTTTAGGTAAATTGGAAGTTTTCAATTATCAGAGTAATCTCTGCTTCATTGATTGATATAGTTAATCTATTAGGAGAAAAAGATCAGCATGAGATTTAAATAGATTGAGATTGATATGCTTGCTGAACTGATGCAGTAGAAAGTTGGAAAGTGAGTCGAAAACTCAGGGAAAAGCCAGGATGAGAGAGAAAGATACTTTTGGGAATCATCCACATAGAAGCGATTGCCAGAAAATGTGTTGCACAAAGTAAAAATTCCTTCATTCACTTCAGATGACCCACAGTCATCATGGATTTGGAGAGGAAGAAGTGTGGAAATAGCATTAATGTAGTCTTATTTGGAGGGACAGCAACAATCTTACTTGGCAGGAAAATTCATTTTTCAACCACTGTACTTGTTTCATGGATATAGCAATTGGTTATGTGGCACAGAAGCATAGGACCAAACATATTTTTCTACACTGTTATCATTACTAGCTTTTATGGGGGCAGAACTTTAGTAGGAAAATAGAACATTGAGAACGTGATACTGTTTTCATCATCATTTATGATGTTGTCTTAATTTTCTTCTTCATACTCAGAGTTTTATGTATATATTTTATACATGTACACACACACACATACACAGAACACTGTGATATAATATTGTAACCTGCCTTTTCATATGCACTAAAAAGTGTAACACCGCTTAAACTCAATATGTGAAAATCCAGGTTTACACACAAGATAGAGAGTAAAATAGTTTTTGAAAAATAGCAAACTCTTAATTAATTTGGATTTAACATATAACCATCCACTTTCCTCATAGTCTTAAAAATATTTTGTAAAACTAGTTCCACCAGTGTAGAGATATGAGTAGTTTATAATCCTATTGAGAGCCATTACTCAATTTCATGGCATTTTTCTTAAGGTTTTTATCTGGTATTTCATTGACTGGGTGTTAAATCATAGTGGAAATGATTCAAGTCAAGATCTTAGCTTCTGCTTTTACTCCTAGCACCTTGATTATCCTAACAACAACGATATTAGCAGCAAGACAACAAAACAATAATAAATGTTAATATATACCAGGCCGTGTTTTAAGCACTTTATATGTATTAACTCAATCCCAACATCAGGCCTATCAATTAAGTACTTACATTATTCCCATTTTATAGATGGAGACAGTGAAGCACAGTTTGCTGAAACGTATGTGACTGTGAATGGTAGATCTGGAGTTCAAACCCAGGCGCTCTGCCTCCGTAATCCAAATGCTTAATTGTGTTGCTGTGGTGCCTGTAAAAGTAACTGCTATGTCACAAAAAAGGTGCCACAATCCTTTTTTATCTATTAAATTTTTCTTGTAGTCTGTGTGGGTCCAGAAGACTAGTCTATAGGCCATAAAGGACACCCTTTTTCTGTTAGATTCTTTTCCTCCCCATTTACCATTGAGCAGACTTCAGAATAAGGAAAATTATCAAAGATAAAGAAGAGTCATTGTATAATGATAAAGGAGTAAGTTTTTCAAGAAGACATACTAATTCTTAACATGTGTGCACCTACCAACAGAGCATCGAATACGTGAGGCAAAATGTGTGAGGGAAGGAGAAATGTATAAATCTATTTTAGCTAGAGCCTTCAATGCCCCTCTTTCAGTAATAGGTAGATCAAGCATGCAGAAAATCAATAAGGATATGGTTGACCTGAATAGTGTTTTATCAATCAACTTGACCTAATTGACATTCATAGAATGCTCTATCCAACAACAGCAGAATACACATTTACCATCGACTACCCTCCTATTCTGATGTACTCTCTGCGATTTGGATGGAGGTGTTTCCTTTAAAATTTCCTGTAGGTTGTCTTTCATGGCAAACAGGGAAGTCTGTGTATTTAGAGTTGGGGCAAGGGAAGGAGTGGATTGTAGAAATTTCTTCGTATTTATAAGGTCAGCTGGAATTCATCTTGTAGAAAAAAATCCCTTTTCCTCTTCCTTCCAAGCGCTGCCCACACCCTACTTCCAACAAAGATGGTTCAGTAAAAAGCTAACTATGTGAAATATAGGGTAAGATCATGCTTTCTCGTTAGGAGTCATACTCACTTTCCTCACTCACATTAATACATTTATATATAATGTTGGAATCACCACCAAGCAGAGAAAATTAGAGTACATTAACTTTCGATGTTTGGAAAATAGTACTTGTGTAAGATTTCTGGAGCTAGTTATATGATTTTGAAGAGCAAATACAGTTAAGTAGAATTTTTTATAGTTTCTAAATAAAAAAATGTAGACAATATTATAAACAGTAAGGAAACTGCAAAGCTTAGTGAAAAGCATTGGGTAAATTGTGGAGTAAAAAAGGGAGTCCATTGGGCTGGCCCCGTGGCCGAGTGGTTAAGTTCGCGCGCTCCGCTGCAGGAGGCCCAGTGTTTCGTTGGTTTGAATCCTGGGCGCGGACATGGCACTGCTCGTCAGACCACGCTGAGGCAGCGTCCCACATGCCACAACTGGAAGGACCCACAAGGAAGAATATACAACTATGTACCGGGGGGGCTTTGGGGAGAGAAAGGAAAAAAAAAAAAAAAAAAAAGGAGTCAACTTTGATGGTTGATTCTTATTTATTTTAGGTTCCTTAGAACTAGTTAAAAACTAACGTGTTTGATTATATATAGTCTGTCAAACAGGGTATTAGTTATCTATTGCTTTGTAAAAAATTACCACAAACTTGGTGGTATAAAATATCATACACTTATTGTCTCAGTTTCTATGGATCGGGAGTGCATGCACAGCTTAGCTGGTACCTCTGTTTTGGGGTCTCTCGCAAGGCTGCTGAAGATGTTGGCTAGGTCCTAGGTTTCATCTCAAGGCTCAAGTCAGGAAAGATAGAATTCCAAGATGATGTGGTGGTTGGCAGAGTTCACTTCCTTGCCGGTTGTTGGACTGAGGGCGTCAGCTTTCTTGCTGTCTGTCTCCTGGAGCCTGCCCTTAGCTCCTTTCCAAGTAGCCTTTCCATAGGCAGCTCACAACTTAGTAGCTTACTTCAGCAAAGGTAGCAAGGGAGAGAATCTGCTATCAAGTTGAAGTTGCAGTTTTTTGCAACACAGTTACAGAAATTGCTTCCTATCTCCTTTCCGTATTCTGTTTGTTAGAGCAAATCAGGTCTTACCCACCCCCGGGGGTGGGGTGGGGGTGGGGATTTCCCGAGCGCTTGACTGGTAGTCAGATGGAGAGCAGTGGGGGCATTAGTGCCGATTCAGTGCCAACTCGCTGCAGCAGGCATTTTGCCTTCTTACATGCTTTATTGTGCTCAATAATAATGAGTTAAGTTCTCATTGTATACCAACACTTTACGTATATTACGTCATTTAATAGTTAAATGATTTGCCCTAGACCACATGGTTGGTAAGTGCTAAAACCATTTTAAGACCCAGTCTGACTCTAAGAAGTGTGGAGTGATATAGTAAAAAAAAAATTTTTTATTAAACATGAAAAGCTTTAAATAGTGCTTCTTGTCTGTTTTTAAATGTTCCTGAGTTGAGGTTGGTGGCATTTTTACATCAACAATGCTAACCTGTTTATTTGTCATCGCTATTTCAGACTAAACATTTCAATCACAGCGTGCCTCATTTATTGTGGCTCAGTCTTAGTTCCTAGTACAAAGATTTAGGGGCAAATAATGACCAGATGCTCTGAAACATTATCCTTTCAGGAGTAGTAATAAACATTGCTTGAAGGTAGCATTGCCAAACAGATACTTCCTTCATTTATTTAATAGATATTACAAGACTAATGTTTTATACTCTTTCTATGGATGATGCCTTTGGTTTCTGGATTCCAAAGGTACTATTCTTTAATATGAAGTGTTTCCTAATTCATGTAAAGCTAATTTTTTCCCCTCCCTCCCATTCTTTTCCCTAATAATTCTTTTATTATTATTATTAATTAAGTAATTTATTTTTTACTGTTTCTAATGTTCCAAGAGTATCTCTGGATTGCTATGTGCAAGGCTGCAAATTTGCAGGTAGAAAAAAATTGTCCATTATTTAAAGATCGTTTACCTTTATTGTACTGTCAGATTCTCTCTCTTCCTTTTTCCCTTATTTCTATCCACCTTGGGAGTGATTGAATACGGCAAGAATAAGGTGGTAAGACTTACTTTAAATTTCTATACTCAGGGATTATTTTGAACTTGTCTTTAATTTCATTTATTTTACATAGTGTCTGGTTTTTCCTGTAATTATATGTATACATATGTAATCTTACATACATACATGCTTTATTGGTATGAGTGCAGAAAGTTCCAGTTGTGGATGGTCTGTCCTTTTGTTCATGTAATGATAAGTTGATTATCACTGTTCCCTTGGAAGCAGGTATTTTTATAAATACTTTTTAGTTCAGTTTTCATAATATACATAAAAATACAAGCAAAATTACTCAATAGTTGAACGCAAACAAGTAAGTATAGCTCTCATATGAATGATTACAGACTATTCAAGTCTGAATAAATTAAATTTGACTGCCTTTTTATCAGAGATCCTTATAATAGCTCACTTGCTAGAGATGGTTGGATCTCTCTGCTTTTTCTTGCTTGGCTTTAACAAGAGTTGCCAAACTATGGCCAGTAGGACAAATCCAGCTCTCCCTTGTTTTTTGTTTTTTAATGATCCCCAAACTAAGAATGGTTTTACATTTTTAAATGGTTGGAGAAAAAACAAATTCAAGGAGAATATGCAATGGAGGACATATGTAGCTGTAAAACCTAACCTATTTACTGTATGGCCGTTTATACAAAGTTTGCTGACCAAAAGTTTGTATGAACCAGGGTGTCCTCATTATTAGCCCTTGTCTCTCGTACTCTCTGAATTGTTATGCATGTTGCAGGTGAGTATGGATATGATCTGTCTAAGTCAAAGTCCAGTTATTGATGTTATTTCTAGGTTCTTGCTGACTTTACTGTAAATCTTTATTCACTCACTTTTGTACCTCTGATTTCCTCTTGCTTTATGCTTTTATTGCATGCTCATCTAGTCCACGTTTTCTTCTATCTGCCTCTTGAGGCAGCTTATATTTAGAGCTGGAGTGAGATTTAGGGGGAAGAGTTTGGGCAGGTTTAGAAAGGAACAGTCTGCTGAAATGAAAGGAGCATGGGTTTCTCAGATTTGGCTTTGGATCCAAAGTCTACCACTTACTAACTTAATGATCTTAAAAAAGTCACTTATTCTTTCTGACCGTCAGTTTTTTTACTCTTAAAATGGCAATAATAATCTCTATTTTGCAATGTTGTTGTTTTTAAGTGATATTTAAAAGCATACCTAGAAGACCTCCTTTGTGTTACGGTTCATCAAAAAATAGTAGATTTTTTGCTAATAGTTGATAATCTAGAGAGTACATGACCTTATATACTTTTGTAGAACTCAGAATATTTGTTTTCATTTTTTTCTAATAGAATCATCTGATGTCAGTTATTTAGCACAGTGGATTAGATTTCAGAAAACATACATATTCTTCAGTGTAACTGTTTACTCTGAGAAAATCGCTTAACCTCTTTGAATCTAGAATCCAAAACTATAGAGAAAGTTGATTGGGGTAGATGATCACATTCAATAAATCTGTATGTCTTTACAGAAGCAAAATAGTTAAATAATATACTAGATTAAATAACTAGAACAGGCTTTATTTCTTATAGTTTGGCTCTCATGACTGAATTATTTGATTTTTTTTTAGCTGATTGATGCTTTTAGATATAGGAATTCTTTTAGATATGGAAATTACCCATCCTAAGCTTTATTTAAAATATATAAATTTTAATTATTCATTATCACTACCCAGAAGAGTGCACCATTCTTTGAAAAAAGTAGCACGTGAATAAAAATATTAAAATCTTAACTAAATTGAAAAACTTTAAATTTTGTGATTGATTTTTCTCTTCCACATGTAAATGCCATATAGGCAAACTGAGTTGGCATTAAACATTTTGTAATGTGTGAATATTTGAGTTCAGGGGCTTGACTAAACATTCTTTACATTTTATCCTTTGTTCTTTTATCAAGTATTACTATCGAGTATTTACCTAGTATTACTGGACTGATAATAGCTTCAAGCACTTATTGATAATTGAGGATGAATAATAGCAGGAGATACGGCCGTAGTGATTTGTCAATTTCAGTGTCACTTGATTTATAGATGGCACATAATTTGCTAGTAACCATTTAGAAAAAAACTTTCCTGGGCTATTTCCCACTTTTAGGCAGACTTTTATTTCACTATGAGGATTTTTTTTTGCTTTTGAGATTGTCATGTTGACATTTTATGATTCATTTAGCTAATATCATGAAACAAAGAGGTTGCTTTATTTGATAGATCAATATTCTAGACAAAGCTGTGTGAAAGAGAATAAATGTAAAAAGATTTCAACATATTAGAGTTAGCCTGTGAATTACAATGGCTAGAAGGAAGTATAGTATAAAAGCACACTATGCTTTTCTTGTTATTGGTGCTGATTCAAATAAAAGAAGTTTGACTTTAATTGTCCTTTTGTTCTTTTAAAGTTTATGCAAAAGCTGTTGCTTGGCAACATGTTTCACATCAGAAATGCGTAAGAGATTCTAATAAGGTTTGGAGAGAAACTGAGGTGCACTTAATAAATATAGAATGCTATAGCTGCAAATAAACAAAGACAATAGGGACATTCAAAAGTATAGTTTAATGTTAATTCTCATTTATATTCAATAGCGCTTCAAAAATGTTATCTCTTTTACCACATGATATGTACAAAAGCTAAGTGACTTAGTCATTTTTCTGCAAGTCAGTGGCAGAAGCAGAAATAGAATCTTCCCAGGAATTATGAAGTTGTTTCTGATTTTCAGTACACTGCCAGCACTGTCATTTTTTATACTTTCTCGAGTTCCTCTTCCTTTAAGTATTAACTCAGGACAATACGTTTTACTAGCCTATAGATAATGACAAAATATTCTATTTAATATTAGAATTACTTTTGGTAATTGTTAGGTGTGATCAGAGATTTTCATATACCAGTATTAGAAATGGCCACTTGAATCATTACATTAAGTTATGTAGATACACCTGTATAAGGATATAGAGACTATGTTTAATATTTATTGACGTTTGCTATGATCAGTACTTGCAGCGTTTCATGTGGGTCATGAATCTGTGGGAGGAAACCACGTGCTGTAAGTTTAGATTAAGTTCTCGATTTATTTGGTCAGTCACACATAAACTTATTGGAAGTGGTGTGGCTGCATGGAATAGGAATAGATGTAATATATCTAAATGTAGCTTCCCTTGGCCCTTTAGAGTCCCTGATGGAGCAGTAAACTACCTGTGCATTCATCCACACAAGGTAATGTCTTGCCAGATCTCAGTACATTTCTTGTTACACCATAATCCTTTTATACTTGGGGCTAGTGTCACCTTTTTAGAAGGATGTCCTCAACAATCTGTGCATTTCCATTTAAAGGAATGTGTGCAGATTGTGGGATCTGTTAGTTTTGAGCCAAACCCAACCATCAGTAAAGCCCTATTCTGATTCTTGAGAAGAAAGCTAAAAGTCATTTCAAGGTATTCCAATAATAGGTTTGCCTCCAGCTTCCCAGCATTATGGAGAGTACATCTCTCCACAATACTGATAGTGCTAAATACCACACACACACACACACACACACACACACACACACACACAAGATTGTTGCAAACCAACCTAAACCAGTTGATCATTCATTGGTAGTTGATTATTTTTGCTAGCAGTTGGTAGCTTCCAAAAACTAAAGTTTGGTGAGGAAGATAGGCCTTCTCCTCCATAGTTTTGCTAAAATGTAATATGTTACAGCGAAGGCAAAACTGAGATTGAATTCTGCCACAGATACAAATGTTAGTAAGCAGGTGCGAAAAATAGCCACACAATCTGTTCTATAACTGTGAGGAAGTCCATGCTCTCTGTCCTTTTAGGTGTTTTCGCAATATCTTATGTGAAAAGTTCTCTGAGGCAGTTGTGATGTTATTCTAACACCAAGATTTGGTCTACCTTCTGTTCACGTGTCAGAGAATATCAGAATCAGCCCCTAGACACTGTATGGCTTTGGAACTTAAGCCTAAGACACCATTCCCAAGATAATAGACTCCTGTATTAACCAGATTCATACACATTCACAAAGTTGTTCCCAAAGTGCTTCTACAACATTTCTAGGTATTTCACATTTTCATATATACTGAATTAATTTTATGAATGGAATAATATTTTTAGAGTCTACTTGGCTAATAACAAACTGCCTTTATTCGGAAATAAAGCTGGCTGTTGTTGCCTTTGAGATAGGAGCTCCCCCGCCAGCTTTAGTGAGATATAATTGACATGTAACATTATCTAAGTTTAAGGTGTGCAACGTGATGATTTGTTATATTTATATATTGTGAAATGTTTACCACAATAAGGTTAGTTGGTTAACACATCTATCACCTCACATAGTTACCATTTCTTGTGTATGTATGTGGTGAGAAATTTTAAGAGTCACTCTATTAGCAACTTTAAGTATGTATTACAGTATTGTTAACTATAGTCACCATGTTGTACCTTAGATCCCCAGAACTTGCTCATCTTATAACTGGAAGTTTGTTCCCTTTGACCACCTTCATCCCCCTCCCCCTGTCAACCACTAATATACTCTCTGTTATATGAGTTCAGCTTTTTTAGATTCCATATATGAATGAGATTGTACAGTATTTATCTTTCTCTGATTTATTTCACTTAGCATGATGCCCTCAAGGCTCATCCATGTTGTCACAAATGACAGGATTTCCATTTTTCTCATGGCTGAATAATATTCCATTGTGTGTGTGTATATATATATATATATATATATATATATATACACACACACACACACACACACATATTCTTTATCCATTCATCTGTTGACAGACAGGTTATTTCCATGTCTTGGGGATCCTGAATAATGCTGCAGTGAACATGGGAGTGCATATATCTCTTCAAGATACTGATTTCATTTCCTTTGGATATATACCCAGAAGTGGGAGTGCTGGATCATGTGGTATTTCTCTTTTTAATTTTTTGAGGAGCCTCCATACTGTTTTCTGTAGTGGCTGTACTAATTTACATTCCACCCATAGTGCACAAAGGTTCCCTTTTTTTCCACAGTCTTGGTAAGACTTGTTGTCTCTTGTCTTTTTGATAGTAGCCATTCTAAAAGGTGTGAGGTGATATCTCACTGTGGTTTTGATTTGCATTTCCATAGTAATTAATGATGTCAAGCACTTTTTCATGTACCTGTTGGCAAATTGTATGTATTGTTTTGGAGAAATGTCTATTCAGTTCCTCCACCTATTTTTAAATCAGATTACTTATTTTTTTTTGCTATTGAGTTGTATGAGTTCTTTATATATTTTAGATATTAACCCCTTATCAGATATGTGTTTCACAAATATGTTTTTCATTCCGTAGATTGTCTTTTTATTTGGTTGTTTATTTCTATTGCTGCACAGAATTTTTTGGTTTGATGTAGTCTTACTTGTTGTGTTTTGGTTTTGTTGCTTGTGCTTTTGGTGTCATGTCCGAAAAAATCATTCCCAAGGCTAATGTCAATGAGCCTTTTCTCTATGTTTTCATCTAGGAGTTTTATGGTTTCATTTCTTAAGTCTTTAGTCTGTTGCAGGTTAATTTTTGTGAGTGGGTTAGGATAGGGTTTCGATTTCATTCTTCTGCACATGGTTATCCAGTTTTCCACTACTCCATTTATTGAGGAGACCATCTTTTCCCCATTGAGTATTCTTGAGTCCCTTTTCAAATATTAGTTGACCATATACGCAAGGGTTTATTTCTAAGCTCTTGATTTCTTTTCCATTGGTCTGTGTGTCTGTTTTTGTATGAGTACCATACTGTTAGATTACTGTAGGTTTGTAGTATAGTTTGAAATCAGTAAGCTTGATGCCTCCAACTTTGTTCTTCTCTCACAGGATAGCTTTGGCTATTCGGGGTCTTTTGTGGTTTTGTACAACTTTTAGGATTGCTTTTTCTATTTCTGTGAAAAACACCATTGGAATTTTGATGGGAATTGCATTGAATCTATGGATGGCTTTGGATAGTATTCACATTTTAACAATATGAATTCTTTTGATCCATGACCATAGGATATCTTTCTGTTTGTTTGTGTCTTCTTCCACTTCTTTCATTAAAGTCTTCAGTGCATAGATCTTTCACCTCCTTGGTTAAATTTATTTCTAAGTATTTTATTGTTTTTGTTGTTATTGTGAATGGAATTTTTAAAGAATTTCTTTTTCAGGTGTTTTATTATTAGTATGTAGTAACGCAGTTGATTTTTGTATGTTGATTTTGTATCCTGCTACTTTACTGAATTTGTTGATTAGTTCTAACAGTTTTTCAGTGGAATCTTTAGGATTTTCTATATATAAGATCATATCATCAGCAAAGAAAGAGAATTTTACTTCTTCTTTTCCAATTTGGATGCGTTTTATTTCTTTTTCTTACCTAATTGCTCTGGCTAGGACGTCCCCTACTATGTTGAATAAAAGTGGTGAAAGTGGGCACCCTTGTCTTGTTCTTGATCGCAGAGGAAAAGCTTTTAACCTTTCATCTTTGATTATAATGTTAGC
Organism: Equus quagga; assembly: GCF_021613505.1. Lineage (NCBI taxonomy): Eukaryota > Metazoa > Chordata > Mammalia > Perissodactyla > Equidae > Equus > Equus quagga. The sequence continues at coordinate 11,250,118 of NC_060286.1, forward strand.
TGTGAGTTTGTCAAATATGGCCTTTAATATGTTGAAATATGGTGCTTATGTACCCAATTTGTTGAGTATTTTTGTCATGAAAATATGCGTTTTGTCAAATGCTTTTCCTGCTTCTATTGAGATGATAATATAGTTTATTTAATCTTTCATTCTGTTCATGTGGTGTTATCATATTTGTTGATTTGCATATGTTGAACTATCCTTGCATTTCAGGGATAAATCCTCCTTTGTAATGGTTGTGACCCTTTTAATGTGCTGTTGAATTAGATTTACTTATATTTTGTTGAGAATTTTTTCATTTGTATTCATCAGCAATATTGTAGTTTTCTTTTTTGTGGCGTCCTTATCTGGCTTTGGTATCACAGTAATGCTGGCCTTGTGAAATGAGTTTTGGAGTGTTGCTTCCTCTTCTAGTTTTTGTAAGAGTTTGAGAAGGAGTGGCATTAATGCTTCTTTAAATGTTTGGTGGAATTCACCAGTGAAAAGATCTGATCCTGGGCTTTTCTGTGTTGGGAGGTTTTGATTACTTCTTCAATATCCCTACTCATTTTTGGTCTTTTCAGATTTTCCATTTCTTCGTTTTTCAGTCTCAGTAGGTTATATGTTTGTAAGAATTTATCCATTCATTCTAGATTATTCACTTTGTTGGCATATAATTGTTTATAGTAGTCTCTTAACATCCCTTGAACTTCTGTGGTATCTGTTGTCATTTCTTCTCTTTCATTTATAATTTTTAAATTTGATCCTCTCTCTTTATCTTAGTCTAACTGAAGATTTGTCAACTTTATCTTTTCAAAATACCAGCTCTGAGTATGTTAATCTTTTCTGTTTTTCTGGTCTCTATTACATTTATTCCTGCTTTGTTCTTTGCTATTTCCTTCCTTCTGCTAACTTGGGGCTTAGTTTCTCTTTTCTCTTTCCTTGAGGAGTAAAATTAGATTGTTTGAGATTTGTTTTCTGCATTTGATCTTTTAGCCAAAAGGCCAAGAAGCGATTCTTTTTTCTTAATGTAAGTATTTGTTGCTATACACTTGCCTCTTAGAACTGATGTTGCAGCAGGTTTTGATATGTTATGTTTCCATTTTTGTTTGTTTTAAGATATTTTTTGATTTCTCTTTAGATATCTTCTTTGACCCAATGATTGTTCAGGCATGTGTTGTTTAATTTCCATCTATGTGAATTTTTCAGCTTTTCTCCTGTTACTGATTTCTATTTTCATAGCATTGTGGTCAGAAAAGATAGTTGGTATAATTTCAGTATTCTTTTTCTGTGACCTATCATACAGTCTATCCTGGAGAATGTTCCATGTGCACTTGAGAAGAAAGTATATTCTGCTGCTTTGGATGTAATGTTCTGTATTTGTCTCTTAGGTCCTTTTTGTCTAAAGCATGGTCCAAGACCAATGTTTTCTTGTTGATTTTTCTAAATGGATGATCTATCCATTGTTCAAAGTGAGATATTGAAGTCCTCTGCTGTTGTTATATTGATGCCTATTTCTTCCTTCATATCTGTTAGTATTTGCTTAATATATTTCAGTGCTTTGATGTTGGGTGCATGTATATTTACATTTTTAAAATATTTTTAATTGACCTCTTTATCATTTGTAATCACCTTCTTTGTTTCTTTTTCTTTCTTTCTTTCTTTGTGAAGAAGATTGGCCCTGAGCTAACATCTGTGCCAATCTTCCTCTATTTTATGTGGGACACCTCCACAGCATGGCTTGATGAGTGGTGCTAGGTCCATGCCCAGGATCCGAACCTGCGAACCCTGGGCCGCCGAAGTGGACTGTGCGAACTTAACCACTATGCTGCTTGGCCGGCCCTCCTCTTTGTCTCTTTTTAAAGTCTTTGGATTGAAGTCCATTTTGTCTGATATAATTATAGATATCCCTGCTCTCTTTTGGTTTCCACTTGCATGGAATATCTTTTTCCATCTCTTCATTTTGAGCCTATGAGTGTCCTTAAAGCTGAAGTAAATCTCTTGTAGTTAGCATTTAGTTGGGTTTTATTTTTTTGATCTATCTAGCCCCTCTATGTCCTTTGATTGGAGAATTCAGTACATTTACACTTAGAATAATGATTGATAAGGAGGGACTTACTAATGCCATGTTATTAATTGTATGGGCCAAAACATTGAAGAGGAGGGAACCCTCCCAAACTCATTTTATGAGACCAGCATTACCCTGATATCAAAGCCAGATAAGGAGTCTACAGAAAAACACTACGTACTGATATCTCTGATGAATGCAAAAATTCACAACAACAAAATATAAGCAAATCTTTAAGTGTTTGTTCCCTAATAAAGTATTTTACTGTTCCTAGAGTGTAGATTAGAACACACAGACACCAATACACAGAAACACGTACGCCACATACACAATGTTGTAAGGTATCTTAAAGTATATTACTGACATTTTAGCAAAGTTGTGTAGAGACTGACTAAGCAAGTTACATTTGGTTTTCATCTTATTTTTGTTTCTATTATGTTTCCAGTAACATTCATGTACAGAGAACTGCTGCTTCAGATCAGATGTCATATATTTGCCTGGTCTACCTCATTTAAAGGAAGTCAGGTTTTGTGGAAATCATAAATTATATAAATGGTTCTTTTAATGACCACTTAACTGTAGTATGCAATATTATACCCACAGAGCAATCATCTGTAAAGTGATTATCTGTAGTCAGGTAAGACATCTTAAGTTAGATGAACAATTATTACTTGTCTAATAAGTGAAAACCAGCAAACATGTGGTAAATTGAATTATGGGTTTATTAATGTTCAAAGATATAACAGACTTAATTTAAATATTTTAAACTCCTGTATTTGGAGAATCAAGCAAATAAAAAACTGCATCTTCCTCTCAAGGCTCAAACCCCAAGAGAGTGCAGTTTCTCGATATATTGTATACATCTATGCGTATATAAATGTACATACATTCATACTCTTCTCCTCTCCCCTGAGTGCTCTCTGTCCATTGGAGACCTGTTCGTTTTTCAAAGCCCTTGTCCAAATAAGCTTCTTCCCAAAGCCTTTCCTCAGTTTCCTTCTTGTGTAAAATCAGTCTCTCATAGTACTTATTGGTACCTCTCAGATATTTTACTAGACATTGTATTAAAGACGTTTATAGACTTGTTTTATCTTAATCTCTTCGTTCCTTTCTAACTACCTTGAAAGCAGGGCCTGTTTCATTCATCTTTGTATCCTCTGAAGTATTAGACATAGTGCCTCCTACAAAGTAAGTTTTGAATATGTTTTTAAGAATGCATTTATTTGGAGTTCTAATATCAAAATATCCCAGAGAAATTCATTGTAAGGACAAGTATGTTTCTTTTTTCTTCTTAACTTATTGCTCTGTCTGGTTTTTGTTTTTCTTTTTGTTGAATCCAGACTGCTTCAAGGAAAACTTCTTGGAACAAATTAATTTTGGAAGTACCCTGACATTTTTCATGGCTTGTATTTGGACTTTTAGAAAAAAAATGATATCTGTATCTTTACATCAAAGTGTAAAAATTGGCAAGAATTGATGGTCACTGTGGGAAGATGGTATTTGAAGTGCATACCGGATAGGTTGCATTGTGTCTCGTCTCTCTTCACTGAATTCTCCCTCCCTCTCCAGTCACGAGGAAAGAAGTAGGCTAGGAGATGTTTCTTTGACTTTAACTGCTAAGGTTATTAATGATGTTTAGAAACTTCATAGTACCATGATCTGTTCTTCCTGTTGATGAATGTTTTTGTAATTTTATAAGTAAGAAACTGAATAGTGTACATATTATGTTTAATGTTAAGGAAAACTTCAAAATAATTTTGTACTCTGTATTTATGTTCTTTAGCAGAGTAAATCATTTTTCTTTTTTATATAAAAACATTGGAAGGAGAATGATGCTAGGATAGTTTGTAACTAGACTTCTGTTTTCATGGAATAGCCCAGAGCAGTGGTTTTCAAAATGTGGTCATTTGACAGTAGCATCAACATTACCTGGGAACTTGTTAGAAATTCAAGTGCTCGGGCCCCACCCCAGAACTGTTGAATCATAAACTCTGGAGATGGGGCTCAGTACTCTTTTTTTTAATAAGCTCTCTAAGTGGATCTGATGTACACCTAAAGTTTAAGAACCACTGCCCTAAAGTATAAAATTTTGGTATTTAAATTCCTAACAGAGAAAATTTGTAACAGAAAAAGAAACACTTACTACCAATTAGTTGTCTTTGAGAGCTTATCAAGCCCAGTTACTCTCAGGCGTCTGGTAGAGTTCACTAATGAAATAAATATTTACATCTTGTTCACCGTTAAGTGTAGAACTTCATGCAGTATGATGGAAATGATCAGTTCAAAAGCATTTATTGGGCACCTTCTGTTTATTCATTTTAGGAGGACTGCTGCTTTTGCCAGACTTGTATTGACTCATTTATGCAGCCAGAGCAGTTATTAACAGCATGAGCCTTGAAAGAAGAATGTAAATAGAATATAAACCAACGTGTAAATTTTAGTTTCTCCGTTCTAGACTTATTTTCAAGTTAAAACCTATTTGGATCTTTTTCCATAATTCATCTGTGTGTGATATGTGACTTGGTATGTTTTGTTATTAATAGATGTCAACCATTTTTACCTTTTTTCTTCTACTCATTTTTTCTTCCTTGAATGATGCCATTATTGCCAAATCAGCAAGGATATGTTTATTTATGACTTCCCTGTTTTCAAACAGGACTTTTGTATATTTACATAAAAATGTGGTTAAGAAAGCTATGTATTGACATTTTGACGTATTTTAATTTTCTCAGTCTTGGCAGGATACAGCTTATTTTGTCTGTTACATCTGGCCGAGACCTTTAGAATTCTTGTTGCTGTAACTGTAAGTCCTGGTGTTGAATCTGCCTTTGAGGAATATAAGATAGAACAATGTACTTGAGAGCGCTTTCCCCCACAGAAGCATAGCTTGAAAGGAGCATAATGTCAGTTTGGTGAGTGTAAGGAGATTTTTTTCTTCTACCCAATTAAAGTAATGTTTAAGATCATGAATACCCAGTTGTGGTTGTATTCCCATATTCTATTTATGATGAACTCACATGATTTCTTTCATTTTAAATTTATATGGGTTTTTTTGGAAATTCTATGCCGTTCTGAAATAGTTTGATGTAAAATATATTTACTACATTATTTTTAGGTAAATTTATAGTAATGTTGGTATTTTAGGATTTCTGCTTATCTCACTGATCTTTACACTTAATACTTCCTAATTTGCATACTAAACTTCTACTTTATTGAGCAGTTCAGAGTTCTTCAAAAGCACTATACTTCCTGCCTCTGTGCCTTTGCATGTTTTGCTATTGTCCTCCACTGAGAATCCTTTCCTGATACCACTTACCTGGATTAGGTACCATTTCTGTGTGTTTTCTTAGCACTGTGGCTAACTCCTGTCATTGTACTTACCATAGGGGGGTAATATTTTATACAGTTGTCTCTAACTGAATCTGAAATAAATTATTTGGAGGGAGTGGACCATATCTTATTCATCTTTGTATTATGGTGCCTAGCTCAGAACCTGGTACCTTTAATAAAATGTCCATCAAATGAATGAATGAATGAATGAACCAACAAACAAACCTGATTCATTTGGGGAGCATTTGTATCTGACTAAAAATCATTCCTGTATTCTCAGCTGATAATTTTCATCTTATATGTGCTGATTCCATGCCTATTATATCTTTGGTCCCACACATTACTTAGCTCAGTGGCTTGGACATAGTGAATATTATTGCATAAATGAATTGGAATTTAGGACTATATTTTGTATAAATCATAAAATGGACATATTTATCTGTAGATTTAGTCATTTTATAATTAAAGCTTAACATCCTTAGAAGCCATCTTTCTTTTAAAGATTTGTTGATCTGCCTTTTACCCCATTGGTCAAGATATTCCTTATGCACATTTGGGTTCCATTTTGGGTTGTGGGTCCCATTGCATTGTGTTTTTTTGGGGGGATCTAGATAGAGAGTTCTCATCAATAATTATATAGTAGTTTCCTCTGAAATTTTGCATTCTTATGTCATTGTGGAAGATATTAGATATAGTATTTTTTGTGGGTTAGGTAACTATGATAGTTATCACTGTGATAAAATATAAAAATATATCCTGCTATTCATAACCAACAGGAAGACCCAGTAAAGCTCTGATATGTAACTTATAGACTCTAGACAACATAAGTGATGTTGAATTTGTTTGGATTGCTAACTTGGTTTTTAATGATTAATCAGAGAGCACGTAGAGATTGTTGTCTCTTTCCAGCCCCTTATTTAGGTATTGAGAGTCTCATCTTTGTTGTGTAGAGTAGGCAGATGTTTAGGAAGACAGTGTTTCACATTTATTTCCTTTAGTCTTTTTGAATTAGGTCTGAATTAGGCAGCTAAGAGTCTTTGTTTATTTCTTAATACCAAACCTTGAAACTCCTTATTTTAAGATTAAAGAAAGTGAATTGCCATCTATCACTGTTGGTATTTGCTTATTAGGAACATTAAAAAAATGGAACAAAGGTGGAAAGATGACAGGTTAGGGTGGTAACAATTAAAGAAGCAGCAGAGAAAGTAAGTCAAGAGATTGAAGACATGCAAATTCAGAGTTAAGTTCTAATATTTTAATGCATCCTGTGTGCCAAGATCTAGGTACTTTCACAAGTTATGTAACCTTTATTTAACTTCAAGTGAAAATTATAGTTTATTTTGCTTTAGGCTCTTCTTTTACATCTTCTCATTACTTAACTCTTTAGTTTGTATATGTTTGCATTTGGCATACTGGTTTGTCAAACTTCATTCATTTATTCATTTGTACACTCAGGCTTTGTAGTCAGAGAAATCTGAATTTATATTCTATCTCTGATATTTAATTATTAGCTAGGTAAGTTGCTTATTCTCTCTGAGCCTTAGTTTCTTCATTTATAAAGCAAGAAATTAAACTTTTTGGTCAACATTTTTTTTGGTTTCAGGTTACAGAAATGACCTAACCATAAAATGGGATTATTTTGTAGGAATAAAAGGATATCTTTTGGAACTCAAGGGCAAGAGGCAAGTCAGCCCCCACAAGAAGCTAGAAACAGAGTTAGAAAGTTGGTAGAAACCTAGACCTTTAATTTCTGTCTATCTTTCTCTTTGTCTCTGTCTTTCTCTGTCTCATCTGTCTGTCTTTTCCTTATTTATTTTCTCCTTCACTCATCTCTCATTTCTGATTCTCTTTGTACGTCTGCCTTACTCTGCTCCCTCTCTCTCTGCAGATCAGCTTTCATTGCTTTACTGTGCACATAGCCAAACATGGGAGCCCCACAGCTACTAAATTTACGTAACTTCAGTTTGAGTGACTCACTGAGACTAACTAGTGGCTCTCAGTTTATATTCTAAATTTCCAGGAAGAAGAAACTAATGAGTCTAGCTTGTATCAGGTGTTTGCACCCTGTCCATTCAATTATGGGAGGGGAAGGGAGGGTTACATGGTACAAACACGGCTGCTCTATAGATGGTGGCAGGAGTTGGTACTAAAAGAAAGTGGCTGGTGGTTATCTACTTAATGCGTAAGTCATTTGGGCTGATGTGATGATTACATTAAGTAACACATGAACATCTGTGAGTTCCTAATAGGCAATGGAGCTAGTATAGTAGAGAATATGTATATATCACCATAAAGTGGCTACCTCCCAAATATTAATTGCTTGACTTAATCTTCCTGGGCAAAAGGACAGTCATCACTCACATTTTATAGTTGGTCACATAAATATTAAGCAACCTGCTTAATATCACAGAATAAAGTAGTTTTAGACTTAGAATTTAGGCATGTAAGTTTTCTCTTCATCAAAGTGCACTTCTTAAATTCCTAATAGCATATGAGGCTATGCCAAGAAAATTACTTTGACCTTCCCCTGTTCTCAAAAAGCATATAAAGACATGCATTAGACATTGCAGATAGCCTATATGAAATATTAGTCAGTCTTGAAAGAGCTAATGATACACTTAGGTTTAATGCAATTTGAGGGTACGTACATATGAGTTAGAATTAACATTAGAGACGATAATGGGATAGATATTAAGTTGAAGCATAACTATGGGAATTACATATCTCGCCTGAGTAGGGTAAGGAGCATCATCGATACAGTACACCCTGGGTTGTACTGTGAAACCTCTTTTGTATGCTTAAATAGATATGTATAGGCATGTGCCACATAACGATGTTTCGGTCAGTGACGGACTGCGTATATAATGGTGTTCCCATAAGATTAGTACCATATAGCTAGATGTGTAGTAGGCTATCCCATCTAGGTTTGTGTAAGTACACTCTATGATGTTCACACAATGACAAAATTGCCTGATGACGCATTTCTAAGAACATATCCCTGTCATTAAGTGACCCATGACTGTACATATACATGTATATGTATGTATCAGATTCAAAACTTGAATGATTGTTTAAAATTGTAAAACTCTTTAGTTAATAACTAAGGGCTGTAGAATTTCTGAACTGCCTCATTGCCGGGTAGTCTTCAAAAGTAAGGAAAGATCAAGAGATAGGCCTGGAGAGGTGTTAGGTGCAGTGCTCCTGCTGTTCCTGTCTGCTTTATCTATCTGAAAGTAGAATAGTAAACTCATGAGTATAGGTCATACGCAGGCACTGTCATTGATTCTTATTAGTCATTAAGATAGTGTTGGTTACATTTTGTATTCATTGCATAAGTTAATGCATAAGCTGTTGAAGGCCTGAAGTTGAAGGTCTTTTCCCTTGTGATGGTAGAGAATAAATCATTAGTTATACTCAAATACGCATGCAGCACTGGAGTAAAATTCCTTCAAGGACTTTTCCAGCATTCTAAAAGGATTGAATGGAGACTGTTTTTTAACAAATAATAAAGAATTATCCCGTTTGTTCAGAAATATTAAGAAAATAACAGCAAATGGTGATTTCTTTAATAAGATGGCAAATTGAAAAGAGACCTTAATGATTGAATTCATTACAATGATGTGCTGTGGTTAAGTATCATGAAACAGTTTTCAGATTTTGCTACAACAGGTCTGAAAGTGAGAAAATCACAGAACATGGAGAAAATTATTTCATTAGCTCATATGTTGCTGTTGATTGTATGTACAATGAACGTAAGGAAAATTTGCGGAAAGATATGTGGCTCACATTCCTGGAAGGAATAAAGCCTGGAATAAAGCTTTCTATTGACAATTGATCATTTTATGCAAGACTTTAAAAGAGAGCTAATAGAGGCCTGCCTGGTGGTGTAGTGGTTAAGTTTGTGCACTCTGCTTTGGCAGCCTGGAATTCGCAGGTTCAGATCCAAGCCGTGGACCTACACACTGTTCACAAGTCATCCTGTGGCAGCAGGCATCCCACATACAAAATAGAGGAAGATTGGCACAGATGTTTAGCTCAGGGCCAGTCTTCCCCACCAAAATAAAGAAAGGAAAGAAGGAAGAATTTATAGATCAGAATAAAGATAAATGTCTAAGTTTTAGGTGTGATTGAAATAGAAGGTAAGCAACATATTTAAGACAGTGGAAAAGGAGATACTGATTCATTTTGCAAAGTTTACATTTAAAGTGTTAGGAAATTTTTTTTTTGTTTTTGAATGGATTATCAATCCACTTAGATGGCGTTTTGGAACCCTTTGGATGTTACATACTTGTAGCCTGATATATTATATGCATTATGATCATACTAAAGTTTATTGAGGAAGGAATTCGTATCAAAATGACTGTCAAAAAATTTGTTAATTGGATATTTATATAAAGGAAATCAGAATACATAAAGAAAATGGGAATTTGGAGGCTGGAGTAAAAATGCTATTGTAGCACTTTTTCTTCTGCATTGAACCTCAAAAATTTAGTTGGTTTGTGAATGATTAAACGATGCATTACCTTCTTCATAAAGGGCAAATATAATTCCACCAAGTTGATAACACAGGCTGCCCTGCCTGCAGTTAAAGGCAGAGTTGTGGTTTTAGGGATCATACAGTTAACTACAAATCTTAGCTGCAATCATGTGAGCAGTGACTATGTGACTATTCCTCTGGCTGGTAAAGATGTTGGTATTTACAGAATGCAGCAGCAAGGTCAGTTAGTAAGGGTTATGGCTTAGGTGCAGTATACATTTTACAGAGAATATCCCTTTATTATTAACAGCCCTCCTCATCTTTGAAATGAGAAGGAGCATTAAGGCACTCTTTTTTCCATCAGAGAAGACAAACGGAAAATTCTTTGACAAGTGATCTTTAGAATTTGTTAAAGCACAGACATATGCACACAGTGATATCCATCATCTGAGGTGTAAAGCGCCTCTCTTGACAGTTTCTGTAAACCACATTTATGTATTTAGTTCATTCTCGCGTAAGTACATGGTAACTTTCAGAATATGGAACAATCCAATACCATTTCTTACAAAAGTAATTACCAAAGTTTACTTCTCAAGCAACTGTTAGAATGACATGTTAGACTTTTAATTCAGGCCATTTGTAACACTACAGTCACGATACTTATAGTACTTGAGTCAGTTGGCCTTGTTGATGTCAAAGAAGATAATGTCACGGAAAAGGTCATGAATTGAATCCATATACCAAACTGTTAGGTTTACATGGAGAGAAATTCCATTTTGTAGTTAGAGATAGCATTCTTCATCTTACATACCTGTAAGTACATGTCTTGTTGATTCCTCACTATCTCTTTGAACAGTGCTCATTTGAGAAGTAGGTTAAATTTTGTAGGAAAGAAAAGAGAATAAGCTACTGAAAGCATGTATTGTTTCGTTGGCCTTCTTCATTAATTATCTAATTCTGTGTAAGAAATTATTGCCCTAGAGTTTTATTTGGGTGCCTAATGACATGACATCTGGCTGCCCCCAGAACTAGTGATTCAAGAGGGTAAGTCAGAAGCTTCCCTGTCTTACATGACCTAGCGTCAGAAGTCTTGTTTCATCATTATGCAGTATCGTATTAGTTACTGCACAGGTCATCTCTGTTCACCGTGGGAAGGGACTATACAAGAGAGCGTAGACCAGAAGTGATACTCATCAGGAGCCATCTTGTAGGCTCGCTAATATACCTTGTAACATAAATTACTTACATGTTCATAGAAGTTAAGAACTGAGAAGGACTTTAAGGATTATCTCCATTAGATCTTCCATTTTTACTCTGAAGAAATGGAATGTTAGATGGCTTACTGGCTATTTCCCCCAAGGTGCATAGCCGAGCCCAGACTAGAACCCAAGCCTCCAAACTTCACAACAACTTTGTTATTTTAGATCTTTTAATGTCACCATTGCATAGTAACATATTACAATTTGGGCATATATGTAAACTAAGTATTTAATTGTTTTAATAGATATTCCTAATTGTTCATACATTTCTTGATTAAATTAATTTATTTAAATCACTTCTGTTTCATTTGCTTCCCAACTCAACTGTTAGGATATTCTCTCTCTCTCTCCCCCCCCCCCCCCCACCTTCTGTCTCTCAATTTTCTGGTTCCCTAACCTGAATAATGATTGATTTGAAATGATAGGGTGAAGTTCTGGCTATATATAATATGAAATAATAGGGAATAACATTAACAGGCACTTATAAAAATATGGATATTTTAAGCTGTTCTCTCTTTTGATACAGGTATGATTACTTGTATCTTTTGTTATAACTTTGGACAAGGAGCAAAAAAAAAAAAGTAAAATTAATTAAAGGGATTTTTCTTAAGTTGTTAGGCAACAGTGAAGATTGAGGAGTGGCCTGTCTACTCCTCAGTGAAGATTCGGGAGTGGTATGTCTAGTTACCATAGTTTCCTTCAGAAATAATGGCTTCTGATTTCCTGATAGCTGATAGGACTCAGCATATGGAAGTCAGGCTGCCTTGCCTGAGAAAGAGACTTGCTGCATGGTATCTTGAAACATAGTTACTGAAAAAGTAAATAAAATAGAAATAGCAAGGGTTAGAAACAATAGTTAAAAATTAAATTACTGACATTGAAGAAAGGCTTGATATAATCACAGAGAATGCAGATGTAAAAGCAAGAAATTAAAATGGAGAATATGATAGATATAGAGGACCAGCAAATATCCAGCCTTAAGATAATTGCATGAAGTAGAGAATGGAAAATGTGGAAGAAAAATTATTCAAAGGTACAATAAAGAACTTTGAAAAGAATAAACAGTTGAATCTCAAGTCAAAATAATATTTTGGGTCCCAGGAATTTTGACTGCTTGACTTATCTAGATTAATAGAACTTTGGCATTTCTTCAGGTGTTCAGAAAGAAGGGCAAATCATTTCAAAGCGGGGAAGATCAGGCTGTTAGCAAATGTTTTCCCAGGGAGAGTCAATGCTGGGGACCAGTGGAGCAATCTCTCTGTACTTCGAAATAAAGAAAATGTGGTCCAGGAATATTATTTCTAGCCAAGATACCATTCAAGTATAAATTCAACAGGCAGACCTTCCCAAATACCCATGAGTTCCTCTTGAAAAAATTTCACTTATTTATGAAATCCATTATGAAATATAAAACAAATTGATAAAATTGGCATTGCCTCTATTTAATATGAAATACTAGACATTTAGGCTGTTTATGATTATGGAATCTAATATATTTGTTACAGCGTTTGACTGTGAAAAATAATATGCCAGCAAAAGTTGGAGTTGGGAGGAACTGCGAGTATTCTCATGTTTTCAGTTAGTAACATCTAAAATTAAAAATGTACCTATAAAGATGATTACTTCAGTCTACTAATATTTTTCACAATTTTTTAACCTTCGATCTTTTAGGAAATACCCATTTGAAGTTAAGAAATTCATGTATTTCCACTGAAGTTGTGTTCTGTTAAATTCAAGCAAAATTAAATGTATTATATTTTAAAAGCACAAATAATATCATCCAATTTATATAAAAGCTTTTTTTAAGAAATCTATCTCCACATATGCATCAAAATGGCTAGAATTACATTAACTTAATGTAAATGATAGCCATTTCTGTGTGGTAGTATTTGAAGGTTTTTTCCTACATAATTATTTTTATCACATTAATTCCTTCAAAGAGTATGTACTAACTTTTACAAAAATTAATAAGGTAAATATTTATAAATTTAGGAAAAAGTTATTTACTATAAAATAAAATGTCATATATTTAGGAAAAAGTTATGATTCTCGCAGATGAAAAAAAGTGAGGCCCAGAAATGAAATGACTTTAAGGTAAATTTTAGTTTGTTTTATAAGTAGGCCAAGAGTCTGTCTTCTGATTCTTTGTCTGCTGCTCTGTTTTACTCTCTTACACAACTAACACGTGGAATTAAGATGTTTCTAGGGTAGCGGTATATAAAGCTACAGTGTATCACAAAGAGAACAGATAATAGGCTCTGTGTTATGTGTGTGTGTATGTATGTATAAAATAGGCTGAAAGTTTTTAGTAAGGCAAACTTAACTATTTTAGTACATGTGCTGTTAATATTTTGTGAATAAAATTGTTTAGGTAACATTTAGAAAACTTTACAAAGTAGGCATAAAAGGTGGCAGCACAGTCTTAACACTGAATCTCATGGGTTCTTGGACTGTTAAAATATTGCTAAATGTAAATATTACTGGGACTTTGGTTTGCACACTCTATGTATATGCATACCTGATTTTATAAAAACAAATGTGCCCATGTATTAGTTGTGTGATTAAACATTGCTAATTTGTTTGTTGGTTAGATAACCTGAATTAATGACAACTGTGAATTATATAGCATTTGACAATATATACAGATGTACTGTTTTCGAGTTCATGTAAACCAAAATGAGTCTAACAAACTGTTTCCAAGTAGACAGCACACTGGAACTGATATAATTAATAGATAAGGGTAATTGGTAAATAGTACTAACCATTTATATACCAATAGTATATTTGTGTTCTGAAGAAATTTGTTTTTCTAAGTTAAAATACTACCACCAACCTTCACCTCAGTGAATATTTATACAATTAATTTACTTTTAAAATGAATTCTTCTACAGTTTGAGAAAACTGACCTTACCCACTCTTTTAGCTTAATTTCCCACTATTCCTCCTTCCACTGTAACCTCCCTTTTCACTTTTCTCTATTCTCCTCTGTACCATGTGCTCCAGCCATATAAAATTATATTTGTATTTCCTCAATACAGTGTGCTGTTTCATACTGCTGTTCCTTTGCTCATGCTCTTTGTTCTGCTTCAAATGTCTTTCCCTTCCTTCATCACTCAACAACTCTTCCTTAATTTTTAGGATGGCTCAGTTTGGCTGCCCTTTTTAAACTCCTGGCTACACCAGATGTTGTCTCTTCTTGATCTATTCCAAACCCTCATACTGAATCATAACTGTTACTACATGTAGTGTAATTGATATTTCATAATTTGTATCTGACTTCTACCAGGTTGTGAACTCCTTGAGGAAAGTAGCTGTTTCTGATTCATGTTTGTGTCCTTAAGCACCTGGGATGGATGTAACAAGCACTTGGCAAAATTTTTCTTTTGAGTGAATTGTGATTTGTAGTCATGCAGAGATCGTGTTACCAGGTTTTCTTTTTATTTCTCCTCTCCTTTCTTACCCTCCTTCTTCTTGTCTCTCTCCAATCCCTATTTTACTCTTCCTCTCTTTCTCCTCCTCCCTCCTTCTCAGTTTTGTTCTTTCTTCAGTGATATGTAGAAGACAGGCAATTTCAGTATTAAGTATTTACCAGGAAAAAAATATCATAAAATCTACCAATGGATACTCCTTCCTTGTTATTAAAGATAATTTAGGTGGGTTTATTTATGATGAAACTTCATTTAGAAAAAGAATCTTGATTTCATTAGAAACTTCCTCCTTAAATATCAGATTCTATGAATAGTATTATTTAACTCTATGCATATAAAAGAAATAAGGAATGATGGGCCTATCCGACTTGAAAATAAGAATTTGGTAAACAGTCTTAGAGTCCTACAGAGAACACCATGGCACTTCTCAGATCCTTGCTTTGATGTTCGCCCTTTGCTTGTCAAGGGTGACGTGTTGATTCCAGGTGTTCACCTTCACTCGTTCAGTATGAAGATCTCTCTTCTTGTTTCCTTCCCTCCCTTTCATAGTAATAAAGGTATATGTAACTTATTGTAATAATTTTCGACAAAACAAAAGATTGCAGTTTTTTAGAAGGTGATCCATAGACGTGATAAAACATTTAAATAGTACAAAAGGGTATTTACAGCAGCAAATAATTTCCCCCTCCAGCCCTCCCTCAGCTTCCCTTCCCATAGGCAATTGCCTTGGTCAGTTTGTTGTGTATGATTTAAGAGATATCCGCCCTATCTATGAGGAAAGAAAGAAATATGTGACATAGCAGTGGATGGCTTCACCTGTTGGAGTAATCTCCTAGCTATGTGTTTGGTGTTTGAGACCTCTGCTTACTTGATTCTATCCTTATAAGTTCAGTTTTTGTCTTTATAACTACACAAAAATAAGAATCACTTATTGAGCATGAGTTCTTGGGCAGAAAATTTAATATTTTCATAGCTACTTAAAACATGAAGAACATTAACTTTAAGACTTTGAAATTAGAAATGACTTTGCATTGAGTCTGTTTTCAACCCAACACAGCCAGTTCATTTGTTACATAAGATAAAAAGAGACAGGAAGGTGGTAGAGTTGATGCTTTTGCTGAAATCTGAGTATCTTGACTTAACCTGCAGAACTGTTCTTTTATCTTTGTATCGTGGGGTCAAAGAATAGATACCATTGGGCTAATCCATTGAGATGTGTCTCTGTCCTCTTTAGCAAACAGTAGGGAATACTAATAATGGAAAATTTTTCATTGCCAAGATGACAGCATGATAGAACCCAAGGTGTCATTTATCCATTTCCTAAATGTGGATTAATGTCTGGAATGTAGTACGTGTATGGGAGAACCTTTTGTGAAGTGGGAACACAGTAAAAACCTGTGATTATTACCTCTGGACAAAAGGTTTCAAGACCTTTTGTTACTACCATGTAACTTCAGGGTTCAGTACCTCAGTGAAATCCTACTTGAAACATTGTTTGCCTACTCTCATGGAGTTTGTTGGAAATAGGCTGGAATTACATGCCTGAGAGCAAAGGATAGCAATGTTCTTTCACCTCTTTCTGCCACTTCATCTGCCTTGATTGAAATCTCCATGGGGAAAAGAGGTGGTGTTAGTGCTATATTTTGGTAATTTTACACATTTGTCATTTCATTATAGGGGAAAAACTAATAAAGCATTTCTGTATTGACTTGGGAAAATGTCATATCCTGCAGTTTGGGCTATTTTATCTATATTTGTTAAAGCACACACACATATATAACATATAGTGTCGTACAATAAATGGAAGAAAATAGAAAGTACTTTGTTGGTAATTTGGAAACAAAGCCTAGTCTTTTGGGGGAAATGATGAATTGTTACCTCATAAGACTAGTTGTGTGAATATATTTATTACTTGAATGTGGAGTTAGTTTAAAATTTTCCCATTTGAATATGAAGAAACTCAGATTTACCTTTGAACTTGATATTACTAGTCTGTGTGGCTTTCTGTTGGCCTATCACTTGTCATTGTTTTCAGTAAAAGGCAAAAAAAGTTGGTATTTCAGCTTTAGATTAAAGTCTTTAAGAACATGAAAGGGGCGTAAGATTCTGCTTCTGAAAGCTTACAATACGTTTTATATTTGAACTGCAATATCCTTGTTCTGATGCCTGTGTTATACCTCAGCCAGGCAGCAAGATGATGTACAAGAAAGATGCAAGTCTTTCTTTTAAAGGATTAACCCTCAGTTGTTGATATTTTTACGTCACTGGGGTTCTGTATAGCTTTTTTAGCATTGGCAAAGCAGCTTGATATCCTTGGTGAAAGGCAGTTAAGTTATTAAAGGTTAGGTAGTGCTATTACTGTTACTGCACAAAAATGGGGTTTTCCTCCCCAATGCACATAAATAAGCCAATTAATTATGGCATCAGCTTTTGGGAGAGAAATCAGCTTTCTTCTGTGAGATTGATCTGCAGGGAGACAGTGGATATGTGCCCTCAGATCTGTCCCCCCAATTTAGGATTTGGGGGGAAATTTAAGAGGTTAAAGAGAACAGACTGATATATGGAAACACTAGCGGGACAGGTTTTGATTGGTGGGCTTCAAGTATTTATGGTAAAGTTCTAAACCTTTAATAAGGTTCTAAACATTTATGGTAAAGTTCTAAACATTTATAGTAAAGTGGAGAAGGAATTTTAACATTGGGTCTTCCTGAATGACAGACTCCTTACTTTTGATAAGAGTCTGACTTTCAAGTTCTAGTCACATCCCAATCCTTTGGTTCCGTAGGGAGGAGAATCTTTGATTCTGCAGTCATTTCAGGTCAAGATTTCTTCTTCTGTGCGTACTCTGGCTACATGACTTTGCACATTTTCTGAAAGACAGCTCTTTTTTTTTTGGAGGAAGATTAGCCCTGAGCTAACATCTGCCGCTAATCCTCCTTTTGTTGCTGAGGAAGACTGGCCCTAAACTAAGATCTGTGCCCATCTTCCTCTACTTTATATGTGGGCCGCCTGCCACAGCATGGCTTGACAAGCAGTGTGTAGGTCTGCAGCTGGGATTGGAACCAGTGACCCCGGGCCGCCAAAGTGGAACATGTGAACTTAACCACTGTGCCACCTGCCTGGCCCCTGAAAGACAGTTCTTAATCGCTGTTGATAAGAGATGAGAGCAGTTGAACTGGTCCTGGAGGGCCCGTGGTTACATTATGATTGTGATTTTGCAAACCGATGATCATTTTTTCATTGGTAACATGAGGGGAAGCTGAGGAGAATCTTTTTCTTGGTCTTAATCTCTCAGGTAGGGTAGTTGGGAACAAGAATGTTTCATGAAGTGGATCCCAGCTTTAATATGTCAGCTGAAAATTAGTTGTTGCCTTTCTTTTAAAATGTTCTGGTACATTAACCAAGAAAAATGTGCACTGTTAAAGCAGGCTTTTGTGTGGAGTGTGTGTGTGAGATGTATAATCTAGTAGCAGTGTACTTTACTGATATGGTTAACACTCCAGGCAAGTCACGGATTGATTATAACAATTCTTTGCATGACACGGTTGTGACTAAAAAAGGTGTAAAATCTATTGCATGATAATAAAAAAGTTTTCTTTAAAACTGCGAATAAACAAAAGGTCATTGCTTCTAGATCTCACTCTTAGTTCTTCAGGAAGTTTCCAGTTGCTTGTTAACTGAGGGACTAATTATGAAGGTTTTTCTGCAACTTTATGCATTTGCGCCATATGTACAATTGGTTTTTTGCCAGCTCCATTTTTAAAACAGGCACTGAATGCCTTTGGATATGGATGAGGATTTTTCACTTTGGTTTTGTGTCACAATTGTTTCTCTATTGGAAAATAGTTCACAAAAAATGATTGTGTGAGTGTGTCTTGAAATAAAGTTATACATTTGTAATTTGTGAACCAAAGAGTGACCAGGTTTGGTCGAGGAGGGGAAGTGACCTGTGACCTATTTTTTTCCTTCGTTCAAGCAATGACTTCTTATGGGGGATGTAATGATGTTCTCTTAGAGAGTAAATAATCAAGTGGTGAGGTCTTTAATTATCAAAGTTTTAAAAGGTTGTTCCACCTTCAACCTTTGGTGGAAAACAAAAGAGGACCCTACCAGAGGATGGGCTTGCATTTAAGGAATGTCCTTCTTTCATGCCGATAGCCTAGTTCTGTCTAATAATGATACTAATGGACATTTCACTTTGTATCCCCCAGGATACACTCTCAAAAGTTTTCAGGCATAGTCAATTACCTTTTCCCCTAAAATAATCCTTATGGATCTGCTATCCATTGGTTTATTGCGACTTGAAAGTTAAGTGGATTGCCAGCATTGGGAACAATGTACTTCATGTATTTCTATCTTTTGTGGAAAATATTCCTCTCTTTTACTTGTTGGGAAACTGTCTCTAGTCATTCTTTAATGCATCATTCGACAGGCATTTCTTGAGCACATACTGTATGCCAGCACTTGGGCTGGGCCGTGCCATGTTCATGGACTTGAGTAAGATGTGATAGCTGCTCTCCAGGTGGAGAATTATTATTTGTGGATCTATCAGGAGTTTTGCTCTTCCTCCCTCCCTTCCTTCCTTCCTTTTTTTTCTTAAAGCAACAGATAAAATTTGCAATTATATTACCTTTCACATCATGCTGCAGCATATCTTCACTGAGTCTTCCAGAAATTCCTTAGGAATGATAAGATGGTTATTGTTTATAAAGTGCTTTTTATTTTTCAAATGAAAGTCAATCGTGTTCCACAAATTATATTTCTTTTTATTTAACTAGATGGGAATAATGAGAATTCAAAAAGCGTAAAATTTCCTTTGAGTAGTTTTAAGATACCTTTTTTGCTTTAAGAGTAAATATTCACTCTCGCTCCTGGTGGCTGGATCCAATCCACCGGCACCTCTTCCTTCCTCCTGGTGGGCAGGTTGCCCTTTTGCCCATTTTCCACGTCTTGTTGGCATTTACCAAGTATGTTCCAGTACTGAGACTTGATGTCCACCCTACTACTCAGAAGATCATTTGGCTCACCTCGTGGCGCTCAGCTGAGTTGCAAATAGGTCAGGCATTATGAACCACTAGTATATGGTATAATTCATTTAGAACCATTATATTAACTTGTCCCTATTCAGCATTTTTTTATGTTAGATTCAGAATCAGTGATTTAAAATCTGGCTGATCATGAGAATTATCTGAGTTTTTTGGGTTTTTTCCTAATTAGATTTCTGGACCATTTTAAAGGATTAATATTGTTTGTAAAGGAGAAAAACCTGATCATCCTCCTCTCCCCTATTCATTATTTTCCTGTAAGATTCTGTCAACTGTTATTTCAAGGCAGTATCCTTGATTCACTTAGGAATCTGATTCTCTACGTTGGTTAGAGAGGAAAGCTCCTGAAATCTCAGCTCTTTTATTTCTTGAATATTATTTCTCTCCACTTCTCTTATTTTTGATAATTTTACTCTGTACTTGTTATGGAAGTAGGGGAGCAGAGAGAGACTCTTGCCCGGATTCTTCCTATCCAGTATGCCGTCAGACTCCTCAGCATCTCTAGCCATAATTAGTGTTCCCTTAGTTCCAGCTCTCCCTGCCATAGTAACTGATCTGTTTCCCCTCGTATCTTCTGTTCTCTATTCTATATCTGAAGTGAATACTCTTGATAATATTATCTTGCCATAACTTGTTTAGAAACCTTCAACGGCTCCCCAGTGCTTATAGTAATAAACATCTAACATTTTTTTGCGTGGTGTAAGAAGTCTTTATGATCTGGCTCTTACCTACCTCTTTGCTTTCATTTATCACCACTTCTGTTCTAAAATCAGTGGTACTGAACTGCTCTGCCATCCCATTTCCCACCACCAACCTTTGCACATGCTCTTCTTTCTGCCTAGAACGCTTTCCACCCACTTTGGCCTAGTTCTAGTTTATCCTTTAAAATAGAGTTGATGCATTATCCTCTCTGTGAAGCCACCTTTGTCTCTCCTCAGTCCATCTAGTCACTCCACAATGTTTATCACTTTCTCCTGTCTGCTATCTAGACCTAAATTTGCTATTGTAATCGTTTGCTTACTTCCCTGCCCTTCCCTACTAGAGTGTGAGCTTCTGAAGGGTAGAGTAAAGGTAGGATCCCCCAGTAGTTGGTATCCCCCAGTAGTTGTCCCAGCATCAGGTACGATTAAACCCACAGTAAATATTTATTGAATAAAATTGAATTGGTATAAAATTGAATTGGACTGAAGACCAAACACATAAAGAGATTAAACTAACTCTGAAGCCATTCTGAGGCTATACTGAGATTGTCAGTTGAGATCCCCTGTAGATCATATCAGAAAGCAGAGTGTTTGGCTTAAATGAGCAATGTGTTTAATCTAGGATTCCCGAATTCTGACATTCAGAAATGTGATATTAATGACCCCTTTTAGGAAGGACACATTCCTATAAATGGTAGCATTGATTAAATTAGTACTGCACAGGATTGTGAGAGCATAGTCTCCAAAGAGCAAGTTCTGTGCATGGTATTTCGGCAGTTTCTTTTCCATTTTCTTCACATCACAGATCCAGCTTAGGTTCTTTCAACTAGTCTTCAGGCAATCGGTCAGTTCTTCCACGTTTCCGTGATGTTTATGATCCCAAACATAATTCCCTGAGATCTCCAGTCTACTCCTGTATTGCCTGTTGATCTTTACCTACATTTTTCTTGAGCCATTTACTTGAGTCACTGTAAGACACGGTCACTTGCACTCCACTCCTTATGTGAGTCTTTGTGTGTCAATGCTGTACACCTTTTACTTACTTTTTTTAAGTGAAAAAGTAGGGTAAGGAAAATATCTACTTTCTTTCTTTCTTTTTTTTTTGTCTGAATAAGATTAGCCCTAAGCTAACATCTGTTTCCAATCTTCCTCTTCCTTTATTTATTTATTTTTTTGCCTGAGGAAGATTAACCCTGACTTAAGATCTGTGCCAGTCTTCCTCCACTTTATATGTGGGTCACCACCACGGCATGGGTGATGAGTGGTGTAGGCCCATGCCCAGGATCCAAACCCACGAACCTGGCCTGCCCAAGCAGAACATACCACTTAACCACTACACCACGGGGGCAGCCCCAATATCCATTATTTTTAATAAAGAATAATATAACTTAACTAAAATGAATCTTGAAGTTAAATGGAGAATCTACTACATTTATTTTGAGACAGGTATAACTGTTCCTTTACCAAACAAACCATGTTTTCTTTTGTTCTTGAAATGTACAGATTTTTATCATGAACACTATAGATTCTATATTTCACAGAGTAAGGATATAGACTAAAGTTATCTGCCTAATACCCATGTAAGAGAATATTATATTAATACAGAAATTAAAGTAGTTGTGAGATGATGTGCTTTCCTAATGAATTTCACAGTGCCTGTTTGACTTTTAAGAAATCTCTTTTAAAAGTAATTAGAAATTAAAGTGAAAAACCACTTTCAAGTGTGAATTCTTAAAATATAAATTAGAATACTTAGTCTTTGTTAATGGGATTTATCTAGCACATTATATTTACTGTGTTTATTAATTAATAACCTTTAAATCTCCTGTAATTGTCTATCATGAGTGGATTTAATAACTAGAATTTCATCAGCCAGATTTCAAAAGTATTTAGATAGACTTTTCTTCAACCCCGTTGTCTCTACTTGACAATTTTAATATGGACTAAAATATTAGAATTTCTTTTATGGGGTGAAATGATAAAGAAAATCTTTTGGTTTCCAGTGTTCACTTTCATCTTCCTTTAAAAGTAAAGCATCATGTTTCCTTGTTTCCATGATATACCTCCGTCTGGTTTGAAACTTCCAGTTTAAAATCAGTTACCTGATTTTGAGAAGAAAGGCCACTTTGAGTTAAATAGAATTGACATATATTCTTTATCAAAGAACTTGGTAAAAGTGCTATATTTATCTTGACTGTGGCATTTTCTTCCATCAGTCCTAGTGTATAACATTACTGCTGTGGCTGATAATTACTCTGACTGTTGAAGTTTCTTAAATAATATCATCTAGGCTAGAAAATATGAATTTATCTAATAACAGTGCAAATGAGATTTGTAAAATAACCTGACGAACTTGTGATCTGGACTGTAAAACCTTTATCAGTAGAATTGAAATTAATGTTTATCCCCTTTAGAATCTGGATTTTTTTTGCCCCCATTGGAATGCTTATTTTTTTAACTGGGTTAAATAAATATACATAGAGACGATCACATACGCATACTTGAAGTTATGCAAAATGGAAAGTTATAATTTTGATGTGTTACGATTTTAACTGTAGATCTACTAATAATAAAAACCACATTTTTTACTTGGATGTAAGTATGCATAGTTTGAAGATTAAATGTGCTTATTAATAATTAAATAATTACTTTAACAGCAGCAATGTTTAATTAGAATTCTTGGTATTGTCATATAATTTATTTAGTGTTCTTTCCAAAGCTGTTATTCATTTACAGGAGTTATCAAGGCTATTGTTCTGGAGAAGGATGGTCTTCCTTTCTTATATGATAAGCTATCTTAATGTTACTGAAATTTTTAAAAGCTATCTTTCTTTCATTTTCCTTCAGATTTTCCTAGACTATGGTGTCGGTATGCAGAATAGCTGGGGAAGTTACTAAATCTTATTTATTCTTTTGATAGTTTTCAGCTAACACCTCCAAGATAGCATAATAAGGAACAAGATAAAGAAACTACACAATTCTCTGATGATGTATGAGATTCTTGGAAAAAAACATGTAGCTTAAAATTTGTGATTATTTTCTCTCATAGAACTTACTTTATTCTAGTATATTGAGTTTTCTAAGCTTGGCCCTGTGTAAACACTTACTTTAATATGTAGAATTTTATTAAATTTTTTCTAGATCAGTCTTCCTAGTTAGCTCTGCAGCATAATTCATAAGAAGAAGCTGTCATCATATTCTTTATAATCTTTATAAGCTTTAGGAATGTACCGTAAAGATATTCCACAGTATTCTGTGCTGTTCTACAAGAGAATACAATGAAAGTGTTAATAGGTAACATTTCTTGAGCTCCTACTACTTTGGAGCATTTAGTCCTCAAAATGAGTCCTTGTGTTACTATTATTATTTTTATAGTACAGATAAAGAAACGGGCTTAAAAGGTTAAAAAACTTGTTTAGAGTCACACAGTAGGACCCTGATCAAGGTCTGTCTTCCTCTAAAACTTGTGGTTTTAACCTCTGTCCTGCTGCTCTGGATAATCCACCCAAACAGCAGTTAAAAAGGCACTGAATCGAATGATCTTTATAGTGATGGTGATGGATTCCTTTGATTTATCCATGCTTAATGGAATGATGTATATCCAGAGTGGCTTGGTTTGGGATAAAGGGCATGATAGTGTAACAAAAGTTTTCTTTGGAGACCTAGAGACTCTTTACACCTATCTTAAAACAACTGGGGATAATTGGCTCCAGTGTCACTGACCAATATGCATAACTCCATGAGGGTGGCACTGTGTCAGATGTTTACAACTCATGCCATCTCCCAGCGAATTTGTTCTTAATGTGTTTTGATTTATTCTGCTAACTAACAGAAAAGAAGAAGAACAAAAGTCTGGATTCCAGTTCTGGCCACACCACTTATTAGCTTTGGAACCTCGAACAAAGTTGCTTAACTTCTCTGAATTTCCATCTTCTTGTCTATAAAGATACCTCTTTTTCATGGTTATTGTGAATTGTTGTAAATAAAATAATCATCTTGAATGCTAAACGTAATGCCTTGAAGATAATGGCAGTACTGTATATGATAATAGCTGTTATTACTATATTATTTTCATTTTCATTACTGACTAGAACAAACAAGAGTAGGGAATAAGTTTTTTAAAAGGCTTGCTTTGCAAACTTGAGCCCTTTGAAAACCAGCAGTTTGGTGATAAGCATTCAAATGGACTAATGGGCCCTACCCGTATATTAAAAACATTATAGTCATAGCAATCTGTCAGTTGGTTTAATTTAAAAGAGTTCTATTATGAATATAAGTGTACACATTTCTACTTTTAGATGTGTTTGTTTATATATATATATGTATATATACGTATGTATTTCTATACGTTGGGTTTTTCTGGAGAAAAGACTGTATGCGTCTATTTAAATCTAGACTGTTTTTGTTTGGTAGAGGTCTCATCCTCATTTCTCTAATTCAACTTATTTAGTTTATTTTCATCATTGAATTATAGAAGGGACATAATGCTATGCTTCCTTAATAGTACGCTTATCTATTCCAAAGACTGAAATATTATTTGAAGATATATGTTATCCAGAAGTTAAGTAAAAATTTACAAATATTTTAATGGTTTTTAAAACTACTTTTTGTAAGCCTCTGAACATAAAACTTAATTTTTGCCTGAGCTCAGTTTCTCACCTTATAAATGAGAAAGAAGCAAAAAGAGAATCAGTCATCAGCACTAGTAAGCAGGAAAAAAATATGTTTTCAGAATATGGTGTCCACTCTAGTATCAGGTGTGTAAATAAGATAATCATTTTTCTGAAAAGAAATTGGAGGAGGAAAAGAGAAAAGAAAACAACTTATACTCATTGAGAATTAGTTGTGTTTCCTCCTCCTTTCCATGCATACTTTTAACATGGGTTCAATTCTACTTTCTCTTAAAGCATTTCTTAAAATTGAAGGACAGGGGCCGGCCCCGTGGCCAAGTGGGTAAGTTCTCGTACTGTGCTTCCACAGCCCAGGGTTTCACTGGTTCAGATCCCGGGCACAGACCCAGCACCACTCATCAAGCTGTGCTGAGGTGGCGTCCCACAGGCCGCAGCTAGAAAGACCCGCAACTAAAATATACAACTATGTACCAGGGGGATTGGGGAGAAGAAGGAAAAAAAAATTGAAGGATAAAACTCCTCTTTGGGAAAATTATTTTTCAAAAAATAGTTATTTATTTTAATATATTCTTAGTTTGGTATGAGTAGTTCCTGAAATGTTCTAAATTATTACTCATGCTAGAGAATGGCTGGGACAGGGGTGTAAGCAAGCTGCTTGAGTTTGGGTCTATATCTTATAAAGATCTTACCACCGTGTTGCAGGAAGCCTATGCTTGGAAGAATTTGAGGATACACTCCTCGGCCAGACATCCAGAGATACTCTGCTTTGCAAGGTTTCTGAGTCTCTTTTCAACATTCTGTCCTAAGGGTTCTGCTTCACTTAGTAAATTAGTAATTGTAATGTTATTGTTTTATCCTACCTTTGAACCTTGCATCAAAAAGATTAGCAGTAGTGTGAATTGGCAGACAACCAAGGTCTCTCCATTTCTTCATAAAGCCATTCACTACTTTCTTAATCAGTAAGAAGAGACTTACAATAATAGCTTATTTTATCAGTTTTACTTGGTACATAAGCTCTGACAAAAATTCAGTAATCTGCTGTAAATTCAATGCCCAGAAGATATTCTCACGAAAGTTTCTTGCTCTTTTGAGTACAGGAAGAAAATTAGCTCTTACTATTGAGAAATCTTGTTGGAATGTAGAAATTTCTCCAAAAACCAATAGATGTTCAAAGTAGAATAACTTGATAAAAAGGTCAGTATTGGACACTTATTTTAACCAAGAAAACCTAGAATAATATGTCTAAATTTCCCACAACAACCTGTATCTTGGGTATTTTCTTCCTTTAAAGGTCTTCATTTCTTAATGCAAAGCATGCGATTGTAAAAGTGTGTCAATTGGATTTTTGAAAAAGTAATTGGATTTTCCATTTACTCATATTTCAGTTTTACAATTTATTTTCCTTTCTCACTGAGCTTTAGGTGGCTACATAACAGAGCTTTGTCATTTTCCCCTGCCTTTACCACCTCATTCTTCTTTTTCCACTGGCTCTGATAAACAGCCAATGATTTGTTTGTTAGCTCATTTATTCACAAAATATTTATGAAGTAACTACTATGTGTCAGAATATGTCAGGTACTGGATATGTAGTGCCCTCACAGATTTGAATGTATTAGAGAAGAGAGACAAACAAGCACTTAGATCAAATAAGTGGTTATAGAAAAAACCTAAATCACTGTCAGTAGGGGGATGGGCTAAATAGATTATGATGTCTCCATGAAATGAATATTTTGTGGCTGTTTATATATATATGTGTACATATATATATATATATATATAAAACATGATTTAAAAAATGCATAAGACCCTGTCAACAGTGATTGTCTCAATTGAGGGTCCATGGGGACTGGACTTGTTATTCATTGTATGTAATCTTCTACTTTAAAAAAGAAATAAACCTCTATTCATGTATTATATTTTCTTTTATTCTTTTTGAGGAAGATCAGCTCTGAGCTAACATCTGCCACCAATCCTCCTCTTTTTGCTGAGGAAGACTGGCCCTGAGCTAACATCCGTGCCCATCTTCCTCTGCTTTATATGTGGGACGCTTACCACAGCATGTCTTGCCAAGTGGTGCCATGTCTGCACCCAGGATCCAAACCGGGGAACCCCGGGCCGCCAAAGTGGAACATGCGCACTTAACTGCTGTGCCACTGGGCCAGCCCCTGTATTATATTCTCAATGAAACTCTAAGTAAAAAAGATTTAAAGAAAACTAGCAGTACATTGAACAAGAAAATAAATAAGCAATTACACTTTTGTCAAAAAAAATCTGGAAGTAAAACCTTGAATTATTAAAACAATCACTTATTACTCTGGTTTGTAGATTTTGCCCAAAATAATGTCTTTTAACAGGGGTGCTGTTGTCACATTTGGAGTGAGCAGGGACAACTATTAGTCTGTGTTCTGTTTTTGGCTACTGGATGATGAAAGAATGGTCTAGTTTACACTTTTCTCTTTCACTTGTCAAAATAAGCATGGTCACAGATTTCCCTGGAGAATTGAACCTGAGACCTGTTTGATGTTGATATCACAGTATCTTAGAGCTGAATTTGGGTACAGATTATCTCGTGATTATTCTGTTAAAACTGATGTTGTTGCTTCACCCTTCTACACTTTTTTGGGTTCCATTTCAAATTTTTGGACCTTAGGTAAAATGGATAAGTATAGCCACAAGAAGCGGTTCATTTGAATAAAATGATATTTTTTCTCAATAGGTAGAAGGCCTGGCTCTTCCATCTATTTAATTTGACAGACTCTTGGCAAAGCTTGGCATTTGAATAAATGTAATTATTTTTGTGCTTTTGCTGGGAATATTTTAGTCCCATGAGTGGCCACTTAGAATTCTAACTGAAAAAAAATGAGCGTCTGTGAATTACTGAGTGTAATTTCAAATTTCAGCCAGTTTAGTTCATATTTATAAATGGTCCAAATTCATGTTAGTCTTAGTAATTTATTGAAAGGATGCCACTCTTATAGATTCTCTTTATAGATTGTTTTCTTTTCTTTTTTTTTTTTTAAATTCTTTTTATTGGGTGAAATGATCTGATCTTAGCAGCTCTAGTCCTATACAGCAATGACTAAAAGTTTAGGTAGATGATGAACAACTGTGTTGATTAATCTGTTCTAAATAAAAGAAATTCCATTTGATATTTTTATAGTGGTATTCTAATCCGTGGTATTATATGATGCTGGAAGTTGGGAGTTAAATAGCATTAATGATGAGTGTCTACCTAGTTTTCATCTAGTTTTTTAAGGGTTATCTCTGCAATTAATTAAAGAATATTTTGAACATATATGTGAAGCTTAGAAAATAATATAATCCCATGTCCCTATCACTTAAATTGAACAAATGTTGATGTTTTGCCATATTTGCTAGAAAAAAATACAAATATTACTCCCTTCATCAATCCCATTTCCTTCCTTCCTTCTCAGAGATAATTACTATTCTGAGTGTTGTATATACCTCCTGTTCACATTTTTATTCTTATGTTATGTAAGTATGCATGAAAGCATATTGTTTTATGTGTTTTTAAAATTTATATGAATGGGTCATACTGCATATGTATTGTTCTGTGACTTTTTTTCACTCAGCATTGTGATACTCATGCAAGATTATGCGTGAGTGATAGTTGTAGATATACCCATTCCTCTAGTGATGAATATCTCGTGTCTCCTCGTGCATGTCTCTTTGTGTACATGTGCTCAAGTTTCTCTGGGTTGCTTACCCAGAAGGACACATGCTGAGTCTTAATATATGTGCATCTTCAACTTTGGAGCAGTTTCACAATATTTTGTAAATGGATTGTTCTAATTTTACATCCCTACTTTCAGTGTATTTTATGGGCTGAATTGTGCCCCCTTCCCCCCAAATTCATGCCTTGAAGCCTCAACCCCCGTAGCTCAGAATGTGATTGTATTTGGAGTAGGGCTTTTATAAAGAGGTGATTAAGTTAAAATGATGCCATTAGCACGGGCCCTAATCCAATATGACTGGTGTCCTTGTGAGAAGAGGAAATTCGGACACACAAAAGAGGCATCACACAGAGGAAAGACCTGGTAAGCGCACAGGAGAAGGTGGCCATCTGCAAGCTAAAGATGGAGGCCTCTTACTACCTTGGCTAAGACTTTTAGCGCAGTGATGGATAGAAGCAGTGATGGCAGACATTCCTGCTGTTGTTCTTGACTTTAAAAAGAATACTTCTGATTATTTGATCCATAGAATATGATATTTAGTATGAATTTTTGAGAGATATTTCTTTCACGTTAAGGAGTTTCCCTTGTTAAGAATTTTATAATGAGTACATTTTAAATTTTGTTAAATGATATTTTTCCAGTTCCTATTGAGATTATTTTATTTCCTTTAGTTTGTTAATGCAATGAATTTACGTTAATGCTTTTCTCATTATAAATCAACCTGGTATTCTTAGGATAAAGTCTAGATAGTCATGATGTATTTTTAAAACACTGCTATATTTATTAATGTAATCAATATTATTTAGATCATTTAGATTTTTAGGATTTAGATACTAAATTTAGATCATTTAGGATTTTGAAGGTAAGTTTTTAATTGAATAGGCCTTTAATTTTCCTTAATCTTGACTTTTATATACTATTTATATCAATCTTATACTAATCTCAGGAATGGAATTTTAGAGCTTCCTTTCTTTTTATATTCCCTAGAAAACTTTGATTCCGTTAACTGTTTTATGAAGATTTGTGTAACTCATGTATAAAAATGCCTGGACCTAGAGTTTTTTAATTCAGTAGATTTTTGACTACTGATTCAATTTCTGTTTTTTCCTGAATCTATTTCTATTTCTATTGAATCTAGAAATTATTTATTTTTTTCCATGTTTTTAAGTTAAGTGCCTGAAAGTGTTTATAGCATTTTGTGGTGAGTTTTAAAATTCTTTATCTGTGTTTCTGATTCTGTTTTCATTTCTAGTATGTTTATTGTGCTTATATTCTTTTCCTTAACTAAGATCTTTATTGTTTCAACATTCATGGCATAATTGTTGAAAATATTTAAGAAGGACAACTTATTTTAAACGAATTATTAAACATATTAGGATGAGAAAAGTTTAGTTTCTCTGAGAGAGCTGTATAATCATTCCACTTAGGCTACAAATTCACTGTTTTTTTGGTATTCTGACTGCAAAGCAGGAATTTATTGGTTTTCATATTTTTGGATGGATCCGCTGAATTCTTTGAAGAGTGGGGCTTATGTTTAGGTGTTAGAAGGGCAATTTGATGTTTGGATAAAGATTTTTGTCAAATGTTTTATTCAGGAGAATTTAATAATTTTTGAAATCTGTATTAGGTCTCAGAACAACCTAACATATAGGCCTTTTTAAGTGGGGAATGAGGATCATCTATTTCATATTTCATCACGTCAAATACAAGCAGTGGACCAGGCCAGCCACACAGTCTATCTTTCTTGCATTTCCTTCATGACTAATGATGTTTGATGTCTTTCAATGTGCTTATTTGCTCTTTTTATTTTTTTTTATGAAATGTCTATTCAAATCTTTTTGTCCATTTTTTTGAGGGGGAGGGTTGTTTTCTGATGATAGGATCTTTTATTTATAATCTGCAGTAAATCCCATTGATTTTATTTTTCATTTCAGGCATTGTAGTTTCCATCTCTAAAAGTTCAACTTGGGTCTTTATTATATCTTTTTTGTTTTGTTTTGTTTTTTGCTGAGGAAGATTCACCCTGAACTAACGTCTGTTGCCATTCTTCCTCTTTGTTTGAGGAAGATTTGCCCTGAGCTAACATCCATGCCAATCTTCTTCTATTTTGTATGTGGGTTGCTGCCACAACATGGCCACTGATGAGTAGTGTAGGTCCACACTTGGGAGCCGAACCTGGGCTGCCAAAGTGGAGCACATTGAACTTAACCACTAGGCCATGGGGCCAGCCCTTTATTATATCTTTAATATCTTTTTTATATCTTTCTTTTCTCTATTTACTTTTGAACATATGAAATATGGTCATAACAACTGCTCCTTATTTGCTAGTTCAAACATCTGTGTCAGTTCTGAGTTGGTTTTAATCGACTGATTCTTTTTTTTCTCTTATTATGGATTATATTTTCCTGTTTCTTTGCATGTGTGGTAATTTTGTGTTGGATTCCAGACATTATGACCTTTACCTTGTTGCTTACTAGATACATTTGTATTCTTAGAAATATTCTTAAGCTTTGTTCTGGGATGCAGTTAAGTTACTTGATAATAGTTTGATCCTTTGGGGTCTTCCTTTTGAGAATTGTTAGGTAAGACCCAAGTAATGTTTAGTCTACAGCTAATTTCCCTACTTCTATGGCCAAATTCTTCTGAGCATTGTCCCCAGTGCTGCATGAATTATGAGGTTTTCCAGTCTAGCTGGTAGGATCAGGAACTGTTCCCAACCCTGTATGAATGCCAGGCACTGCTCCCACCAATCTTTTTAGAGAGTTATTTTCCCAGCCTTGAGTTGTTTCCTTACATACGTGTGATGATTCTCAAGTGGTACCTCTCTGTATCTCTGGAGTTCTCTCTCTGTTCAGCTCTCTCCTCTACGGTACTCTGTCATCCAAACTCTAGCTATCTTTATCCTTTTAGATGCTTGGCTCCATCTCTTCAACTCAAAAAATTTACTAGGCTCCACCTAAATTCTTCTTCTCTGTAGTCTGGAAATTCTCTCAAGGCAATAAACTGGGACAGTAGTAGGGCTCTCATCATTTGTATTCCTTTTCTGGGAATCACTGCCCTTTGTTGCCTGATTGCAATATTTTTTTCAGCTTTGTTGAGATATAATTGACATGTAATATTGTGTAAGTTTAAGGTGTACAACGTGATGACTTGATACATCTGTATATTACAAAATAATTACCACAATAAACTTAGTTAACACAACCTTTTCTTCACATTATTACTTTTTTTTTTTGTCGTAAGAACATTTAAGATCTACTCTCTTTGCAACTTTCAAGTATACGATACAGTATTGTTAAGTATAGTCACTATGCTGTACATTAGATTCTCCAGAACTTATTCATTTTATAACTAGAAATGTTGTACCCTTTGACCAACATCTCCCGATTTCTCCCACCCGCCAGCCTCTGGCAGCTACCAATCTACTCTCTGTTTCTATAAGTTTGGCTTTTTTAGATTCCACATGTAAGTGAGATTTACACTATTTGTCTGTCTTTGTCTGACTTATTTCACTTAGAATAATGCCCTCAAAGTTCATCTATATTCTTGCACATGGCAGGATTTCCTTCTTTGTTGTGGCTGAATAATATTCTATTGTATATGTGCTGTTTAATTTGGTTTGCTAGGATTTTGTTGAGAATTTTTTCATCTGTATTCATCAGGGATATTGGTTTGTAGTTCTCTTTTCTTGTAGTGTCCTTATCTGGCTTTGGTGGCAGCGTAATTCTGGCCTTGTAAAATGAGTTTGGGAGTGTTCACTTGTCTTCAATTTTTTGGTAGAGTTTGAGAAGGATTGGCCTTAATTTTTCTTTAACTGTTTTGTAAAATTCACCTGTGAAACCATCTGGTCCTGGACTTTTCTTTGGTGAGAGGTTTTTGATTCTGACTCAATCTTCTTACTCATTATTAGTCTGTTCAAATTTTCTATTTCTTTGTGATTCAGTCTTTGTAAGTTGTATGTTTCTAGGAATTTATCCATTTCTTCTGGGTTGTCCAATATGTTGGCATATAATTCATAGTAGTCTTTTATGATCCTTTGACTTCTATGGTTGTAATGTCTCCTCTTTCACATATAATTTTATTTTTTTGAGTCCTCTTTTTTTCTTGGTAAGTCTAGCTAAAGGTTTGTTAATGTTATCTTTTCAAAAAAACAACTCTTAGTTTCATTGAGCTTTTCTGTTGTTTTCTTCTCTATTTCATTCATATCTGCTCTGATCTTTGTTATTTCCTTCCTTCTGCCAACTTGGCTTAGTTTGCTCTGTTTCTATTTCCTTGATATGTAAATTTAGGTTATTTGAGACCTCTCTTTTTTCTGAAGGTATTTATCCTTATCAGCTTCCCTCTTAGATTTGCTTTTCTGCATCCCCTATATTTTGGTATGTTATTTTTCCATTTTCATTTGTTTCAAGATATTTTTTGATTTCCCTTGTTTCTTTGACTTATTTTTTGTTCAGGAACGTGTTGTTTAATCTCCACATATTTTTGAATTTTTCAGTTTTTTTTTCCTGTTACTGATTTCTAGTTTCATACCATTTGGTCAAAAGAGATACTTGATATGATTTCAGTCTTCTAAATTTGCTAAGACATTTTTTTTGTGACCTAACACATGTTCTGTCCTGGAGAATTTTCCATATGTGCTTGAGAAGAATGTATATTTTGCTGCTGTTGGGTGGAGTGTTCTGTATAAGACTATAAGGTCCATTTAGTCTAAAGTATGGTTCAAGTCCATTTTTTCTTTATTGATTTTATTTTTGGATGATCAATCCATTGTTGAAAGTAGTGGGGTCCTGCAGTAGTAGTGAAGTCCCCTCCTATTATTAATGTTGTTGTCTCTCTCTCCCTTCAGATCTAGTCGTATTTGCTTGATATATTTGGGTACTCTGATGAGGGGTGCATATATTTTTACAATTGTTATATGCTCTTGAAGGATTGACCCCTTTATTATTCTATAATGAAGTTCTTTGTCGTTTGTTAGAGTTTTTGTTACTTAAAGTCTATTTTGTCTGATGTAAGTATAGCTACCCATCTCTTTTGGTTCCCATTTTCATGGACTGTCTTTTTCTATTTCTTCACTGTGAACCTGAGTGCTTAAAGATCAAATAAGTCTCTTGTAAGCAGCAAATAGTTGGATCTTAAATTTTTTAGCCATTCAGCCACTCTATGCCTTTTGATTGGAGGATTTAATCCTTTTACAGTTAAAATAATTAGTGATAGGTAAAGAGTAATGCCATCATATTAATTGTTTTCTGGCTGTTTTGTAGTTTCTTTTTTTTCTTTCCTCTCTTGCTTCCTTCCTTTGTGATTGATGATTTTCCTTGATGATCTTTTTTGAGTCTCTTCTCTTTACTTTTGTTTATCTACTATTAATTTTTGTTTTGTGGTTACCATGTGGGTTACATAAAACATCTTAAAGATATAACAGTCTATTTTAAGCTGATCACAGCTTAACTTTGATCACATAAAAAAACTACGCTTTTACTCTCTTCTCCCCCATTTTATGTTTTTGCTGTCACAATTTATATCTTTCTATGTTGTTGTAGGCATTAACAAATAATTATAGCTACTTTTTATACTTCTGCTTTTTAACCTTTATACCAAAATGAAATGTTTAAAACACAACCATATTGCAATATTGGAGTATTCTGAATTTAACTATACACTTTCCCGCTGTGTTTTATATTTTCATTTTATTGTTTAATTATTTTCATTTTAGCTTGAAGGACTCCTTTCAGCATTTCTTATAAGACTGGTCTAGTGGTGATGAACTCCCTCAGCTTTTGTTGCTCTGGGAAAGTCTTTATCACTCCATCATTTTTGAAGGACAGTTCTGCCAGATAATGTATTCTTGGTTGGTAGTATTTTTCTTTCAGCACTTTAAATATATCATCCCACTGCCTGCTTACCTGCAAGGTTTCTGCTGAGAAAGCTGCTGATAGCCTTATAGGGGTTCCCTTGTGTGTGAGGAATTTTTTCTCTTGCTATTTTAAAAATTCTCTCTCCGCCTTTGATTTGATTTGATTTATTTCTTTTTAAAGATTGGCATCCAAGCTAACATCTGTTGCCAATCTTCTTCTCTCCAGAGCCCCTCAGTACATAGTTATATATTCTAGTTGTGAGTCCCTCTGGCTGTGCTGTGTGGGACACCGCCTCAGCATGGCCCGATGAGCAGTGCCATATCCGCACCCACAATCCGAATGGCGAAACCCTGGGCCGCCACAGCAGAGCGTGCCAACTTAACCACTCAGCCATGGGGCCGGCCCCTCTGCATTGGAGTTTAGAAAGTTTTATTTACAGGATTGGAGAAAATCTTTTTGGGCTGAACTTGAATGTCCAAATCTCTCCCTAGATTTGGGAAGTTATTTTTTTAAATGAGCATTCTGCTCCTTTCTTCTTCTCTTTTCTTTCTGGGACTTCAATAATCATAGATTGTTTGCCTTATGGAATCCCATAATTTATGTAGTCTTTCTTCATTCTTTTTTCTTTTTGTTCCTCTAACTGGTTAATTTCTAATGACGTGTCTTCAATTTCACTAATTCTTACACTTGGTCAAGTCTGTTGACCTCTCTGTTGAGTTCTTAAGTTCAATCATTGTATTTTTCAGCTGTGGGATTCCTGGTGGTTTTTTTTAATGATTTTTATTTCTTTGTTGGACTTCCCATTTTGTTCATGCATTGTTTTTCTAATGTCGCTTAGTTGTCTATTCGTGTTTTCTTGTAGTTCACTGAATTTCTTTAAAAGGATTATTCTGAATTCTTTGTTAGACAGTTAGTAAATCTCCATTTCTTTAGGAATTGTTATTGGAGCTTTATTACTTTTCTTTGGTGGTGTCATGTTTACCTGCTTCTTCAGGATCTTTCTATCATTATTTTGGTATCTACTCACTTGAGGAAGTGGTCTCTTTTCCAGCCTTTAAGATTTGCTTTGGCAGGGAAAGACCTTCACTAGTCAGCTCAGCTTGAAGTTCAGGAGAGGCAGCTGATAGCAGTCTTGGGCAAGCACTGCTTCATCTCAGGGTCTCTAGTTGGATGAGGCCGTTGCCTGTGCTCTGAGGCGGGTTGGCGGGGAGCTGTCATTCCACAGTCAGGTGGGCCTGACGGCTGGACTTCTCATTCAAGCAGAACCGCTAGCTGGGATCTGTGTTCAGGCAGGGCTACTTGCTGGCCTTTGCAATCACCTCTGGTCAAGCAGGCTTGCAGGCTGTGTTCCCTGGCAGGGTGGTACTGCTGGTTGCACTCTATGATTGGGCAGGCCTACGTGCTGGGTTCTGTAATTGCCTCTGGTACAGTGGGGCCCCAAGCTGTGTCCCTCAGCTTGATGGTGTTGCTGGCTGGACTGTACATTCAGTTGAGGCCACAGGCAGGGCTTTGCAATCAGATGGGACCTCAGGCTGTACTCCTTGATCAGCTGGGACTGCAGGCATGCCCCAGAGTTGGGCAGGGCTGCAGATTGGGCCCTGCAGTTGAGCAGGCTGCTGGCTGTGCTCCACTGTTTGACACTGTCTCTTGCCAGGCTTTCTGGTCAGGTGGGGCTGCCAGCTGTATCCCACAGTTAAGTGGGGCTGGAGGCTGTGCTCCTTGGTCAGGCGGGGTTGCTTTCTGGGCTTGCTGGACTGGTGGAGCCACAGGCTATGCTTTGTGATTAGATGGAGCAGCTGGCTGGGCTCTCTGCCTGAGTGGGTCTACAGGCTATGCTCAGCAATTGGATGTGGCTGTAGGCTGTGCTGTGCTTCTGGACGGGCTGTAGTCTGGGCTCCACTGCTGGGCAGTACCATCGGCCAGGCTTCAGGGCAGCTCAGGGTCACTGTTTGGGCTCCTTGCTCAGGCAGAGCCAGTGGCCATGTTCCACAGTTGGGTGAGGCTGCTGACTTGGCTCTCTGCCTAAGTGGGGCTGTAGGATGGATGCCACAGCTGGCCAGGGTCTCTGGCTGGGCAGTCTGGTGAGGCAGGGCCAGAGGCTGTGCTCAACGGTATGATGGCACTTAGCTCCCTGATTGGATAGGGCTGTAGAATGGTCTCTGTGGCTGCCTGGGGTCCCTGGCAAGGCTTCCTGGTCAAGTGGGGCTGGAGGCTAGCAGTTGGGTTGGGCTACTGACTTGCTTTCCTACCCAGGACAGCTGTAGGATATGTTGCGTGGCTACGCACAGCTGCCTGGCATCTTTGACCAGGCTTCCCTGTTGGGTGATGCTGGAGGCTATGCTCAGCAGTTGAGTGTGGCCAGTGATTTGCTTCCCTGCTTGAGTGGACCATAGGATGTGCTGCATGGCTGCCCAGCGTCTCAGGCCAGGTTTCCTGCTCAAGTGGGGCAGCTGACTTGTTTCTCTGTCTAGGCAGGGGACTAGAATAGGCTCCTCCAACAAGAGGGCACTCAGGCTGGGGACCCAAACCAGACAGAACTGCCAACCACTGCCAGGTTGGGACAACTGGTTCAGCTTTGCAAATGATCAGATCGCTGGTTGGGATCTCTGCTCAGGCCGCACTACTGATGGGAAGGCAGTCTGCTAAGATCCAAGCACTGGTTGCTGTGATCCCCTCTCTCCTTCCCTATCTCTGGCTGATGTCCCCAGTAATCCCCATGAGTCAGTACTTAAGTGGGCCTCCCAAGAAGCATCCAGAATGCCAGGGAAGCTTGATGTCCACCTTTGCAGTCTCCCTTTCCCACTAGAAAAACTGTAGGCCCAGGGAGACCTCCTCGACAGCACTGCACTGACCTGGGGGAAGAGCAGCGCCATCATAGTGAAACTACTCCTCTTATCTTCTCATGCGGTTTTCCGCTGGTTTTATGGTCCAAGCGGATGCTTCAGCCTAACCCCCGTGTTCTGGGATCTTCAAAAAGGTATCTTGTCTATGGATAGTCACTTGTTGCCCCTTCCCTAAGGGGGACCGAAGTTGGAAACCCCTATTTTGCCATTTTTCTGATGTCAGTCTCCTGATTCCGGTTTTATTAAACTATTGTTTCATACATTTTGTCTGGATTTCCATTGTTTCAGGCATAATGGTATATCTGATCTCTGTTACTTCCTCTTGGCAAGAAGACATCCTATATATCTTTTGCATAGAGTATGATTTAAAAAAACATTCAATTCCCCAAATATTCAGATAAAGAGACTATTCTTGCAGGTTGACTCTTTTCTGGGTG
This sequence comes from Equus quagga, assembly GCF_021613505.1. Lineage (NCBI taxonomy): Eukaryota > Metazoa > Chordata > Mammalia > Perissodactyla > Equidae > Equus > Equus quagga. The sequence continues at coordinate 11,287,866 of NC_060286.1, forward strand.
GGGTTTAGAAAGAATAATCCTTATTGTGCACCTTTTTATACATTGGCTTCTCTATTACTTGTCTTTATCTACAGTTTATCCACGGTTGGATTATTCTATATAGTAATGTTATATGTCACTAATTCATTTATGTTTCATTAGAATTAGATTGGATTTAGTACTTAATGGAAATCTGCTGAAAAGACATTATGCTATTTTGTCATGCCTGTTTTCTCCTAATGTTATTCCATCAGTGTATGAAGAAATGAGATAAAAAGGAGAGCTTAGACATATCTTCCTATTGTCTGAAATTTTGTATCACTAAAGTGTGTTCTGGAAAAGGATGTCCTTGTCTTGTGGCATAGTGCTGCCAAAATAAATTCCAAGAGGTAGTACTTTTATTTTGTTTTCTAGTTATTTCCTAGAAACCAGCCGGCTAATTCAGAAAGAGATTAAGAGCCAGGTTTTAGACACTATGTACCAGGAAATGCCTCATTTATGAATGTATATACATTTGTGCTCATAAATTGGGTAATTGTGCACCTAACAACTGTATTCATTTTATCATTATTCACTTTGTGTGTATACAAATGAAGGCTTTTTAATTCAAAATCTGTAGCCTGGGACACTCATGATTGGAGAATGATTATTTTTCATGCTCCTGTTCAATGTTAATGCGTACAATTTCACGGGAAATTATAGAATACCTTATTTACTCTGAGGTGGCTGTAACAAGAGCTTCTTTACTAAACATGTATTCTGAAGTGGTAGAGGTAATTAGTTGATTTGGCTTTATCTGTTATATAAAAAATATTAGAAAAGGTATTAAAAAGCCTGTATTAGTGTCTTCACATCAAAGGACTAAGTTGACATCTGAATTTAAGTTCTGCTGAGTATAATTTGAAAATTAAGTTCCTTTAAAATGCTTGTGATGGTAAAAATAGATATCCCATACATTTAGAGATTACAGCTCATCTCTAAAATATCTGAGCCTGGGTACAATAGTCCTGATAAAGTTTATTGCCAGACACTGTGCTAAGTACTTTTATTGACATTTTCTCGTTTAAATGGATTTTGGAAGAAAAATCAGCCGTTATTTAATCTTCACGATAATTTTGCAAAGGCATATATACACGTGTAATATACAACAGGGATATGTTCTGAGAAATGTTTCGTTAGGCGATTTCATCATTGTACAAACATCATAGAGTGTGCTTACACAAACCTAGATGGTATAGCCTACTACACACCTGGGCTATATGGTACTAATCTTATGGGACCACCGTTGTATATGTGGTCCATCATTGACAGAAATGTCCTTATTTGGTTGATGACTGTGTATATATTAGTTTCCTGTTGCTGCTGTAATGGATGTCACAAACTTCGTGGCTTAAAACAATTGAAATTTATTCTCTTACGGTTTGGGAGGGCAGAAGTGTGAAGTGAGTTTCACTGGGCCAAAGCCAAGGTGTCAGCGGGGCCACATTCTCTAGGGAATCTCTAGGGGAGAGTTTGTTTCCTTCCCTGTTCCAGGTTCTGAAGCTGCATTCCTTACATCTGTTGCTCATGACCCCTTCCTCCATCTTCTGAGGTAATAGCCGCATCACCTTCTTCTCTTGTGTAGTATGATCTCTCCCTTCCTCCCTCTTACGAGCACATCTGTGATTACAGTTATGGCCCACCTGGAAGAGCCAAGACGCTCCCCATCTCAAGATCCTTAACTTAATCACACATTGCAAGTTTCTTTTGCCGTATAATGTAGCATTTACAGGTTCCAGGATTATGATGTAGATATCTTTAATGGCCAAAAGGAGTACAGAATACTTCCAAAAATCACGTAAAAACAGAACATGTTAGAAACAAGAACAGTTTGGAAAGAAGTTGTACAGATAGGTTGATAATGTGAGCAAGAGATCTTGGAGTTCCTCTGCTATATTCCAACATTTTATAGTATTGACTGATATTTTACATGTCTGATAGAAACAAGCAAGATATTAATCTTCAGTTTTTTTCTGTATACTTCATCTTCTACTTTTGTCTTTCCCTTCCCAATAAAACCAATGCTTAGTAATCTGAGGTTATGAGTTCATGAATTGGAGCATAGATTTATATAGCCTGATGTTATGATTATTTTAGAAATAATTTGTATTTGCTATTTGAACACAGACACATGTTCAGATATGTGCTTTCTTATTCCCTTTAAGCCTTTTCATCACCCTCTCCTTCATGTTTGTTTTTCTCAACACTAATGAAGAATTGACCACTTTGCCACTGAGCTTTAGGAGACAGTTCTAAAGTTTCCTTAATTCCTAGAAGGTCATATATTTCTCAGCTAGATTATTTTTTTCTGCTTTTGTTCAGTTTCATTCCAGTGTTTTATACCTTTGGAGAGAAAATTTCATTTGGTAATTCTAATATATTGTGTGGTTCTGTTTCTTCTTGAGTTACCAATAAATGTGTTATAGCAAAGTAAGCATGTATTTTATTGCATACTTTATAAGCTAAATGTTTACTTTTTTTCCCCTGAACTACAGGATACCAGAAGGCCCTATTGATCAGGGTCCAGCTTCAGGAAGGGTTCGTGCTTTAGAAGAACAGCTTGTGAAGGCCAAAGAACAGATTGAAAATTATAAGAAACAAACTAGAAATGGTAAGTGATTATACAGTGTTTTTTCTCTTCAGTATATTGATATTAGCACAAATAGTTGAAAATTCCCTTTCATCAAAATGTTGGAAATGCCAATACTCTCTGTTCTCTGACTGCAGGTCTGGGGAAGGATCATGAAATCCTAAGGAGGAGGATTGAAAATGGAGTTAAAGAGCTCTGGTTTTTCCTACAAAGTGAATTGAAGAAATTAAAGAATTTAGAAGGAGATGAACTCCAAAGACATGCAGATGAATTTCTGTCAGATTTGGGACATCATGAAAGGTACTATTCTTCCTTTACATTTCATTTGGGGTTTGGTAAAGGTTATAATCTAAGAATGGGAAACTGAAACTTCTGTTAATTTCCCTGCTGGATGGTAAGTATCTACCATGTTTAGGAGCAGGAGAGCAGCTGAGGTCTCAAAGGACAATAATTGCCAAATGTGGCTCATCAACTAAAATACATGACGCGAAAATATTATTTAAAATGTATGTCTAGCAATCTTGGTACCCTAAGTGAACTCTGAAGATAGTGGTGTCAGCTCACAATATGTTAAAATATCTTCCTGTACATTTCCTTCATGTACAATCAATATTTGAAGTGAAGAGTACAGTTTTACATTACAGTACATTGGAACTCATACTGAAGCTGGTCGTTGTATTTCTAATTCAAATATTAAAACTTTAAAATAGCACCTTTTTAGGGTTTCTAATTAAAGGTTTAACAAGTTTTTGATTAAAAAGGAGCATCCTGTTAATTACCCTTCCATTTAGTTGCTGGAAAGAAGAACCTGGAATCTGCCTAAATTTGTTTCTCCTATCTGCACATTTCCAAAAATATGCAGTTTATCTTCCATAGTGAAGAAAACATCTTGGTGCTGATGTGTTCATGCAGAACAAAATGTATCTGAGAGTCATTATAGATACAGTGAAACTTGTCCTTAGGCCTGTTATTTTTATAAGTCTGTATTCCCAGTAGGATTCTGATGGCAATTACTGTCTCATTAGTGAACAATAAAAGAAAAATTGTTATATTAACACAAGCTACCACTGTGAAGAGGAAGAGAATTATCCCACAACCAAGAAATTCATATACATTAACATCATCAGCAACATTGTAGTGACTTTGAAAAATTGCTCTGCTATTTTAAGTGAAAGTACAAATAGAATCTATCAGTTTATTGGAATCATTTTAGCATTAATGAATCTACAGAAATAAGATGGCATAAATTTCAAGGGGCACTGACTTATTAGACCACACGTTCAGCAGTCCCTTTGAAATTTTTAGCCTAGCTTGCAGTCAAGCCATACTAGTCCATTAGACCAAATGCTGACTAATTCCATCCTTAACGCTTCTCTACCCTAAAGCTGATTCTAGGTACCAAGATTCTGTTAATTGGAGCTGTGTGCTGGTGTGCTTTGCTTATTGCAGTATTATAGGAAAATGCAGATCTGAAGAGGATTTGAGTTGGGTAGACTATGTGGTATTTTAAGGAGAATTTTGGCTATTGACTTCTGATGGAAAGTTTAATGTTAAAGTTTGAGTAATTTTAATTAAATTACTTGAGAATTTAATGTTAAGGTCTTTTCTAAATTAAAATACTTGTTTAAAGAATTATTTTGTGCGTATAATTTTTACATATGTTTTGTGGCTATGTGTAGAAATGGAAAAACTATGTGCAAATGAAAAAAGTTAAGCCGTGAAAAGTTGATGTAAATCAGTGTTAAATTTTTTGTAAGTTGAATTCCATTTTAGATATATTATGATTCTTGACACTACCTTTTAATATATGTTAAATAATAATATTTCACTGAAAATGCAAATGGAAAGGTACCCAAGTCAATTTCTTTTGCTGTCTTAAGCAGAAATTATAATAAACTTGGGATACAGCTTCACTGGGTAGTAATTTGACTCCAGGCAGCAGATTAGAATTCAGTGATACAAATAATGAGCAAAGGACAGCCAAACATTAGAGCCTTTAAAGTAATGAATGTACAAACAGAAAGGATTAGCATGTATACAGAGTATGCCGTCTTACTGATAATTTTCAAGATCCTTAAGTGTAGGAATTAAAATCAAAACAGACTTTTATGTTTGCCTCTGGTAATTTTTACATTACACAGAAATCTCCATTTCATTTTTACACTTGCCCAAATCATAGTGTATAGATTGCCTCTAGACTGAAAGCCTATGTTCTCTGAGAAAATGGAGGTTGAGTCAGTTTCCTTGTTCAGATTTCCCTATGAATCGCTCATCATTTTTTGGTTCACAATGGCATCAATTATAGGGAAAAAACTTATGGGCTTTTGTTTCTTCAGAAGGGGTTTCTTTCCTTCAGAGAACTTTGTTCTGAGGGACACATTGATCCTCTTTTTTTTTTCCTTTCTAAACCAGCTTTGCTATGGCATTATTTATATACAATAAAATGTACATATTTTAGTCTGTAGTTCTATGAGTTTTGACAAATGCTCACAGTTTTGTATTGCTCGTATCTTAGTCTGTGGTTCTGTGAGTTTTGACAAATGCTTACCACCACTCTCAAGATCACAGGACATTGCTACTGCCGCAAGAAGTTTCCTCATGCCCTTTTGTAGTCAGCATCTCCCACACCATTTGCCCCGGCGATCTGTTTCTTATCCTCATAATTTTGCCTTTCCCAGAATTTTGTGTAAATTCAATCATATACTATGTAGCTTTTTGAGCATGGTTTCTTTCACTTGGCATAAACATTTTGAGGTTCACCCATGTTGTTTTGTGTATTGGCAGTTCATTCCTTTTTTATTGCTAAGTAATATTCCATTGTATGGATGTACCACAATTAGTTTATCCATCGACTGATTGAAGAACATTTGGGTTGTTTTCCATTTTTTGGTGGTTATGAATAAAGCCACTATAAATATTAACATACACATTTTTGTGGAAATATTTTCATTTCTTTTGGATTAATATTTAGGAGTGGGATTGATGGGCCATATGTTGAGTGTGTGTTTACTTTTATAAGATACTACCAAACTGTTTTCCTAAATGATGATACTATTTTGCATTCTCACCAGCAATACATAAGAGTGCCAGTTGCTCTGAATCCTTAACCACACTTGGTTTCGTCTGTTTTTACATTTTTCCCCCACCATTCTAATAGGAGTATTAGCGGTGTGTCATTATGGTTTTAATTTGCATTTCCTTACTCATGATATTGAGCATCTTTTTAGTGTCCTTATTTGCCATTCACATATCATCCTTGATAAAGTGTCTGTTCAGATCACATGGTTAATTTTGGGGGGAATTGTTTGTCTTATTATTGAACTATAAACATTCTTCCTTTATTTGGGATACAAGTCTTCCTGGTGCATTGTAGAAAGCTCATTCTGAGAGCCCTATGAAGGAAAGCCTGGTGTCAGGAAATTAGAAGGGTTTTGTAGAAGTCCAAGTAATGACAGTGAGTTTCTGGACCTGTGTAGTTGCCGGAGGGATAGAGAAAAAGGGAAAAATAGAAATATGAAAAATAGAAGCTGCAGGACTTGGTGACTGATTCAATGTGGGGAGATGGGGGAGTCAAAAGTAACTGAGGACTTGTATTTTGCTAGAAGGATAGCTTTCATAAATGGAGATCATTGTTTCTTGTGTAGTAATTTGGCTTTTCTCCCTGACAAAGTGTAATCTCCTGATGACTGGAACACTTAAGTTCAACATCTTCTGTACCTCACAGTGCTAAGCACTCACTATTTAGTTAGGTTTCAGTAAATTATCTTTTTTATTGGGTGGGGAGGCAGATATGTGCATTCTTTGGCTGATTGTTCCACACTCTACTTTGTGCCTTTTTGTAAAAACAGAATCTTATTCCATTGAAAGATAAAGAAAATTACATAATTGAGGTAGAAATATTCTCCAATAATTGAGATCCCAAAAGTTGTAAAGAGCAAGTTACAGGAGATAAGTCATTTACCCCTGAGTAAAACTGGAAGCTCTAGTTAATTTTTTAACAGTGGGTTCTGCAATAGAGAGGGTGTCTGTTAGAAGTCAAGGAGTGTGTAGAGGAGGAAATGGGGGGGCGGAGCTAAAGCATTCTCAGGGGTCCTGCTGATAGGCTTCATGGGGCTAGAAGAGAGCGGACATGGAAGTATTTTTATACTCAGTGCCCTTAACTTCATGTTTGATTCACTCTGGAGGATTTAAGTGATACCTGTATCTGAAAGTGGTCTTAACACAGTTATACATGAAGCCCTAAAAGTATCATAGTGTTTCTGATTTGGAATGTAATTCTGATGCTGAGAATTGGAGAATGGACTTTCTTTGAATTGAATGTGCATGATAAAAAATAATGTTGCTTACTAAATGTATCTAATCATTTGTTTACATTTCATTGTGTGCATGGGGGAGATTTTAAGTGCATCTCTAAATTTGTTAAAATTAAAAAAAAAAAAAAACTTTGCCTCACCTTAAAATCATTAAAGTTGTAACAGCCAGAGAACTACTTTAGATTTCATTTCTTATTCTATGGTGCTACTGTTCTTGAAAGGAGAGAAGAAATAGTAAAATGAATATGGAACATTGTTTTCTTTGATAGGACTCTTGGGGTCAAGCCATCTACTTGCTTTGTAAACAAAACTGGAACTTCAGTTGAATATTGAAAAAAAAATGTATCCTAATTTGTTTTTATACATTTTTCTTACTCAGCTTTCATTGCCTGTTAGGCCTTATACCTTTATGTGATAAGTAAAGTTGCACATCTTTCATTTTAATTCTTCAAAAGGTAATAGACCATACTGAAAGTACCTAAGTCAGAAATCTTTTTATATATATCACCATGTATTAGATTTTGCTTTATTTGTGTGAACAACATGAATAGTTTATTGCACTGTTATTATGGAATGTATATTTTTAACTAAGTCAATTTTAAGAGCAGAACTCCTTATTTTCTAAACAAATTTCCTAGAACCCTAATATAAGAAAACTAAATGTTGACTAAATCACAAGTATTACTAATGTCCTTAATTGTCACTTAAGTAGAAAAACTTAAATTTCCAAATATTTTAACTAATAGAGTCTCATGGTCATAGACGTATGAAGCAATTTGAAATGCAGTACTTACCATCTGATAGAGGCGTGTCTTACAAAACAGTCTCTTCCCAACACATAGGTAAATTAGAAAGTCAGTGGGGAAGGCAAAAGCGCTCTGTTTAATGGTTAAGAATTTTTATGTGTTGTTATTTCGTTAGTGCCGTTGAGTCAACGTAAAGGTCGCTGATTCCTAGTGAGCCTGTGTACAGCAGAGCAGAGCCCTGCCCAGTCTTTTTGCACTGTCCTCTTGTTGTCCAGCGCTACATCAGACAACGCTCTGCTGCGTTTTCGTGGCCAATTTTTTCAAAAGTGGATGGCTAGGTCCTTCTTTCTTGTATGTCTTAGTCTGGAAGCTCTGCTGGAACCTGTCCACCATCCACCCTGGGTGACTCCCTGATATTTTAAATACTGGTTGCAAAGCTTGCAGCATCACAGCAACACCCAGTCACCACAGTGTGACCAGAAAATGAACCCAGGCTGCAGTGCTGAGAGCCCCGAATCTTAACTACTGGACAACGAGTGCTGGCATCATTGTTATTACTGCATTGTTTTTCAAACTTCAACAAGGCATCAAGATCACCTGGAGGATCACCTGGAGGTTTTTTTTGGTGAGGAGGATTGTCCCTGAGCTAACATCTGTTGCTGATCTTCCTCTGTTTAGTATGTGGGACACCGCTTGATGAGCAGTGTGTGGGTCTGCGCTCAGGATCCGAACCTGGGAACTGGGGGCTGCTGAAGCAGTGTGTGCGAACTTAACCACTACATCACTGGGCCGGCCCCTGGAGGGCTTCTTAAAACATGGATTGCTAAATCCAATCTCTAGAGTTTCTGATTCAGGCGGTCTGGAGTGGTGCCTGAAAATCTGCATTTCTGATAAGTTCCTAAGTGATACTGAAGTTGCTGGTCTTTGAGAACTAAGGCTCTACAGAATCCCTGGTTCTCTTTATGAGTTCACCACTGATAGAGATTATCTCTGTTTCCTGGAAAAAATGGTATTTCTCCCTAAGTTAGTGGGACCTCGTCAGTAAGCTGTGAGGGAAGACTCTTTTCCTTTTCTCCCCACTGATGCTGTTCCTTGTATTGAGGAGACAGTGTGTCTGTTCTGGAATGTGGCTCCCATTGTTCATTACTCAAAATACCAGTTGTTATTGCAGTCTGGAGCCAAATATCATGTGTTCGAATCAGATGCAGCTCACCTGAGATTTTTAGCAAAACCCCATTTACCTGGTTAGCCTATTACTTGGGAGCTAGGAACTAGTAGAGCCTAATCCCTGCCTGTTACCACAGTTGGCTGACCAACTAGCATTAATTAGTTCTAATTAATTAATTAATTAGTTAGAACTAGCGTAAAAAGTTCTGTGGCTTTCAGAGGGTTTTTAAGAATTTAGAGGGGCTGATGGTATAATAAATAAATATAGTGTAGCATATTACTGTTACCTGCTATATTGATCTCAAGTGTTAGTATCACTAGATTTTCAATTGATGGTTTCATTCTACTGATTACGTATGACCATACTTCATAGTAATACAATCAGATTTACCTGCTTCTTTTGATATCGTTGATCATGAATTGACTCTGGCTTGTCTCTGAAACACCTAGAGGGAAATCAGCAATTTAGAGGGATTATTTTTGTCATTGTGTGTTTCATTATTTAAGTCGTAATATGGGTTCAGCGCTTGGATTGATGGCCGTATAGCTTTGTCCCTCCACCTCTGAGGATATCATGGAAAGTTTTGTCTTATCATCCTTTGAGGTTGCCCAGAGACATGTTTAACTTAATGACTGTTGCTTTGATTCGTATTGTCATCTTTTTGTTGCCAGTCACCAGTTTATGAAGTAGTTACTGGAGCTGCTGCTTTCTGATTCTTTATTTATTGAGATAACATTGGTTTATGACATTATATAAATTTCAAGTGTACATCGTTATATTTTGACTTCTGTATAGACTAGATCTGTTCCCTACCAAATGTCTAGTTGCCATTCGTCACCATACAAATGTGCCCCTTTACCTCTTTTACCCTTCCCCTACTTCCCTTCCCCTCTGGTAACCACCAGTCTGTTCCCTGTATCTCTGTGTTTGTTTGTTTGTTTATCTACCGATTGGGAGAAGATATTTGCAAGTCGTATATCCAATGAGGGGTTAAAATCCAAAATATATAAAGAACTCATGCAACTCAACAACAGAAAAACATACAACCCGGTTGAAAAATGGCAGAGGATCTGAACAGAAAGATCCTCTGTTTTCCAAAGAAGATATACAGATGGCTAACAGGCACATGAAAAGATGTTCAGCCTCACTAATTATTAGGGAAATTCAAATCGAAACCACAATGAGATAGCACCTCATGCCCATCAGAATGGCTATTATTAAAAAGACAAGAAATAAGTGTTGGAGAGGATGTGGAGAAAAAGGGAGTGTTCCCCTCATACACTGCTGGTGGGAATGTAAGTCGGCACAGTCCCTGTGGAAAACAATATAGAGATTCCTCAAAAATTGAAAAGCAGAACTACCAGCCACAGAGCTCGTGAGCTATTTCTCAGTTAAGTTGACTGAAACTATTGAGAAGCAATCTGGTAAAGCAGCAATCTCATCGCCCCTGCTTGGTCTGCAAGCAGTTATTATCATCAGTAACATATAAAGCAGCTTTGCTAAGACTGAGGTCACATGTATTTCCCAAATGTTGAATGATACTCATCGCCAATTATGCTGATAGGCTTTTTACTACTGTGTATAGGGGATTATGTAACAAAGGAAAGAACTTTGAATCAGATGAGGGGTGTGATAGCCGACTTGTTCTAGGGGAAGATTGGCAGGTTAATAGCTTATAGATTTATCTAATCAAAATTGCTGGTCATAACTGTTGTGACCCAGTAGCTTGTTTTTTCACTCTCTTCATAAGGTGGACCCTCCTTGACTCTCTTTTAAAAGTCCAAGAATTGATATTTCCACTTTTGAAAAAAATTAAATTTTGTGAACCTTCAAATCTACTATGTTGTTTATTTCATACACACACACACACACAGAGAGAAAGGAATGAAGATCTTAAGTTCTTTGAGATGTGATTTGATTGAGACTTATATTAAACTGGAATGTAGACACTCTTTTCCAGTTTAATTCCTTTGGACAAAATGCTTCTTTGTGATTGTCTTTCTACTAAGGAATCCAGGCTTATTTTCAAGTGATTCTAGAACATTCCTCCTAATATCCATGGACAAAGGGAGACATTGTCATATGAAGTTGTTCTTATTCTGCTCATCACTTCATCTCTTTCAGCCAGATTATAATTCTCCATCTTCTGTAAGGGAACATTCTCCCCTAAAATAAAGTTTGCATTGGAAGGAGAATATACAGGTGTAAAAAAGTATCTCACCTATGGCCCGAATTCTGTTTTGCCTGCCCCCAATTTACATCTCCTTGGGTGTGATTTCCAAACTCAAGAATGATTTTGACATTAGAAATAATCACTTACTAAGGATTTCCTACATGCCAGTCACTGTGATAAAGGCTCTCCATTCATTATCTTACTTCATCAGCATAGTAATACTATGAGGCAAGCGTTATTATTTCCTGTTTGATAAATAAAGTTATACTCAGGCCTAGAGAAATTAGCTAGCTTACACAAGTAAGTGACAGAGATGTTTGACTCCAAAATCCTTTCTCTTAATTGCTAAATACTTAGCTTCTCTGAGCTTTATTTTTCTCTTCTACACGTAGGGACGTAATTCCTCTATCACAGCATTGTGATGATTAAATGTGGGACAATATATAAAACACTTTCCACAGTGACTGACACATTGTAGATTCTGGTAGGCTCTAGGTTTTCAAGTTGAATAGGCATTTTTTCAGACCTGTCTCCTGGTCACCTTTTTATCCTTTGTACTGCCTGTTTCTGCCAAATAAGGCAGGAGGAAACCAAAGTAAAAGCAGCCTTGGACAAAACCCAGGTAAGTTGTTTTGCCCTTGATCCAGATTTACGTATGGATGAGACTCTGTGGTATAGCCTCCCTTAGTCACATTTACTTCAATAAGTGTTAGTTTCTTCACCTTGGGATTTTCTTGCTTGAATTACATCTGCTCTGTCCTGGCCCTCAGGGGAATTTCTCTCTTTAACACTTTGATTCATGTATAAACAAAATATTCTTCTTGTGGTTCTTCAGTGGCATAATTGAGACAGACTGGAACATTTAAAAAGAGTTTTGTGAATATTAAAATATAAAAATAGGAAAATTAACAGATAATACAAAGAAAATAAACGGGTAGCCCTGCTTTGGAAGTAGAGGTTTTGATGCCTGTCATAGCTAGCTTTCTCTCAGTGTCATAGGTTCTGTTCTAGTCTACCAGTTATCTTTAGGCCTCTGTATTCCACCTTCAAATGACTAGCACTGTTCTGCTCATACCTTGCCTGGGTGTGTATTTCCCAGGCTTTGATCTCGGCTCAAACCCGGCCTTTAGATTCACCACCCACCGTCTAGATTTTTTGATATCTTCATAGTCAAAACCAAGACAGCCAGATTCCCAGCTTTAGGACAATTCTAGGAGATTTGATTTTGGAGTGAAATCACTGAAAACCCAGCATTTCTGTAGAATGGTTTTCACTTACCGTGTTTCTCAATAATGAGCCACAACTGAAACTTTGTTTAATTATTCTCATGTTTTTGTCCAAAAGATGATGAATTTTGCAGGATGGTAACTTCTAAACATTATTGAACCAGCAAAGAACTATTTTGAACTTAAGGTAATTTCCTTGGCTTGTCTTTGTAACATGGTCTCCAAAGGGGAAGCCAAGAAAAATGTTTAAAAAGCAAGCTTAATTTTAGCTGACTATTGGAGTAGAGTGACTGACTGCGTTATCACAAAAAAGTTAGTGTACTTTTTTTTTTTGGTATTTGGCCTCTACTTATAAATTTGATTTTCCACTTTTCTTGACAGAGATTGGGATGAATGTGAATAATTGCCAAGACTTAGTACTGATGTAACTGGGTAAAAACATTCACTTTTATGTTTTCTAATTTATTAAAAAATACAGAGATCAGCTTTCATTCCTCGTAGTAAAGGAATGGCTTGATTACTATAACATGAAAGCATAAACCATGCCAATTTTTTTATTTCAAAGAATTTCCCCCTCCATATTAGACCTAATGTAGTTTTTACCTGCTTGAGGCTATAATTTAATGCTATTTGAGTATGTGTATGTTTAATTTAATGTAAAGCCATGCAGAGCATATTGAATTTCCTTTTTTCCTTCAACAAGCGTTTGCTGATTGACTAGCTTTTTCTCTCACTGTATTACATCTCCAGAAACAATACTGCTGTTTAAACTTGAGGCTTGTGACAAGTTTTGTGATCACTCCTATTTGTTAGGCAGGAAAAGGCAAATGACTACATTTGGATATGTTGAAGTCTATGAAATTTAGAAAATCATGAGTGTGATGAGAGTGATGGGAGAGAGGCTTATAAAACTGAGAAAATAATTTAAATAAACATCCAGCTGGGTCCTATAACACCATTATAGTTAAAGATGTCTCCTGAGTTTCCATGATCAGCTCACACAATTTCACATGGGTGGCGATTTTTTCCTCAGTTAACTGTAAAGGAATACTGTAGGCTACATAATAGTCCGTAGACACCTAAGTTTTGTACTGTGAAAAAACTTAAAAGTTGAACCTTTGTTCAGTCTTGTGTAAGGCTGCAAGTTAATTTCTTAGGGAGGCAGTAAGTCGTAAGTTTGGTTTTTCTGACTAAAGTTACTCTTTTTCATAAAAAGAAAATGTTTTGAATCTTAGGTGAGAATAATAAATATAAAAATAGATAAAGCATCACATATTAGATTCTCGCCTTGCTTAAAAAGAGTAAACATAGAAATAGTCAAGCTGCAAAGTGTCCTGCATGTGGATAATGTTCACACTTCAAACAAATGTCTAAATGCTTCACAGGTGATCCTTTGTTTTAAAGCATTGTGTAAAGCTATTCGACTCTTAGTTGGGTGAATATTCTAAACTGTGGCTAGGATTTTTAATTTTTATTTGTATCTTATTAATAGTTTTGTTTTATTCAAAGGGGCTTTTAGGTATTCTCTGTTGATTGTGTGTAATTCTAATGGTTTTCTATAATAGTAAATAAGACTTTAGCTTTTTCTGTGGGCTGCATTGCTTTGTTACTAAATGGTTTAGCATCTAGTTAAGAACCAAGAATAAAAGAGACCTGAGACTATGTCATATGCTCCTAGACAAATCACAATTGTTGAGGGCTGGCGTCATCATCTGTTAAATGAGTCCAGGCTGATCAGTTCCTTTCTTCAGGTTGCTAAGGCACTGGGTGTTGGATCATTTTTCTGACTGGCCTCAGTACCACACATTACTGTCACCCTCACCTGAAGAATCCTTCCTCTTAGTTGTAGAATTATTAGTGGGTGCTCTTCAGACACAAGGTGGAAGCTCTGAAACAACTCTCTGAGGCATTCTAACTAGCAGTCTGTTCAGGCTGCTGTAACAAAAATACCACAGACTGGGTGGCTTATAAACAACGGAAATTTATTTTCTCACAGTGCTGGAGGCTGGTAAGTCCAAGATCAAGATGCTGGCAAATTTGGTGTCTGGTGAGGGCTCTCTTTCTGGTTCATAGACAGTGCCTTCTCATTTTGTCCTCACGAGGTGGAAGGGGCTAGGGAGTTCTGTGGGGTCTCTTTTGTAAGAGCACTAATCCCCTTCATAAGGACTCCGCTCTTGGCTTAAGTACCTCCCAAAGGCCCCGCCTTTTAATACCATCACTTTGGGCATTAGGTTTCAATATGTGCGTTTTGAGGGAGACACAAATATCCAGTCTATAAATTACTACTTTGTATGTGTTATCACTAATCCTTAAAAAAAAAACTGTATGGAAAGTATTGTAATACTTATTTTAAAATGAAGTAACTAAGTCTCGGAGTTGTCAAAATAACTTTCCCAGGACACAAAGCTGGTAAGAGGTAGAGCCAAAACGGGGAAATAGGTTTGTCCACCTCCAGAAGCTCTTTCTCCTCTGATTCAGACTTTCTGATTTTGCGTACTTACATTGAACAGAGTTCACATGTTTGTTCTCTGGAACCCTTACTTTGATATTTGTTAGTGCAGTAGGTAAATGCCTGAGCTTTAGAATCATGCTGCTTGGGTTTGAATTCCCACTCTGCATTCTGAACTTTGTGACTTTGAGCAAATTATTTTACCTCTAAGTGCCTCCCATTCCTTATCTTACAAGGTAGTTGTGAGGATTAAATGAAATAATGTAAAGCACCTAAAATAGGTGTCTGGCCCAGAGCAAGAGCTCAACACCTGTTGTTGTTCTTCTTATTTAATAGCGCAGATCAATTTTCTCTAAGTACTTTTCGAACCTCCAGCTAAATGCTTTATGTTTTTAGTTAATACCGTCATTGTAGGTGGTTTCTAGAAGTGTATGTATGATATATTTTATTTATATATATACTTTTCTGACAAATAAATTTCTAACTTTATAATTTTCACAAGCAAATAATACATCCTTATAAGCATTCCTTGAATAGACGAGTTAAGACTAAGCGTAGAGAATGGGTGAAGCTAGAGCTATAACTAGCTAAGGATTATTCTCCAAACCTCTCTACTGCAAACTTGGATTTGTAAAAGATAAAAATTATCAACATTATCTCATCTAAAATTTTTGAAGATTTTTCTTTTGCTTTTTCATGCATTTATCTATTCAAAGATATTAGGTGAAAATTTTCTATGTGATGAGCACTGTTATAAATGCTGATTTAAAAAACAAAACAAAGAATTAAACAAACAAACCCTGCTCTCATGGAGCTTAAATTCTAGTAGGGGGAGAAAGATAATGAAATAAAGAAGTTAATGGTGTATATTAGAAGATGATAATTGCTTGGGGAAAAATAAAGCGGAAAGAGGAGAGAGAAAACCAAGAGATGGTGATAGTGATTGGATGTTGAGATTTCAAGTGAGATAGTCTGTGAGAAAGCCTTATGGAGAAGGTGACATATGAGCAAAGATTTGAAGGACGTTTGGGTGAATCATGCAGATGTGTATCTGGGAAATGAGCATTCTAGGGGAGGGAAGAGCATATGCAAAGGCCCTGAAGTAGGAACATGCCTGGCATGTTCAGGGGTTAGTAACAAGACTGTGGCACTGAAGTAGAATAAGTGAGGAGGACAATAGTAGGAGATGAGATCAAAAAGGTAATGGAGGGCCATGTTGTCTGGGGCCTTGTAGGTCAAAGTAATAACTGGAGTTTGTGTGAAATGAAGAGAACCGATTCAATGTTAAGAGCAAAGAAATAACATTGTTTGATGTTTTAGTAGGATCTAGTTGCTATAAGGAGAATAGGCTGGAGAGGTAGGCAAGGATGGAAGCAGGGAGACCTGTTCAGAAGCTACTGTAATAATTCAGGTGAGAAAAATTGGTGGCTCAGTTGGTAGCAATGCCAGTAGTGATATGTGGTCAGAAATTGGCTAAATCTTTGCTGATAGATTGAGGGGCGGGGTGTAGAGAAAGAAAAGAGTTTTGCTTTTTACTTTTCTTTATTGGTAAATGCAAGTCATAACTTTTATTTAATGCAATATAAATAAAACCATCTGCACCAGCTCTGAAGTTTCTCTTCCTGGTTTACTGGATATTTTAGTTTATTTTGCAGGAAATCTGGCAAATTATAATTGAAATTACTGATGCTACACAGAGTGGGAAAGTATCTTAACAATGATTTTATTAGTTTAGACCAAGAATTGTCACATTATAGCCCAAGGGCCAAATTTGTCCTGTAGCCTGTTTTTGTGAATAAAGTTTTATTGGAACACAGGTACACCCATTCATTTACATATTGTCTATGGCAGCTTCCCTGCTACAAAAGCAACAGAGGCCCACAAAGCCTAAAATATTTACTGTCTGGCCCTTTATGGAAAAAAGTTTGCTGACCTTGGCTTAGACCATTGTTTAAGAGTTGTATCAAAATTTTCTCTGATTTTTTTCTAACCACTCAGAGTGTTTAAGTATGAAGAGAAAATTTAAGAGGGGACAGGAAATGACAGTAGAGAGAATAAAAAGGCATAGTATTCAAATACTGGCACCAACTTATTTCTCTCGCTTATGTTAATCTACCTATTTCTTTGCTGTGGGTATCCACTTCCACCTGATCTCTGTAGTGCTTTGTCTTGGGAGGTAAGTACAGCTGACTGACCTCATAAAAAAAAAAAAAAGTATGTTTTCTCAACAGTAGAAATTTCCTATAGGAATGAGTCTTGGATGTTAGAAACTAATCATTGAATTCCATAGGCTTGATAGAAAATAAAGGATGAGTACCAGCGTCAGTGTGAGCATCAATCTTTATGAAGAATTTGACTCTTCTCTTAGGCCTTTGTGTAATCCTCTGATGAAGTACAAATAAGTTAGATGGCCAATGTTGTTTGCTTTTACAGGTCTGTAATGACAGATCTATACTACCTCAGTCAAACAGATGGAGCAGGTGACTGGCGGGAAAAAGAGGCCAAAGATCTGACAGAGCTGGTTCAGCGGAGAATAACGTATCTTCAGGTAAGAAGGTTAGATTAAGAGAGAAACTCGAGCGAAAAAAGAAGGAAAATCTTAATAAAACTAAAAGTAAGATTTGCTGTTGTTTTTTAGTCTTCCTAGCCTTTGCTTTTTGAAAGTATTTTACTCACTCATTTTACATATTTATTCAGAAAGACACTGTTTGCCTTGAGTGGAATACAGAGATGCCTAAAACAAGGTCCCTGCCCTAAAGGGGGCTACTTCTTACACACCAACATGTGCACACACACACACATGCCCATCCACACACACGCACACACACTCTACAATGCAAAACAGAAAGTGCTACATTTTATACGACAGCTACAGATGAAACGCTTGTGGGAGGAATATGATGTCAAGGATAGCTTTGTGGAAAAGTATTATTTGAACTGAGCTGTAAAGGCTAATTACGTAGGATTTAGACACCCAGAAATGAAGGAGAAGAGCATACCAGCTGGAGCATAGGATGTGAGCATGGTCCATAGCTGGAAAAGAGCAGTACAGGAACCCACTGAGAAATGGTATATTTTAGTTTGTCTGGAGTTTTGGGTTGTTTGAAAAGAAGGGATGGAAAATAAGCTGGAAAAGGTAGGTTTGGGAGCCAGATTGCAGAGGCCCTGCGTGCGTTATGGTGCATAAGCACTAAGTGGTTGTGGAAAGATTTTCTTTATTGCATAAACAACATTATAACAACAAATAGGCAATAAAAATCAAGGGTAAACCCCAAGTCCTGGGACCTTTTAAATTTGTTTTCTTCATTTTTTTGTGTTCTCTTCTAGTTCTTATTAATACATGTACTCAACTGTACATATTTGTAAGGATAGAATTGATTTACTCTTTTTTTTTTAAAGATTTTATTTTTCCTTTTTCTCCCCAAAGTCCCCCAGTACAGTTGTATATATTTTAGTTGTGGGTCCTTCTAGTTGTGGCGTGTGGGATGCCGCCTCGGCATGGCCTAATGAGCAATGCCGTGTCCGCGCCCAGGATCCAAAACAGCAAAACCCTTGGCAGCCGAAGCGGAGTGCACAAACTTAGCCACTTGGCCACAGGGCCGGCCCCTGATTTACTTTTGAATTTTGTCTTTTTGCTTAATACCGCATAAGCAAATTTTTTCTGTTTTGGAGTCACAACCTGCTTTTGAAAGGCTTTTACGGGTGAGTGGCATGATGAGAGTGGCGCTTTAGTGATAGTAATCTGAAAGTAGTATTTTAGTTGAACTGGATTAGTATTGGAAAAGGCTAGAAGCAAGGAGAACATTTAGGATAGAGGACCACACTGCAACTTCTAAATACTGAGGTCCTTGGCACTTAGCATTGGAAGTGAAGAGACAAATTTGAGAGATTGGGAAGATAGAATTGATCTGCCTTTTGAAGTAGGTGAAACGGCTGAAACAGCTGGGGTAATGGGGGCATCATTAACTGACAAGGAACTTGAAGATAGGCTAGTCTTCAGAGGGAAACAGTGAATTCAGAAGTAGAATTCTTCAACCCTCAAAATGCTTCAAGTTGAAATGACCATGTCCCTCCTTTTCTAATACTATTGGTCGTATAGTTTCTGTACAATCACTCTGCTTTCCTTTTAAGGTTAATGTGTCTTATAAAAGCAAAATAATAGCCAGTGAGTTGATTCCGTATATTTTAAGGTGCACAATTTCCTACACTTAAATAGGAAAAAATAGAAAATCAAGTATTTAAAGAGATAATTAAAACCCCAACTGCTCTTGGCATGCTGTCTTGGTCTCACTCCCATGGCCATTCATCAGAGCTGTCGGCAGAATGAGAAACACTTGCCTCCTGTAGGGAAGAGGTAATTATCTCCTATCAACTAGAACCTCGTTCAGTGAACTATAAACAGCTGGTGGTGCAGAACTATCGTCCTCATTTAAAATGGAAATAACTATGGTTTCTGAGTTTCTTCCATTTCCACAGATTCATTAAATTTTCACGCAACAAAAGTTATATTTAAACTATGAGTTGGTCATAGTTCAGCTCCCCACACTCTTACAAGTACCTGTCCCCTGCTTTAGTTTCTTTTTTCCTCTTGGTTTTTAAGTGGCCAAGTACTTTGACCGTAGTGCAAATTTGGTCCCCTATGTGCTGATTTCTGTGGTTCTGTGTTAGAGAATTTCACTTGTAAATCATGCTGATGATTTAAAACTACATTGGCTTTTTAAATCTTTCAGACCATAGCAAAACAGTGTTTCACTTGGACCTTAACTTCAGTTTCAAATATTACTATTTAACAAATTTTTACTTTCATGCTTTTCTTTTTTTTTTTGTTGAAAAAGAAAAAGTGATTTTTAAAATTCAAGGAGATGGGGAAAATCTCAGTAGGAAAAAATTTAAAAAATATATATTTCTTTAATTATCTAATGTATTCATGATCATTTTTTCCATCTAGTCTAGAAGTTCTTTGAAGTTAGGGACTTTATTTTTAACATATTTTTTGTTAGAAGTTAAAGATGCCACTCACTCACTCTTCGTCTTCCCTAGATAGAGGTGAATAAGAGTCCTTTCTCCCTTTCCAACAGAATTAAACATGGATATTTGTAAGGAATGCTTTCTCTGACTGGAATTTTTATTCCCAGTGTGTTTTTAAGCACTAAAGCTACTTTAAAAAGAATGATTTGTCACTGGTTTAACTAAATGGATTAGAGAATTGAATCAGAAGAGTTGACCTATTTATACAGATTTTTTAAAGTGATTACATTTTTTTCCTGTTATAACTTTTCTTGGTATTCACATCTATTAGTGTTCCCATAATGATAGCTTTAAATGAAATATTACTTTAAAAAAGTAAATAGAAATATTACTTTAAAAAAGGCTATTTAAGCAACTTAGATTCTGAAAAACTTCAACAGGGCTTAGGAAATGAGTAATATGCTAGGAAATAAAGCTAAAAAGAAGGATAAAGAAAAAATCTTTGACCTTTGATACCTGTACTCAGAATAAAAATATGCAGTTCATATAACATTAGTGGAGATTTTAGAAGGCTCTCCTTGTTTATCTCTTAGCCAACACTTATATAAAGGACAATAATAATTTGTATCTAGGTAGGAAATAATTGGGAAAAGGTACAATAAAAGCATTTTCTTTTTCTTTTTTTTGTGAGGAGGATTGGCTCTGCGCTAACATCTGTTGCCAATCTTCCTCTTTTTGCTTGAGGAAAATTGTTGCTGAGCTAACATCTGTGCCAATCTGCGTCTATTTTATATGTAGGACGCTGCCAAAGGATAGTTTGATGAGCAGTGTGTAGGTCTGCACCCAGGATCTGAACCTACAAAACCTGGGCCACCAAGGCGGAACAGGCAAACTTTACTGCTATACCACTGAGCCAGCCCCAAAGCATGTATTTTTAATATTTTAAATCTATTCGGGAGATTTTAATCATTTAAATACCTTATTGTAGTCCTGGTGAATAATTCAGATAATTTTATAATTTACTTCCAATGATTGATTTGGTTTATTGAAACCATTTTCAGTTTTAGTAGATTTTTACTCATAGTGGTGAAATTTATTATTAGTTCTATCACCAATAAGCATTTTTTTAAAAACCCTGATTTGTTTAAGGTATAATGCAAGACCTAGTGCAAAGAAAACAAACTATATTAAGCACCTGTCTTAATCCATAATAGGTTTCATTTTATTTTTTTATTTTTTTGTCTCACTTTTAATTTTTTAAAATTTTTAAATTTATTTATTTTTATTTTTTTATTTTACTTTATTTTTGAGGAAGATTAGCCCTGAGCTAACATCTGCTGCCAATCCTCCTCTTTTTGCTGAGGAAGACTGGCCCTGAGCTAACATCCATGCCCATCTTCCTCTACTTTATATGTGGGACACCTACCACAGCATGGCTTGCCAAGCGGTGCCGTGTTTACACCTGGGATCCGAACCAGCGAGCGAACGAACCCTGGGCCGCCAAAGCGGAACGTGTGCACTTAACCGCTGCACCACCAGGTCAACCCTATAGGTTTTGTTTTAAATCTAAGCCTGCCTTTCTGCAATTCTCCAATCCTTTGAATTGAGCAAATATCATTCTCTCACGTGATTGACTTCAAGTCATATAGGTCAGTTAAGTTTGGTTACAATTTTAGATTTCTGTTCATTTATCTTATACCTTGGTTTTACTTGGGAAAAGCAATTTCACAAAAGATACTGGAAAATAAAAAGGTTTTTAGGGCAGTTAGACTTCAGTGGGACAAAGTTCCATGGTTGTCTTAATTAAATGTATTTTCTCTTTGGAGCTGAAGCCTCTATGGCATGGTATAAAAAGACTAAACTGACTAAAAGATTATAAAAATTTGATTGAGGACACCCCCAGGTATGCTATTAGGCTCAAATAGAATGGACCAAGTATTTCTCTTAAGATCCTAGTCTTTTATATGTTTATCTAAAAAGTTCTTCATCTGTTAAGTGAATGTCTAATGTTGGGTTGTTTCAAATACCATTTTGTGCTGGTCTTTACTCTTGTTCTATATCTCATAACAAGTTGAGAACGTGCTGTTGTTTATATTTCTCTAGTTTCAGATACCTACTTCTGCCTCCTTTTAAAAATTGCGCTTTGCTGATATTTTTTATTATGAGTCCACGTTTTAACCATAATATAAGTCATTTTCCTAGACTTCTGGATGCCATGGAAGAGGTTCTCTTTTCATTATGGTTATTAGGATTTACTTTGTAGTTTCTAATCAACTCATATTAAATTCTGATCAGCTCATATTAAACAAATACAATGATGGAGATCACAATGCCTTAGTTTCTTAACTTGTTTGGAACGGTTGGAGGTTGATAAGTAACTATGGTGGAGAGAGCTGCTAGTTAGAGCATATAGCTTTTGGTGAAAGGTGTTTCCTAGTTAAACTTGAAATTATCTGTCTTCTGGTACAGGATGATTGTTTTTTTCTGCCTAGCTCCAAAGTTGACATTTTGAGCAAAATCGAACCCATTTCGAGTGGAATCTAAATAAAATATACAAAAAGTAGCAATAGAAAAAGATATTTTTTGTTTGCCTTGGGGGCTTTGTTTTGTTTCTTTATGTTTTAAATAGGACTTTTACTGGAAATTGTAATAATTTTACTTTTTTTGAGAGAGAAAGCTGAAAGATGTGAAAATGGAGAACAACTATTTTACTTTTTAAATGAAGACAGAGATTTTTTTTTTCCATTCAAAAATAACAGACTGGTTAGAGAAATAACAGCTTTCTATTGTCCTGTATGGATTACAGTGACTGTGGATGGTCTTTGAAATGGAAAGCGGCCAGGTCACACTAGGAATCCATTATTTCAGATTGTGGAGCAACCCTCTACTCCAAGACAGGATGTGTCTGACCCCGTTTTTCTTGCACAGAGGAAATTCTTTAAAACAGATTTAAGACCAGAATATAACTATAAACTTCATTTGTCTATTAGTGTACTGACCATGAGATCAGCCAGTCATGAGGTGTTCTCAGAGTTGTGCAGTGTGTCCTACCCAGTGATTCAGACAGCAGTTGTGTTTCTGCCCAACAGAGATGAGAACCAAAATAAAGCCAGAGGTGATAATAACTCTAGCTCATTAGGAAAAGTCATTCATTAGCTTAGGTGTATTAAAATATTTATTAAATATTTAAAACAGTTGGAGTTAGGGAGAAACTTTCAGGACTTTTCCCTGTTTGAAAGAAATTATAAGCTTGAGATGAGATCAAACAGGGAAAAGTGGACAATTTCTCAGGATTAAGACCTAAGACTATATTGAGAAAGAGAATATTTTTCCCTAGATCAAAAATATAAATAGATTCGATGAAGAAAGAACATGAAGTAGTAAGGGGATATGGTGGCAAATGAAAGAGGGGACTGCTCTACTAGAAGTTAAGTAAGGACAAAGGTGGTGAAAGGAAGTAAAAAAAGAAAATTTATTAAAGTTAATTTTCTAAGCATTATTAAAAGTACATTATCTTGAATTCTTATAGATTTTACAGAGCCCTTGCATGTGGGAGCATAGGTCTAGCTGAATAGTTTGTTTGTTCATTTATTCAACAAGTATTTGGATGTCGTGGATGTCCTAGGCATAAGGTACATTGCTGGAGATGTAGTGGTGACCCAAATGGACATGGTATGATGTCTGACCTCAGGAAGCTTAAAGTCTAGTAACATTCTCAGAGCGTCTCTAAATAAATTATCCTCAAAAAAACACACACAATTTGTTTTATTCCTATAATTCTTTGTTTTGATATTTATATTTCTCACTCATTATTTGGATGTTTTTACCGGTTATCTCTAGTAGACTAATTTTTCCTAGAGGCTCCTTTATCACTCCTTTCTCTAAAGCTCTTTTTATGGAAAACTTCAACATATATAAAAGTGTGAGACTAGTGACCCACTAGGTACCCCTTCCCCAGCTTTAGCAATTATCAATTTATGGTCAGTTTTGTTTCATCTATACTGCCACCACTTCTACCATCCCCAGGATCATTTTGAAGCAAATCCCAGACATTTTATCATTTCATTTGTAAATATTTCAGAATGAATTTCTAAAAGATAAAGATACTTTTCCAAAACATAACTACATACTGTTATCACACCTAAGCATAGTAAGAATAGTTCTTTAATATTATCAAATAACCAGTCATTGATCAAATTGCTCTGATTGGCAAACACATTTTAATGTGCTATTTATTTATTTTTCTTCTTTTTTTTCCTATGCTTTATCTTCCCAAATCCCCCTGGTACATAGTCGTATATCTTAGTTGCACGTTCTTCTAATTGTGGCATGTGGGATGCCGCCTCAACGTGGCCTGACGAGCAGTGCCATGTCCACACCCAGGATCCGAACCTGCGAAACCCTGGGCAGCTGCAGCATAGCACATAGATTTAACTGCTCAACCAAGGGGCCAGCCCCTAATGTGCTATTTAAAACTGATTATCTGGGGAGGGATTCCCTAAGATGGTGGAGTAGGGAGCACCAGGAATCTGACTCCCCTCCTAGACAACAACTGAACTGGCAGAATCTGTCTAGTATAACTATTTTGGAACTCTGGAGTTTGTTGAAGGCTTGCAGCTTCCTGGGGAAAGCCTGGATGGTAAATTGCAGTTAATTTTGGTCAATTTCAGCTCTTAGCACAGTAGTAGTCACCCATTCCACATGCCCAGCCTATGGCAGGCAGCTGTGCTCAGGTTCCTGGAATGCAAGAGTGATTCAACATACAAAAATTGATCGGTGTAATATGCCACATCAACAAAGTAAAGGAAAAAACTGTATGATCATCTCAATTGATGCAGAAAAAGCATTTGACAAAATTCAATACCCTTTCATGATATCAACAAAATAGGAATAGAAGGAAACTACTTCAACATAATAAAAGCTTGATTTTTGTATATTGATCTTGTACCCTGCAATTTTGCTAAACTCACATATTAGTACGAGTAGCTTTTTTGTAGATTCCATCAGATTTTCTACATATATTATCATGTCATAGGCAAATAAACACTTCTTCATTTTCAATCTGGATACCATTTTATAGTACTCTTAATACTCATTCAATTTTAATTAAATAGTGTAATTTACTATTAGCATATTGTACAGTAAACCAAAAATTTAGTTTGTTCTTTTACAGTCCTTGCCAAAGTCAGATTTGAGATTTTAGGTTTTCTAGGCAAGAGTTTAAAAACATTTTAAGATGCGTAATGATGTCGGGTAAATTTTGAAATTCCTAGCAGTGTACTCACCACAACTCTGTCAGCATTTTGTTGTTTTTAAGATTGTGTATTTCTTACATATTCATATCCTCCTAGTTTACAGTAATAAAGCCTTTTAAAATATCATTCCTTGTTAAAGATATATAAGAGAATGCATGTAAGGTTCTTAGTATCTATTACCTAGAAATGAAATGAGCAACTGACTATAGATGCTACTCCCCAAAACCATTTTATCTTTGAGAGTAGCAGCACCTGATAAAGATTTTTATGCTTTTTATTTTCTTGAATATAAGTTGAACTTAAATTTGACTCTATTTAATTTAGGTGTATCAGCCCAGCAACTGCGTGTTTTGAAAGTCATTCCATTTCTTCAGTAGTTTTCTGTTTCTAGAAATAGGCCTCTTTTTTCCTAAGAAATGGCAAATTTCACTATAGTTTGACTCTACCCTAGGTCCTAATATAGTTATAGAAATTATTTTCCTAATCTTAAAGCAGGTCTGGTTTCCACATAGGAATGGCGTCACAATTGGGGATTTTGGCGTTGACTACCAAGTCCCAGGCTGGAGCCTCATCTTCCAGGATCCTGGTCTCAGTTCCAGGGAGGCAAGAATTGGGGAAGAGCAAGCCTCCCATGATGGGAAAATGGAGGCTCCTGACCAGAGGCGGATTCAGATTTGGGGGATAGACCTGAAGCTTCCACAGTTTTTGGCGCTCTCTTTTATGAAAAAGAATACAAAATTAACTATTAAAGTAAATATTTACAGTCAGTTCCTCATTATTTGCATCAGTTAGATTCTGTAAAGTCACCACAAACATGGAGTTAGTGAATACCGAACCTTTGCTCCCAGTTTCCTGTGAGTCTCTGGTCACACATTGTCATCAATCAATCAATACAGAACCTTGTTTTATGTGTTTCTTTTTAAAAGCACCTCATATCATATATACCATTGATTCACTAACATTGAACTCGTAGCTTACAACAGTGTAACTCACACTTGAATGAAGCTTCGGAACACTAGACAGCACTTCAGCACTGTGTGTAGGGACAGTTTTAAACAGTGAAATTGCTGACAAAAAGCACAAAAATGTGGAAAAAAGTGGCACTAAGTAGACCACAAAGAAGACACTTTTTCACAGCATGAGAGCTGAAACAAGAAGTAAAGGAAGGTGCCATGTTGTTTGACCTCAGCTGAGAGCTGTGTGCCTCAGGCAATTTGCATTTTTCCCTGAACTGCGCATGTCCACAAGTGACCCTGAAAGCACCCCAAGTATTGATTTTGAGGTTACAAATAAATTTTAGCTAATAGGCAAATTTGCAAATACGGAGTCTGCAAATAATGAAGATCAACTATTTATAATAAAAAAGGAAATCCCAACAAATTATACATTTTATGAAGTTGACAAATACCACAAACACAAAACTCCAGAAAAATGAAAATTTTTATTAACTTCCTGACACTCTTTGTAGTATTGTTTCCCTCACATTTCTTGGCTGCTGCTCTTTGATTATAATTTGTGATATTTTCTATAAAGAGAATGGAAAGATTGAATTAGATTTTTCTGTAGCATGGTTTGTCAAAAAAGTTTTTTTAAAATTGTTGATATTTGTGATGCATAAAATTTGCAGCTTCACATACAGATATATCTCATGTTTGTAGTACTGCTATAAGCTTGTGCCCTACAGACATAGGAATTCATACAAATTTTATTTCATGTGATTCTCATCAAAAAGGGAATAAAGAATGTTACATATAATTGTTTACGTTACCTTTTTTTTGAGAACAATTAGGCCTGAGCTAACGTCTGTGCCACCTTCTTCTATTTTGTATGTGAGACACCTGCCACAGCATGGCTTGATAAGCAGTACGTAGGTCTGCATCTGGGACCTGAACCCTCAAACCCCGGGCCGCCAGAGTGGAGCGTGCAAACTTTAACCACTACGCCACCAGGCTGGCCTCTGTTTATGTTACATTTTTAATTGTATACACTACATTTTTGAGGTTATTAATGACAGAACAGAACTTCTGTGTTGATTAGGCATTATTGAAAGCTGACTCCACTTCTCTTATTACCTGATGCTTCCCATGCTGGGTGCCATGGGACACATACACATCACAGTGCACCCTCTTGCACTTTACCTATTTATGTTACAGAAATAACTGCATAAAAGCAACCATGAAACACATAAATATATACCTCTAAATCTAAACTAAATGAATGCCCAGCTTAATTTTCCCATAACAGGATACCAGAAATGCTGAAGGCCACTTCATTGCCACCTAATACTGACACTGACACCACGGAAGTGAGATGGGAGGGGCCTCCTAGTGGCAAAAGATAGCTATCTTAACTCCTTGTGGTCAAATTTTGCGAAAACGTATGACCAGAAGAATACATTACACAAACTCCCCTCCTCCCAAGGCCTTTGAAGGGACCTATGCAAATACGGTCCCTGAAGCTTATGTTTCAGTAAATCCTCTCTGTCCCTAAGGAAGCCCTTCTCATTGAACGTGGAGGGAACCTGAAGTCCCTTAGGGGGTTTCTCAGTCCTGCTCCAAAGATATGAGATTACCTAAGAGCAGTAAGAGTAAGAAGCCTGAAATAAAGACATATTGCAAAATTACATGAAAAGTAATAGATGTTGACTGTGTAAGATTAAGTGGGTTCTGTCTCAAGTACATGGATATAACAAAGACAGGTTGCCTCCAGTTAAAATTTTGCTTTAATTTGATATGAGAGCAGTAGCATTCTATTAAAGAGTGCTAACCTCTGCCTAGTACTTTCACTCTCCATCACTCCCTAGAGTATTCAGCACTTCCTCAAATTGACCAGACTACAACTGATTATCAGGTGCTGTTCAATGACTGTCCACAACCTTTTTGTAAGACAGCCATGTTCTAAGTGTGAGTCCTGGTTACTGTTCACGATAGCTGAGGCCTTTCCAGTGACTTCTGTGTGTCTGTTCAGTTAGTCTCACTACCCTACCAGGACAGAGTATTGATTAAGAATCTAAGATCAAATAAGTCATAGGTATGGCTCAGTGATAAGTCATAAAAGCATACAACTACATGTCCGTGCAATCAATTAAAAAATCTATATAGATATACTCTGACCCTGGAAAATGGGATGGTAGTTCTCAGACATTGATTATAGTACTGTAGGAGCCTTTCTAAAAAGTGCTTGGATGTTTGAGGGCTTGGATGTTTTATGTGGAATGCCGTCGTAAATTTGACTTATCTAAACCAAAAATGCAAGTTGTGATAAATATTACCAGGGTATGGTGTATGTAACTTGCATACACTTCAAAAACCCTCTGAAAAAGGTTTGTACTGATTATTCTTGCTCTATGGAAAATTGAGGCATTCAAGTCATTACGTTAATGTTGTAAGGCTTCAAGGTTTGGGTCAATCATTTTGAAAATAGATGATAAAACTCCAAGTATCTCAAGGTCTCATTAAATTCCTTTAGTCGGAAAGGTGAAAGGGGGCAGCTATTTTTTCTTGTTCTTCAGGTACATTAAAGGAAGTGGTAAGGATGAAGAATGTTTGTAGGCTGCCATTTCTAAGTACTTTTCTATATTGCTGAGCATTATGCGAAGTAACTCCTATGAGGCAGGTGTTGTTATATTCAATATGCAGGAGGATAAATTGAGTCTTAGAGAGGTTTGTATAACTTGCCTAGTAAATGGCAGAGGGAAGAGGAAGAGTTTTAACTGCAAGCCTTTGTATTCACTATTAATAAGTAGCTTGAGGGGCTAGTGGGTTTTTTTCTTTGTTTGTGTTTTGTTTTGTTTTTTTCCTGGTGCTTTGTTGAAGGTGACTGACTCTATATAAGCTTCAGGGCTACTTTTTTCTTTTTTTAAGATTTTATTTTTCTTTTTTCTCCCAAAGCCCCCTGGTACATAGTTGTGTATTTTTAGCTGTGGGTCCTTCTAGTTGTGGTATGTGGGATGCCGCCCCAGCATGGCCTGATGAGCAGTGCCATGTCTGCGCCCAGGAATTGAACCGGCAAAACCCTGGGCCACCGAAGTGGAGCGCATGAACTTAACCACTCGGCCATGGGCCCAGCCCCAGGACTACTTTTAATATTGGCTGGCGAAATCACATCCTCTTTTGCATCTGCCCATCAGTAGCAACATGGGACCTTGCTACGAAAACCTTAAACGGTTATGTTTCTTATATACCTAGTTAATAGAGGAAAGTATAACTTTTAAATAGCTAAATAAGTAGAACCATAAAAAGTAAAGTTTCTAGAAGTAGATTCTACCTGTATATATGGTTTCTACCTCTGAAGATGATTTCTTTATCATCATTGTGAGAAATTATCAATTGTGAAAACAGAAATTTGCAAGTCAGTAGAGAATGTAAACTGTGTTTTTTCATGAAAGAACAAATCAGGAGAAAAACAAAATTGGTAATATGTAAATCCAATGGAAAGTTGCGTTCGAAAAGTTACCTTTGTCTTTAATCATAACGGTAGTCATGAGAGGTGATTTTCTTTGGATTGTAAAAAGTTTAACTTAATGGTGGTAGGATGTAGAACTATGTAAGTAAATTAAAACTCAGATAGAAGTGTGAGTAGAGAAAGCCTGATTTTTCACCCAAGAAATGTTAAACATGTCTGGACCTGCCAATCATATCTATCGTACATCTTTCTTTCCAGCTAGTAAGAAATGAGTATCAGTTTTCAATTTTGTTCTATACGTAGTGGAGGTATCCTTCAAGATTCCAAGTATATTTATAGACAAGGTAAATGTTGTCAGAAAGATAAGTCAAGATTTTAGTAGCTCACACATTAGGAAAATCATGCTACTAGTGTAAGTAGAAAATAATGTGGGCATTGGAGAGTCTCCTTAGGTTTCCTGAGGAGCTAAATCTCTGTGGTTCACAAATGGTAAAAGGTCTCAGAAGTTTTATCAAAGCAGAATACAAAACAAAACAAAACGTAGATCCCTATATCCTTAGGAAGCATGTATTCCTGCTCCTCTTGTCTGATGTTGCTTTTCCTTTTGCCACCCTGTTTTTACAGGTTTTATTGACTTAGACCAGAGGTCAGCAAACTACCGCCCTCAGGCCAAATCCAGCCCATCTGTTTTTGTAAATAAAGCTTTATTGGAACATAGCCATGCACATTTGTTTATATATTGTCTGTGACTGCTTTCAGGCTACAATGGCAAAGTTAAATAATTGCAACATAGAATATCCGGCCTGCAAAGCCAAATATATTTACTGTTTGGTCCTGTACAAGAAAAGTTTGCCAACCCCAGCCTGGCCAGTGATGGAAATAATTCTTAAATATTTTTGCCTTCTATTTTCCTTTGCTTCCTCCTCCCACTCCTTCAGCTATATATGAGCTCTTGTCTGTATTTCAGATGTCAGCTCTCTGGGCATATTCCTTTGTCTGCCCCCTGCTGAAGTTCGCACCCCAAACAATGAGTTATTTTTTCTGTATTACTTACAAGGTGAAGAATTTTTACAGGTTAGATCATGGGATGAAGTGTATGTAAGGACTCAGGAATATACTCTCTGCTCTGTCACAGCGTTTGGCCACTATTTGTTCACTTTGGATCATTATTAAGAGCACAGTAGTCTCCTTGAGATATAGTAAGGAATAATGTTAATGATGGTGAAGATTTCAGATACACGGTAATGCCTGCTTAAATATTGGGACCTGATCTTGATTTATTCTGAATAGTATCAGGTCTACAAGAGGGGGTTTGAAGCATCTATGCTGATGAAATCAGTTTTCATTTCACTTTATCTTTGATTTCTTGCATTTTGGAGGCAGGGAGGGAATGAGGGTTAGTAACAATTTGCTTTTAGTTCATAATTTTCTTCTATTTTACTCTGTAGTAAAGTTCTGCTGGTATATTTGGGCTGTTGTTGTCATGCAATCACAAGAGGCTCTAATAGCCAGAAAGATTAAGATGCAGATAGAAAAAGAAGCATGTAGAGATTTCAGTATGGAGAAATACGGAGCCACCGGCTGTGTCTGAATGGATTGAGACAGGTCATTATTTTTACCCTTGCTTGTTACTGTTTTCTCAACTATTTCATGTCTTTCCCATAACTATGGCACCTTTTATTCTTTTCTTTTTTCATTGGCATAACCATTGTTCATTGTTAAACAAAATATATCACCTATAAAAATCTGACTTTTATATGCACACACACCATCATTTTTTCTATCAAGTTGAAGCATATCAGTCTATCTAGGATTGTTGGAAGAATTCTAGATTTAGCATTCTGCCAATAGAATAGCCCTGTGGTTTTGGACATTTCTCTTACTCAGATCTACCTGAGATTGGTGGGGTATTTTTGGTCTGTTTATTTGTTTTATTTTGGATTTTAGTCTGAATGCTCTTTCCTTTGAGTGATTAGAGTGCTGGACTTAGCAGGTTTGGCAGTGTCAGGAGTGATAGAGGAGACCATGTCTCAAAGCTGCAAGTATCATCAGAAATAAAGAGAGAGGTTGTTGCAGTACGCCATATGAGAAGGTTGATTATGTTTAAAGGGTTAGGGGCAGGATAGATACTACGTTTGGCTTTGTAACCAAAGGACCTAGTGCCCTGCCCTTTGTATTTATATAATGGATGAAAAAGACAATAAAGTGGAACCCTAAGAGAAAGCTTTAAATATAAGCAGTCCTTCCTGTGTTCAAAACCTACATCCCATAGAGGAGGTGTTCATTACACCTAGAGTTTTTTTCTTCAAACAAATGTTATGTTTTCCTTTCACATAAGAGGATATAGTACCATATTGTTCTCAAGATTAAAGTTGTTGAAAAAGAGTTGCTTTACCATTTTTAAAAGGAACTCATATGAGTAAATGCCCCTGGAAACCTAAAATCATTAGTTTGCCAATAAATAAGTAGCATTACAGATGTGAGTTAAACGTGCATTAAATGTTTGATAATATGTTGGGCTTAAAATACAGGCTTCTCTTTCTGGATAAGATATAGTAAACATATTATACCCTATTCTTCCTGCTAATTACAATAACAGAAAATCCTGTACACAGTGAATCTCCCGTGTTTTGTTTGTTTGCGTGTTTGTTTTGCTTCCTTTGTATCCCAGTTGGAGGTGCTGGAGAATCCTCCAACCCAGAAATCCCAGTGGATGGAGCCGAGAAAAGCCCTATTTTGATTATATCTACCCTTACATCCTGGGTGCCACAGCTGTGGAGAGGGAGCACATAGCCAAGTCCACATCCCTGCCCTGCAATAACAATAAGAGGCCCCTCCCTCTCCAACTGGTGTTACAACTGCAGAGACTTTGGGCAAAGCCCGGTCCCCCATCGCCACACTGCAAGAGTGAGGGAGTTCCCATTCCTGTCCCAACTGGAGTGGAGGGAGGGTGATGAAGAGAAGGGAGTTAGAGAAAGGGATTTTTTAAATCTTGTTTGAAATCCTGGGCAGACCTCTGAACATCCCATGCATGAAACTGATAAGAATCAATACAGAAAAAGGTTTGAAAACTGAATTCTGGTATTACATACCACCCAGGCTTCAGACTGGCCTCTGGATAGCCCACAAGTGGGGCAGAACAAAATGGCACTGTGAAAAGGCTTTAACAATTAAATTGACATTTGAGCCACAGCCCATAAAAGTGAGCTGGAAAGGTAAACAGTTTGCCTACTAAAATAGATAATTTAAATAGAAAGCAGAGTCTCATAACATAATACTCATACCAAGAACCAGTGAAATCTTAATTCAAATGACAAAAGATAATCAGCAGACACCACACTGAGATGACACAGATGTTGGAAGTACCTGACAAGGATTTTAAAGAAGCTATAATAATAAAAATCTTCCAATAAGCAATTACAGACTTGAAACAAATGAAAAAATAGAAAGTCTTTGCAAAGAAATAGATGATATAAGGAAAAACCAAATGGAAATTTTAGAATTGAAAAATACAATAACCTAAGTAAAAACAGGCTCTTAGTAGAATAGCTGTAACAGAGGAAAGAATCAGTGTACTTGTTATCCAATCTGAGAACAAAGAGAATATAGATGGAAAAATAACTAAACAGAGCCTCTGGGACCTGTGGGGCAATAACAAAAAAGTTTTTATGTTTGTGTCTTTGGAATCCCAGAAGGAGAGCAGTAGGAGTGAGAGACTGAAGAAATGACTGAAAACTTCCTAAATTTGGCCCACCACCGTATTAAGCGAACTCCTAACAGGAAAAACTCAAAGTAATCCTTTCCCAGACACTTTCTAAGTAGTTTGTTGAAAACGAAAGACAGAAAAAATTCTTTAAAGCAGCTAGAGAGAAGCAATGCATTACCTATAGAGGAACAACCTGAATGACAGTGGATTTGTCTTCAGAAAGCGTGGAGGCCAGGAAGAAGTAGTAAGATATTTTTAAAGTGCTAAAAGGAAAGAACTGTCAACTCAGAATTCTTCATCCAGTGAAAATATGCTGAGGTGAAATAAAGACATTTTCAGATGAAGGGAAACTAAAAAAATTCATTGCCAGCAGGCTTGCTCTGAAAAAGGAAATTCTTCAGACAAAAAGAAAATGATGGCAGAAGGAAACTTGGAATGTCAGGAATGAAGAAATTGCAAATGAAAGAGTAGATACCGGGTAATTGACTAGTCTTCTCCTCTTAAGTTTTTAAAATGTTTGACAGTGGAAAGCAAAATTTATAACATTATCTGATACAGTTTTCCATGTACATAAAGGTAATTTTTAAGAGAACTGTATTATAAAATGGGAGAGAATAAAGGGATCTAAAAGTTAGTAAGGTTTCTACATTCCACTTGAAATAGTAAAATGTTGATATGAGTGGACTGTAATAACGTGTGTATATATTATAATCCTTAGAGCAACCATTAAAAATACTCTGAAGAGATGTAGATGAATGAAAATTGAGTCTAAAAGAAGTTCAAATTATGCACAGGAAAGCAGGAGTGGGTGTTGGATTTTGTCAAATGCTTTTTCTTTATTAATTGATACAATCACGTGTCTTCTTTTTTTTTTTTTTTTGAGGAAGATTAGCCCTGAGCTAATATCTGCTGCCAATCCTCCTCTTTTTGCTAAGGAAGACTGGCCCTGAGCTAAGATCTGTGCCCATCTTCCTCTGCTTTATATGTGGGATGTCTACCACAGCATGGCTTGCCGAGCGGTGCCATGTCTGCACCCAGGATCCGAACCAGCAAACACCGGGCTGCTGAAGCGGAATGTGCGCACTTAACTGCTGTGCCACCAGGCTGGCCCTGTATCTTCTCTTTTTTAAACTGTTAATATGGTAGATTACATTCAATGAATTTTGAATACTTAACCAGCTTTGCATTCCTGGAATAAAGTCCACTTGGTCATGATATACATGATATATGTATCATCTGCTCTCACCGCTCCTATTCAACATAGCAATGGAAGTTCTATGCAGTGCAATAAGGCAAGACAAAAAAATAAATGGCATACATACTAGAAAGAAAGAAGATTGTCCCTATTAGCAGGTGACCTGGTTGTCTACATAGAAAAATCCCAAGTAATCTACCAAACAACAATCACACAACAATAAAACTCCAAGAACAAATAAGTGAAAAGTTGCAGGATATGTGATCAGCACACAAAAATTAATCATATTTCTATCCTAGCAAGAAACAATTGGAAACCAGAATTTTAGGACATAATGCTGTTTAAAATTGCTCCAAAAAATGAAAATGCAGTACTTAGGTAAAAATACTTATAAACTGCTAATGAAAGCAAGCAAAGAAGACTTAAATGAATGAACGGACACTGTGTTTGTGGGCTGGATGACTCAGCTTAGAAAAAATACCGATTCTTCCCAGATTGATCCAAAGCCTTAGCACAATTCCTATCACAATCTCAGCAAGTCTTTTTTTCTTTTTGTGTATATAGATAAATTGATTCCAAAATTCATAGAGAAAGGCAAAGGAACTAAAATAGCTAGAGCAATTTTGAAAAGGGAAAAGTTGGAGGAATCACACTTTCTGGTTTTAAGACTTAGAATTATTGCTACAGAGATCAAGATAGTGTATGGTACTGAAGGGGAGATAGACATATAGGTCAATGAAACAGAATAGAGTCCAAAATAGATCCACATAGTATGCTAACTTGCTCCCCCCCCACCCCCCATTGAGGTGAACATTATATAACATAAAATTAACCATCTTAAAGTGAACAATTCAGTGTGGTATTTAGTGCATTCACAAAGTTGTACAACCACCACCTGTATCTAGTTCCAAAACTTTCCCTTAGCTCAAAAGAAAACCCCATACCCATTAAACAGTGCTCTCCAGTCCCTCGGTCCCCTTTCCCCCAGCTCCTGGAAACCACCAATCTGCATTTTCTATCAGTTTATTCTTTCTGAATATTTCATATTAAATGGAATCACACAATATGTGACCTTTTCTGTCTGACTTCTTTCACTTAGCGTAAAGTTTTCAAGTTTCATCTATGTTGTAACATGTATTAATACTTCATTCCTTTTTATAGCTGAATAATAATCCATTGTATGTATATCCCAAACTTTGTTCATCCCTTCATTCATAGATGGATGTTTGGGTTGCCTCCGCCTTTTGCTGTCTGAGAATAGCATTGCTGTGGACATGCCTCTGCATGTGTTTGTTTGAGTATCAGTTTTCAGTTCTTTTGAGTATATACCTATGAGTGAGCAATTGGTTTTTGAGAAAGGTACAAAAGCAGTTGAATGGAGGAAGCATAATTTTTTCAATAAATGGCATTGGAATAATTGAACATCTCATAGGCAAAAAATGAACTATGACCTAAACTTCATGCTTTACATAAAATTGACTCAAAATGGAGAGTAAATCTGACAGATAAAATAAATATGACATCTCAAACTATAAAGCTTTTAGAGGAAAATGTTGAAATAAATCTTTGTGACTTAGGCTAAAAGTTCTTAAACATGACACCAAAAAGATGGTTCATAAAAGAGAAGAAATCAGTAAATTGAACTTTATCAAAATTAAAAACTTTTGATCTGTGACTGTGATCTGTTAAAGAGGATGAAAAGAGAAGCCATAGAAAGGGCAAAAAATCTTTGCAAATCACTTATCCAAGAAAGCTCTTGTGTTTAGAATGCATTAAGAACTCTCTAATCTCAACAGTAAGAAACAAGCCAATTAGAAAATGAGCAGAAGTTTTGAACAGACAGGTTCACCAAAGAGGATACGTGGATGACAAAGAAGCACATGAAAATATGTTCAAAATCATTAACTGTTAGGGAAATGCAACTTAGAGACATGATAAGATACCACACTACACACCTATCAGAATGGCTAAAATAAAAAATACCAAGAATGTGGAGCAACCAGCTCTCTCATACATTCCTTATGGAAATGTAAAATGGTACAGCCATTCTGGGAAACAGTTTGGTAGTTTGCTATAAAGTTAAACATACCCTTACCATATGATTCAGCCGTTATATTCCTATATATTTATTCTAGAGAAATGAAAACTAATATCCACACAGAAAATCTGCATAGCAACTTAATTTTTATTAACCGAAACCTGAAAACTACCCAAATGTCCTTCAGTGGGTGAGTAAACTGTGGTATGGTCCACATAAAAGAATACTAAGTAATGAAAAGGAATGAACTATTGATACACACAATAACTTGTATGGATCTCAAGACCGTTATGCTAAGTGATAAAAAAGCCAATCTCAAAAGGCTAACTACTGTCAGATTCCATTTATCACATTCTCAAAATGACTGAATTATTGTCATGGAGAACAGATCAGAGTCGCCAGGAATTAAGGTTTGGGGAAGGGTGTGACTCTAAAGGGTGTAGAGTAAGAGAATTTCTTTGTTTTGATGCAATTAGTATCCTGATTGTGGTGGTGATTACTTGAGCCTTTACATGTAATACAATTTGATAGCACTATACCAAAAAAAATAGAGTGCATGTAAAAACTGGTGAAATCCAAATAAGGTCTATATTTTAGTTAATAATACTGTGTAGTGTCAGTTTCCTGATGTTGATAATGTTCTGTGGTTAAGATGTTTTCATTGGGGAAAGCTGTGTGGAAGGTACACAGTAACTCTCTGTACTGTTTTTGCAGTTTATTGTATGTCTTAAACTATTTAAAGATATATAGCAAAAAAAAATACATTGTTAAAGATTTTGAAAAGTAAAGAAAATAACATGAATTAGAGCACTGTTAAACTGAGACAGTGAGAAAAGTGGTCTTGAGAATTTTTTTAATTAAAAAAATAATAATAATAATTGAGGATTCCAAATAAATTTATGCTCAGCTAACAGTGGATTCTCAGTGCATGGCTAGTGGCTTGGAGAAATGGAATGAAGCCTCTTATCTAGGAGAAGAGGTTGCAAGATTTGACATCTGGTTTAATTATTGTTGATGGTTTGATGTTAAGGCCAGTGAGTAGACAAGCGCTGTAAGTATCAGTACTACCCAGAAAAATGGCGCTTTGCAGAATGGAAGAGCTGGCAACAGTTAAGTTACTCTGACCTCTGTTTAAAAGAACACAGATCTGCAGGAGCCTTCGCACGAGAACAGTTTCAGTCAGTGTTTCTCTCTTGGTGTCTGCTGTTTACTTCATCTTTTGATCCTATATAAGACAGGGCTTAACCATTCAGGGGCTGACTTTTCTTTTCTCCTCCCTGTCTCCTCCTGTTTCCCTGTCTCTTCTCTCTCCTCCTCTTCTTTCTTTCCCCTTTCATTCCTCTTTCTTCCTCTTTCCCTCCCTTCTCTTTCCCTTACTCTCCTTCCCTCCTCTCCCTTTTTGCAAACTACTTACTACTTCCTCCTCCCCTTTTCCCTTCTCCCTCCTTTTTCTTTTGTTAGGAATGCTTGCCATATCAGTATTTTGGTTTTGAGGAAAGAGAGTGAGCCTAATGAGTCCCGTTAAGTAAAATGATGATGGAGGCCCTTTCTGAAGTTCAATCTTAATTTCGTAAGCATGCTGTTTCTAACCTGACCAGTTGAGCTGGTTCTGAGATCTGGGAATCATGTTATAAACTTATGGAGAAAAATTGAAGGTCCTTGAGGCGATACCTTTTCTGTGCATTTATGTAGGATTGGCAGAATCTGGCTCCTCAGGTGACTTAACTTTTCTTCTTTAGCCTTGAAGGGAGTTTTGTTTACATTAGATTCTTGAGTGAGAGAATTAGACTTGGATGTATCTCATTCTTTCTCTGCCTTTCCTTTGTGGCCCTACTGGTGGCAGAAAATATTACCAAGGTTGCTCTGGTGTACATGTTTCTTGAGCCTGAGGTAGAGGTCTTTTAGAGACCACCTGGAATATCCAGAGATGACAGAATACTGTCTCAGAGACCTTCAGTAGAAGAAATGTCCCACATTTGTTTATTGCTTTATTGGTAGAATTTCCATTTTTTAAAAAAGGGTTTTAAAACATTCAATAAGGCTTCTAGGCAAAGAGCAAAGTTTTAAAAATGCATTTAAAGTAAGCCAATTGTTGCTCTACTTTCCAAAATAAGCTTTCTTCTTGTCTAACTGTATAGTAACTATCTGCCTTTGCTTCAGTCTGTCAGGATAACAGTCTGTAAACATTTTATCTTGATTTCTTTTCTCCATTTAGTTTCCACACTTAAAATTTTATAAAATACCCACAGGAAAATTGACTTCCTGAAGCACTTGGTAGCCTACTTGTGCCTTAGCTATTGTGTTATGACTACTTGCAAGAGATTGTTTTTTGCTAGAGGGGTGGAAAGGACACCTCAATACGATCTTAGCTTTGCTATGAAAATATTCTTGTGTAATCTGTTAAGAGACAGTAATTTCCGGTCTTGGCTTTTAAAAATGAGAATGCTTTTTAACTTTCTCTTTAATGGCTATTAACTATGCCCAGAGTCTTCATTTTACTTACCACTATGCGGTACGTCGTCACTTCTGTTACTGGCTTCATTACCATTTCTGCTTTGGTTTTGAAAATAATTTTAGAGAAATAAAATCCGATTTTTTCCAATACAATGAAATGCTTTCAACCACACTATTAATGAATCTTTTTTCATCACCAGCACAAGGCTAGATGTTGCAAATCTTTTTAAACAAACAAATTAAAAAGTGTTTAGTCTTGTGACTAGAGCAAAGAGGACAATAAAATTTAACTTACCTGGCTCATTCCTTTAATTTTTACTGACCTCTCTTCATTGGAAATAGGAGCTATCTATTGCTTAACTCCTCCCTATAAAGGAATGTTGTTAGAGAGGAGCTGGAAGGATCCCCAGGGTTCTGGTCCTTAATCCTTAAATATAAGACCAGAAACCATAAAACTACTAGAAAAAACGTAGGGAGAAAGCTCCTTGACATTGGTCTTGGCAATGATTTTTTGGATATGACACCAAAAGCACAGGCAACGAGAGCAAAAATCAACAAGTGGGACTACATTAAACTAGAAAGCTTCTACACAGCAAACAACACGATCAGCAAAATGAAAAGGCAATCTATGGAATGGGAGAAAATATTTGCAAATCACATATCTGAAAGGAGTTAACATCCAAAATATATAAGAAACTCAACTCAATAGCAAAAAAAAAAAAAGAAAAAAAAAACACCTGATTAAAGTACAGACTAAGGACCTGAGTTGACATTTCCTAATGAGTTATCACTTCACACTTGTTTGGATGACTGTTATCAAAAAGACAAAAGATAAGTTTTGTTGAGGTGGAGAAAAGGGAACCCTGTATACTGCTGGTGGGAATGTAAATTGGAAAGCCATTTTGGAAAACAGTTTAGAGGTTCCTCAAAAAATTAAAAAGAGAACTACCCTATGATCCACCAATCCCTCTTCTGGGTACATATCTGAAGGAAATGAAATCAGTATCTTGAAGAGGTATGTGCACTCCCATGTTCACTGAAGCATTAGTGACAACAGCTGAGATATGGAAACAACTTATGTGTCCGTCAAAGGATAAATGGATAAAGAAAATTTGGTGTGTGTACATATAAAAATATACACTGGAATGTTATTCAGCCATAAAAAAGAGAAAAATCCTGCTTTTGTGACAATATGGATGAACCAGGAGGACATTATGCTAAGTGATATGAGACAGAAAGGTAAATACTGCATGATCTCACTTATATATGCAATCTAAAAAAGTCAAATTCTTAAAGGCAGAGAATAGAGCAGCTGTTGCCGGGGCAGGCAGGTGAGGGAAATGGGGAGATGTTGATCAAAGGATACAAAGGTTCAGTTATGTGGAATGAATAAGTTCTGGAGGTCTAATGTACAGCATGGTGGCTATAGCTAATAATACTGTAATGTATACTTGAAATTTGCTAAGAGAGTTGATCTTAAGTGTTCTCCCCACCAAAAAATAAATTGTAACTGTGTGTGGTATTGGATATGTTAATTAGCTTGATTGTGGTAATCATTTCACAGTGTATACATCTATAAAAACATCATGTTGTACACCTTAAATATATACAATTTTTATTTCTCAGATATATGTCTATAAAGCTAGTGGGAAAAATGACCAGAGAAGTGCTGTGAGCCTGTGCTTCTTGCTGGATCTTGTTTTGGGTACATCATGGAGGGATGGATAAGAGCTCTGGACAATGGATTGAGAGACCTGAATTCTAAATTCTGGTTTGCCACCAGTTTATTTATTTTTGTGACTGTGCACTTGATATCACATGCCATTCAGATGAACTGTTTACTCTTTGTAAGAGATGCCTCGAGACATTATGTCCGGTTTATATTGACTAAATGTTTTTGTTTGTCGTTGATTTAGCCTTTTTCTACAGTGTTTTGGTCTGTAGTAACTCTGGGTAGGTAAGTAAGGGAAATTACATTGTGGCTGGAAGATTTTTCTCTGAAGAGGCTTTTGTTTGTGTGTATGGAAAATCTAAATTGTCATGGCAAAAGGCTTTATCTGTGATTTAGCTTAAAAGCCACTCAGTCAGTACTATTTTATAATATTACATCATTGTCACAATTACTGCTGATTTACTAAGTGAAGGCTGTGGAAACCTCTAAATCCTAGCACTGCCTAAGTAATAGAATAATGGTTGTGGTTTACTAGTTGATTCAAAATTATTCTTTTTTAGCAAAGTAGAAATTAAGCTGGCTTCCTAATTTGAAATATGTCCAACAGTAACTATTTTCATATTTTAACCAAAGTAAAAGAGATTAAAATATTTCAGCATTATGATGGTGCTGTTAGGAAATTAGTAATCATTTAGGTTTAAGAGATACTTGTATCTTAAACCTCTCTTGGCAAAGTTCTTAAACTAGAATAGAGCACGTGGTCTCAAGTAATTTTGATGAATATACCTCCTATTTCTAAAACTTGAATAATCATCATCATTGCAAGAATGTATGTGCCTATTGATGAGTCTGACTTTAAGACCCTATATATAAAAATCCCACATTATAAATATAATTTATAGAATTTATCATTTTACTTTACTCTTCACAATTATTCTTTACCATATAGACTCCCATTGAATAATGAAACAAGTACATATTCTTAGCATTTCATAAATAGATTAAATTTTATCTTCAAGGTTTAGCTTAAATGCAGTTTTATTCATAACGCTTTCCAGTCCATCTGAAAGCTATTTTTTGCCTCTTCTATTCCTTAATTCTTTGTTTCTCATAGTCTTCGAACGTTTAAATTGTCTACAGTTGTAGTTATGCATATATATGATTTCTTATTCTATTGGATTGTCATCTCCCAAGTTTCCTTGTATATATTAAACGCTTAATAAATATTTATTGAATGAGCAAAAGGTCGCCTATACTTGATCAGTGAGTGACACTCAAGGCAGAAGGAGGGAGAAGTGAGTGAGACTCTCTCAGGAGACTTATGGGGGCGCATTTTCAATCTGTATTCCCCCATTTTCCACTCCCAAATAAGAAGTACTTCCTAATGAGCCTTCCTCTGTTGGGAATGTATCATATTGCCTGTGTGTGTGTGTGTGTAATGAGTGGAAGGAGTGTCATAAAAGGGGAGGGCGTTATGGTTGAAAGAAATCACAATATAAAATGAAACAGTGTATCTTCGTTCTTGCATAACTGATAGAGAAATATAGAAGAGAGTGCTTTAGGCACAGTAGAAGCAATCGAAAAATATTTTATCATCAGAAATAGCTACCCTGTTAAAGTATTGGCATGATTAAAGTAAAGCTTCTTTTAGTAATGAGGCCCTTCTGTATATTCTTGCTTATGGATGGGACATACCTTCAAGCCTTTTGCAGACATCAACAGGAAAGCATAAAACCAGGATCAGTGGTAATTGACAAAGGCTTCTTGGGAAGAAATTTGAAGATTACATATATACATGTAACAATGTATAATAAAGGCTCTGTTTCCTTTTTATAGAATCCCATAAATCTCTTTTTATTTGTTGCTACTCTGTAACAGTGATGGATAATAGTGACTTAGAAAGGAGTTTCCATAAGGTTCCATTCCATCAGAAATAAATTCCTGTCCATCTCAGAGTTGTTGCATTGTTTTGTTGCTTTGT
Organism: Equus quagga; assembly: GCF_021613505.1. Taxonomy (NCBI): domain Eukaryota; kingdom Metazoa; phylum Chordata; class Mammalia; order Perissodactyla; family Equidae; genus Equus; species Equus quagga. The sequence goes on from NC_060286.1 coordinate 11,330,222, forward strand.
TTATCTTATAAATATCTGCTTGTTTTTTCTAAATATTTATTCTGTTAAGCCTCATCTTGTATGAGGAACACACATAACTTTTTCTGTTTCTCACTGTCTCTCTGCCTTTTTGGGAATCTTTTATGAACAAGATCCTTTGAATTTTCCAGACTTTTAAATATTATTTTGGTAAAAAAATTAAGATGTGACTCCAAGCTTGTTCAGTGTTTTATTTACTGTTATCATTCCAAACAGTCATTCATCATCTTTCTCTTATTGCTAACTCTCTGCCTTGGAATCTTCCATTGGTTACCTTGTGTATGTAGACCTTTCCCATTCCAGAGCCAAACAGAATGGATTTTCTTTTCTCTTTCACTGTGTTGCCTATGATACATCAGAAATATTTAATATATTCTGTCTTCGGCTTGATTTGAGGCACACTAAGACTCTTGAATTAAGCTTCATTTCATAAATTGCCCTCTTCTTTTTATTAGGCCTCAGTTCTTGTGCTCAAAGCATTGGGTTCTAATTAAACTCTTCTCTTAAGAAGCACAGTAGATTTGCTTTTCTTAAATGCAGATGTTGAGTCTTCCTTTAAGTAAAAAATCTGTAGTTTCAAAGCTAAACAATTCAATTATTACGTTCCCTTACTCCTTGTTTTCTTAAAAAATATGAAGATTAATGTAAGATATAATAGGGGAAACTGGATGTGAGTTATATGGGATCTCTGTCCTATCTTTGCAGTAAATCTGTACATCTAAAAACTGTTCTAAAAAAAGCTTATTGAAAACATGTGAAGGACATTTTCTTTTTTGTTCATATAAATTTTAGAGATATTTAAGTGCTGTGTTTCTTACAAATCATGAAAAATCTGACAAATGTCAGTGTTCTTTATTTGCTCTCTTGACAAACCATTGAGTTAATAATAAAGCTTTGGATCACTTTGAGAATGTTATTTATTCCCAGGATCCTTGTATAACATTGTACAGAAAGTGAATGATACTGGTCTCTCAATACTGCATAACATCACACCCCTCTGTTCCTCTCAAATCTTTTGTGGTTCCAGCGACTGAAGTGGGAATGCTTACTGCCTTAGGAGTCTGCTTTGAGTTCAAAGTCCTAAGTGAAAAGAATCAACAACTCTACTCCTTGACTGGGGAAACAGTATTGACCAAACCTTGCTGAATTTTATGTAGTCTCTCTCGGATTCATAAGAGTTGCAACTGTTCAGAAGGCTCTTGATGGTATAGGTTCTGCTTTGATCCAAAAAAACCAGCCTGCAGTGGCGTATTTGAATATGAAAGATACCTTTTCTGAAAGTAACTATGTTGCATTTTTCCTTCAGAATCATTTTATAGCCTCACCATCCTAGCTTGTGTTTCTAGGGCTCTGTTTGACAGAAGAGATGATATCCCTAGAAAATAGCTGTAGATTTGTGGTTTGGCAACTACTTTATTAAAGGCGCTTATATAAATTGAGAACTGATTATCTGGCTTCTTGCTATGTGTGAGAAAAGATTCTGTTCCTGAAAGGACCCATCGTTTCTTGTCTCTTATAGACAAAACAGCTTGGAAAACTTCTCAGGCTAAGGAGTCCCTGTCAAAACAAATTTTTATTTGAAGAACTAAGATGCTTAGGGATATTTACCAACAGCCCATATGAATTACAGTGCAGCTGAAACTTTAGAATGGAAAAAAAAAAAATTCTCACTTTAGCTAACCCCATTGCACCCACTGTTAGATAATGTTAAGTGTTTTAACCATTTGCTATTCATCTTATAGCAAAGTATACAAATAGAAAAATGAATCTCTTGATTAAAAATTGACATAACACATTCTCAAGAGAGCCAATATAGAGCATGTTCTACATTTTATTGTGAAAATTACTGGTAGCTATCGTCAAGATTGGGTAAAAAAAGAAGTCGCATGACTGATATTTTGTAATCGTTGAACTCAGATATCCTTTTACTCAGTGGCTTTACTTCCACAATGAAAAAGTACATTTTGTTTGTGACATCTGGAACTCAGGAGATAGATGGAATTAATAGGTATAGTTTTTCTTTTAAGATGATTTGAATTTCCTCAGGGAAGGTAAGCTCAGAATGCTGAAGTGCAGCTGGAGTAAATGAATTATTTTACTTCTGTTAGAAAGATCTTGATGTGTACAACTTTGGGTTCAGAGATGATAGCACTTGCATGTTCTGAGTAACAGAGAAGTGAAAGTATTCTTTAAAACGTAATTGCTTAATTTCACATTTGTTTAGTCATCTTTCCAAAGTAACTGTTCTTTTTCACTGCTATCTCCCTAGGTATGCACTTAAAATTTTTAATAGACTCTTTGAAATCCAATCCTTAAAGCTGAATTCTTTGCTTAGAAAAATATACTGGATCAGTTATGGCTTATTATGTGGTTTTTGACACTTGTCACCTATAAAGAGAAGTCGACCTCTCTGTACAGCTTATCTTCACCTGTGTTCCTCTTTGTTTCCTGACAGAATCCCAAGGACTGCAGCAAAGCCAAGAAGCTAGTGTGTAATATCAACAAAGGCTGTGGCTATGGCTGTCAACTCCATCATGTGGTCTACTGCTTTATGATTGCATATGGCACCCAGCGAACGCTCATCTTGGAATCTCAGAATTGGCGCTATGCTACTGGTGGCTGGGAAACTGTGTTTAGACCTGTAAGTGAGACCTGCACAGACAGATCTGGTGTCTCCACTGGACACTGGTCAGGTAAGAAGGCTGTGCGGCATGTCAAATCTTTGGGTTGAACCACCACAATACCAAATTATCAGATTCCTAGGTACAACTTTATGGCTCATAGTCATCTTTTTCTCTGGATCTGTAAATGCTATTCATTATCCAGATAAAATCTTGAACAGTATTTTATTTTAAAAATGTTTTATGATCTGTTTCATTTCTGATGTTCTTTTTTACCTGGATTTAGCAAAATCATTAAGTTTTTTCAAGGAATGTAGTTTACTCTTTTAATGCTGCTGATGATATACCTTTTACTTTTTAGGGTGTCTTCACATTATTGAACTCATTGATCCTCATAATTATCCTGTTGGGTAGACTGGTGGTTCTCAAACTTCAGCATGCATGAGAACCATCTGAAAGGCTTGATAGAATACTAGTTTCTGGTTCAGTAGGTCTGGGAAGGGGTCTAAGAATTTGTATTTCTCACCAAGTTTTCAGGTGTAGGGACCACACTTTGAGAACCACTGAGGCACACTATGAGGGTACCTTTATCTCCATTTTATAATTGAGGACAATGGAGCCTAATTTGTTTATGTGATATTAATTTTATTCAGGAAATCTTTGATGAGAAATAATGTGATTAATGTACTATGCTAGACATTATAAGGAAAATAAAGATCAGCAAGAAATTTCCCTTTCTCCAAGAATTTGATGATAGAGGAAATAGAATATAAATAGGGTTTCTTACTGCTAGTCTGTTGTTCTTTCTACAATGATGATCTTTAAACAAGATCTAAAGTTGGGCTACCTTTGTTAAATCCTGGCTTTATACTTTTGCAACCTTGAGCAAGTTACTTAACCTAGGCATGGGTTTCGTCATTAGTAAAATGAGGAGTAATAATTTACTTACCTCTGAGTTGTTGGTAGGATTAAATGAAATAATATATATAATGCAGTGAGCACAGTACCTGATGTATGAGCTGTAGTAATTGTTAACTATCATGAATAGCCTTTATTCATTGAGCAAAGATACATTGAGTGCCTAGAGGGTGGCACATACTGAACTGAGTGATTAGGTGAAATGCTAAGCAAGACACTACATTCTCTTTGCACTCATGTCCTTTGGGAAGTCAAACATTTTTCAAAAGGCTGAGGCATTTCAGTTAATATAATTTCTCATGAAGCTGAGCACTTTTTTTCACAAGTTAAAACACTAAATGTGGAATAGGGAGCTATGTCATTGGCAAAGTGAGTAACTTTAGTTCCTTTGTTTCTTTTTGCCTCCTTTGGAAAATATCAGATAATACCTGACTCTTCACAGAAATGTCAGGAAAGTTAATCACGTAATTTCTAAAATATGCTTTAAGTTGCTCTATAGGTCCTATATGGATTTAAAGTATTATCTTGTGATGTGAGTTTTATCTTCCTTAGGATCATTTAGGAGTCTGTTCTATTTATTAGCATATTTTTGTCCTTGTAACTCACTTCAAATTGTAAAGTGAGCCTCTTAATCTACCACCTGGCTGAGCTTTATTTTCAGGTTACGTCTTTCATTGATCTGGTCTGTAGTTTACAGCTGGTGCAAACAGATTAGGTATCAAGGTTAGGAAGATACAGGAAAAACAGCTCTGTCAGGCTCACTGTGGCTAACTTTTCCATTTTGTGGACTTAGTTCGGTTTCAAGCTTCTTTGATTATGGAAGTGTATAGCGTAAGTAGGGCAAGGTTCTTAATGTGTCACTGTTTCTAGGGAGAGGTGCCTTTTTGGGTAGTAGTCAGTTAATAGAAAAATGAAAAATTGACCTTACTAGACTTAGTTAAATTCACTATATAGTTTGGCCCTGCCAACTAGTTATTTGGTTTTTTTATTTTTAACCCTTGTGCATTTTGTAGTCTATAGTGGCAACTACAGGATATGAAGATTAAAAATGGCTTGAAATTGAAACATTCAGAATTTCTTATATGTTACAATTAAACTGGTTCTAGAAATCATCCTTCCTTTATTTATGTGGAATCTAAGGCCTAGTAGATACTAAGTGATTTATCCAGGGGCATACAGCTTATAAATGACAGAACCATGTTACTACATTCACTTCTATCTACTTCCAGACTCAGTCCTTCTTAGTAAGCTCATGCCAAACACCTTACCTAACAGAATAATGATTAGAGGCATAGAAACTGTCTTAAATGTCTAGGAACTAAATAAAATGACTAATTTAATATCTCTACCTTCTTTCTTTCCTCTATCCTGTAACTTTTTCCAAATCTTTCCTGTAATTTCCAGTACTGAAGAGTTATCAGTGTATTTTCTTCTTAGTCATTTGTAGTCCCTGATTAAAGAAATCGTTTTATCATGGTAGCACAGAATTATAATTTTAATTAAATAGATCTTTCCTTTATCGCTATAGGCATTGTATAAAATCGTACATTTTTCTTCATGCTAATGAATTAAACTGTACCTGTTGGACACCTTTAATTAATTGAACTAATGATTATTTTCAACATGCTTGCAGAGCTCATTGTAACTAAAATAATTTAGATGCTAGTCTTGTATCCAAAAGAAGAAAGAGATTTATGTTTGAGCCTAGAATATTTGTATTTTTATGAAAAGTATGGTTGCCGTCCACTTCTTTTTCTGTTTATATACATTATCTGTGTATGTACCTTTTGGAGAAACTAACCTATTTCTAGAATTAGAGGAAGCAGAATGAATTTTAAAAAGCTCTTTGACATTAATCGTTTAGTTAGCCATAAATCAACTACAACTGTTATTGTTCTGACTTGTACAAAGAATCTTATGATATTCCCCTTGGCACCACTGCCATGAAGTTATTATTGTTCATACACACTTGACATGATGTGTCTGCAGGTGGAATTTAGTGATTCCTGTTCAAATCTGTCGCCAGTATAGGACTTAGTATGCACATCTGGTCATTTCAGTAGCTAAATCATACCTTGTTGTAGGTCTAGTTATATTTTTTCTTTCATTATTTTATATTTGTATATTAAATCATAACCTTCGTAGTAAGTAATTTGGTTAAGTAAAGCAAAATATTAAAAATTGTCCTTCCAGTTAAAGATAATAATAATAATCTTTCCCATCACCTGTAGATGTCTATTCTAAAGTTGCTGATGAAATGGTCATTTATTTTTCTATATCCCAAGACGTTTCCTAACATCTTGATGTTTTCTAGTTGATATAAATACTCTTGAGTAGGTGATTAGTTATAGAGAGCCTCAGCCATTTAAACCCAATTCTCCACTGCTTTCTTCTTTCTAAAAATTGAACATTTATTCAGATTAGCAGTTAAACCACTTTAGCTGTTGTATTTCCTTCTCTTGTCTTTTTCCCACTGTCTTAATAAATATGTAATAAATTGAACTGAATTACTTGATTTGATAAATCTAATTGGAAAACTTCTTTTTAAATGAAAATAGTGACCAGTAAATATGATAAAATTTAACACCCTAGGGGCCAGCCCAGTGGCACAGCGGTTAAGTGCACATGTTCCGCTTCAGCGGCCCGGGGTTCGCCAGTTCAGATCCTAGATACAGACATGGCACTGCTTGGCAAGCCATGCTGTGGTAGGCGTCCCACATATAAAGTAGAGGAAGATGGGCATGGATGTTAGCTCAGAGCCAGTCTTCCTCAGCAAAAAGAGGAAGATTGGTGACAGATGTTAGGTCAGGGCTAATCTTCCTCAAAAAAAAGAAAATTTAATACCCTAGAGGCGCCTGATTTAAGTACATGTTTAGGTAGATTGCCATTTGCTATATTTAGTTATCAAAACTGGATGGTTACCTTCTCTCCATATCTCATTCTGAAAAGGTTTTGGTCAAAGAGTTTTATTTGGCATCCTTGTATGGAGGCAGCCTTAAAGTAAAAGTAATTTAATAAAAGCACTTGCTACGTGCCAGATACCAATGCTGGACTACATGAAGTAGACAGACATAGTCCCTGCCCTGTCAGGAGCAGCCTAGGGAGAAGGGACACAACTTGACGAACATTTAAAATATATTGTGATATGGGTAAGTTAATAATACTCTGAAGCACACATCTAACATGTATTTGGGATTCTTTGTGGAGGAAGTGATCTTTAAGCTAAGATCCAAAGTATGAGTAGGAGTCAGCCAGGCAGCGATGTGGTAGAATTTTCTGTCCGTGTGCACAACATGTGAAAAGAAGGGCAAGAGAGCATGGAGTCATTGGGGGAGCTGGAAGTAGTTCATTGTAAAGTTTGACTACTGAGAGACTGTTGTTTTGTTTTGAAACACATGTCACTTACGGGGCTTCCTTTTCCATAGTTGTGTGATTTTGTTCCTCCATAAAACCAACAAGTTTTAGTTCAAGAGTCAAAGTTCTTTGTTTTGTTTTTGTTCAGAGTGGGCAAAGTTGGAAGTTAAATTGCTTTCAGTTGGCTGTTGGTGTTATCTAGGAATCATTAAACTTTTTTTTAATTTAAAATAATTATTTCATTTTTACTATGTTTTAGAGTTCACTCTTGGTAAATTTTTAAAAGCTGACACATGCCACAAACTCATAAAATCCAGAAAAAACCAACATGATATCCTTATTAATTGTCTGCCTAAAACACTTCTATAATACTATTTTTCTGCATTTTAAAGTTTGGATAGCCTCTATATGACAGTTTTTGCATTTTCATTTTATATAATAGAGAGAATTGGAAGGTAATTCAGTCTTCTAGCATGGTTGATCAACTCTTTCCAGTTTTATTGAGATATAATTGACATATAACATATTAGTTTAAGGTCTACAACATAATGATTGACATATATACTGTGAAAAGTTTACTGCAATAAGATTAGCTAACACCCGTCATTTCACATAGTTACAATTTTTTTTTGTACTCATAACTTAAGATTTACTCTCTTGGCAACTTTCAAATATACAATACAGTATTATTAACTATAGTCACCGTGCTGTACAATACATCCCCAGAATTTATTTATCTTTTAACTGGAAGTTTGTACCTTTTGAACTCCTTCACCCTTTTCCCCCACTCTCCTACCCTCTCTGCTTCTAGCAACCGCCAACCCATTCTCTGTTTCTATGAGTTTGATTTTTTTAGCTTCCACATGTAAGTGAGATCATACCATATTTGTCTTTCTCTGTCTGACTTATTTCACCTAGCATAATGTCCTCAAGGTCCATTTACATTGTCACAAATGGCAGGATTTTCTTCTTTCTCATGGCTGAATAATATTCCATTGTTTATACATCATATTTTCTTCATCCATTCATCCATTAAAGAACACTTAGGCTGTTTCCATGTCTTGGCTATTGTAAATAGTGCTGCAGTGAACATGGGAGTGTAGATATGTCTTTGAGATAGTGATTTCATTTCTTTTGGATATATACTCATAAGTGGAATTGGTGGATCATATGGTAGTTCTACCATTAAACTCTTTAAGCAGATATCTCGCTTAAGGAAAATCTTTAGCAAGCATAGCACAAATTAAATTATACTTTAAATTTTTCCTGTGAAATTAGTGTTTTTAACATTTACCAAATTACTAAGATGTCTGTTGGAATCATCTAAATATTCTAATTAGCTTATATCCTTAGCTGGCTGATCTCAGTGGGCTGACTGATAAACTAATAACGTGGTTGAGAATCTACTGGAGGCATAATATGACTATTAGGATAGGTTATGATATGCTGCTGTGTAGTATTTTTACAGTGATATTTTCAACCTTGGGTGATTGACTAATAGAGACTTGAAATAAGTGCATATATATATTTTAGATCCCCTATGCTGCAAGACATCTTGATTTCTCTGTTTAGGTAATGTGAGGAAGAGGAAAGGCTCCTGGACTGATTTGACCATGTCTGATCTCAGTTCTGGTGTTTTTAGCTCCCTGAACTTGGCAAAAAAAAGTCATGACACTTACTATCTACCTCCTTATCCACCTTTATAGGGATGTAATCACAAGGAAAATGATTAAGAGCTGTAAAAGGTATTACGATGGTTTTCACATACAGTTTATTTTCACTGTGTTTGGTGCCCAAGTTTTAAAACGCAAACATGATAATGGACTATATTATTAGATTATAACCTACAACAACAGGAAAGTTATCCTTTTGCTCTAAGATAAAAATTAGGCCTTTATAAGAACTTTGTATACAGTTTTTCCCTTTTAAAATTATACATTTAAATGGAAAAATTGAAATAGATCCAGAGAGAAAAAATAACTTCTGAGAATAACTTCTAGACACTGGATTATCTCTGTGCTTAGTAAACCCACCGTTTAGTCATAGTAAAATTCTGGACCAGTCAGAGTCTGTCTGCAGCCACCTTAAGCCTCTGTCAGTTCTCAATATTTCTTCTATCCCGACACGCCTTACGTAGAAGGTGCACTCCCACCTATGACAGCAGCTCACCGTAGTTGGCGATTTTAAACCTGGCTGTGTTTGCGGGGAAGGAGTAGTGGTACCAGGAGCAGATTTGGAGAGTGAGTTGGTACCACATATAGTTGAAAAGCGAGCTCTCCCTGCTTCAAGATACTAACAGGTCCCTCTGCCCTCCACCCTACTCCTTTGAGAATTACTGACCTGAGCAAGCATCATTGCAGGCACGTAAGGACTTCTGCTTCAACCTATATAAGACTTTCACTTCGCTATTCATGGATCGTAAAAGAAAGAGAGATCTTTGTTTCAGGAATGTTAAATACCAGTTAGAATATGTGTGTGTCTCAGAAGAACTCAAACTACTGTTCACCATGTTATCTCCTTTATCTTCACCTTCCCACTTGAGATAGAAAGAAGTCTGTGGTATCTCATTTATAGTTATGAAATATAGGAATAGGGAGCTGAAGCTTTTTCCACATAACAGCCTTACCCAGAGTGAGCCCACATCCTTAAACACAGTCATAGATGTTTATTTCCGTATTTAGTCTACCAATGCTTCTTAAACTGAGTTATGAGTAACCCTGGGGAAAGTGAGTCAGAGGTTGGCAGATTGCTAGGATAAATGTGATGCATTTTCATGGACTATCAGTTTTATTTGTTGACGTGTAAGTTAAATTATTTTCAAATAATATAACAAACAGGATATATATAATGGTGTAAAGTGAAAAATTTGGTGAAACATTAGTTTGGTCCAGGTTTCATACCCTCAGTAATATAAGTTTACCCTCCTGTGCTTTGGGGAGCATTTTGGTCAAAAACTTTAAGAAGCACTATTCTATATTTGAATTTTTAGCTGTTTATTTTATCTTGAAGGAGACTCCAGAAGGCAACAGGGCCTGTGTCTTCTGAGTTATTTACACCGTGCCCAGCGCTTGACCAGAGCACAATAAATGAAATAAAGGAGACAAATAAAAGCCACTTCTCCCACATCCTGGTCCAAATCTCAAACTATTATCCTGTAAGCTGTGTGTGGCACTTTTACTAAATTATAGATTTGGTTTTTTTAAAAAACAGTTTATTGCTAAGAATGAATCCGTTTAGCAATATATTCTGCCCTTTTTAGACAAGGTTCTGGCAGAATGAGTTCAGAGATAAAAGAACGTATGATTTAGGAAGTAGCAATGCATAGTTAGCATCAAAGTCATTGTGGAGTGGAAACAATTTCTCTGGAAAAGTTTTTGAAAAATCCTCTTAAGTCTATTTAGAACTTATCCAAGAAAACAGGGAAACCTATCCTGTTCCCAAAGGAAATACTTTCGTAAAGAATCTTTTTTCTAACGAGCTAGGGGTCCCCTGATTCATTGCTCATTTGCTCTCCTTTTCTGTCTCGTTCTCTCTCTCTCTCTCCTCCTCTCTCTCCCTCTCTTTCTCCTCTCATCACCACTCCCTTCCTTCCTTTTTTAAATGTTTGGATTTTTCTTTCCTGAGGCACACCTTTGTAAGTCTTTGAGGCTCAGTTATGTTTGGCTTTTGATTCAAACATCAAAGTACATAAAAGGAAGAATGCAGTCATTCAGTAGCATTTTGATAAGAGTCTTATTTGTTTAAAGCCTGTAGATCCCATTCAAGTTTAGAATGATTCTACAAATAAGGTAATTGTTGAAATCCTAAAGAAAGTTAAGAATGCCTCCTAGCGCTTTTGGTTGGTTTCATATACCAGAGCTCTGGGTATGATATAAATCTAAAATTTCCTTATCTCTCCTCCTCAGGTTTATATAAATTTTAGGCTAATTCTGTGAAATAGGAAATAAGAGTCCGTGATCTTTGGTGGAATTAAACATATCCTTTTTTTCCCTCCAATAGGATGTTGCTCAGTAAGAAAGTTCAATAGAGGTTTATACATTGGGTGACAGTATAAAATACATCTCATATATGTGTAATTCATTTAAAGCATAGACTTCTCATGCATTTTCCCTGCCTTTAGCAGAAGGTCAAAAGCAGGTTACAGAATTGTAAACATCCCTAGGTGTACTTTAGGGAACAGGATTCTTTGTCCTGTTTTGCTTCCCAGAATTCAAGGAATAAAAATATTCCTGGCAGCATTGAAAGGCTTAGAGTTGAGTTCCCCACATTTTCCTAAATCCTTTTATTCAATTAAAGTTTAATCTACTAGTATATGTAGCCTTTAAGCTTGATGCAGGTTGTATTCCCTGGGAGTAAGATATTGCCCATAGTAATACTATAAGTCAAATGGATTTTCCCAAAAGATATACTATTATAATCAGAATTATTATAATTCTCTTTCAAAAGTCTAATGTCCAATTTTATTTTTTCAAAAGTACAACTGCCACACAAATACTGTGTATTTATTTACAATATTTTTTATTATAAAGTTTCTAAAACAGCAGATCACCCACATAAACAGGGAAGTACACTAGTCATCGACTAAAAATTTGAGTGTTTCTAGATGCTGTGGGGGATATAAAGATAAGTAAGACCCAGTCCCTGCCATTCAGGAACTCGTATTGGGTATGTTAAGACCCATTGATCTGTAAATGTAACAAAGATAGAATATGTTAAATGTCATAAAAGAAGTATACAGTTCTGTGGGTCATCAGAGGATAGAGAAACTGTTTCTGGCTGAAGGAATTAAAGCCATCGCTGGGAGCATATGCCAGACCATTAAAGAATGAGGAAAGGCACAGTCTCCAAGGACAGGTTAATGTCATTGATTTGAAATCAGAAGTTATTCGCTGTGTGACTTTAACTAGTGTCCTGCAACCTTTCTTAATACCTATTCTATGTGCCTTACAGAGTTGTTAAGAGGATTCAAGTGATAATGTATTTGACAGTGCTTTCTATATTCTGAATCACCCTACATGTTGTTATTTCCACTTCACTTTTGTGGGAACAAAGCAAAATAACAATAACAGCATAATTCGGTCATGGGATTTCAGCAGGGCTTCTTGTGAGAAACTTTAACAACCAACATTAGTGCAACTTAGAAGTACTTGATGGCTTTTTGTGAAACTCATTTTTGTAAATGAAAAGAGAAGAGGTAAATTATGATAGAGGAGCAAGGTGAAGGATAGCCATCCCCTTTGCTCATTCTCCCAAAGAAAGCCAGCTTTTAGCTTTCCAACTCCTCCAGCCCACATGAGGATGGATCACTCCCTACTTCTCTGGGTTTTATTTAGATTGCCCAGTTAAAATCTCAGTGTCTAGATTGATTAGGCACCAGAATTCTGCTCTTGTCAAGGAAACTTGACCAATTGCCCTTAATTTTGGGGACTGGGTTACCTTCTTAGCTATAGCTATCACTGACTCCAATCAGAGAACCTTCTTGACAAAGCAGTTAGTCTTGAGTTAGTTCTTTAACTCTCCAAACTGATAGGATGATGATTTGGGGAGGAAGGAGGGAGACTTGGAGTAAAACATGCTGTCTCGGAGCTCTAATATGTGGGTAATACTAAGAGAAACCAGAATAAGTTCCTTTGAAGATTCTCCTCCCTGGGAGCTGTGTCAAAATTAATGCTTAGAAATCTGAACATGCTCACGGTGTTAATTTCCACGTAACTTGCCTAAAAGTGGAGATAGGCTTCAGTGAAAAAGTTTTTTCAAAACACTAACAATGTCATTGAGCAAATCCTAAGGATATGAATATTAGAAATACATAAAAGTGAGGGCCTTTGACTGACCATCCCTCTGGTATCTGTCTATTGACTAGATGGAACTACATGTGTTAGACCAGCAGCGATTATGTTTAGATAAGCAACCCAAAGCATAGTGTCGAAGCACTGTAGCATGCTCCCCTTGTCTCTAGTTTTTGGGTATTAAACACTATGTTTGAAGCTATTTTTGTTCTGAGAGAGTATAGTGTGTCTAGGTTGCGGCTAGGAATTAACTAGCCTAGAGCACTCCAAAGGGATTTTAAGGCATGGTAGAAAAAGCAGTTGACAACAAGGTGCATCACCAGTATTTTCCTTTCTCTGCTATCACTGCCCATCTTGCTGTGTCCACTGAAATTGGACAGTAGAGTTGGGGAGTTAGGCTGGTTTAGTAGCCACTTCTGCTGCTGCCTATGGTCAATCTTGATCCAGTCAGTTCAGAATATCCAATAATAGGATTGGCAAAAGTAGACATTGCATTCTGTGTCCCTTTTTTCTAGGGTGTATTCAGTACCAACCATGGGGTCACCTGGACTGAGATTTCAGAATCTGTAGAGCAGTCTGTCTGCATCCTTTGGAGATGTCTAGCCATCAGTACTGGATTGAATTCAGAGGGTTAGATGGCCTTTTAAGAATATGATATCTCCATTTTAAAAGTAATGTGATATCAGTATTTGAGAGGAAAGTTATCGGCTTATTGCTTGCCATGAATGACGGTCTTAGAGGCACCCGTTTGTATTATATATATGTTAATAAGTGGACATTTAGTTCATTCACCTGTTGTATTTTGTTATATATCTGTGTCATGATTTATGTAGTCCCTCATTGATGGATGTTTAAATTATTTCAAGTTTTTGCCATTATAAACAATGATGTAATGGATATCTTTGTGTATGTCTCCTTGTGCATATGTGTGAGTTTCTCTGGGGCAGTGCTTATTAAACATTTTCACGTCACACTGATGATATGTAAAAGATATTTTTACTGCCCATATTATCGCCTGGGAAGTGGTGGTATCTGGTAAAGCTACAGAGATCTTTATAGTAGTGTGTTGCAAATAAAATCTTATGCTCTAAAAAAGGGGCTGACAAACTGTGGTCCTCAGCCAAATTCAGCCCGCCACCTATTTTTGTAAATAAAGTTTTGCTAGAACACAGCCATGCCCATTTGTTAACATATTGTCTGAGACTGCTTTCGTACTGCAGTGGCAGAGCTGAATAGCTGCAACAGAGACCATATGGCTCACTAAGCCTGAAATATTTACTATCTGGCCTTTTACCAAAAAAAAAAAATTTTTTTTGCTGACTCCTACTCTAAAATAATAATTACCAAACAAATGTAGTTTCAACCATTGTAAATTTGTGAATAGGTTTTTTGTGTGTAGTCTTTTTCATGCACTTATTAATTTGAGATAAAATTAATTTGTGGTGAAAGAAATAGATCTTAAGTGTATAATTCAATGAGTTTTGGTAATGTAACCAACATTCCTGTCTCTTCAAGTCTTTTACTAATTTTTAAAATTGGGTTGTTTGTCTTTTTATTTTTAATTTTTAGCAGGTGTGTGTGTGTTCTGGATACAAGTTCTTTATCAGAAATATGATTTGTAAATGTTTTCTTTCAGTCTGTGGCTTACCTTTTCATTTTCTTAGTGTCTTTTGAAGATCAAAAATTTTTAATTTTGCTAAAGTTTAGTTTATTGATTTTTTTTCTGTCACTATACAAGTTAGTGCTTTTTGTCTTCTAAGCAATCTTTGCCTATTGTAAGGTTGCAAAGATATCTTTTTATGTTTTCTTCTAGAAGCTTTGTAGTTTTAGCTTTTACATTTATGTCTATGACCCCTCTCATATTAATTTTTGTGTATAATGTGAGGTAAGTTTGAGGTTCATTGTTTTCCATATGTTTATCCAGTTGTTCCAGCCTTATCTGTTGAAAAACTTACCTTTCCCTATTGAGCTGTCTTGGTGCCTTTGTCAAAAATCATTTGACAATGTATAGGTCTATTTCTGGTCTCTGTTCTGTTCAACTGCTCTATTTCTGTCTATCCTTACACCTTAAATCTTTATCTATCATACATGTTGCAGCATATTGATTGGAAAGCTGTACATATGCCTAGAAGTGGTATTGCTAGGTCATAGTAGAGTATACGTAGCTTTAACTTGTCTACATGTGTCTAATCCCTCTGTGGGAAAATTATTTCAGTAGTCTTATAACTACCCCCTCTGCTTTCAGCATCTCTCTCCTTTTAATCCATTCTCCACACTGCCATCAGAATGATATGTCCAAAATCAAATATGGCCTCGTTTCTTAAAATCTTCCCTGGCTGCTCAGTGTCTAGAGAGGTTATGTATGAACTCCGTACTTAGAATAGTATAGGAAATAAGCCCCTCCTCATATACTGTCCACTTCTCAAAATGTGCCCAGTACTTCTGATCTCACTAGTCCAACTAAGATTTATTCCTTGAAAGTTCTGTGCACTTTTATTTCTATACTGGGAACATGTTCCTTCTTTCTAGAATGTCTTTCCTCCATTTCATGCTGTGAAATCCTGTATCTTTTAGTATCATTTCTTTTATTGTATTTCTCTCCAATTAGCCCCATGTTCTCACTTATAAATATTTTATACTTAAATAGTTTGTTTACATGTCTTTTTGACTATATTGTGAGTTCTTTGAGAAGCTCGTCTGATTTATTTTGGTCTCCTTTTTGCCTAATAGTACTGGCCAGTAGTTGTTACTCAGTTTTTGGTTTTTTTTTTTTTTTAAATTAAATTGCCTCTAAGTAAAATTATCCTTGAAAATTATTAATCTTCATTTCCATCTCTATCAAATAAAGGAAATGTAGCCTAATGTATGTGATTCACAGGTTTCCAATGAGGAGCAAATGAGGCAATAGGCATGGAAATGGTTGGAAAATGTTATAAAAATATGATGGCCTTATTGTTGCTTATAACAAAATTCCAATAGAATTAACCCTCTTGGTATCTTATAAGTTTTATTATGATAGAATTTCACCTTCACATATTTGTATGAATTAAAATAATCAAATATTAAAATTTTTATCTCTATTTTCAGTAAAACTGAAAATAACTAAGTTAAAAAATACTTAATACTGAAAAATACTATATTAAAAAGCAGCTAAGTTTGAAAGTACTTTATGGACTAAATAAGTCATTTTCCTATAAAAATTTCAGCTATATGTGTGTATGTCTGTCTCTGGATATCTTTGATTCAGTAAACATGTATCAAATACTTTCTCAGTTCAGGCGTTATGAAAGTAATATTATATACAGCAGTAGCTAACATTTAGTGAAACTTTCTATCTAACAGTGCTTAAGAACTTTGCATATGTTATCTCATTTAATAGTCACAATAAATCTATATGGTAGGTGCTATCTTTATCTACATTTTATATAGGTAAATAATTTGCCAGAGGTAATGAGAAACCCACAGTCTGACTTCAGAACCTGATCTTTAAACATTATGCTCAGAGATTGGCAAACCATAGCTCCCAAAGCCTGGGGTTAGCTCTATTTTTAAGGGATTGTTTTCAAAAAAGGAAGAAGAATATGTGATAGAGATGTATGTGGCCTTGAAAGCACAAAATATTTACTATCTGGCCCTTTACAGAAAAAGTTTGCCAATCTCTGTATACGGCCATGCATCACTTAACGACGGGGATACGTTCTGAGAAACGTGTTGTTGATTTATCGTTGTGCGAACATCGTAGAGTCTACTTACACAAACCTAGATAGTATAGCCGACTTCACACCTAGGCTGTATGGCACTGATCTTATGGGACCACCATCACATATGTGTTCTGTTGGTGACCGACACGTCGTCGTCAGGCGGTACATGACTGTAGGTGATTAAGACAGAGTCCTTGTTCTCAGGAAGCTCCCAATCTAAATAGTGGATTAACACAAACATTTTAAAAATCTGTTTTGTGAGGCAAAATGTGGTTAGTGATGTTATAAAGATATAAACAAGAACCCCTAAGGAATTGGGAAGTACAGTCCTTCTAGCCAGAAAAATGAGAAGAAATGGCATTTGAACTGGTCTTTAAAAAGTTGTAAATGACCAGAAATCTTCGATGTAGAAATCTGCACTTGGGAGTGCATGATGGGCAATGATAAAAATGCTTGTGTGCCCATCGTATCTTGCTTAGAGTAGTGCCGACGACGTTATCACAACTCTTGGGCGTTATTTTTTCTTCTGTCTCTGATTTGCTGAATTATATGGAAGAGAGCATTAACCATCTTCATCTCACTTTATCCTTTAGTAGAAAGTGACTTAAAAATTGATCTGACAGTTAATTATGTTGCATTTCTCAAGGGACTCCAAAACAAATCTGATTGAGGTTGCTTAGGTAGAAGTATTTTTTTCTGCTCTAAAAGTATGAAAATGATAGTGCTTTAGTTAAATAAACCTTCATTTTGTATTCATTCTTAACTGTCATTGAGTAGGCGAAACTGAAAACCGATGTTTACATTTAGAATAATTGCATTTTTTGTTATAGATTTCTTATTTTCAGGAATTCAACGTGTAATTTTATAACACATTAGCAATGTTATAGGAAAAACAGTAAATAAATGCAGCTATGCTTTTGAAGAATGTCAGCAAAAGTAGTCAAGTTAATATAGAATTGCTTGTTAGGAAATTTTTTAATTGATTTGTGGAAATGACATAGGATTGGCATTGTTATCATTACTCAACTCTTCATTGTAAACAGTCATTTGAACAATATTCCAAACACCAAAAATAAAGGCAGAGAAGGCGTTAAGATTCCCTAATTCTGTAGTTTGTACAGCCCAGCATCCATTGTGTGAGTAATAAATGTTAGGTCTATATACATGACATTTTTAAAAATCTGATAATAGCTTCAAGCTACTTCTTTTTCTGAATATCATTAATATTAATATGTAATTATTGAATTAATTAGTGTACATATGGACAAATCACTGTTCCCTGGTCTGCTGTAGATATAGAATTTAAATTAAATGAAATCTCTTCTTTGAACATTTTTCTTAGCCTGAAAAGAAATATACATTAGTGGTAAATAGCAGTTTTGGTTTCTGTGTTCTATGTTGGTGCAGATATTTTGTTTGGAATTGATTTTATATAAAAATGTATATTTGATGGCATTTTCAGTTAACAAGAAGACGAATTAACACATTTTACTATAAGAACTGTAATATACCCATAACTATTTACTTATACATATTGCTCTCTGTTTTAGTAGTGGAATTATCTATGTAATTGAGTGAAAACAGGAGTAGCCACAGATGCATAAGAAAACACTTCTATAAATTAATGCATTTGGCATATCATTTCTTAAAGACTGCCTTGCAGTTCTGTCTCATTGAAATGAATTGCCTGGGTCTTTAGAGTATGCTGAGCATATTAAAGAAAAAGAAGAGAAAAGAATCATTTGGATAAGATTTGAATGAAGTCTTTGCATTGTGGCTAACAAATGGTGTGAATTGTCCATCTAGCCATGTCATTCTTTAAAAACTAGGGGGAAAGAAATGGTTCCACAGCTATATTTTGATGGAATTATCTATTGTCAAGGGCAAACTAACATTTTAAAGCTATTGCTTTTTTAGTAAAACATAATATGTTGTTATCCAGTTGTATCTTTAATTAGTTGAATTTAAATTAATCAAATGCTGTTTTGTATCAGGGAACACATGTAAGAGATACTAACAGAACAAGACTGTTCAGTTTGTGGATTTTTTTAAACGTCGTTGCTCTTTCTCTTGGCCTTCCTCCTGTCTGTAGGCTAGAGACTGCTAGAAATAAGGAGAAGGTAAAAGCTCAGACTTTTTTATTTTTCCTTACTTGTCATTTTATAATCTCTTTTGTCATTCAAATGTGAGACAACACATTTTTGTGATCTGTTACCCAATTTTCCAATTCGAAAAAGAGATTTGGACACCTTTTTCCCTCGCAGCACTAAATGAAAGAATTCACTTCCTCAGTGGCCGTTGCATAGAACTGTAGGAGTGACACAGTCAGCTCTGCCCTAAATTAGTTAAAAGAGATGTAATCGTAGATCATTTAAAATGGTAGATAGTCAAAAAGTCACTGTTCCTTCACTTTAAATAGTTTTATTCCATGCTGTGGTAACTTAACCCCAGAGTACGGAAATGATATGCCAAGAGGCCGTAGTCCACCATGTGAGTAAGACATACCTCAAGAAATAGAGAGCTTTTGTGTTTTTGTTGCATGACGTTGAACAGCTGTAGCCACCCAGGAGCTTGCCCTGTTTGGCAGCTGGCTTTATTTAGCATTTTAAAAATTGCATGCTATTTGCCTCTGGTGCCTGGCATTCTTCAATTAAAATTTTAAATATATTCTTATCATCCCCAACATAAAGGTCTCTAACACAGTCCCAAATCTAGCCTGAGACATCTGTCCTTGAACCCAGTTTTTTAAAAAAGTTCAATATGAAATAAATCTGTGCCGTGTCATGCTAGAATGAAGGGAAGCACACATTACTATAACGGAACCTGATCAAGCTGCTTAGACAGGCTTGACTGAATGGTTGAAGCTTATTAATGGATATATGAGATATTATTACATCAAAGGCATTTCAGTAAAAGATTAATGTTGTTAATTTTAAGAGTTGTTTTTGTTTTGTTAATAGGGAAAGGGGCTCAATTACATGTTGCTTTGATTTCTCTTAAGCCTTAAAATTCCATCAGTTAGCAAAGAGTAGGAAACTGTTATGTATGAGGACAAATTTTATGTACCTGTTTGCCATAAAAGAGGACTTTGGAAATTTTTTTTTTTTGCAATATGTTTCCACTTACATCAAATTATAGCCTTCATATCAATATTGACCAGAAGATTCTTAGAATTGTGAACTTGAAAACATCTACACTGAACTAGAAATTAAATACATTCAGATAGAACAAGTTTCTTCCCAGGGGAGAGGTTTCAGGTAACCTGTGACTCATACTTTATTGAATTTCAGCTGTTTCTCCATATAGCCTTACAGTTGGGCTGAAAAAGCTTTTGATTTAATAGAACACTCTCTGTGTGTGTCTAATTTGTGATAAGTTTTGCCTTTGTTAGTCGGTTAGAGGTTTCATTGAAACCTTTCCAGGCCTAACTCCCTCTTCAGTCAGAGGAAACACTTTATCTTTCCCATCATTAATGATTTTTAGCAGTTTCTATGGTATCATTTTTTTTAAAAGAGCTTTCCTCATTTATTCTCTCCAGAAAACAACCCTGAGGGGAGGTAGTATGATTTTTAATTAATATAGGGCAAGAAAGAAGGATTAGAAATTGTGTTAACTGGACAATAGTGTCAGAGATCAGAATTTGCTGGATTTAATTTCATCAGGATCATATTGTCGTTCTGTTAATGCCAAATGTATTCATTGCATTTGGCATAATAATTATTATTATTATTTATATAATTGGCACTTGAGCTAATGTCTGTTGCCAATCTTTTTTTTCAGTCTTCTTCTCTGAAAAGCCCCCCAGTATATAGTCGTATATTCTAGTTGTAAATGCCTATGGGTGTGCTATGTAGGACGCCGCCTCAGTATGGTGTGATGAGCAGTGCCATGTCAGCGCCCAGGATCCAAACCAGCGAGACCCTGGGCTGCTGAAGCTGAGCGTGCAAACTTAACTACTCAGCCATGGAGTCAGCCCCTTGGCATAATTATTTTTAAATAAATTTTTAAAGTATAAAGCAATGAACACTTATAGCTGAAAAGCCCAGCAAGTGTAGAAAATATAACAAAGAAAATACAAATACTACTTAAATATATGGGTGTTTAAGTGTATTCTTTTTTGAATGCATGTATTTTTTAAATTAATAGATTATTTCTTAGAGCAGTTCTAGATTTACAGAAAAATTTATTAGAAAGTTCTCATATACTCCTTCCTTTTCCTCTTCTCCTCCCCGGCATGGCCCAGTCCCTCTATTAATATTTGCATGTGTGTTATGTTTGTTACAATCAGTGAACCAATATTGATACATTATTATTAACTACAGTCCATAGTTTACATTAGGGGTCAGTCTTTGTATAATGTAGTTCTATGAGTTTTCCCAAATGCGTAATGTCATGTATCCACCATTATATAATCATACAGAATAGATTCACTGCCTTACAACTTCCCTGTGTTCTACCTGTTCACCCTTCCTCTCTCCCCCCATTCTCTGGCAATCAGTGCTTCCTGTCTCTATAATTTTGCTTTTTCCAAAGTGTTATGTAGTTGGAATCATACATTATGAAGTCTTTTCTGAGTGACTGTTTTTTTTAAAAAGTCCCTCTATGTCTTTTTGTGGCTTCACAGCTCATTTCTTTTTATCGCTGAATGATATTGAGTTGTATGGATGTACCATAGTTTGTTTTTCATTCACCTATTGAAGGACATCCTGGTTGCTTTCAATTTTTGGCAATTATGAATAAAACTGCTATAAACATTCATGTGCAAGTTTTTGTGTGGGCATAAGTTTTCAACTCCTTAGGGTAAATACCTAAGAGAGGAATTGCTGGGTTGTATGGTAAGACTATGTTTAGCTTTGTAAGAAACAGCCAAACTGTCTTTCAAAGTGGCCGTCTTAGTCTGCTTGGGTTGCTATAACAAAGTACCATAGACTGAGTGGTTTAAACAACAGACATTATTTTTCACAGTTCTTGAGGCTGGAAAGTCCAAAATCAGAGTGCCAGCAAATTCAGTTCTTGGTGAGGGCCCTTCCTGTCTTATAGACAGCCACCTTCTTGCTATATCCTCACATGATAGAGTGAGGAAGCTCTAATGTCTCCTCCTCTTTTTATAAGGGCACTAATCCCATCATGGAGGCCCCACCCTCATGACTTCATCTAAACCTAATCACCTCCCAAAGGCTCCACCTCCTAATACCATGACATTGGGGGTTAGGGCTTTAACATGTGAATTTTGGGTGGACACAAATGTTCAGTCCATAACAGTGGCTATACCATTTTGCTTGATTTTATTTTGTTTGATTTAAACATCTGTCCATTTGTTCATTCATTTTCTTTCTTTCTCTTTCTCTCTTTTCTTTACTTCCTTCCTACCTACTCACTAATATAAATGGTAGTGTGTTTTTAATTTCAAATTCCAATTGCTTATTGGTAACATATAAGAAAGTCATTGACTCTTGTATGTTAACCTTATATCTGGCAACTTTGGTGTAGTTGTTTATTAGTTCCAGTAT
Source organism: Equus quagga (assembly GCF_021613505.1). Taxonomy (NCBI): domain Eukaryota; kingdom Metazoa; phylum Chordata; class Mammalia; order Perissodactyla; family Equidae; genus Equus; species Equus quagga. The sequence goes on from NC_060286.1 coordinate 11,352,133, forward strand.
TTCTTTTGTTGATTCCTTGGGATTTTCTACACAGATGATCATGTCATCTGTGAATAAATATAGTTTTATGTTTTTCTTCCCAATTAATATACATTTTTTTCCCTTTTCTTGTCTTATTGCATTAGCTAGGATTTCCAGTTCAGTGTTGCATAGGCATGGTGAGGGGGGGACATCCTTGCCTTGTTCTTGATCTCAGCAAAAAGACATCAAGTTTCTCACCATTATCTATGATGTTAGGTATAGGTTGTTTTTAGATGTTCTTTGTCAAGTTGAGGAAATTCCCCTTGCTGAGAGTTTCTATCATGAATGGGTGTTGGATTTTGTGGAATATTTTTTCTGGATCTTTTGATATTATCATATGATTTTTCTTTTTTAGCCTGTTGCTGTGATGGATTACATTAATTGATTTTCAAATGTTGAACCAGCCTCAACTAACCTTCTTCCTCCTCTTATCTTTTTCTTGTTTCTGTGGTATATCTACCTTTTATCTCCAGACTGCAAGGAAAAGAAAAAATAGTTTGTTGGTACACAAAGAAAAAGCATGCTTTAGAACCACAATGTAATGTAGTCCTCTTATCTTGTATATGTTGTTTCCTGTGCATTGAAACGTAAGAAGGGCATTTTGGGTCATATCACTGATTCATCCAGTTCTAGACTCTGATTTAACAGTAGTTCTCAGTGACATATTAAAGGAGATATAGTTGCCATCCATGATGTCAAGGTCTGAATATTCATATTTTCTCTCAAACATATCATTTCTGGCTTTTATCTTCTCTTGGGATAATGAGTTCTGTAAGAATTCTACCTGTTGTATAAAATTAGGCTGTATTTTATTTATTCTTAAAATACTTCTTTCGAGCACCAGTGAAAGGTGCCTAATTCTAAGATTTGGTAGAACTCATTCTTGAACACTTTGTCTCAATCTTTCATGGTTTTATAGGCTTTGAACATATAGCCTATCAACTTTCATCTTTTCAGATAGAAGAGAATCATCCTGTTGTCATTTGGAACATCCCTGTCCTCTCAAATAATAGTATTTCTCTTTATTCTTGAGATGTAGGTAGTTGAACTGCACAAATTTATTCATATATAAACACCACTGTGATTGTCCCCATTCGTATATGTTCAGTTTAGTAATCTGTTGAACTGACTGAAAAGTTACTTTGTATCACCTCTAAAATTTCTTTCTCTGATCTTTTTTAATCTTTTATAAATTCCACTGACATGAATAAAGTTAATCATTATAATAATCAAGGCTAAAACTTGTTTCTAGAAATATAAAATATTTGTATTTATTTTGTGATTCCTTTTGAATATCATCAGTTGTTGTATCCTGAATTTTGGATCATATCATCAAGTGTAGATGCTTCCATTTATAAGATCCTTGTGAATAAATTGAAATTTGTTTATTTTTATTTATTCCTAAATTTACCACTTAAATTATAGAAGGAAACATTTTTTAAGGATAGAAATATTTTAGATTGCAAAATAGTTTTGCTTTACTGTTTAATAGTTGCAAATAAGTATATAAATAGATAAGGAAGAGTGAAACCACAAGTTTAATAAATCTCTTTATGGTAACTTTGCTTCCAGATTCTTTTTTCTTAAGTAGGCTATTTCTCCTTCATGGAAAGCTTATTATATGACTTGTTAGGAAGTAAGACTGTCATAGTTTGGCTAATTCACATTCTCTTTTTACAATCAAATTGTGAAAGTATTAACTCTTAACCATGAGCTTTAAATTGACTAGAAAGCACCCAAATTATTTTATATAAATAATTTAAATTTTGTATAAGCTGTCTTTAGCTATTACTTTTGTTTCTTCAAGGGTCCCAGTATGAACCCAAAATGACACTGAATGAAATTGTTTTTTAAGCCACAATTCACATCTGCTAATTGCTTTACATGGGTACACATGATCAGTGTTTGAAGTTTATGTCCTTTACTTAATATTAAATTCCTAGATCTGGTGCACACTGTAGAGAGAGATCTGGACCATTGGGGTTACCTTACATCTCCCTTTGTGTTGCTACCTAAACTGATACCTGGAGCCCCGCCCCTCCCTCTTTTTTTTTTATTGCATGAGGAATCACTTTGGCTTTCTCTGAAATTTTAAGATAATGAAGTAGGGATGGAGTAAGACTTCAAACTCTGGAATCGGCATGACTGGATTCAACGCCTGTCAGCTGGGTAACCTTGAGCAAGTTAATTAACTTCCTCTATAAAAGGGTAATAAGAGACAACTCACCTCATAAAGACTGGATTAATTGGGATAATGTATGGAAAATGTTTAGTGTAGTACCTGCCATGTAGTTGGTGTTCAATAAATGTTAGCTCTTAATTCAAGTTGCTGATAGAGAGCTGGGGTAGGGAGGGGGTGGATGCAGGAGCTATTTAGAAGTGGCTTTTAGCATGAGTCTTTGAGATGGAGTAAAGCACACGGAAAGAACAGACTCTGGACCCTCATCCCTATCAGAATCTTATGACTTGAGGTGAAGATAGGATTATAATAAAATGGTAGCCTCTGATTTGGAGATCTACCCGGTAAGACTTTGTGGCCTGTTGATAGATAATTATCTACAAATTGAAAAATATGTTGCATATGATGAGAAAGAGTAAATAACCTTCTTGGCAAGGGAGTGACAGAAGTATTCCTTTGCAAATTCTAGTCCAGGTTCCAAATAAGGTTGTGGTGGTACTGTCCCTGTTTTAAGCATAAAAGAAAAATTTCGTGGGAACCATAGCTTGAAGTATCACGTCTGTACAAAGTATTATCGTTTTTAAGCAGTTAACAAGCAAAAGACTCCTTCTCACCGTCTCAGACATCTCCTCTTTGCTCTCTTTGCAACATTTATCTTCCTCTTTCCTCCCCTTTTTATGCTCCAGTAGTTAAGGTTTCATGCCTTTTGCTCGTAGTTCTTTATCTTCGTTTATGGATATCCCCTCCTCTTCCCCCAGTTAAACCAAAAAAGGGTAAAATGTAGCCACTTTTTGAGTAATGTCTTTACAGTGTTTATCTCAGCTATGCTGAGAAGCTATAGATTATAAAGTATTAGCTCTTTTTCTAGAGATGTACCACAACTCAGAAGAAGAGAAAGGGAGGATCAGGTGATTTATACCAGATTGGTAGCAGCAGTGACAGCAGGAGCTGTGGCTTGACACATAAAGCCAGACCCCACCCCCATCTTTCTTCCACAGTGAAAGCAGAGGCAGCTGGGAAAGAAGGCATATTCTGCAGTCTGAGATGGTAGTGGTAGCAAGAGTTAAAGATGGGAACGACGGCAGAGTGACTCTTGGAGCTGCTGGTCCTTTATGGATCAGTCTAGCATACAATATGAGGGAGATTTGCTGCTCCAATCCCTATTTCAGTAGGTCAAGATGTTTGTCTGTTTTCTCAGCAATTTGTATGGTGCCATAGCACAGCACTACACCTGATTAAGTTTTCCTCTCTCCTTACATCCCACAAAAGTCGTAACTCTTTTGATATTTCCTTCTTCCAACATGCCTCTATTTTCATTTTCTTCTCTCATGATATAGTCAGGATATCTAGTTATAATTCTTGTATCTTAGGGCGTAAGGATTGACCTTTACCCTATCATCAGGTAACTCAAGTTAGGCCTTCCTGATTTAACATAATTGGATGATAACTTAGCAAAAAAAATTATAAGCAGCTGTAAATCCAACATGAAACATCACATTCCTAACTCTCCAACTATGTGCCAATCACAGAGGCAGCTATAAAATTCCCCCAAGGCAAAAGGGAGCGCAGCTTGCCACTGACAGCTCTGTCCTGTGAGATCCTGACAGCACATGCACCTGTCACCTCTTTCAGGAATTCTCATGGAATGAAAGGCTGTTATTACCTTGAGGTCCTTCTACCTGGCTATTTCTTTCAAGGAGACAAGACATGATGAAGGAATAAGAGGAATATTAGATGAAATTGTGATTTTTTTTGTGAGAATGGGGGAAAGAGAGATTGAGGTTTGGCTCTTTAGTAAATTGATAAAATTAAGCCTTGTCCTTGTTTTTACTGCTTTCCATTCGTCTAATCTCTTGTTTCTTGCGAATAAGTGAGGCTACTAGGATTCTTTGGGATCCTTTCAGTTGGAAGGAGGTTCTAAGTTAGGAGAAAGTACTAAATTATTAAAAAACAAACAAAAAATTCCCTCAAACCTGTCGCCATAGAGTTATAGGGCCTATGCTGTCTGAATCATCAGAGAAACTGTTGGCAGTGTCTCCTTGATGTGCAAGCTGTTTGTGGACTGTCTGGAACCTCTTGGCAAAGTAACTTATATATGTATATAAAAATTAAATGACTAAATTTGTTTCATAAACATTAAGAGTGACTGCAGGGAGCCTTCTGTTCAGTTTCATGAAGCAAGCAAATTTCTTTGGTCTTTTTTTTCTTATGACACTGTCCTGCCTGCCTTATCCTGAACTGCATAATTCACTATGATATTACATGTTTTCCTTTAGCCACTCTTTTAGCCCCCATCCAGGGTTAAGTCTGTCAGAATATCATTGAGGTCAATGAACCATGAGTCTAGTTGCCTTTGCAAGGCATTTCTGTTCCTAGTGAAAGCAGCAAGCACCTTATAAGAATGCCTCACAATCAATCCCATAGTGTGATATGCTAATTCTTCAGAATGTTGCTAACACTGCACTGTGTTTCATATGATTGAATTTAGAACTTTTCACTGAATTGGTTGAAGGCTTCAGACTGGCAGTAATAACAGTCTGAGTTGTTGCTAAAGTAGAGCAGTGATAGAATTCATATGGCAGGCGACAGTGGCTCATTCAAGTTCAAGAAGAGATCTCTATCAGCCGCAGTGGTTGAAAAGCAAAAGGAAAGTAGCCCAGATGTTCACTTCTTAGTAGTATATCTTTCCTCAGTATTTTAAATGAGAACAGAGTTCAGTCATTAAATGAGGATGTAGATGTTAATATCATCATCGGTTAAAATCCCAAAGAACAGACATCACACATTTATGTGATTTTTTTTTTAAACGGCTGTCTTTTGTGTTCAAGTAAAATCAAGAAAGCGCCCCCCCATGCCTCTGGAGGTCTCACGACAACTAGTTAGCTTTCAGTCTTGATCTCCTTTTACTCTTTCCTCCTCTAACAAGTCTCAGAGAGTTTAGTAAGAATTTAATGAGAGTCATATTTGGCCACACAGTTTTAAAGAGTATATAAATCCCAGAAGTCCAGATAGTCTTTGTGGATATAATTTAAGCATACAAATTCCTTGCTGGAATGTAAGCAGGAAGTACTACTAGTTTATACAACTTAGCGCTATTCTGTGCTGTCCCTATAGGACAGAATTTTAGTCAAGTCAAGTTAGTGATGATAGAATGTCATAACTTTCAGATAGCTCCGAGTCGCTGCTCTTCAGTTTGAACATTTGTTGCATATTTTGAAAAGATAAAAAAACTGCTTGTTATTCTATTGCCTGTGGTAAACAGTATGAATAAGATTTACTTTGGGTGTATATCTTCTATCTCCTTATATCTCGTATGTTTGGGAGTATATCTTTGGCTCATTGAAATGGGGCACTTTGATATATTTTTTCAGGGAATAGGATGTATTGGCAAGTAATCTCTTCCTGGACCGTACTGTAGCCAACTTTTTGAGAATTCCTCAGCAGAACTGATCCCAGGATAAAGAACTAACATTTTTTGAGAATTAGTATGTGTCAGGCATTATCCTCAGCTTTCTTCATGCAATGCCTCATCCTTAAAATAATGTGATGAGTAAGAATCCCATTTTGCAGATGAGTAAGGTGCTATTATTAATGCCACTTTCCAGAAGAATAAACTGGGGTGAAGTTAAATATAACTTATCCAAGGTTACACAACTCTTAAGTGATAGAGGATTTGAACTCTAGTTTTTGTGATTCCAAAGCCCATACTCCTAATCACCAAGTGCTACAGTCAAGGTACCGCATAAATAGGCATTTGCCTTACTATATTTTATCTGATGTCTCGCCCTTCTCCAGCCTCAAATAGGGCCACAAGTCCCAGCAGTTGGCAAGTCTTTGGAATGGGTATTGTGTGTGATGGCACCTAGCAGCTATAACCATTCAAAGCTACCCTTAGAAAGGGAATTAAAACCTCCTTCTACCCCTCTGTACCTGTTTTTGGGAAGTCCGGACCTACGTGCATATTGAGGAAAACCTGTTTAAGAGGCTTGATTTCAGAAAGCAGACAGCTTTTCTGGTTCACTGAAAAGTTACTGATAATCCCCTCCCCTCCTCAAGTGACATTTAAGTTCCAGATACTGATGTCTTACTGGAGATTCTTCTCAACTGGCAACCCAATTCCAAACCTCTTTGCTTTGACCGTTCTGAGCTTTATGACTTCTGTCTTCAAGACAGTTCTTCCTCCTGAGTTCTGCTTCTCTCACAAGTCATGGTGATAACAGTTGCTAAGTAGCAAGTGAAGAAAGAAGGCAGTAAGTGGAGAAGAAGTTTTATGAACTGGGACCAAAAATCTTTTCCACCCTTGAAACATTTTTCGTTATAGCAGAACCTTTTCATTCGTGGTGGATGTTAAGCTTCTCAAGCCCTTTCTGTTGAGTCTGCTGAAGACTAATAATTCTGATTGACTAGCTCCAGGGCTAGTGTCTCTGTCATATGTCACATAAAATGAGGAGAGAGTAAAGCTATTAAATAGGGCTGTTATGAATTGATTAGGAGGGAAGAGGGCTTCTCCAGAGGTACTTGCCTGCAGCTGTGGAGATCTTCCCTTTTAAAGAGCTATCTGTGCTCCTAGCAGAGGGCTATATGTGTACTAACAAGCCTTTTGGGTCTTATCTGCCGTTAGCAAAGAGAGTGACCTTGTGAAACATGATTATCAACAAGAAGAGGTAGTCTTGACAATGAGTCTCTGAAATAATTAGGTAATGACCATATCAATACAGTTGAACTGGGCTGTCAGTTGTGTAATGCCTGGGCTAGTTTGCACTGATTCTCTACAAATGAATAGTGCTGACTTATGTATAACTTATACGTATAAAACATCTCTTGCTGGAAGGTTGATGCAGTGCATTTTTTAATAAGACTAAAGTCTTAGTAGAATGTCAGGGCACTCTTGATTGATTTAAGGGACCGTACTTAAATGCTTTAAGAAAAAAAGTGAGTTATAGAAAGCAGAATGTAATATAAGTAATGGAGTAAACACTGGAGTCTGATCCTGGCCCTTTTATTAGCTATAGTACCTTTGAGAAGTTCAGTTAACCCCTCTTAGTCTGTTTCCTCTGTAAAAATGAGAGGGTATAAATAAATCTGTGTTTCCCAAATTCTGAAACCTACTACAGATTACTAGAGATGATTTTTGGTGGCATATGAGATAATTTCGAACAGTTTTCTGATAAAACAGTAACCATTGAGTCACATAGTTGAGAAAGTTATTCCTTTTTCAGTCTTTCTGATTATGTCAAAGACAAAGTCTCAGTTTGGTATCAAGATCTCTTTAATAGTTCTTTAGCACTGGGTAATTGCTTGGGGGTGGAGGTAGGCAGGGGCAGGTACTGTCATCCTCCATTCCTCAAGAGATGCTATAGAAGGGAAATCAGCTCCATTCCTTAGAAGGAAAAAGTACAGAAATACTTTCTTGCTCTTGCTGTCTACTTCATTTCCCTTCCACTTGGAGGGAAAGTAGTGAGTTATACACAGCCGGTGAATTTGGAGGAGGAAGCATATGAAGCACAACTCATTCTAGCTTCTCTCATGGTGTGGCCCATCCTCAACAGGCGTGCTTCCCCTGCTCCACTATGCGGTAGGCCTTGGTTGACAAACTCTGCTTAGGGCTGGGTAGGAACCATTAGGAAACCAGTGAGACCATGAATCCAAACACAAAACCACGTTCTCCCATTCATACTTACTGGGAATCAAGCTGATGTTTTGGTTGCCGTTTTATTCGTCTCACTGTTTCTCATTTGATTTCAAACTCATAGGAGATGTAAAAGGAAAAACAATTATCACTCCTTAAAACCTGAGAATCTCCTTTTTTAATAGAAATCTAGCTTGAGCTGAGAGCCCTTCATAAGCAATGTTATCTATATAGAGTTTAATAACATGGTTGTGTTTTCAGTGAAGTTGTATTTCTAGTTTCCATCTATAAAATAAATTTATGTTTTAAAAAGTGAACTTTTTAAACATTAAATAGTACAGATGGTACATGGATATGGTAAAAATTATAAAGGTGGTACACAAATGACTGAAGTTTAGAAAACACTGAGTAAGATTATCTCTAGGGTCTGTTCCAGATTTAAATTCTTTTGAATGTATATTCCAGTAGAATAAAAAAAGGTTACATGGTAAACCAAGTAAAAGAAGGGGCCTTCTAACATAGCATGTACTATGTTATTTTTGAAATGTATCATTACTGAGGAAGCTAAACTTTTGTTCTATGCCAATTTGTTTATTTATAAATGTGAATACCTTCTTAATATTTTGCTAAGCAGTTGAGTATTGATATCTTTTTGATAGCATGTTAGTGATGATGTTTTGTTTATGTTTTTTACTGAAAGCAGTCTGGTTCTGGGTGAGGTTTTTGAACTAGAAATCTCGGAAGACGAGAACCATATCATCACTGTCTGCTCTACCTGGTACAGTGTTGGGCATACTAATGTTCGATAAATATTTGAACAAGTGAATGAGTGAAGGAATGAACGAAGAACAACAAAAATAAACTGAGTTCTCTGTCTTAAAGGTATAGGCCTAGTTTTCATTTCTTTCTGAAAGCTGACAGTAGGGCTGGCTGTAAGGAAGTCGGGGCCTTGGGGCAACCAGACGGTAATCCTTTCATATAAGTGAAATTTGGAGCTAATTTCAGGGAACATTTAGAATAACATTGTTAGGAAGAAATCTCAAAAGGAAGGTAGCTTTCCTAATTTTGCTTTCGTTTATGGTTATATATCAGAGGTTAGGATCTTCCTTTCTTTCCAAGCTCTTTGTTTTTTATAAAAAAAGAACTACCCCTCTCTCTCTCATTCATGTACTACTTCTCTTATCATCTCCACATCAGGGAAAGCACCCAATTTTCCTTCCCTTAGGGAGACTATTAGAGCTTAATTTAAAATGCAGCGCACTCTTTCCCCACACAGTCTCAATTACCGTTTCTCGTCTGATGAAGTTGCCCAGCTCTTTGTTAACTGGCACACTAGAGGAACTGCAATACTGGTGGTAAATTTTTTTATTGCCGTTTATTCATGCAACAAATGTCATACTTCAAGGGCTTTGTCTAAGAATCCTGAAATTAGTTTTACATATCAGAGAGAGAGAATATTAGTCATACATTTTAAATTCTTAGTTATACCAACTGACTTATAACCATGCTTTGAGTGATTACATTCCTAGATCTTGTAATTTATTTTAAAAAACTTTTATATATTTGCAGAAAAACAGAATTTGAGGACTCCGTTTCATTCTGGTACATACGTTTTGAATGTATTCTGGTTTATTCTCTAAAAGTGCATTCTTTCTTTAACGGTCTGGTGATTAACTGTGATTCTAATTCATTATACACAATGACAACATCTTAGCTGGAGTTATTTTGCAATGTTCAGGTTAATATTTTCTGTTACTGAAAATTTAATTCAGTTCATTTTATATTTGTGCAATCTCTCTGCCTCTGGTATCTCTGTGTTCTAGTTATTACTATGTGGTCTTTAGGATGTAAAGTAAACTCCAGGGATTCTTGCTGTCACATTTTGGTTTATTCTTATTGTATTATAAAGTTGATAGAACAGCAATAACAATTATGTTACATAGAAGTTGGATTCTGAAACTAATTGATCATCTATAAAAATTAGCATCTCTGTTCTAACTTTAATATCCAGGTAAACAATCAACATGGATCTATTATTATCATAATTGAGAATATAATAGGTCTGTTTTGGCCAAGAAAAAAAAGACTTTGGAATGACCTTATCTTTTTGCTTCAGAAGATATAGGGGGCCAGCCCGGTGGCACAGTGGTTAAGTTCACACGTTCTGCTTTGGTGGCCCAGGGTTCGCCGGTTCGGATCCCAAGTGCAAAGTAGAGGAAGATGGGCATGGATGTGAGCTCAGGGCCAGTCTTCCTCAGCAAAAAGAGGGGGATTGGTGGCAGATGTTAGCTCAGGGCTAATCTTCCTCAAAGAAAAATTTTTTAAAAAAAGAAGGTATAGAGGCTTGGCTTTTAATTGTAATCTTTAGGTATCTCTAGAGTCATTGCTCTCTGTCATCAAAGTAATGCAAGAGCCATTTGCTGTAATGACAAGCTGGAAGTTTCGAGAACAATTTATTGCCTAATTCAAAAACAATAAAAATTGTAAAAAACAGAACTTTGTGTAGCTGGCTGCTTCCACTGACAATATGGTTATTCTCTGATTAGATACACTTTGAGTGCTGGATACTGTCCTTATCTAGGGTATGAGATGTTGATATGGCAGCATATTATGATAGAAAAGAAAAGGCCATGGACTTGAGAGGCAGACCAACCTGAATGTGAAATTCAGTTCTGTCTCTTTTGTACTAGTACCTTGGGCAAGTTACTTAACTTTCTCTGTAAAGTGAAAATTAGAATACTTCTTTAGAGTTGCTGTGAGGGTGGAAGCACTCAGAGTGAGTTCTTGTTAAATGGTAGTTATATGAGGAATACAGTGTGGTGATGATGGTGTTATGATATTTTTTCAGGTGAAGTAAAGGACAAAAACGTTCAGGTGGTTGAGCTCCCCATTGTAGACAGTCTTCATCCTCGTCCTCCATATTTACCTCTGGCTGTACCAGAAGACCTTGCAGATCGACTTGTGCGAGTCCATGGTGATCCTGCAGTGTGGTGGGTGTCCCAATTTGTCAAATACTTGATCCGCCCACAACCTTGGTTGGAAAAGGAAATAGAAGAGGCCACCAAGAAGCTTGGCTTCAAACATCCAGTTATTGGGTAAGAATCTGATTTGTTCCTCATGAAGTGATATATAGTAGCAGGAATATATTCCTTACAATATATTGTGAACTCTGTGATATATAGTTTAATTTTCATAGCCTCACCCAAAAGCAAAGGTTCCAGAGTTCACCTTAGGCCACAGGAAGACCCTTCTTCCTTTGTTCACTTAGAACAGCTGAGTCATCATACTTCGTCATCCTTATTCATTTATTCATCCAACAAATGTATTAAATCCATATTTCCGAAATTAGCTGTCTCTCCTGGGAAAACCAGCAAAATTTTATTTTATTGGGCGTATTTTGGGTATTATGCATGTCTCCTGTCTTACCCTATCAGGGCATGAGATGAAGCTGTCACATTTATAGCTTTTCTGTTGCACCTTATTCTTAGGCTTCTTTAATTGCCACTGGTGATTATTTTGCATTTTTGGTGTTCTGGGGTTTTTTTTCTCTCCTGGAAGCTATTTTTAGAGTAAGAAAATCATTTGTAATTTAAGATAATGTTAAAATTGTTATTTAAGATTATCTCTTGGCCCACTTGGGAGTTATGTACATATGTATTCAGGCTCAGGCTTATGTTTAGGGAGATAGACCAGGAAATCCTGGTAGCAAGAAAAATCCAATAGAGCATCTTTGCTCACAAGCATGTGTTTCTGTGCACATACATAAAAAGTTGAGGGGAGAGGAGTTCTCCTGAGGCCCAGTGCCAGATTGCACACCATGGTAAATGTTCTTTGTCTAAAGGAAAGAATATTGGGCTGAAAGTCAGGTGACCAGGGTAACATTCCTGGCTTTTCCCTGCTTCTGGGCGACGTTACTGAATAATAGTACCGGGCTTTGATTTTCCCATCTGTGAAATAGGGAAGGTCATACCTGCCCTAAAAATGATGATGTGATCACATAAGGATGAGGAAAGGATTTTAGTTCTATGGAAAAATATGCACTGTAAAATATTACTACCTTTCAGAGAGACTGATGCTTAAATCATTCCTGAAAATAGACTCGTAGGCTAGACTGTGGCACTCTGTAGCTTATACTGTTTGTAATAAAGTCAGCTATTGATTAATATTAATGCATATGTTGATTCATTCACTTATTTGCAGAACATTCGTTGAATACCTGCTACTGTGGGGGACAGAGATTAATTTTTTTAAATGACTCCTTCCAGCTCATTGTACTCTATGGGAAAAGAGACTTACACAACTAACATTATACATATAGAATGTGATAAATACCCTGAGAGAAGCGTAAAAGGTATTATGAGAGATCAGGGAAGCGAGAAATGTACTTCCAACTGGAGCAGGAAAGGCTTCATAGCTGCAGTGTTTGAACAGGATCTTGAAAGATGGAGAGAGATAGGGTTTAATAGTTAAATTGCCGAAATAACCTTCAACTACATTATTTCGTTGATCCTGTAACACAGTCCTGTGACATGGGCAGAGATAACCATTTTACAAGTGAGGAAACTAAGAAAAGGAATCTCTGCCCAAAGTTCCAGAGTTAATAGAGGCAAAACCAAGACTTAAACCTTCTTAACTTTGTTTGGACTTCCTGTAGTTTTCCATAGCAGAAAACTACCCGTATTAATTTTCCATGGACTATCCACCATCTTGAGAATTAGCCAAATGTAGGAAACTGAAGTACCACAGACAGTTCAGTTACTTGCGCCTTGAGGTAGTGTGCTGTAATGGAGGAGGAGTGCACTAAGATTCAAGAATCTGGGGTCCCATCTAGCTCCACCACTTAGCAAGTTATGTGACTTTAGGCAACTGACTTGATCATTCTGGGCCTTTGTTAATTGCCTCTCTTTCCTCATTGGTTTAAAAAAAAAAAAAAAAACTATGTTACATGGCAGGTATCTAAGGTTTCTACGAACACAGTACCAAACAATTAGATTTTTGTGTTTATCCATCATTCATTCATTTATTTATTCATTGTGTTTGATGCAATTGGGAATAAATAAAAGCAGATTCCCTGCCTTGAAAGAGCTTGATATCTGATGGTGAATATCAGGCAAGTACTCAAATAGCTTTTACTTTTGTGAAGACTGGGTTAGAAATGTATGTGAGAGAAACCAGCCTCCCTTTGCCTTAATGTTGTCTTTTTGTTCACTGAAATGTCCTCAGAAGCATCAGTTTCCTTAACTTTCAGATGAAGGAGTTACATTAAATTAAATGACTTTCAAAATCTTTCACAGGTCTAACATTCTCATTCTTCCATGGAGATTCCATTATGGTCATCTCTCAAATTGTTGATTCAGGCCTAATTTCAGGAGTACCTGGAGAACTGAGAAAATTGCTTAGTAGTACTCTGCTACTGTCTCAAATGCTTATTCTCTTCCTTTGATTTTTCTTTCTATTATTATAGCTCTCCTTTGTTTTTATTTTCATTTTCATATATCCCACCCCACATCTTCCCTCTTGTCTTAGTCTTCATATGTATAGAAGTTAACTGACCCCTATTCTAAATGTTAGAGCTAAGGAAAGTACATGGTGGGGGGCTGGCCCGGTGGCACAGCGGTTAAGTGCCCATGTTCCAGTTCAGATCCTGGGTGCAGACGTGGCACCACTTGGCAAGCCATACTTTGGTAGGCATCCCACATATAAAGTAGAGGAAGATGGGCACAGATGTTAGCTCAGGGCCAGTCTTCCTCAGCAAAAAGAGGAGGATTGGCAGCAGATGTTAGCTCAGGGCTAATCTTCCTCAAAGAAAAAAGAAGGTACATGGTGAAATCAGAGTATCAAATGGTGTTTCTTCTTATGAAACTTTTCGTTGAATTCAGTGGAATTATTGTTTCTGTCCCACTTCATCTCTATGGAGCACAATGAACAATTCTAATTCCCCAGCAGAAGCAGTGATTGAGAAGGATGTGGGAAGGAAAAGATGATAGAATAGGTGTTCATATGATAGTATTCACATCTGTACTGTAGTCTGGAATGCGAAGGAAGGAATAGCCATAAAGATGTCAGAGTAACTCCAGTGAAATCAAACGCTCACTCCAGATTCTTGATAAAAAGCTGGCCATAGGCTTCACCTAAGGTGTGCCCATATACTGTGACCTAAAGGGAAACAAATCTACCATTTTTCTTTTCTCACATATGAGTAGTGGTTTAGTAATTTGGGGAAGGGGGGACGTGGGAAGGGCAAATTTAAGGAGAGTTTTAATTTATGGAAATAAACTATGACTTATTATTTTTATTTTTAGTAAAATTATTTTGGAGGCACTAAGATGGGAGGAGAATACTGTGGAAGTCAATGCCTCATTCAGTGAAGGACAATTTAAATCTGTGTCCCCAATTTTGCAATTTTGGAGCTCTTCTTAAATGAGACAGATGAGATCAGTATCTGGTTGTGTTTGATAGAGTGAAAAACAGAGAAAGGAAATTCCTTATGCATACAACAAAGGGACTGGAATGGCTTCATGAACTTAAAATAGTAAGAACTGTTCAAAAATTTGCCTGCCTTGATGTGCTATAAGAAGAATCCGTGCAGGTTTGTGTTTTCCTCAAACAACTTTAAATTCTACAAGCTGGCAGTTACAGTGACTATACAGGGTAAAATGAGGAAAAAGGAAACTTGGCATCAAAATGTTATGCACAATATATTTAATGTTCTGTAACAAAAACTGTGAATCTTGGTATCATTTGTTGTCAAAAATCTTAAAAAATTATATCCAATTTTTTCTGGAAGGCTGGTCGGTATTTTGCTGCCTGGTATGGAGTACAGCTCTGGAATCTCCCATTTATTCCTGATGTGCCAATTACTTTCTGTATAAGAAAACATTCGTCAAAGGCTTTACTTCTTTTCTGATTCCCCTTGTATTGTGTTAGCATGCAAATAGTATTTAGAATATATGTGTTTGAATTTTTTAAGTGTTTGTTTTTTCTAATGGCAAAAATGAAAGAAAAATTGGTTTAAAATGTCCATATAACCACCATGAATAGGGGTGTAAAGCTGAGTACCCTAAAAGCACCTGGTGGGTCGAACATTATCAGTAGAATCTGACTTTCTCCCTCTGTCCCCAGAGTCCATGTCAGACGCACAGACAAAGTGGGAACCGAAGCAGCCTTCCATCCCATTGAGGAATACATGGTGCACGTTGAAGAACATTTTCAGCTTCTTGCTCGCAGAATGCAAGTGGATAAAAAAAGAGTGTATCTGGCCACGGATGACCCTTCTTTATTAAAGGTGGCAAAAACAAAGTAAGTTAGATGAACTAGTGATTCTGGAGTGGGACTCTCTGTGTTCAGTTGAAAGGAATCCTTAATTCCCATGACTTGTGATTCTTGTTACAATATTATTGCTAATTATTAGAGTTTTTGCAAACAACTGTGTACTTATGTAATGGTTAATATAATCAAAGCATATTTGAGCTGCCAGCAAGGTGTAGATTTCATTCTGAAGGTTCTTCTCTTGGCTTGTAGGCAGCTGCCATCTCGATATGTACTCATATAACCTCTTTGTGCTCTTGGAGGAGAGAGAGGGCAAGCTTTCTGGGTGTCTCTTCTTGTAGGGGCACTAATTCCATTATGATGGCCCCACCCCCATGCCCTTATTAACCCTAGTTAAGAAGGCCCCATCTCCAAATACAGTCACACTGGGGGTTAGGGCTTAAACATATGAATTCTGGGGGGATACAAACATTCAGTCAGTAACACTAACCATCTACACCGACCTGTTAGCAATAAAATATACCAAAAGTGTGCTTGCCCTTTTGCTCTCACTATCTTCACTAACAATTATGGGCAACTGA
Source organism: Equus quagga (assembly GCF_021613505.1). Lineage (NCBI taxonomy): Eukaryota > Metazoa > Chordata > Mammalia > Perissodactyla > Equidae > Equus > Equus quagga. The sequence goes on from NC_060286.1 coordinate 11,367,812, forward strand.
AAACATATGTAGGATACAAGTTTTCATCTTATAAAAATTTCTGGAATTTGGAAGTTATGTTAAAGAAAGGTAAAGAATCAAAAGATGAGTTTTCTAAGTGGAGGAATAAGGGCTGCTAGTGTGTATTAAACAGTGACCACCATTTATTGAGCCCACCTATATTTCAGGCACTGTGCTAAGTGCTGGGGATTCCATTGTAAGCAAGACACTGTACTCTCCAGGAATTCCCAATCTAGTGGGGAAAATAGACAATTACTTTTCGGTATGAGTACTGCTACTATAGAGCTAACATAGGATGTTATGAAAACACATAAAGTACTGATCCTAATTGAGAATTTATCATAGAATCTGGATGAATCTAGAGTTGGCCTTTATTTACTATCAATAAATAAAAGATGTATTAAATATATGTGAAAGGGAATGAAGGAGAAGAAAACTGTAGCTCTGCTCGGGCACCATCTACTCCATAAATCGTCCCTGAATCCTTGACTGTGTCCCTGCTCTTTGCATTCCTCCCTCTTAGTGTTTAGTGCTTGCTTGCTTCTGTCTCCCTCACTAGGTTATAAGCACTTTGGACATAGTACCTAGCCCTAGTAAGTGCCCAGTAAATATTGAATTATGTTTATTTCAACCCCATTAGTTTGAAAACATTTTCTTAGCAGTTAATCATTTAACTATTTGACTATTTACTTACTTAATTAGTTGGTCCCTTTTTTAGTCACAACTGGGGAGTGGGAACAGAAACAAATTAGAATAAGGACTATAATGCAGGTTTTTATCCAAATCATTGGATAATAATTTAATTTAATAATTCAATTTTGGAAATCCTTTAGTTTTAATTTTCTGAGTCATTTTAAAGATTTTCTCAGGAATTTAAATGCTGTTTTTGCCCTTCATTATTTTACTTACTGTTTTTCCTCTCTAGTAACTCTGCTTTAAACCTCTCAAGAGTGGTTTTGATACCTAAGCAAATCATAAAACCTCTGCCATTGTGTTAGGAGACCAAACGTATGAATTAATCTCTCAACAAAGTATATAGTGTCCAAGGTCATTATAAGACTTTTCTGCTTCAAGCAGGTGAAGAGATGAAAAATTAAATGTAAATGATACATAGGATTGACACAGTCAGAGGAGAATCCATTTTCTTGGTAGCTTATCCTTTGGAAAAGGGGTCAAGATTAGATTTATATACGTGGCTTCTGTGTAATGATGAGCAGTAAGCTTTGCTGTTTAACATTACACCTCAGGTTTCTCTAGGTTAAGGTTGAGTTCATCCACCAAGATTTTAGTACTAGCATCCCAGTGACTGTGACAGCCGTTGCTAATGTGGAGATCTCTCTCTCAGGTAATTCACTGTTACAGTGTTTAAATCACAGAATATTTGGCAATCAATGAAATAAGAACTGTTAGAGTTGTGTATGCAATATTGTGTTCTAAGATTGTGGAGATTGGAAACAGGGTGAAACAGGAGAAAAAACAAGCCTTTAAAAATCGCCCAGGTTAAATACTTATCAAAATGCTGCATATCGTTTGCTCTTTATCAAAATTGCTGGATGAGCTCTTCCTAAAACTGGGTTCATTTAAATAAATAGAGGCAAGAAAAATTTGTTAAGAAGTTTTTGTAAAGTGTTTGGTTGCCCTGTGAAATAAAGAATCACCAGTAAAGAGTGATAAATTTCTTCACTATTTTATTGAACTACAATATGCTCGATACAGTACAGGGTGCTGAGAATACAGAGAGAATTAAAAGATAATATGTGGCTTCTTATCTCAGGGAATATCCAATTGGTAGGCACCACACATGTAACAAATAATTACAGTGTAGTTAGCTAAGTGTCCTGACGGAGTTGTATACCAAATACAGTGAAATCATGAAGAGGAGTGTCTCCTTCAGCCTGGAGAAAGACTTCGGAAAAGAAAATTTGATGTTAGTTCATAACTTCAGGTTAGTCCTTTGTGGGTGATACAAAAATAAATTTTTATAAGGCGGAAGAAGAAAAAAATACATTTTTATCATTGCCAATCTGCAACCTCACTGGAAGAATTCCTCTGCTGGCATACTTGTGGGCAAAAGACAAGAAAGAAGCATGTTTGTGCAGAAAGTTCCATGCTCATTCTTGGAGGTACAAAGTCTCCCTCTCCCGTTATTCACTTTGTTTCTTCCACTCTCAGTATCCTTCATGAAGGGTCTTTGGCATTTAGAGATAAGACTTGAGGAGCTTAGGTGCCCTTTGGGTTTGGTTCCAGGGAGGGGCCTTTAAGTAGGAAGGGCATTAATGTTAGTGTCACTCTCTCGTAAAAGGATCACTCCTTTCTTTGTTTCACTGAGCACCCAAACCATGCTGGCAGAGTTAGTCTTTGTTCAAGGATAAAACCTATACTGATGTCTTTGAACAATTCCCCCTCTCCTCCACCTTCCAGCCTTTTCATATTTATTTGTTGCTGTTTCTGCCGCACGCCTGGGTATGGAGCTTCACAGGAATCACATTAAAAGTCTTTTGGGTTGTTTTCTTTTTAGAACAAATGTGCCATTTCCTTCATCTCCTTGATTCAGAGTGGAGGAGGGCAAAATGTCAAAAATAATGAGGCCACATGGATGTGAACACTGAATGCCAGTCTGAAACAGTGCTCAGAGGCTCAGCTTCACAGTCATCATTAGAGGCAATGAGAGAAAGCGGTGGCTGAGAAATGAGAAATCTGAAGCAGCTGTTAGCAGATTAGGACACAGTCCCAGACACAGGTGGCACTCACTTGTTTGTGTATTTATTCATATAGCATTGTGTGGGGGTGCTAGATGCTGTGATGTAAAGAAAAATAAGGTAGAGTCCCAACCTTTGGGGAATACTGTGTGGGAGATAGGCATGTAAACTGACTCCTGTGTTTCTGGGCTTATAAGTAGGAACTATTATTATTTCAGCAAATACATATTGATCTCTTATATTCCAGATTGTCTTCTAGGTACTGAGAATAATGCAGTGAACAAAGCAGATGAAATGCCTCTATGGAGCTTACATTCCAGTTAGGGATGATGGAGGTGGGGAATGGATGCAGGCCGTAGCTGAACAGTAAATATGTATTATGTCAAATGATAATAAGAGCCATGGAGGAAAATTAAGCAGGAAAAAGGGGTGGAGATTGCCAAACTCCTCACATCAGGCGATAGTTGAGCAGAGATCTAAAGGAAATAAGGAGTAAAACTAGGTGGATATCTGGGGGAAGAATTTTTAACAAGCACAGCTAATATTTATTGAGAACTTACGTGTCAGGTACTCTTCTATGCACTTTACGTGGCTTAATGTATTTAATTCTTATGAAATTATATAGTGTAGGTACAATTATTATCTCCTTTTCATGTAACTTCCCAAAGCTTGCAACTTAACTCCAAAGATCTAGCTCATGCACTCAGAAAATTTATTTGCTCTATGCCAGAGTATAATTAAACCTCGAACTCAGAGTAGAGTCATTTGAACATATGGTAGAATTTTTAAAGACTTGTTAAACACTTATTGTTAAACACTTATTCTATCTCAGGACTACCAAAATGTTAGTTGGTGGACATCTATAAAGAATTCGCTTTCATAAATTTATTAGAGTGGTTTTCCATTACCATTATTGGTTAAGATGGTGCTTCAAAGATGGGGGTTAGGAAGACAAGTCTGAATTAGTACAAATTCTAAATTAAAAATGTAAATGACATTTGATCATGATATTTATATTCTGAAGGAAAAGCTCATTGACCAAATACGAAAACAACTTGAAAAAACTCTTAGAGGTCACTCCTTATGAAGAAAATAAGGAGGCTTCTGTTGTCGACTTTTTCATGAATTGAGAAGGGACATTTTGATGTGTGTATGTGTACTTTCTGTGGCATGTCAGTGGCCACTCCAGAGTGGTTTCTGCTCCACTGATGGCTTCAGAGATGCTTTGCTGATCACTCTAGTGAATGCTGTCGTTACAGCTCCCCTCGCTGTTAGAAAGTGAGCGTCTTGGTGAACAGAGCAGGTCTACCTCCTGCTGATAGGATACCACCTCCTGATAGACTGCTGGGATTTGAGTGACTATGTATAACTTTATTTCTTTTTTAGGTACCCCAGTTATGAATTTATTAGTGATAACTCTATCTCTTGGTCAGCTGGACTACAGAACCGATATACAGAAACTTCACTTCGGGGTGTGATCCTGGATATACACTTTCTCTCCCAGGCAGACTTCCTAGTGTGTACTTTTTCATCCCAGGTAAGTGACAGTAGGGCATTTTTAAATGGCCAATACTTTTTGGTCATATTGGGATCAGGATGTTTTTGTTTTTTGTGCATGTTTTTTTTTAATGTTAGTTATCATGACTCACGTGGAATTTTCCCAATATTTGGGAATGATCCGTTTTGTGAAACAGTAAGAAGATTCTGAAAAAAATAGTTATTTGAGTACATTGAACATGTAGTTGTTTGCAAGCAATGGTTGAATACTTCTCCACTGAAGCCAGCTACTGGAATTGTTTAAAGCACTTGCCTTGTTCATAGCATTTAACAGAAACAGCAAGTGATTAAGCTTACTACTTTCTGATTTTGCATACAGTCAATATGTAACTAGAATCCATCCATTTCTACACATAGATGCATTGATACTGAGAGGCTTAAATGCCCAGCATTTTGCCTCACTTGATTGCTTTATACAAAAATAGAAAGAGTAAATGTAATTCGTCTTCAAGTCCTATTACGTTTCTACCAAGCAAGAAACTGTACGTTAAACGTAAGCAATCCCGTATTACAATCATTCTTTGAGTTTAATTGTTGCAGATAATTGTATGTTAATTGGTTTGGTGTATGTGTTTTTACGAGTGGTCCAATCAGCCTTATAAGCCCAGTGGAATGTCAGCATAGCAATATTTATTGTGGATTTTATTCTGCTCTCTCACTTAAGCGCATATCATTAGTTAGTTCATTCAACAAGCTGTTAAATGCCTATTTGCACTCACAGTTGCACTAGGTGTAGAGGGGATTTCAAAGGAGATTGAAGATACAGATCTTACCCTGGCCCAGAATCTAGTGTGCACAATACTCACATGAGATAACCAGAGAATAATTAACAAGAAATATAAATCATGTAAGGTAAATGAATGCCTAAAAGCTTAGAAGAAGTAGAGAAAATAAAATATGAAAAGGAAAGCCACATCATTTTTATGGGAATATACTACAGAGAGTATAAAGAAATGGACAGTTTTTTATTATGTGACAGTGCACATTGTCACAATGGGATAGTGATATGATTGTTGGAAAGATACCTACTCCAGCAAAGGCTATGTAAGTTACTTCAATATGGAATGAGAATACAACTTACTATCCAAAGACAGCTACGCAGAACAGGAGTCACAGAGCAGCAATCGTAGTCAGAAGGGAAAACTTCCTTGGCCTTCATCCCATGTTGGCCTTCACTGCTGATGTTTCTCCCTAACTGGGGAGAGGATCCTGTCTTTGGGAAGCTCCGTTTCCATTCTCATGGGGGGTAGTAGGAGAAGTTAGGTTCCTCTCAACTGTTTTTGAGAATCTAACTATGTGCCCACCTGATCAACAGGTGCAAATAACTAGTAACAACCTCCACGCATTTTTGAATACTGATTGTTAGAATGAATAAATCAAGAGTCGCTTTCCCAGATATGCCACCTCCTCCATAGACCTAAATTTCAGGCCTGCCTAAAGTCAGTTCCTCTAGTCCAGGATTTCTCAGCCTAGCGCTATTGGCATTTTGGGCCAGAAAAATTGTTGTGAGGCATTGTAGGATGTTTAGCGGCATCCTGGCCAGTAGCACTCCCACCTTAAGTTGTGACAACCAAAAATGTCTCCAGACATTGCCAAATGTCCCATGGGCGGGGAAGGAGGGGGCAAAGTCACCCTTGTTGAGAACCACTACTCCAGTTTTCAAGCTCTAAAATTGAATAAATATATACACATCAAAACGTTTACCAACCTTACATGTAGGTAGGCACTAAGATTACAGGGTTGTGCTCTATGCTTTGCTTTCCTTCCTCAGCCCTCCTTAATAATACCATTAGGCTCATTCTAGAAAGAAAATTCTTACCGGCTCCCCCCTTTCAAGGATATACTGTTGAATTTTTGATCCTCAAAATTCTAAACTCTAATTTTGACCCTGAAATTAGGACCTCTGTCATTTCGTGATAGTGGAAACCTGTCCAGGCTTGAGGAGTGTGTTGTTCATACTACTTTGTTCTATTTTATGCATAATATCAACCTCACTGTGTTCTTCAGATCTTGGGTCCAGAGAAGCAGTTCATATGAAGAAAGGGTGGTGCTGAGAGGACTTTTTGTATCTAAAGGAATGAGATTCGTGCTTATATATTATATTGTTCCTAAAAGTTCTAGGCAATTCAGACAAAGTTTATTCGAAATAACTTCTGTTCATTTGAACCAAAGCAAAACTCAAATATTTTCAATTTTGAAGTAGACTTAAATACCTCAAAACATTTTATGTTAGAGTTCAGAATGAAAGTTTAACAGTAAAAATACCTTGAGTAGCAGTTTGCTAACTATGATCCCCTCCACTGTCACATACCTTTCTATAAGCCGTAGCATTTGAGATTGTGGAATAATTCCACATTCCATGGTAAATCTTTGGGCTTATTAGCACCCTAGTATTTTTTGCAAATATTTTTAGTAAAGAGGTATTTAGTACAGTTTAATATTTTTCCAATGTGAATGAAATTGGTTGCTGGATTGTAGAGGTTCCCTTGCCATAAACCCAAATTGGAATTGTTTGAAAAATGCCCCAGAAATGTCTTGTCATCATCATTAATGGAATGTGAAAAAAAGTCACTGATAGCATCAAAATGCCAAGCCATTGACTTCGCTGGGCAGAGAATAAGAATGTGGCAACATGAACTCTGGAGTCGGACCATCTATATTTAAACCCAGCTGTGACCTCTTAGTGGCTGTGTGGCATTTGAACAATTCCCTAGCCTATCGCGGACTTTTTTTCCCCCCACCTGTAAAAACAGTAGTAGTAATAATAATAATACCTACTGCATAGAGTTTTTGTGAGGATTAAAGAGTTACAATATGTAAAGCACTGAGAATAGTACTTAGCAATATATTAAATACAATGTTGGCTGCTATTAATATTTATACAGCAATAAGTATAGGAATATCTTTGCCTGTTAGAGAGATTCTGCAGTGTTTATTTTAGCAGCTCTTTTTCACATGGCCACATTTCCAACTATATGTTTTCACGTTTTGGAAGGAGCATGAAACCTGCTGTTCAAGGATTCCAACCTCTGCTTGTGGTCATGGGTAATGCTTAGGTTCCACCCAATCATCATGTGCATTGGAGAAGTATAACAGTTCTTCATAAAGAACGGTAACCAGTGACATTCAGCATAGTCATTTTCTCTCTGCCAACGTACCACCTCAACTCTATTTTATTTAGCTCATTGAAAGAGAACATCACCATATAGTGTGAATTTTCAGAAATAAAAGCTCTTCATTCCCAAAGTGTGAGTGATAAGTAATAGTATTTGATTTAGCAAATGCAAGTAAACGTGTATGTGTTGACTTTTGGGAAATTAATCTGCAGACTTTCCTATATGTGCCCAGGCATGCTAGAAAATGAGAGCAGAACAAAGCCTTGCATCCAGGAGGATGACAAAAGAATAAAACAGTGAAAACCAAATCTCAGCCCAAAATAAAATGGGCAATCAACTCTCAAACTTTCCTTCATGGTAATCTCATATTCCAAGAGATGATTAGAAGGTGACAAAAGTTTACTATCTTCTTCATTATGCTTTGACAGTCCTGAAGTTTTAGTCACATGAACTTTCTCTCTTCGTATGTGGTCTTTTGAGGACTTTTATATTTGTTTATCTGTGTATCTGTTATTGTAGACAATTCTGGAAGAATGACATGCCATGCTTGGAGGAAAAATTGGCTTGATTGGTGTTTGAGAAACTGCTGACATGAATGTCATGGCACCTTAATCAGGACTCGTCAGAGGTTTTGGACCCATCCCCCTCAGTCTCAGGGCTTCTGATCTTTCTTGGTTTTATATCCATAAATGAGAATTATCTCTTCTTAAATGAAAAGTTGTTAAAAGCCGATAATAATTCTACTCTGTTACTCTGTTACTGCTGTTGCTCTTAGTCTTCTGAATCCCTTCATCAGAGCTGTTTCTCAAATCAAGTTTGTCCTAAAAGACTCATAAATTGAAGAGAACAATCCTCAGGATTTAATATGAAAATTAGAGGCAAGATTAACATTTTCCAAGAGCATCAAGTAAGTTTTGAAAGCTATGCGATCAATTCCAAACTATTAATCCAAACACCCTGCTCTTGTTCTGTGTTACTGGAAGTTGCCTGTGCCCAAAGCATCCACTTTGTCACTTACTTTCTTATTCACTTAAACCATCTTAAATCTGAAGCAGAGGAATTACAGTTGAAGAGATAACATAGTGCTTGACCGCTGAGTTGTGGATGGGCCAAATATCAGAAAGATTTTTTTGAAAATATTGCTTATCAAGTCTTAGAACCAGTTTTTATTACTCTGGAATCTGATTTACAGAAATGATTGTAGATGCTCACTTTAAAGACTTTGGGTAATCCACGTTGTTTGAGGAGCCATCAACGTTGTTTAGTAGTTTCAACCATTAAAATCACCATAAGACAAAATTACTTTTTTTGCCCCGTGACACTTCCCTTTGTGGCACTTAATACGACATTCTCGTGGCACTCTCTGCTGTCTAATTTCAAATCCATACACAACACAACTGGCCTCATTACGCTTTGAATCAGATTTTAGAAAGCCCAGAGGGAAAAACCAGATGCTACATTCATTTTCTTCCAGACAGATGGCTCTGGATAGGAATTTCCATGGAAGTATGGCTCATGAAACAGTAGTGGATACTGTTCTGTCATTGAATAGCGACACGAAGTAGTTTACAGGAAAAGTGCACAGTTCTCCCAGCATCAGCTACTGAGAAAAGAACTCACTTCTAACTTCTCACACTAGGAGATCCTCCTGGTCCTGTCTATTTTGACAGAAAAACAAGGTCGCATCTGCTCTGAGAAAGGTTTGGAGGCTCATGCAAACTCAGCTGGTTGCTCATCAGGGTTAAAATTCAGACTAATTGACCTTCTTCAACCCTTTTTAATTTTTTTGTTTGTTTTTTTAATTTTAATTTTTTTTTAATACAGTCACATCTATGTTTTATCCTTTGGCAGGATTTTTGCTCTTACCCATTACTATGTGCTTAGTGGTGTTCTAAAAATGATATAGTGTCATGTCAACACAGAATGAAATAAAACATACTACATGTGGCCAGCCACAGCTTTGCAAACCATAGACTACTCTCAGTCATGCTGTCAAGTAATATCAAACCTGAGTATTGCCTTCGACTGAAAGCTTTCATTTACCTGCTATGTGATTTGGATTTGTAAAGCCCAGAGAAGAAGTCTAGGGTAATTAAATGCAAACATCAACATTATAGTAATCTTTCTAGCCCTCTTCAGTAAATTGCCCCATGGTTAATATAGAGAAAAATTTGTAATTATTCAGAATGTTATATATGGATCTTAAGGATTAAATATCATCCATGGACTTGCATCTCCACTGCTGGGCTGGTATTATGCAGGGAGCAGTATTCATTGAACAGATACTTATTGAGTGCCTGCTTTGTGGCAGGCACTGTTCTAGGTACTTATGCTAAGGTAGGTTAGTGTATGCTTGAGAGCCAGAAAGAGTTCTAATTGCAACTCTGTCATTTACTGGCTCCTTTTTACATTCTTTTTATTTTTTGGAAATTTACTTAATCTTTCTGTGACTTAGTTTCTTCAACTGTAAAATATAAATGATAATAGTAACCACCTTGTAGGGTTGTTGTGAGAGTTAAATGAATAGAGTGCAAGCACACTATTAGAACATTGCCTGGACCATAATCAGTGCTCATTAAGATCGGCTGCTATCATTGTCACCATTATTATGAGGATAATAGAACTTACATTGGCCTACCTTAGTGTCTGAAATTTCTACCATCTGTCATATCTTTGGCTTAAGAAAATACATGTGTTATTTAACAGGCTTACACATCAGCCACAACTATTGATACCAAAATGTAAACTGATTATTAGGAGTATCCTCCAAAAAGAAAGCACATCCCTAAGGGTGTGGGGCTGAGGGCATTGTTGTTTTTACGAGTGAGACATTTAATAGCGGAGAGGAGGAAACACATCAGGGGTCATTGCTACAGTGGGCATTGTGGTCATCCCAAAGGCGATACAATTTCTGGCTAGGGATAATTGCAGAGTGGGTGTAGGGGCCCTGAAAAGAAGACTCTCAGGTTTGCCCAGGGCTGGCCGTGGCCTTATATCTTTCTGATCTTACAACATGAACATGGAGAACAGGATCTATAAGAAAAAACACATTTAGCAGTTAACAAGTATACTCAGACTGCCTGGGTTCAAAACCTGAATCTACCACTTAATAATGGTGTAACCTTGGGCAAATTCGTTAATTGACTTTTGACATCTGTAAAAATGAGCATGATAGAATTTTATGGGGCTACTGAGAGGATTAAATTAGATAATACCTAAAAACAATGTCAGACAGTTAGCAAAAACTCAGTAAATATTAGCCTCTATTATTATTATTGTATTTTGCTGTTATTGGAGCTGCTTTGTTTTAATTATTTAGTTTCTTCGTTTTCAGAGTCTCTACTTGATTTTGTTTGCCTTGTGTGGGCATTTGGCTGGATTTGAAGTTCAAGTTCCAAATCTTTTTGAGCCTAATTTTGTTAGAGTTTCAGTATTCTACCAGTGATCTCAATTGTACCGTGACATTCCCAATTTAAAATTAGTTTTTTGACAAAGTAGCAAACTTGAAAGCAAAGTCATTATCTTGGTTCTACGTCTAGTTGAAATTTTAGCACTAGAATTTGGGCAGGTCACTTAATCTTCTCATTTTTCAGTCCTTATTTGTAAAATTAAAAATACTGTCTAGACTTAGTTTCATTTGCAAATTACATATAACATTTGAAAAATGCCCCTCAAGTTCCTGAAATTCAGATTCTTTAAGAAGTTAAGGTGATTAACCTAATCAGATTCCATTTGCTCATAACAGTTAAGAATAAGCATCTCCATTCAGTTTTTGATCTCATGAATGCCAAAGTTTTAAAGAACTGTTGGGTAATCTTAAATTACTCCACTGAACAGATTAACAATCACTGTCTGTAGTATCATTTTAAATAAATGCAAAAGTAGTGGTATAGGGACAATAAAACCTCATTGAGTTAACCAGTTAAGATTTAGGAAAATTTGACCTGAGTTGAGTTCTCTGTTCACCATGTATAATGAAAGAATTTTCTAAGCAAGATGATAGTATTCTCTCTTCTCCTATTCTTCTAGAATAGTCTTCTCCTATTAGAAAAGTTTCTGTAACCCGTTTACTCTATAAGGAATATATTTATTAATTGCTGAAAATGTTATACCTCCGTGAAGGTAGTTACAGTTTAACTAGCGTTAACAAAGAATGAAGCTCAGATTGTGGAATTTCAGCTGCCATCCAGTGGGCATGTAGATATTCTTTGGGCGGAGGAATCTTTTAAGTAGCCTTAAATGTATTGGGTAGATGCGTCTTCCCCAAAGTCTAGGCCATCTTATTCCAGTCCTAGAATACTACTATCTACACAGCACAGTTAAAACTCTTTAGGACAGAAATGGCAGATATTTTAGCCCACTTGCCAGTGCTAGTTGATTGTCAGTAATTGCATGATTTTCTGTTGAGAAGAGTTCTGAGACCAGGTCCAAATGAGCAGAGAAGAGTATGCAATTGATTAGCACTGAATGAAGGAAAGGGAGCAGCAGCATTTCTGTAAAGTATTTATAATCCTACTCCTAAACCTTAAATTCTTCAAGGGCACAAGCTGTGTCTTACTCATTTTTTACCACCAGTGCCCAGTATGGAGTACTGTGTGGCTCTTAATGAATGTTTATTAAAATTAATGGATTAATATTCCTACAGTACTTTGCACTATTTATATTTTGTTTTTCTCCCAGAGACCTTACTTGTAATAATCTTCTGGTTTGTTTGTTTTTTTAAAACAAAAGATACAAGCACAAAGATAAAGAGCAACTTGTGCCATCATCTGAGAACAAATGGACAGAAAACTTGACTAGAATCCACTACTTCTCATACTCTCAGTCCTAGTCTAGTCCTAGTTTCTTTAGCCAGGGACTTGCAGAGTGGTATAAAGGAGATCTTACATATATTAACGTTTTTTTTCATCCTTTCCCAAGGTCTGTCGAGTTGCTTATGAAATCATGCAAACGCTGCATCCTGATGCCTCTGCAAACTTCCATTCTTTGGATGACATCTACTATTTTGGGGGCCAAAATGCCCACAACCAGATTGCCATTTATCCTCACCAACCTCGAACTGCAGATGAAATCCCCATGGAACCTGGAGATATCATTGGTGTGGCTGGAAATCATTGGGATGGCTATTCTAAAGGTGTCAACAGAAAACTGGGAAGGACGGGGCTGTATCCCTCCTACAAAGTCCAAGAGAAGATAGAAACGGTCAAGTACCCCACATATCCTGAGGCTGAGAAATAAAGCTTAGATGGAAGAAAAGAACAACCAAACTCAGTTCAAACCATTTGAGCCAAACAATAGAAGAAGAAGGCCCTGACCTAACACATGCTTAAATGAGTAGACACCCTCAGCACCAGGAGCAACTAGGAACTGACAGATGCCTCATTGGTGGAATTCCTCTTTAACAAGGGCTGCAATGCCCTCAAACCCATGCACAGTCCAATAATGTACTCACATATAACATGCAAACAGATTTTCTACTTTGCCCCTTCTTTCAAGATTATGTCCCCATGAAATAAACACTGCCACATTGTGTAATTTAAGTGACACAGACATTTTGTGTGAGACTTCAAACATGGTGCCTATATCCGAGAGACCTATGTGACCTAACGAGAAGACCCGCATAGCTCCCTGCTGTGGGGAGGTTGATTCTTAGCCAGTGGTGGTATTGTAACCGCTGAATTCACTCCAATCAACAGATTCAGAATGAGAATGGATGTTTTTGTCTGTTTTTTTTTTTTAAGTAATTGCATCAGTTCATCCACCTCATTATTAATAAGTGAAGGATACATCAAAAAATAAAATATTCACACTCCATTAGGAACTTTTGTAAAACAATGCCATGAACAGGTTCTTTAGTACTCAGTGTTTCTGGACATTTCTCTTTGATAACAAAAAATAAATTTTAAACAGAGGAATTTTGTAAAGTCTCTAGAATTTTATGTCGTCGGATGATGTGTTGGTCAGCTTTATAGTGGAAAAACTATGATAAAAAAAGGAGTTTTATAGTTTTTCTGCTTTATGTTTTTGTTATTGTTCCTGATTAAATGACTAATCGGATCTTAGCTCAAAGAGTCATTGGTCCGTTTTAACATTGAAAACTGAGTTTAGTTGGTGCATTTTACCAAGTCGCTAAGAACACGTTTGGGGAGCTGTTATGCTCTTATTTTGGACACTGTGTATTTGTTTTAATTGAATTAAATAATCATACTCCTTGTCCCCAGACAGTCACCTCCATTTCCAAAACTAGCAATTTCAGGCTTGTTGGTAACCTTTCTTATTGTGACTTTTGTCACTTTTTGTGAGTTGGGTCCTGTTGTTTAAGAACTGATTTGTGCCCTTTCCTATCGTCTCCTGCTTTTGAGAGTAGCGGGAATCTTTGGGGTTCGGAAACTGACTCTGTTTCTCAAGTACATGTCTTAGTACATAGAATTTGATGAACAGGGAGAGGGGATCCAGAGTGAGACCCAAAATGGACTTGGGATTATCTCTTCCAAATACTTTCTTTCAGTAATTCCCTGTTAGAATCACTTCAGAAGATAAGACTTTGATGCTCTCTCTCCTTTCTCTCTGAACATCACTTTTCTCCTTAGGAAAACACTTTCTATATTCTGTAGCCTGCCTTCCTTAGATGCCTGGCAGGAGTATTTCATAGCATGTGTTCTACCTTCTGAAAGAAAAACTTGATCCATGTAGGAATCAATAGCAGGCCTAGTATTAAATATCGGGAATCCCAGACAAAAAAGCTCTGTCCTGTACGTCCTCGCTAAATGAAAATACCTGTATGCAAAAATCTTCCCACCAAACTTAGGTAAATTCTTTCTACCTCTCCATTCAAGTCTCCCGAAGTGCCAAAACTACCTACCTCGTATCAGTAAGCAATTTTCAACTTAGTTTTGGTACAAATAAAAGTCATTTGAAACAAAAACCTCCAACTGAGCAGAGATGCTTTTGCATATGAGTTATTTTCTAATTCCCATCTCTCTTGTCATCGGAACATCGGTAGCTATGGGTTACTCATAGTAACAACATTTTATTTCTCTCTTGAGATTTCCTGTTTCTATCCATTACAAGCATATTTTCCTTTACTTCGTTGAACATAGTTATAATAACTGCTTTAAAATCCTTTTCTGCTAAATCCAACATCTGAATCATCTCAGAGTTGGTCTCTGTTGTTTGTCTTTTCTCTCGAGAAAGAGTCATATTTTTCTAGTTCTTCAAATGGTGAGTAATTTAGATTGTATCCTGAATATTGTAAATGTTTATGTTGTAGATTCGTTACACGCCTCTGAAGGGTGCTGATTTTTTTTGTTTGTGTTAGGAGGCATTTAACTTCATTCAACTCAAACTGTAAACTGTGTCTTGGGCAACAGCTCGTCTCAGTTCAGTTCTTTTATCTTTAGCTGGAGTCTCTCCCACACATGTCTGGTTCAGGGGTTAGCCGGAGATTTGGGTAGAGTTTATGCACTGAATTTGGGGTTCTCTTTCTTCTGAGATCCCACCCCAACTTTCCACCAGCTGTGGTTGCTCTGATTCTGTGGTTTCTTCTGATTCTTCAACTAGAAAGACTGCAGTTTTCCAGAAGCCAAAAAGCCATAAAAATGGGAAACTCACCATGTGCCATTCCCTTTCTCCAGGTTTCAACCTTTCTCCGGAATTTCCTTGCTTTTTTATTTTTTCCAGTGCCTTCAGGTAGTTTTTTGTATTTTGTCAGAGTTTATAGTTATTATCCATTGGAAGATCTGTTCAGTAGGTGCTTAAACTCTGCCATGCAGGAAGTGAAACTCTGAGGCAGAGACTTAAAATGAAAAAGCATGATGGGGGAGGGAGGAGCTTAGTCCTGTGACAGTCTCTGTTTAGACTCTAGCCTTAATAGCTAAGCAGCCAGTAGCTTCAAGCAGGAAGAAAGATGAAGAACTAACCAAATTCTTAAACCTGCAGGTGTGAAGGGCTAACAAATACTCCTGACCACATCTTCCTGAAAAGCTTTTTTGAGCCACTTTTTTGCAAATCATCATGTACATGATGCTGATTTCTCCTGTACATGCTGCCATGCTGGAAGGGCTGACATTTCCTCACTACTGTTATACTTTTTCCATGAGGACCTGGTACTTAAAGACTCTATGGTTTTGAATTGAGTGACCAGTGCTAGATTAGGAAGGCTTGAGTCTTTTCCTTGTTACAAGACTCATTTCTGAAAGAGCCAAATCTAGAACCAAATTATTCGCCTGGGCTCATTGACTGTCGATACCAGAATCCTGCATATTAATGACAAACCCATTACAAAAGGTCTTACCAAGGCTTTCCTGGTCCTACCGCTCAAGTCTGAGTTAGTGCTAAGCTGGCATGTAAGGACTTCCTGCCTGTTGTGAGAGGCCCCCCAGCTCTAATCCAAGGTTTCTTTGTGTCCCAAATGAATAAGAGAGTAGTTGCTGTCATCTCTGAGCTTTGCTTTTTTCTATTATGTAGAGCCTAGCCTGTTTCCTGGGTTCCCTCTTAAGAAAGTTGAGAACCCCTCAGCTTCTGAGGGGTTGAGGGTTAACAGAAAAAGCACATTTAAAAAGCTATCTCATAGAGTGATTATTATCATCATTTGGTTCTGAGAGAATACGATCACTGTATATTCGTAAGTAGGGAAAGTATTGGAGTCTAAATGGTATCTCTAGGGGCCGGCCCCGTGGCCGAGTGGTTAAGTTCGCGTGCTCCGCTGCAGGCAGCCCAGTGTTTCGTTGGCACTGCTTGTCAAACCACGCTGAGGCGGCATCCCACATGCCACAACTAGAAGGACTCACAACTAAAAATATACAACTATGTACCGGGGGGCTTTGGGGAGAAAAAGGAAAAAAATAAAATCTTTAAATGGTATCTCTAGAAGATCTCCTCTGCCTCAGTGAGAATAACTCTCCTACTTGAGGGGCAATGGACAAGTCTGCTTGGACCATAGTCAGCTGCCTGATATTTTATTTGTGCTCCCAAGAGGCTGTGCCATAGCCAGGATCGATAGATGTGTGGCTTTGGGATTGATGAATTTGGGAACTTAGCTATAACACTAATTTATGCCAGATACAGACTCTAGGGAATTTTAAAAATGCAGTGCCCAGAAGGAAGCACAAAGGAGAATTTGCCTCTATGCTTCCTGGTTCCTGGCAGCGGTCCTCCTCATGGAGTCATGGACGAGCTGTTCCAGGATCCTTGGCAGGGCAGAGGCAGGCCTTGGTAAGTTCTTTGGCTTCAACTGTCATTGACGTGCGTGTTTGAGCACTTATGCTTTGGGAGTGCGTTCATTTTTTGCAAGTCAGAATCTCTGAGTACCTGCTCAGCTATTCAGCCTTGCCATCTCCGCTTCAGTCCAGTTGCCACTTGCTTTCTCCTCTCCTTATCCTTAAATAAGACTACCTTGATTTTGTATTCTTAGCACCTTTATGGAGAATGATCTCATGTGAATGGTTCCCTTGTTACTATTCCATTCCTCATGCAGTTCCTATGCTAATGACTTACAGACTATAGTTTTGTCATTGGCATCTCCAAGGTATAAAGGGAACCAAGTATCCCCTTGGACAGTTTTAGGTAAGATATTCCTGGACCTGAGGTATAATGAAGCTATGATACCGTGTATTAGTGTCTTAGTGGCCATGTAAGCTAAAGATTTCAAAGATTTTCACAAATCAATGTCACTACACTCAAGGGGAGTGTGGCCGGGGCGTCCTTTGTGTAAAACTGTAAATCTGGGCAGAGCCTGCACTTTTTTAAAAGCAATATATTGAAGGCTATGGCCATAACTATGTGATGTTTTGGGAAGAGCACCGGGAAGAGAGTTCAGCGCTCCTAATGACCTCCTGTCATCAGTAAGTGTTCTCTATAACCTCTCCTCCCACATCAGTGTCCGTGGAGGCTGTTGTTCACTGTCTGTGTGGCTAAAGAAAAGGCCATTAACAAAGTAGAAAGCAGCATGTTTGTTTAGAACCCAGCTGGGTGTGAGAGCATCTGTGGAGGCTGGGAATGTGCCGTACTTTGTACAGAGAGCACAAATAGTTTAGACTGTGGGTGTGGTCAGCAGCCTGAGGAATGCTAGGACTCTTGAGTTTCTGGTTAGTCTTAACTTCCCTAGTAGATTGCAGCCCCTAGGAATTTCTGGCCCAGCGAACAAAACGGAGGGTAGTGGGTGCAAAGGCAGAAGACCTAGTTCTCAGTGTTGTTTCTCCTTGTCATAGTGCCCACAAGCAGGTAATGTCCCTGTATCTCAGCTTCTCCAGGGGAAAAGTCAACAGTACTCACTGAAGATCACTGAACTGGGATTCACAGCACCTGGCCTTCTGATTTTGACTCTGCCGTTAAACGTAGACAGGTCAAATAGTTTTTCAAAGCTGCATTGTCTTCATCTGTGGAATGAAGTGGACGAGTTTACAAATGTTAGTGTCCGATTGGGTTCCACATGTCTAAAGAGGGTAGCTGCTACTCAGCTTTAGCTTATTATTGTCCTAAGGACATTAATGTGGCCAGATCTTTGTTTTCCAAGAGAAGCAAAATCTATTTTTTATGCAAAATCTTCAGATTTTTAAATATTAGCAGCTAATTCAAAAGATATATAAAACACTAAGGAGGGCAAATATGACCTCTGTGGCTGGCTGCTTTTGGTCCATGGTTCATTAGTTTACAACCTCTGGACTCAGATGTAGGTTCTTTTCTAACTTTAGGATTCTGTCTCTGGAAAGGATTGGTAAGATGGGTAACAGCTGTCCAATGCCTTCAGGTTCCATTGCTGCACATGACCCAATTCTTTGGAAATGTCTGCTTGGCTGTCTCTCATTTTGGGCTCAGAAGTAACTTTGTATGCTAAAGAACAGCTGTGCTGTAATCCTGGGCACCTCTCAGACTTGCCCTTGAGGATCCAAGGCTGCTCTGTTTTACTGCCCTGACCACTGATCTTGATATCCTATGATCAGGCTCACAGATTGGTGATGACTCAACAGGCCACAAACGAGGTACCGCCTTAGGGAGTTCCTGCTGTGTTTCTCCATTACACCCAAGTATCAAGATATCAGAGTATACTTCTAGTCTCTGGTTCTCAGTGTAGAGAGAGAGATCAGGACTCTTGGTAGTCTTTAAGAAAGCCTAGTGAACTAGGAGGTGCTGACTGATTGAAGGTGAGCAGATATTTCTATTTTTAAAAACCAGAAGAAGATGGTCAACATATAGAATGATAAATTTGACAAATCAGAGTAAGGTTTTAGACTAGATTATTAAGAAGTTAACAGTGATAACTATGTAAGAACCAGACATACCAAACTAATCTTATTTCTCATTTTTGTATGGCTTCAGAGTAATGAGAATTACAATGATGGCTAACATTTATTGAGCACTTTCTACGTACCTGGAGTTTTTCTAAGCACTTTACCTAGGTTAATTATAACTACCATATTCATAGGGTAGGTACTATCATTACCTCCATTTTATTGACTGGGAAACTGAAGCACAGAAGTTTTATGTAATTTGCCCATTGTGATAGAGGGTGGTAAAGCCAGGATTCTAATGCAGACTGCCTGGCTTTTAACCACGTCAGAGAATACGCTCTGCATACTGCCTCTAGGATTTCAGCATGGCGTTAACTATGTTATCATAGACAAGACAGAGCGACTGAGGCTGCAAGAACATAAAGTAGTTGTATTAAGAATTAGCTGTATTTATTTGAAAGGTTTGATTAACTCAAGTCTCTGCCGGTTTGCCATAGGGCTCTATCCTGACTTACAAAGTTTATTAACGCTTTGAAAAAGGACGTTGATGGGAACAATATGGTGTAGTAGTTATGAGTTCTCTTGTCAGTCTGCTTGGGTTCAAATCCTGGGCCCTGTGCCTATTGGCACTGTGACCTTGAGCAAGTAACTGACCTTTCTGTGCCTTCATTTACCCATCAATTAAAGGAAAACAATAATAGTAACTACTTCATCAAGTTTCGTGAGGGTTAAATAAGTTAACATATGAAAATCTCTTAGCCCAGTACGTGACACAAAGCTCAACAAATGTAAGTTATGATGATGATTGCATGGTAATCAAATTTTTTAGTGACTAAAAGCTGCGATAATAGTAAATTATATTGTTGGAGAGAATTAAGATCCCTAAAAGTTGCTTAAAAATTGAAATGAAAGGTCAAACCTAGCATATGCTCAGGGCTGAGAATCACTGCATTAGCTAATGAACACTAGAGCACTCACACACTGTACAGGTTGCAAGTGTAGTTTGTTCTTAAATCCACAAGGCCAGCTATGCCGCAGGTCAGCCTGAAGACTTCGAGAATTTAGTTGCCCATAAACTCAGTATTTGCATTAGTATGCTGTGACTCCCCGTCCCACTCTGCCCTACCCCTCAGAAACAGAAGTCTCCAGACAGGGAAGGTGTTGGACTGTTGAATCTCACCTTGAATCCTGTGTTTGGTCTTCTGTGATAGCATCTTCCGATACTGGTAAGAGTACTATGTGAAGAAGCAAGTAGTGTTCTTTTATGTGACTGCAGTGTGCGGAAGCAGCAACAATGAGAGTAAGTTTATCAGCATATAAAAGAACTTCCTAATAAATTGTGTTGTTGATGACGCAAACTAATTTAGGTGACAGCTTCCTGTCCTTGCAGAGATGCCCAAGCTGAATTGGATGTAACCGCATGTAACACATAACAGGAGTTAGATAACCTCCAAGTACCCCTCTAGCCTTAAATTTCTGACGTGGTCGTGGGTTTATGGTCATGTTGTAGAGACTGAAATTCCAGCAAGCTTGTAAGTGGTGCCAACCTGAAGCTGCCTGGATTAGAAGCCTGGATAGCTTGATCTGGGAGCAAGAGGAGCAAGGACCTGTTTGCTAGACCCGGTGACTAGGTCTTTTTCTAGATCTCGATTACGATCCAGTAATTTAATTTCTTGTCTAATGCAACAGGCTTTGTAAACCTACCTGTTTAAATTTGGAAATTATTCTTCTGTTTGTTTTCTTTCCCACCTTTGTTTCTTGGTAAAGTTTCTTTCATAGAATTACAGCTTTGCTTTCTTCTAAACTAAGAGAAGAGAAATTTGTAGCGACAAAGGCCAGGAGAACTGAGGAGTCAGAGTCCCTTTGGAGGCCGAGAGTGTCTACACTGGATCTGACCCTTCCTTCCCATTCAAAAAATAAAACTAAGTGTCAGTCCCTTCTCATCGATTTCATTATTTTTAAAGTAATATCCATAAACACTGGAAATTGTTTGCAGACATACATCACAATTGATCACCGCACACTGGTGGGTCACCACGCCAAGAATGAGAATATTTGATGCGTGTTAAGGTTAAAGAACAAGGGGTTTGAAATCAGATAGCTCTAGTTTCAAGTTTTGGCTTCACGCCTGCTGAGCATCAACAGGCTCGATCTACCTGAGGTGATGCTCTTTCAAGAAATTCTTATTGATAATTCAAATAACCAGAATCCTCTGTCAGTAACTGCAAGCTATAGCCTCCTGCCTCTTTTTGTAAGTAGGGGTTTATTGGAACAGCCATGCCCGTTCACTTACATATTGTCTATGGCTGCTTTCAGGCTACAACAGAAGAGTTGAGTAGTTGTGACAAGGACTGACTGTGGTCCACAAGGCCTAAAATATTTACTGTCTGGCTCTTACAGAAGAAGTTTGCTGACCCTTGCTATAAATAGTCCTATCTTTTAGATTCAAATTGATCAGAGGGGCTCAACATCCCAAAATATTGTTTGAATCATCAGAAAAAAATTTGGTTGTGGTGGTAGTACTGTATTAGGACCTCTGCTAATCTATATGGTGCCTTTGTGCAAATTGGATAAAGATGATCCTTTAGATAATTATTGTAATATACTTATTTTTATAACAAAACCCCTCCTGCCATCTGCCAGAAAATCACTTCATAAACATACAAATCTACAATGTCTGCAGTATGAATTGCATGCCCCAGGGGAGTAGTGTAAGCTGGTAAAAGGAAGACTGCTTGGAGTCGGCAGACCTGGGTTTGACTCCCAGCTCTGAAACTAGCTGCCGATGTCTTGGGCAAGTCAAGTAATCTGTCTAGGCCTCAGTTTTCTTACGTTTAAAACAGAGAGAGTTTATAGTTGTTGTTTTGAGAAACGAAATAAGGTAATAGACATAAAATTGCTTTGTAAAGCCTTCCAGCTCTGTAAAATCAATCTCCAGTCATGTTTTGGAAGCTTCTACAGTTTTAGAACTGCAATAGGTCCTGAAGAGAATAAAGTCAATTTAAAGAGCTTACCGTCTAACCATAAAGTTATGCAAATATGAACTGCACTGGAAAGTTACAATCTAACATGAAAAGTTATGTGTGTTTGAACTAATTAGAGCACTAGCTATGCTGGTTCGCATTTACTGACCTGCTATATGCCACACATTGTACTAAGCCCTTAGCATGCTTTATCTCACATGTGTAACCTTCACATCAGCCGTGTGAGGCGGGTGTTATTATCCCCATCTTTACAGACAGAGAAAAATAATAACTGGCATTTATTATTCGTATACTATGTTCTAGACACTAAGTGCTTTACGTATTTTAACTCATTTCATCCTTACAATACCCATGAAATGTGTGCTATTTTTATTCCCATTTTTCATATGAGGAAATTTATTCAGAGATTAAATCAGTGCTTTCCAGTCTTTTTCACATGATGGCACACATAGAAATTTCTCAATTTGTTTGGCATCCTGGGATAAATTAGAGGGTGTTGAAGCATCTATATGGGGCTAGGTGAAAAATTGAGTACATCTATATTAATTGATTAACTGAGATGATTCAGCGGAGGATCGGGAAAGGTATACGTGATGTGGTCATCCTAGGCTGCTCTCTGGCACTGGGCACTAGGTGTAAAGTATGCAACAAAGCAGCAATTACTACCTTCAAGAAATTTCTCTGGGAGCCATACAATAATGTTCAAATGTAACTTCAACTGTTATACAATTGTTGAATAGTTATAAAAATTGCTTTAATTTCAACTCATAGCATTTTATTTTGCTCCTGCAACTTATTCATGCTTGACAAGGTCTGAGATAAATTACTTGCAAGGCAAGAACCAAGACTTGAATCCAGGACTGTCTGACTCTTAAGTCTGTTCTTCTAGCTTCCATACGATCTTGCCCTTCTATGGTGAAGAGCCAAGCTGTATAACCCAGACTCTATTAATCCTTAGAGTGTTGGATTATTTGAAGTTTGATCATCCAGGTCCACTCTAAAGGTGAATTTATTATTAACCGTGGTCTTCAGTTAACCTCGTTCCCCTACCCCATTCCCCAGCAGTTTTAGAACTAGCATGCCATACTTATTTCTCTTCACTCTCTACCCATATCCATAGTAGAAAATAGATGGGCAGAGAGAAAAGTGAAGATGCTGTGCGTTGATAGGCAGCAGTCTGCCCCTGCGCTCTGGAGAGTCCTGCTTGGGCTCACTCTCTCTTTGGGCCTCTGCTTGCTTGCATCCACCAGAAGGTGAGTCCCAGCAGAGTGTCCATTCCCAGCTCAGCCTGCTGTGCTCACACAGAGATGCTGGATTTTAGTAAATGGCCACTGAAGCTGTCACTTACCCAGTCCCTAAATGCAGGAGGAACACTAGATGTGATTCTCTTTGCCTGCTGTGCTTCACAAGGTAAACCTCTGAGCAGAAACTATGGACCCAGGTGTGCTTCAGAGAACCCAGCATCTCATGCAGGTAAATATTCTGTGACTGAAGTTGATGCTGCAATTATATATACACACACGAGGGCACATTCTTTTAATACAGAGCTTGATGTTGCATGTGTGTTTTACATGATGATGGTTTGTCTAATTTCCAAGCCTACTTGCATTTGAATTTCATTCTCCAGGCTTCTGCAGGGTGAGGAGAGCTGAAGAAGGCGGAAGATACAGATGGTATTTTATTCCTGGCTTTGTCTGGCATGCTGAATGATCGGTGTGCTGACAGTGATATGTGGCAGGACATCTGGGGCAAGGATAGTGACCCATTAAGGTGTGCTGAGCTCCGATTAGAGAGACCTTGGAGCCAGCAGAGCTGTCAACACTCAGTTTCTTTTTGATTAAGATTCTGCCTCTTAACCCCTGGAGGCCACTTATCCTTTCCACCTCCAAGAAAAACAGACTTAAAGCCTGAGGTCACTGCTTAGTAGAAGCCCCAGGAGCTGACTGGGCCAGAAAGGGCCTCTCTTAGCCTCTCTCAGCAGCCATTCCATTATCAGACTCTTCTACTGACAGACGAGCTCGTGCCCTGTGATATACAGAGCTCCTAAGCTAAAAAGGCTATGAGAGGAGCAGCTTCTCAAGGAAGACTGAAGATGCTTACGGACACCCCTGTGAGGTAGAAGGGCCAGAGGAAAATAAGGTTATTAATTATTGTGGTCTCTGTGGCTGTTTCAAGGGTGCTTTTGTTTTTTTGTTTTGTTTTGGTTTTGGCCCATACTGGAGTATGTAGCTTCCCAAATAAGAGGGTTCTGTTTTCTCATTGTGATTCGATCCAGCTTATCTCAATCAACTAGCCTGTAAGCTCTTCACTCAGCTGAGCTCCTTAAAGACAAAAATTGCATCTTATTCATCATTGTATTCCTAGTGCGTGCACAGTGACTGGCATATTTCAAGTGCTTGAAAATGTACTGTGCTGAAATAAGTATGGATTTAACAATACCATATCTTGGTTTTTCTTTTAAGTAATAGGGTAGGAAAGGAGACTTGGGTGGAAGTACAGATGAAACAAGATTGACCATGAGATGAAACTGTTTAAGCTGAGTGATGTATCATGGGAGTTTGTTAGACTGTTCTCTCTAGTTTTTGTTCAATATTTTCCATGATCAAAAGTTTTTTATTAGTATCTGAGTTAAGTATGGAAAATGTTGAAAGATGTGGCAAAGACTGGCCCAGAGCAGCCCAAACAGTGTCATCTTTCTCCTAGGTACATGGCTAGATTGCACTTTGTCATCAGGCCATGTGACTTAAATTCTGGCCAACAGAATGTGGACAGAAGTGATGTCAGCCTCTTCCAAGTGTGACCCGTGTTCTGTATGATCCTCTCTCATCGCTTGCCTTCAAGCTGGATGCAAAAAAGTAGTGAAGAACTCCCAACTCCTAGGCAATGATGGAGCCCAGGTGAACGAGCCTGGACTTCTGAATGACTTCACGGGACAGAACCACCTCCCACACTTTGCTGAGAAACCTGCAATAGACTGTGATGTGACTGAGAGATAAGCCTTTATTATGTTAAAAAAAAAAAAAAAGAAAAAAAGGAAAGTATTGAATTGCCCATAATCTGGCAAACCAGATTTTGAGCCTAGCTATTTTAGACATGAGAGGAAGCTCTTAGTAGTCATTTGACCTTTTAGGCTATCTAGAGCTATAATTAAGTACCTCTAATGATGACGGTAATGTTGATGATGATAATTAACATTTATTGAATAACCACTATATGTCAGGTACTGTTTTAAGCGCTTTATATGTATTAACTCATTTATTCCTCACAACAACCCTATGAGGGAGAAATTAGTGCTGCTCCCATTTTGTAGAGGAGGAAACTTAAAGAATAAGTAACTTGACTAAGTCAAACAAATTCTAAGAGGCAGAGCCAAGAGTCAAATTCAGGTCTGACTCCCAAGCTGTGTCTCTTCACCAGCCTGCAATTCTGCCTCAATATTTTGGACTTTCCCATGGAGAATGAGTACTGGCATGAAGGAATATCTGGACAGCATGACGCATCACCTATAGAAGGCGTGCTGGACCCCCATTCTGGGAAACAGCACACAGGACAGGGAAAGGTCCAAAGTCTGCTCTTCCCCTGCCCTTGTAAAGGTTGTCCTTGTGAGCAGATTTAATGATGGTGTCCTTAATCATCTGGGATAAAGCCAAATGTGAGGGTTTCATTCACTCTGAATGGTTCTCTGACTTAATTCTCTTCCAGTTCCACTTATCCTTGGCCTCTCCTATATTTGCCACAAGGAAAATGTCTGTCATCTGCTCCACTCCCATCCCACTTCCTCCCAGCCTGCACCTGGCCCACGTTTTTTGACCCCCCTCTCCTTGATCCCACCCCAGTACCTATGCCTCTCCTCTCTTCCAGGCAACTCAGAGCACATGTTAGGGCAGAGAGTCATATAAATGCTCATCAAGCCTCAAATGACAGCAGCAATTGATAACTCCCTTGCTTCCTGACCTGACTTGCCTGCTGCAAATGCTGCCAGTCCTCCTCAGTGAGCAGAGCCAAGGAGAGGGCACGATCAGGCTTTTTGCCGGTGCTCTACCTACGACAGGATTTTTAAACCACTTCCATGAAGAGGCTTCAGGAGCCTCCTGAGAAGCTGGGAGAGGATATAGAGAATGTGGACTGAATGGGGCTCTAAACTCCCGATCCCACTTCTATCACAGCAGTTCCGCTTTATCTGCTCCATCTAAGGTTACAGCTGGAGAACTGTTTCGCCCTTGAAATAGAAGAAACCCTTGCTTTGGGAGATCTTTTTTTTTTTTTCCTATTTTATTGTTTATTGAGGTTATGATAATTTACAACCTTGTAAAATTTCAGTTGTACATTATTATTTGTCAGTCATATTGTAGGTGAACCACTTCACCCTTTGTTCCCACCCCTCATCCCCCTTTTCCCCTGGCAACCACTAATATATTCTCTTTGTCCATGTGTTTAACTTCCACATATGAGTGGAGTCAGACAGAGATTGTCTTTCTCTATCTGGCTTATTTCACTTAACGTAATACCCTCAAGATCCATCCATGTTGTTGTGAATGGGACATTTTTATCTTTTTTATGGCTGAGTAGTATTCCATTGTGTGTGTGTGTGTGTGTGTGTGTGTGTGTGTGTGTGTGTTTGTATATATATATATGCACCATATCTTCTTTATCCAATCATCAGCTGATAGGCACTTAGATTGCTTCCACGTCTTGGCTATTGTGAACAATGCTACAATGAACATAGGGGTGCATGGGTCTCTTTGATTTGCTGATTTCAAGTTCTTTGGATAGATACCCAGTAGTGGGATAGCTGGGTCATATGGTATTTCTATTTTTAATTTTTTGAGAAATCTCCAAACTGTTTTCCATAGTGGCTGCGTCAGTTTGCATTCTTGCTTTGGGAGATCTTTTGAGCCTCCAAACCTTTGAGTCCTTCTCTCCATCTTGAACCTCTCAGGTCCTACCATTCCTGCCCACCAGGAGCAGGAATGAGAAAAGAAGCCCAGCTCACTGTCCCAACTCCAAATATCCCACTCTTTAGGCTCTGGAGCCAAGGAGAATTACAGCAAAACAGAGCTCACGGGTGGAGAAAGGGGCTATGGGTTAGTGCTCCCCGCACAAGTCCCACAGTTCTGAGTCTTAAACAGCCTTAGATAGAGTTGGTGCTAAATGAGCATGGCACGTGTAGATGGAGGATCCGATCTCTATTGGTCTGGGTGTGGTTCCAGTGAGGAGAAAAACTGGCCTTGGATCTCAGAATGGCCACAATATTTATTCTTCAAGATTCAGAGAGGCCATTTGGCATAGACATTAGGGATGTGGGATATAGAATAAGACCCTGTGGCTTCAAATCCCGGCTTTGCTACTTTCAAACTGTGTGACCCTATCCTTGTAAAATATGAATAATATTTCCCTCATAAGGCTGTTGTGAGGATTGAATGAGTTAATGTGTGTGACGCACTTGGTGCCGGCCATGTTAGTGCTCAGCAAATAGTAATAAACGTTAGCTCTCATCATTGTTGGTATCCTGTTCAAATGCCTCCTCCTGACTCTCCTAAGAGAATTCCTTATTCTCCTCTACACTTTGATCACACTTGGCTCAGACTTCTGGTGAAACTGTGAGGAGTTTTTTTCCAAACCCCAAATCCAATTAGATGGTGGGGACAGTAAAGCAGCAGATTCTTTGAAATCCAAATGCATAGATATCGTAAGTGAAGGCCTTGCTCCCTCCATAGCTGTTATGGTTATGTGTCTGTCCCTTCCTCTGCACTCTGGATCCTCTGGGGCAGATTCCACATTCTGTTCATCTTTGTACCCCAAGGGCCTGGTGCTCACTGCAGTTGGGTTGGTGCATGAGCAGCACTTGCTCTGTCTGGAGTCAAGAGTTAACCCTGACCATTGCTTCCTGGCCTTCCTATCTGCCTTGCTGCCCCGAGGCTCAGCTCCTTTCTTTACCCCAAGATGAAGATAAGGTTAAGAGTCTGGGCTTGGTCCGGGGCACCTCTTGTGAGCCTGGCTGTGCGGCTATGGGAATTCAGAGAAGGGAGAGGAAAATAATGTTTGCTGAGCACCTACCACATTCCTGGACCTGTGCTGGGCTCTTTACAACATTTAATTCTCACAGCAGTTTAGTGGAGGCATATTCTTCTTAGTCGCATTTTTCTGGAGGAGGAAACTGAGTTTAAGCAACTTTTCCAAGGTCACGTAGCTGATGTGTCGGAGGCAGAATTCATACCTGGGTGAGACTCCTAAGCTTGTGCTCTTTCCATTGTCGTTGCAGGCTCCCGCCGAGGTGAGCTGAGATCTGCTCCCCTTCCCAACTCCCTATCCTACTCCTCCCTTCCTCTCCACCTCAAGTCTTTTCTTTATTCTTCCATATTATCCTCCCTAATATTATTTTTCTTCTTGAGTTGGCTTATTTATCACTTGGCTGTGTCTCCTTATTAATATAACCAGAGCTTAAACATTATGCATCCCTACTGCCTCATTTGCCAGCACGGTGCTGAGCACTTACGAGCTTGGCCATTAGACTGAGCCCAAAGGGGCCATAACATCTGCATCTTCTGCTGCTTTCATAGGGAAATGGGATGGCGAGGAAAGGATGTGAGATGGGGCAGTTCAGGGCAGTGCACAGTATATGCATGGTAGAGGAGGGACCAAGTGGGGGGATCTGGGATGATGACACCCGCACACATTCCTCTCTTGGTGTACTCAGCCTTAACTCAAAGTGACCTGGTGGCTTGGGGCTATGAGCCTCCAGGAAGATCCTAAGGTCATTTCTGTCAAAGAGCCCCCTTCTATCTTATTCCTGTTCCTGGTATCATCATCTTCGTCTTTATTATCAGCAGCAGCAGCAGCCACCACTCACTTATTGAGTACCTACTGTGTGCTTTACACACATCTTATTTGATCCACACAACAATCCCATGAGCTAAGTATTAATATACTTCATTATATAGATGAGGAAGCGGTAGCTCAGAGAACTTAAGTAACTTGTTCAAACTCACACAGCTAGCAAGTGGACGAACAAGGATAAAGGGCTGAAAGATGTGAAAATTGAGGCGGAGAGGTTGAAGTGAGGGGCAATTGGCCATCAGAGTAGGCCCTTCAAAGCTGCCCCTGTTTGGGGGTCTGCCCAGGTGAGCTGGAAGCATATAGGAAGAGCTGAATGCCCCTATCAGCTCCCCTCATGGCCTGCCTGGGGAAGAAGGACCTCTGAGCCCCACAGGTTGATTCTCTGATCCCTTCCTGGCTTCTCAAGGAGGCTGCAAAACTGGCAGAGGCTGTCCTGGAACGAGGAGGACGTTATCCTCTAAAGTCCCTGATGCTTCATACTTCCTAGACTAAAACACTTTGTATTTCCAGTGGGTACCTCAGGAGCTCCCCTAAAAAGATGCCTCCTCAGCTGATTGATTGTTCTGCCCCAACAGTGTTCTTTTCTACTTGCTTTTCCCAAACTCTCTTTCTTCTTTAGTCCCTTACTCCAGTCTCATGGCTTCCTGGGCCCAAGCCTTCCAAGTCCATTTGGAGCCCCTCCTACAAGTGTCCCAAGACAATTCCCTATGAGTCATGACATAAAACCAATTCTTAAGAAAACCAGGCCATCTGAGATTGTATGAGTTACCCTGGCGTTGGCCCTACCCTCCAAAGGTCTTCTAGAACCCAGCACTGGTCCTATTCACAGATTTAGGCTATGCCACCTAGCCTGGGAAAGTCAATCCCAAGCATCTTTGTGGAAGCAGCTACCAGCAAAAAAGTAATAAGCTTTAATAGAACAACTGGCTTTTTTTTTCATTCTTAAAGTATGTTCTTTTCTTTTATAATTTTTTTTCAAGATTTTATTTTTCCTTTTTCTACCCAAAGCCCCCCGATACATAGTTGTGCATTTTTTTTTAGTTGTGGATCCTTTTAGCTGTGGCATGTGGGACACCTCCTCAGCGTGGCCTCACGAGAGGTGCCATGTCCGCGCCCAGGATTTGAACCAGCGAAACCCTGGGCGGCGGAAGCAGACTGCGTGAACTTAGCCACTCGGCCACAGGGCCGGCCCCTTAAAGTATATTCTTAATAGACTGATATGATTAATGACGCAGGGCCAAGTCTTAGTAGGTCTAGCTGAGGCTGGCTGTGCTTGATGACCCAGAGCTCCTCCCCCTTCCTAGTTCCCCTTCTTCCCATACAAATAAGTTGGTAGTTGGCAATCCCCCTTGCCAGCGTGTATGCCCAGTGAGCAGTAAAGTCGTGCTCACTGGTTTCTTTAAATGTGATGTTACCAGGAACATGGCAGTAGTTGGAAGGAGCTTGGAAACTATTCATTGAACAAATATTTATTGAGTACATACTATGTGCCAGACATGTTCTAAGCCTTAGAGATAGAACAGAAGACAGCAAAAGATTCCCACTCTTATGGAACCTATAATTGTGGAGGGAGACAGACAATAAATAAACACATGGAACTTACGTCAAATGAGAAGAATTACCATAAGAGAAGGGGTTTGAGAGTGCTTCAGTGGAGGTGGAGGGGTAACCTTTTAAATAGGAGGGTTAGAGAAGGCCTCACTTGGAAAGCGACATCTGAGCAAAGAGCTGGAGGAGATAAGGGAGTGAGGAATGTGCCTAGCTATGGGAAGAGCATTCCATGCAGAGGGAACAGCAAATGCAAAGGATCTGAGGCAGGAGCCTGCCTGGCCTGTTCAAAGAACATCAGGGAGCTAGTGTGACTGGAAAGGAGAATGCCAGGAGAAAAGGTGAAAGAGGTCATGGAAGACTGGATGGCGTCGGCCATGGAAAGTTACTGGAGGGTTTTGAGCAGTGGAATGACATGATCTGGCTTACGTAATAAAGTGATTACTCTGGTAGCTGCCTTGGGAATAGCCTGGGGGGCCAGAGGTAGAAGCAGGGAGACCAGTTAGACGTTGCAATCATCTGGAGCTTGGGGATGAAGAGCAGAGGCTCTGGAGCCAACCTGCCCGCTTCCAATGCCAGCTCTGTCACCTACCAGCTGCATGACCTTGGGCAAACTACGTAATCCCTGCGTCTCAGTGTCCTCATCTGTAGAATGGGAATGATAGTTGTGCCTACCTCCTAGGGTATTTGTAAGGATTAAATGAGATGGTAAATGTGAGACACTTAGAATGTACGGTCGTTGTGAGGGTTAAATGAGTTAAAACACTTGTAACAGCACAGTGAGCAAATGCTGCTTCTGGATTTGATGTTATTGTTGTTGTTATCATCTTCTGAGTGAGAGGTGATGGGGGTCAGGCCAGAGGGTCCCGGTGCTGAAATATTGTCCTGCTCGGGGGATGTTTTGAAGGCAGAGCCAGCAGGATTCGCTGGCAGACTGGCTGTGTGGAAGGCAGAGAGGGGACTCCAATCCCCCCTCAGAGGGAGGCTGAGGAAACTGGGCCCAGCTGAGGCCACCATGGTGACAAGCCGTTTTTAAAAGGGACTGATTGCTAAACAGTTTAATCTTAACAGAAATCAAAATTAAAGAACAAGTTCACTCATGGACTAACATAAAAATTCCTGTGTAACAAACTATTTTCATTTTTATCTATTCCCTTCAGTCCTTATCTTTATGCATGCATGATCCTTAAATAATTAAAATAATTGCATTAGCATAAGTTTATATTCAGAAAAAGAGAAGTATGCAGTAATTCATGACTCTAGCAAGTGTTCATTGGTCGAACATTAAGGAAATTAATGTGCTCAACACCATTTATACTCCAGCATGTACACGGGGCACAGAATTCCCATTTTAAGATGAAAGAACGTACAATCCTGAGTCAGCTGCTAAAACGGGGCTGTGGGAGGCATAGTCGTTTATTCATTTGTTCACTCAACAAACTTTTATTAAGTGAGCCTATATACAGGCTCCTAGATAAGCAGGTTGATAAGCAGATCACACTCCTATTTCAAGAAGATTGGTCTTATGGAGACTGACCAAACTGCTCTAACAGGTTTCATATCTGAGGCTCTCCTGGAGGAATGTGTGTACAAGTCAGCTTGGAAGCGCCGTGGAGGAGACTCTTAATTCTGCTTATGGAGGTAGGAAGGCTTCCAAAGAGAGACGACACCTGGACGCCATGGAGTTTCCTCAGGGCACAGAAGAGACTCGGTTAGTTGGCTCTTAGCACGCTGGCATCTGACTTGTATTGTTGATTGTTCTGACCGCCTCTCCCCCTAGACTATGTGTGCACCTCTGATCCCCGGCACTATCCAGGTGCCTGACACTTGGCAGCTGCTCTTTTAATGTTTGTTGAAAAAGAATGCAGCATATCCTTGAAAAGTGACTTGAACAGTGACAAATGAAGAAATCACACAAGCACACTAGCTTCATAAGTCTTTTTGTGAGGGGCAGGGCGTCCAAAAATAAAGATTCTTCCTGATTTCCAGAAGGAACATGTTTCTCATCTAGAATCTTGCTAATGGATGGTCAAGAGTCAAAAGCCACTCTTGCTGTTCTAAGTAGGAAGGTTTAATACAGGGAATTAGAGACCTAGGGAATCATTGGATAAACTGGAAGAGTAAAGGTCAGGGAAGCCACTGCTAGAGGCTACAAAATCAAAGCCTGCTGGGATCTCAAAGAAGCCACTTTCAATCTCAGCTGCTTGCGCCACTGAAGCAGGTGATTTGCAGAAGCATGCCCGCAAATCACCGTGAACCTGGGTTCCGTCATCGGCCTCTATGTTTGCCCCCACTTACCACCAGAGAAAAATAACGTCTCTGCCTTAAATTTCCCATAAGTGCTTCTCATTGGCAGAATACACCCCAGAACCATACAGGAAGAGAGGTCCTCAGAAATGTAATTCCAGACTTGCCTCCCGCAGCGCAGAGGAGATTTTAGGCGAGGGCGATGATTATGCTGAATTGACGAGAGACAGCTCAGCACAGATGGCTTCCCCAAGTCTCACCTTCAAGAAGGGAGGTTTACACAGCTCTGGGAACATCAAGTTTTACTTCCCCTACCTCTAGGAAGCTGTCATGTTCAGTCCAAACATCTTCCTGGTGGAAGAAACTTACAACCACTTTATAACTATATATACTTATAACATTTCCATAAAGCAAGTCAGGGAAATCTGCTATCTAGTAGGCAGACTCAGGCAGTGTGAGGTGGCAGAAAGAACTCCAATTTTGGAGGCAGACGTACTGAGTGCTAATCTCAGCCATACTGTTTATCAGTCATGTGAAATTATGCAGTTATTTATCTCTTCTGAAAAAAAAACAGATTATAAAATAATCAGGGCTATATCTAAAAGTACATATAAAAGAATGTTCATAACCACTTTTAAATAGAGATTCATTAAATAAATTATGATACCTCTGTATTAAACAATATCACGCATCCTCTTAAAATTATCATGTAGAAGAATAGTGTTGACATGGGAAAATGTTCACAATATGGTGAGAAGTGAGAAAAGCAAGTTGCAAAACAGTATGATGACTGTGATTCCATGTTTATAAAACCAACTCTGTGACTGAAAGGCTTTATACCAAAATTTTAGCAGTAGTTATCTCTGAGGGTAGTTGGGATTATAGCTGGGTTTTTTTCATATGTGCATGAGTTTCTCATATTTTCTGCATTGAATATGTATTATTTTTGTAAGTTTAAAAATTACATAAAAATAAAAAGTAGGATTCAATAGGATTGAGAGAAGTAAATTTTAGACAATGTATGCAAAGTTCCTGATAGACTTTCAATAAATGATAGTTCCCTTCCCCATTCATTTAAACATGATTTTATTTTGTATTTTGAATAAGCAATATTCACATTCAAACTTTTCAAGATATGAAAGTGAAAATTCTCCCTCCTACCTCAGACCTCCAGCCACTCACTTCCTTTCCTACAGGCAGCCAGTGTTGCTGGATTCTTCCATGTCCTTTAGAGAGAATGTATGCATGTAGAAGCAAAGACATAAAGTTATGCACTCCTCTCACTCCTTGTTTACACAAGTGGTGGTACATTTTACTATGTTTATACCCCTTTGCATTTATACTCCTTTCTTGGTGATCTTTCCGTATCAGTATATACAGATATTAAAACACCTGTAGCTGTACCATCATTGATTTAACTGGTTCCCTGTTGGTGGACATTAAACCCAGCGATATCTTCTGAAGGTGGCCCCAGATACAAGGATGGCCAGCACTTTAGGAATGACCTCTTATCCCTGGTCTCATCACCCTCTTCATTCACTCTGGTCATTTCTTGGCCCCAGCTTCTGAGGCTGAAGGGCTCTGAGAGACTTGTATTGGTTACAGCTCAAACCTGTACTGCTTACAGTCATTTTACCTATTTCTTTTTTTGGCAGTGATGGGGTCTGGCATGCTCTGAAGATATTCTCACCTAGGATGTGAGAGCTGATAAGCTATGTGCCATTATATGATAATCTGCTCCCCCTCTCTCTGCACCACTGTTTACTTCTGCACTGTCTCCCACCCTCAGTCTTTCTTCTGGAGAAGCAGTGGCCCACTCTCCCACCTCAGTATTTCCCTCATCCTCTTTACCATCTTGGAGGACCTGGAAATAGGACTGTGTGTTGTCACCTAACCTCACACCTGGGTGACAAATGTAGGGTAGTGACAATGAGGAGCCAGGCCAGGGTGCAGTGGTGACTTGAGGGGGTGGTAGCTGGGCCCTGCTGGATGATTAGGAATGTGGACGTACTGGGTGAAGCAAGGAGGGCTTAGCCTATGGTAAGTCTGGATGAGAATCTCTTTGGTGGTGGTTTGGGAGGGGTGCTTAGAATCTAAGCCAATAAGGATGGACTAATCCTCTCCTTACATGAAGCTTATAAAGAGAGAATCCTTTGGGTCATTGGTTAATTTCTTAATTAAACTGATATTGATTGAATACCTATTCCGTGCAAAGCACTCTATCAGATGGTTCTGCAGTCTCTATTTTATCGTTTTACACATTGTGGTTTTGCCTCTCTTGCTGGGGTCACTAAGTCATGTGGTCCCTTTCATTGCAGTTGCCACAAATTTTTGTGGTCTTTCAAGGCCTGCAAGTTTTTTCCTGGGGCTCAGGATGTGAACCAGAGTGCAGGTCCTTGAAAGTCACGGTTTAAATCAGGGCAGTCACAGAGGTAGACATCTGATTAGGATGGCACATAGAACTTGCTTAATCAATATTGTCTAAACTGACCTGATCAGGGTCAATGAAAGCCCTTCTGTAGAACTGCACAGGGTGCCGTGTGCCCTCACTCACTGGAGATGATGGCCTTGGGAACAATTATCAGCCTAATTTCTTTTTACATCAATGTAGACTTGATGTCCAGTAATGTATATTTTGTACCTCTAATGGCCTTTTAATGATGAAGAGAATCAAAAGCGTTTTAGATCTGAACCTGCACCATTAGTTTCCATTCCAGAAATCCACTGTAATTACCGCAGCTGCTTCTCCAAGCCCTGCAAGAGCATCGGGTTCATGTGAACTTATCTGCACAGTTAATGACCATCTGCACTGAGCCAGGTCTGATGCAGGTTCTGGGGGGTGGTTCCTGAAGGTGGAGAAGGACAGGGTGGGATGGGGGAGGGAGTGACAATGGGAAGGACTGAAGGACTGAGTCATTCAGGGCCTGGGGTGTCACCATCTCTCAGAACAGGAGTTCTCTCAGCCCTGGTCCTCTCCAATCTCCTCACAGAGAGTTCCAGAATGAAATATGACTTGCTGTAAAACTCTGTATTGTGTTCTGCAAGTCATACTGGAAGAAACAAAGGATTCTTGTTAATTCTGCATTCTTGCCCATCCCGTTTGTGAAGGTTTGACAGGGGTAGGGGAGGGTGTGGGGAATGTGATGCAGGGTGCCCAGCTGGGGTGAATGGTCTCGTTAGGCAGAATTTGGAGGAGGGAGCACACAGGGAGGGATCGAAGGGAAAGGTACTTCCCAGGGAAGGGAGATGTTGAGATGGATTGGTTAGTGTGCTGTTTATTCTTTTGAATCTTTATCCCCAAGGTCCATCATCTGCTGTTCTCTGTGCCCTGGGAGGCTAACCACTGTGGGCGGCATCACCCAGGCTCTCTTGCCCTCTGGCTTCCAATTGGCTTTGGCGATAGAGAGGCTTTGGCAGATCTGAGGGTAGAAGGGGAGAGGGGTCAGAGTATTTCTTCCTTCATTCCCTTCCTGCTTCACTGTCGCAGTTCTGGCAGTGGGTACATCAACGATGGCTTCTGCAGGAAGCCCTTCTTCCATGGCTCCAGCTCTTACTGGGCTCTAATAACATATTTTCCTCTTCTTACCCTTTGACTAGGGGTGGAATAAGCTCCCTGTTTCTCCTAGTCCCTGGATGCCTCAAAATCTGTTATAGATTCCTTTAACCCCATTCACATATCTGTAAATAGTACCTTCATTAAATTCAAAATCCCAGCTAGGTGTGTGATCTGTTTCCTGTGAGAACCCTGATTGATACAATGGGTATGTCAGAGACTGATCAATGTTGACCAATCCTATTTTTTTTTTTTAAAGATTTTATTTTTTTTCTCTTTCTCCCCAAAGCCCCCTGGTACATAGTTGTATATTCTTCATTGTGGGTCCTTCTAGTTGTGGCATGTGGGACGCTGCCTCAGCGTGGTTTGATGAGCAGTGCCATGTCCGCGCCCAGGATTCGAACCAACGAAACACTGGGCTGCCTGCAGCGGAGCGCGCGAACTTAACCACTCAGCCACGGGGCCAGCCCCCCTATTTTTTTTCCTGGACACACAGGAAGACGACATTTTCCATTCTCCCTTGAAGTTAGGTTGAGGCTGTGCAACTGGGTTCTGACCAATGGGAT
The DNA here is from genome assembly GCF_021613505.1 of Equus quagga. Lineage (NCBI taxonomy): Eukaryota > Metazoa > Chordata > Mammalia > Perissodactyla > Equidae > Equus > Equus quagga. Next base: position 11,404,147 of record NC_060286.1, read on the forward strand.
GATCTATGACACTTCCTAGCCTGGCCATAACACCCCCTGTGCAATTGTCCCCACCCTCTTCCTCTTCCAAGGTAAGATTGGAAGCTATGTGTTTAAAGTTACAGTTTCCCAAGGCTGGAAGAAGTTTGGATCCCTGAACCACTGCTTGGAGGAGAATTGCCCAACTGTATTCTCCTATGATGTGAGTGATAAATAAGCCTTTATTGTGTCATGCCACTGGGATTTTGAGAATGGTTTGTTACTGCAATTAGGGTTAATTACGTTGACTAACTCAGTGGAAGTGCTATGTGAAGAGGCCACCTAGAGCAATGGAGTATTCAAGGCATAAATATAAGGAAGCATAGAGTTTTCCAACTTAGATGAGACCACAATGAGGGTTAACAAGAGTCTAACATTGTTGCTTTGTGAAAAGAACATGGATTTGGATGTCAGAGTTGAGTTGAAATCCAGGCTTCACCACTTCTAGCTATCTCATCTTGGACAAGGTACTTCACCTTTTTAAGTTTTCTTATCCGTAAAATGGGGAAAATAATTCCTATCTTGCAAGGATTTTTTTTGTGGATAGATAACTTATTTCTATAAGATAATAGTTGGTACTCAATAAAAATTCCCTCTTTTTCATCTCCCAGCTGTGAATTCTAAACTTAGTGCCTCCAGTGATTGGTAAATAATTTCAACTTTTGGGGCATCTATTTCCTAATCTCTAATGGCAGAGGACAAGTCACATTATCCTGAGCATCCTGGTAAATGGTTTCAACATTAACCAGGAAAGAGGAATTTCCTTCAGGTCTTGGACTTAGGCATTAACTCTTTCACTTCTCTGCCCTCCAGGGCTCCATGTTGAAATTTGCAGGCCACCTAACACATGTGTCAAGTCAAGCAAAATTGAGACGTTAGAGTCCCGGTGCCATCCCTTACTTTATGAATGAGTGTGGATCCTGGGGCTAAATGGTCTTCTGAAAAAGTAAAGAGAAAGGACTCCCCATGGAAACTTTTTCAGCATCAAGAGACCTTATCCATCCATCCATCCATCCATCCATCCATCCATCCATCCAGAAAATAATTGTTTAGTGCCTAGCATATGTGCGGAGTACTTATAGGCCCTGTAGTAGATAGAAAGATGGATTAGACACATCCTGCCCTCAAGAGCTTACATTCGTGCAGAAGAGAAGATAGTTTATCTTAATAAATAATTACAAGACAGACCAGGATGTGATAAGCATGGAAGGCAAGGTTCAAAGTGCTGTGGAATTCAGAGTAAGGGAAACCTCTTCTGGCCATAAGGATGAGGGAGCATTTGAGTAAATCTTGAAGGAAGGGCAACATTTGAACGTATGGAAATGAGGGAAAGGTCAAACACTGGAAAGTGGAAGAGACTCCTGGGGAAATGGTGGCTAATCGTCTGGCTAAAACACAGCTGCCAAAAGTGGAGTTGATGGAAACAGTTTTAGAAATGTCACCTGAGAACAGATTGTGAAGAGCCTGAATTCTAGGCCAAGACACTTATGATGAGGGCAGAGATAGGTCGCCAAAGGTTTCTGAGCATTGGAGTGGCATGTGCCCTGGGAAGGTTGGTGGGGAAGCTGTGTTCAGCACCTGTCAAAGGCAGCAGAAGATGGAGATGAGGAGGCCAATTAGAAGACCTGCAGCCATCTAGGTAAGCCTTAAAGTTGGACCAAACTAGGATAGAAGTTATAAGGGTGTGAAGCATGTTGGAGAGAATCATTCAATATGTATTCATTATATATCTACTCTATTCTCCATCTGTCAGTCACTGTGGGGGATGAAAACTCCTAAGAAACACAACTCTTGCCTCCTAGGTGCTTGGAATATGACTTGAGGGATGAATCAGTCAAGAAAAGCTTGTCCTTTAAACTCTTCCCCTTTATGGCCACACAGCATAGGCATAAGCATAAGCCTAAGCTGGTTTACTACCTCCCCCTCCACTGACTCTGCACCCCGTCAACAGCATCCTACCTCCACCCCAACAACAGTAAAGATAAGATAGGGTGTAAAGTTTTAAATTAAGATGTGGTCTGCTATCCATTTTATTTAACAAACATTATATAGCACTTACTATATGCTGTATACTATTTTAAGAGCTTTATAAATACAACGTCATTTATCCTTATTAACAATCCTATGAAGTAGATACTGTTATCATTCCCATTTTTATAAATGAGGACACTGAGGCACAGAGAGATTAAATAATTTTCCCAAAGTCACACAGCGAGTAAGTAGCAGATTTAGCATTTAGGACCCAAGGAGTCTGGCTCCAACATCCTGATGCTGAACCATTACGTTATACTGCCTCCCTGCACACTGCTTTCCCTCGGCCCACCTGCGATGAATTGCAGCCAAAAAGGAATTACTCTTGGACCTTACCCATCCCCACTGAATCAGTTCTCTCTTCTTGGTTTGTGATGCTGTGCAAGTTCACAGTCATGGCTAGAACCACTCAGATCTCTGATGCAGTCATAGTTACGGTCAATGCTGAGTCCACTGCCCTGCCCTGCCCTGCTGGGTAACTGGCCAAGAAGATGGGTGGGGCAAACCAATGAATTGGTGAGGGATCACAGTCTTATGAAAGGTGGTCCTGAACCTGCAGGATCTTTCACCCTCTCTTCAGAGCCATCAAGTTAAGAGGTAGATATAATGGCAGTGCTTAGAGCACGGGCTCTGACATTTAGTACCCATGGACACTTGGACAAGTTATTTAACTTCTCTAAGCATAAGATTCCCCATCCATAAAATGGGTGTGTTACATAGGAGTTTCCTCATAAAATTGTGGTAAAAAGTAAACAAGACACTTTCTGTAAAGTGTGAAGCATAGTGCCTGACATACAGCAAGTGCTCAGAAAATGTTAGCTGTTGTCGTCTCACCCAGTTAAGAACAAACTCTTCACCTGATCCATGATGCCAGATCAGAAGTACTCAGAAGCCCCAGAGTGGCTATTTAGGCCCTTGTTCAATAGCCCTTTGGAATGAAGGAAGAAGCAATTTGGGGCCCTGCCATACAGAGCTGTATGTTATTATTGTTATTGCAATGCGTTGTGCCTTGTGTTCCAAGGCAGTACCGAATCATGTTTAAACCACTGGCCTCTGGAACCGGACAGCCTGGGTTTAAATCTCAGCTCTGCAGTTTACCAGCTGTGTGACCTTGGGCGAGTTCATATCCTTGAGCCTCAGTTTCATTGTCTGTAAAATGAGATGACGATAATATCCTCCTCATAGAGTCGTTGGAAGATAAAGTGAGTTAATATATGTAAAGTCTTTATAACAGTATAGGTGCTTGATAAGGATTAGGTATTATTATTGCATTCCTTTGGGTTAAAGTAATAAATTCCCTTTCTTCTAGAAAAGAAGGCTAGGGCAGATTTTTCTTCTTTAGTGGGGAGGGATAACCCACAAAATCCAGAAAAGGAGAGAAACCAGACCTTGAGGGTGGGAGTTTTTCCCCATCTCACAACTGGGAGGTAGGGGAGGAACTCATGCCTTCCAAGACTATGGACCCAAGCATGAGCCTGGCACAAAGACCAGGATTGACCCCAGGTGGCCACATTCTGATGGGGACCCCATGGAAGACTAGGATAAAGAAGATGTGACCCTTTTATCTGAGGCTTGTCAGGGCGTCAGTGAGTAAGGCAGCCACACCTTGGTCTTCACTGGAGACAACAGGAAGGCTTTGAGCTACCGACATTCCCTTCACTTCCACATTGAGATTGAAAGGCTTCTTACATAAGCCTTTCAACTCAGGCCAATAAGGCCTTCCTTCGCCCCCTCAAAGACCCTCAAACAGGACATAAAGCAGGAGATTAGGCACACATGAAAAGAACACTGATAATCCATGGCAGGCTATGCTATGTGACAAAGAGCGAGTATGGGATCAGGAAACGTGTGTTCTATTCCACCTCTGCCACTGACTAGCTGGTAAGCCTTAGGTAAGTCACCTTGCTGAGCACCAATTTCCTTATTTCTGAAATACTCTCATCCTAGCCCTCAGAGCAACTGGATGATCTCTCAGTAACATCCTTCCAGTTCTGTGACCACATAAGTGTTCAGACAATAATTCCATTAAGAGTTCAAAGTAGGGACAGATCAGTGGGGATCAAAGTGGTCAGAGAGGGTGTCAGGAAGAGGTGATCCTGGGAGGGTTTGTGTAGGCAGAAGAGAGAAAGTTCTTTTCTTGCTCCCATGGCCTTCAATCCCCATCCTGATATGTGGCAACCTTTCTGGGTCCATCCATCAGGCCGGAAGAATTTCTCTCCAGGGATTCCCAGCTAGCCTTCTCACTCCAAGATGTCGTACAGTCGTACAGCTACACTAAAGGAACCAGCAAAGTCTCAAGCCGAGGTGTAAGCTCACAGAATTGTCACCTGCCTTGAGGCCACCTGGGATAGTCTCCTTCCTAGTCAGAGGGATTGCTCACCCTTTGTTTCTCATCAGCTGAGCACTGCCCCGGTCAAGGGAACAAATGTCCCCTAGACTGGAGAGATTGTCTTGTAACAAAACTGAGGCTCCTGACCAGGGTGGGATCCCACTGTTCTCTCTGAAGGATGATGCTTGTTCGTGAGTAGGGTTGTGGGTGGAGTGTATTCACTGAACTTGACGTCCCCCCTTCTTATCATCATTCCCATAAAGGCCCACCAAGGGAGCTGTCTTGGACACCTGCTTAGAAGGAAATCTATGCCTTTACAGCCCATCCTCTAAAATGGCTCAAACTGTCCTGCACTGCTGGCCTCCCTGCCAAATCCAATTTAATGAGACAAAAGACCCTGGCTCTCTTTTTAAGCTAATTGGATGTCCAAGAAAGGTTAAAAGAAAAGGAGAGAACTCAGATCCTGAGAAAATTGTACTTGTGAGAGCATCATGGGAAGCTGATGGGAATTAAACTTTATGCTGTGTGCCTTTCCTCTGACCTCGATTTTTTATTCCCAGCTCTTTTTTAGGGCCCTTTTCTATCTCCTTGAAAAGCGGTACGGTGGGGTTATTCTTCATAACTGTGGCCATCTGCCTATTGCCTGTGTTAGGAAGGTGACATATTTCCCTTTTCTCCTAAAGGTCAAGCTAATTTACTCCCATGTGAGTGAGTCCAGTGTGCTTGTCGTGAATGACAGCTGGGCCCTGATGGATGTCAAGTGGTTGCAAGAGCTCCAAGGCAGGAACCTTCTTCTAGGTAAGTAGCCAGGGGGCTTGTGCTTTAGGCTGAGAGATTGAGTCCAAGTGCAAGTTCAGAGGTCCATGGTAATAACTGCTCCTCCATTCACCCTCCAGTGATCAGTTTACTGCAATCCCATCCTTCCAGTCCTCAGTTCGTTTGTTAACCTCAGAGTCACTTGGGAGCAACTCAACCTCATCAACCACAGTTCTCTCAGGCTCCAGACCCTGGAGCTGCCCTCAGCTTTTTCTAGCTGGTGACGCGGAGGGTTATCATTCCAGATATCACATACAGAGGATTTTGCAGCATCTTTTCTTCCATTGCCACCAGAAAATACTGCAGCAGGGGTCAGACTTCTCCTTCTGGGTCATTTTTTTAAAATTACACTTCAGAGTTAAGATTTTACTTCCTCTAGTGCCACATTATTTTCTAAACACGAAAGGTGGTTAATGCTGACGCAACATGGTACTACAGCAAATGAGTAATGATGCCCTCATTCTACAACGAAAAGACTTGCTCCTCAGTTCTTTATTTTTCCGGCCCCTCTCTTTAAGAAAAACACCCACAGTCTCAGAATGACACAGCTGGAAGGAACCTGAGAAGTCATTTAGTGAAGCCACTTGTTTTCTAGATGACGGAATGAGGTTCCGAGGGGTGGAGTGACTTGAACACTCAGAAGATATGGCCTTAGAAACGTGGTTCCCAGTGACCCTGCTGCTCCTCCTCTGTGGCCCTGGGAAGAATCAGATGCTCTACATGTCCCTGCTTTTGGGGTCTGACTCTGTCATGTTGGAAAAACATACACAAAACAGAGAGAATGTGAAAAAGAGTGTAGTATTTCCACTTCCGAGTCTCATGATAAGAAAAACTCCTCCTCTGTCCCCTCACATGCTCCACAAACTCTCCACCCCGAGCTCCTTAGGCTTTCTGGGTATCCGTTTCAGCACGTGCTGAATCCTGGCTGGCTATGTTAGGCACATCCGGTATCGCTTCTCTGCCTACCCTGATTGAGCCCCCTGTACAGCTGATCAGAGCAGAGAGAGACACCTGACCCGAGGAGCCCCATTCACACACTGATCATCTGCCAACAACGTGGCCCGGTTCCAAACCCTGAAACTGTGGTGGGTTGGCAGTAGGTGCTGGAGCTGGAGGACTGCATAGATCCAGGTTCTAGGGTGGCCGTGTTGGGCCTTGTGCAGACACAGTAAGCAGAAAAGGCTAGTTTTAAAAGAAGCAGAAGGATGGCATCAATACAGAGACACATGGGCAGAAGCGACCACATTCCCCAGAGACAGGGAGAGAGCGCCTCAGTGCTTGGTGATTTCTGGTACTCGGAGACTCTGCTTCACTTCATTTCCTTCCCTTGCCTGGCATGAGTTTTCACAATCTCCTGTCCCCTGTGGCTTTCTTTGTATTGGCTTTAGTCCCTTCCAATCACAACAAGTCCCTAATCAGAACACTATCTTGCACTATCTATGCATGTAAGTCTCCTCCCTCAAACCAGGAACAAGCTCTCAAAGGCCAGAGGTTTATGTCTTAGCCTTTTAAAAAAATCTTTCCAAGTAACCTGTTCATATGATAGTTGTTGAATGGTTGGGCTGAAAGGCTTTCTGGAAATCTGGTTCTATAAACCCTTTTAAACATTTGCATCAATTGGCCCCAAGGAAGCCTTCTTGAGTTTTCTAACATAAAGCTACTTAGTTTTAACTGTCATAATTTTAAGAGAAATGAATTCCACTGTATCTTATGGAGTCCTGATTTCCCCAGGCCTCTTCAGCTGGCAGCTTGAGATGGTATTATGGGGATTGTAGTAACACAGAAGTCATCCCCTCATGTAGCACCTCAGCCCCTGAAAGTGCCCCTCTACTATTTTTGTGGGTTCCAGGAGATGTCTCACTCGGACGCATGGAGAAATTTGCTCCTCCAAGGGCCGCTAATGGTCTACCATCTCCCACTGATCTGTCTTCAACCTATCTTGCTATTACTGTCTTATCTCCCCATCCAGTCCTTCTTCCATGCTGCCACCTGAGCTGTGTTCCATGTGCAAATCTTATCACGTGGTTCTCCTGCTTAACACCCATCAGTGGTGTATACTATTAGCTGCCTGTTCCTCAGCCATTCCTGGTGCGTTTCTTCCTTGCTGGCAGAGCAGGCCTCCTGTGAAAGATGCTAAAAGTGCCAAATAGTCACCCTCCCAGATTCCCTTGAAGCCAGGGCATTGACATATGACCCAGTTCTGACCAACTGGACTTGTGGGGAAGACTTCTGAGGGTTTCTGGTGTAGGGGAGCAGAATTTGGCACCCTAAAATGAGTCTCTTTGGCTTGATTATTTTTAAGAACAAAAGACTGAGGAAGAAATTTTGACCTTCCTCCCAGCTGCCTAGAAGAATTTAGGATAGAAGGCCTGTACCAGGAAGGAGCTATCACCATAAATAACTATAGTGTGATATGAACTAGGCGTGGTAGACAGGGAGGAGCCTAGCAGGGCCCGTGTGATCAAAGTCCTCTCTGTGTCCCATTGTCTCTACAAGGTGTGGCAAACATTTGTTTACCAAACTTTTGCATTTCCATCTCCATGTGAATTCCCTTTGGACTCCCAAACCACTACCTTCAATATCCTCTTTTGTCTTTAGCTAAAGATGGTATTTAAGGTGGTTGTGTCAGCCATTTTGGCAAGTTACTCAGTTTTCCTGGGTTTTTCCCATACACTCATGTTATTAAACTTGGTTTGATTTCCTCCTGTTATTCTGTTTCATGTCAATTTAATTCTTAGACCAACCAGAAGAACCTGGAGGGCAGAGGAAATTTCTTCCTCACCTATCCTGGGGAACATGTTCCTCCTTAATATAAAAGACGAGAGTGAGAGAAGGTCCCTTTTTCTTGCTTTGGGATTTTGTGTGTTGAAGCCATGATGCTGGGACCTGGACTCCCATATTGTGATTGTGGAGGGAAGTTGACCCAGAGCCCTACATTGATGAGTTCCTAAAGCTTTCTACTTATTATAAGAGAAAATTAAATGTCCTTATAATTTAAGCCACTTATTGGTCTTCTTTTGTTACTTACAGGCAAAAGCAACCTAAGACGTTGTCCACAGATGCCTACAGGAGAAAATCCAAATTCCTTAACATGGGTACATACCTCCTTCACAAGTTTGCACTGTATCCTGCTTCAGCATCATTTTTTTTGCCAAACCCGACTTGCACTCCCATTCTCCAGCCACACCAAGCTATTTGCCAAATGGGCCCAGTGTTTATAAACCTCAGCCTGGAATGTCCTTCCATGCACTGGTTAATGCTTACTCATGTTACACGACCCAACTGAAGCTCTTCTTGGCCCTCCACACCTTTTTGTGGAGTGCTGTGTCTCCTGCTTTGTGGCCCTCTGTACCTGTAAATACTTCCATAGTTGTACCAATAACGTCTCTTTTTCTCTGGCTGTTTACATATCTGACAGTCCTTCTGTCTATAAGTTCTTTTGAGGCAAGGCCGGTTTTTTTCCAGCTTTGTATGTCCACTGCAGATGCTCAATTAATGTTTTCTTAAAATTAATAAATTAAAAAGTTGAATGACTGGTTAATTAGTTGTTCCCAATTCTCAACTTTCTCATATTAATGGAAGCTTTTTAGGGCTTTATTTTTGTTTGTTTGTAAGTGTGTGAGTCTGTCGGCCTGTCTTAGACGGGTGCTGCTCAAACTGTAATGTGCCTGGGAATCTTGTGAGCACGCAGATTAGGGCAAGTCTGAGTGGAGCCTGAGATTCTGCATTCCTAACAGGCTCCCAGGTGATGCTGATACTACCGGTCCAAGGAGCATATTTTGCACAGCAAAGTCAGCAGGCAACAGGGTCTCTAGAGGGCAGAGGTTGCTGTCTGTAAGTAGAGGAAGCCCTAAAAAACAAGTGAAGACTTAGTGAAGATGACAATTAGATGACAAGGAACATACTTTGTATCCATCATTTCCATCCAGGAGCTTTGGTCTCCTATGGAATTCATCTTTGGTGATGGGCTGAGCTTTTCTGGAGCTCTTATTTCTCATTTTCTCCAGCTGGAGTCCAGCTTAGGCCACAAACATTGCTCCCTCCGTACCTTTGTGATAGTTGCCAGGAGCTCAGCTGAGCTGGGAGAGAGAACACTGATCTGACAGGTGTGGGAGTAGCTGATGAAAGCAACAAGCCTAAAATGAAAAAGTTAAGCCATTAATCACTTACTGTGATGGTATAAGCAAGAGTCTAATACTGGAAAAGGTGCCACCTCCCCCTGTTCCAATTCCCCCTTGGAACTGCACGCCAGTCCATGTTCAGGTGGATCAGCGTAGATGTGCGGGTTGTCTAGCTGTTGGAGCTGCTGAATAAGAGACTTCGGTTTTGTGGACCCTGAGGTGGAGGGAGCGTGAGGGGGAAGGGCTAGGAGTGGAAAAGTACTGGGTACTGAGTCAGAGTAGGGAAAGTGTCTTCACAGTTTCCTCCCCACCCCCTCCCCATCAAGGGGCCCAGCAGAGACAGGGACATGCGCCTGAAGAGGACCTCCGCCCAAGGCCTCAGAAGGAGAGACCTGGGAACGAAGGTGCCTCTGGGCAAGGAGTGTAAATATGCGAAGAGCATGGCCAGCGAGGGGGCTGAGTCCTTGACTGCACTCCCTCCAGAGACCGCCATGCACGGGCTGCCTACGAGCCTGCTGTGGGGAGGGCAGCCTCTCCAGGCTGCCGGGCAAAGCCTCAGTAATTGCCTGTGGTCAGGCCTGAAAAATCACACAGTCACACATGGGTTTTTAACCAGGAGCTGGACTCCTCAGTAGTTTTTCTCACCCAAGTGTTCGCTTGAAATTCATTCATATTCATTCCCTCCCTGTCTCTCTCCGGCCCTCTCCCCCTCTACCGTGCCTTCCTCCCACACCCTCTCCCCCTGCAATCCTACGCATCCTTCTCAGCTATATTAGTTGCTTATTGTTGCATAACCAAGCACTCCAAAACTCAAAACAACAAACGTTTATTATCCCACAGTTTCTGTGAGTCAGGAATCAAGATGCAGCTTAGGTAGATGGCTCTGGTTCAAAGTCTCTCGTAAGGTTGAAAACCGTCAGCCAAGGTTGCAGTCTCATGTCGACTAGGGGGGACCACTCCCAAATTCACTTGTGTGGTCATTGGCAGTGTTCAGTTCCTTGCAGGCTGTTGGCAGGAGGCCTACCTCCGTTCCTCGCCACGTGAACCTTTCCTTAGGGCATCTTATAACATGGCAACTGGCTTCCCTCAGGGCGAGTGAGCGAGCGAGAGTAAACACCCAAGATGGACAGTACGGTTTTTTGCAACCTAATGTCGGAAGTGACATCCCATTACTTCTGCAGGATTCTGTCTGTTAGAACCAAGTCATTAAGTCCAGCCCACATGGGAGGGCATGACCAAGGGTTTGAATACCGGGAGATGGGACTATTAGGGGCCTTCTTAGAGCCTGCTGACCACAAAGGCCCAGCCAACACTGTGCCCCTTCCCTAACTATTCCTCTAGCATCCTATAGAATCTGTTTTCCTATAACCAAGATTTCGATTTTATTATATTCTGTACACATGTCTTGTTGCCCCAAGTGTTTGAGGCTTCTCTTCTTGGTGGAACTCGGATTCCCCACAAGCAAAGACCACCGGCTCTTGTCCCCCACTTCTCTTGTGGTCCCCACTGTACCCATCCCAGGACTAGAGCTATAATAAATATTTGTTGATTATGAACAACTCTCAACTTCAGCTTACTTAAACTTTTTCAGTCCAGCTTTCTGGGGCCCTGGGATTTCTGTGGGAGCCTTTATATTCAGAGCCTTTTCCTGCTGAGCAAACAGACCTCATCTGGGTCGATAATCCTTGCAGGGAGGGTGAGGCAGGGTTATTGTTTACACTACAGAGCTGTCTGCTAATGCCTTTAACGTGGAATTTAGCTGTTGAGAGAACTGGGAATGATTTGGAGCCCTTTAGAACCGAGGAAAGACGAAAAGCAAGAGAACTAGCACTTTATGTTGAGTATCTCGTTTAATCCTCCCAATAAGCATCATGTGCAGCTTATCAGCCCTGACTTTGCAAACATGGAGTCTGAGGCCCCACAATTAGCAAAGAGCAGAGCCAGAACCTGAACCCAGGCCCCAGAGCCTCTTCCTCTCCCCTGCCTTGTGCTTCTAGGAATGGTTTGCAGTGATTTACCCTCAGATCAGGGTCCTTCCTGCTGGGGCTATTGGCGGTACCCAACCCCACTCTCTGTGGTTTCTGTGGCCCATTTACGTGTCCTGAGACACCCAGTAAACACCTGATGAATGAACTCTTCCTCCTCTGGAGTGGGGAGTGGCCAGGAGGCTTCCACACTCACACCCAAAGGCCGGACAGAACACTAAACCCACCCAGCTAGTGTACCTGACACACAGAGTGTGGCGAAGACGAGTGAGTCAGGCAGAGGCTGGGTTGGGTGAAGTGTGGCAAGGAAATCTTGTCAGAAGCTCTGACACCCCAGGAAGAGAAGGTCACTTGAGATGTATATGGATACAAATGTAGGACTTGCCACACAGATTTGTTTACCATCTTCTGAGGGGCCCCACAGTGGCCTCAGCCCCTCTGAGTGGGACTCTTGGTGGAGGCTAGTGTTGCAGGGCCACTGAGCAGACCCAGAAAGGTGTCCAGAAGGAGTCAATATAGGAGTCAATATTGCAGGCCCGAGACCTCCATCTTTGCAAGGCCTGCTCACAAGGTCGGCCTCTGGGGTCTCGGCTTTCAGAAGGGCTCCACCACCCTAACTGACAGAATGGCTCACTGGGCCTAAACTGTGCAGACACTGTGGTTTATGCGTCACATCTGCTTTCCTTCTGGAAGTCGGGAATTTTCGGGTGTGCTAGGCAGAGGGTGCCTGCAGGACCAGCCCCAGAACAGAGCCTGGGCGCTGAGTCTCTGACGAGCTTCCCTGTAGCATCACGTCGTACGTGTTGTCACAGTTAGTTGCTGGGGAGTTGAGTGTGTCCTTATGACTCCACAGAGACAGGACTCTGGGAAGCTCGTGTCCGATTGTCCTTTGCTGATTTTGCTTTATATCCTTTTGCTGTAATGAAGCTTAGCCATGAGTATGACTAAATACTGAGTCATGAGTCCTCCTGGGAAAACATGAAAACTGGGGTTGTCTTGGGACCCCTGACACACCAGGGAAGGAGGAGTGGAGGGTAGGGGTGGGGTAAGAGTTGTCCCCACCTAGATTTCCACAAACCCTCTTAACTTCATGCCCGCCCAAACTTCTCCCTCCTGAACTTCCACTTACTCTCTTATGGTCTCTAATTTTCTCCTTTCCCTCACTGAATAGTCTCATTATTCAAAATAAATGCTTGAGGGTGTCCCCCTGTGATTCAGCCTAGTCTGAGCGCTGATATGAGAGAATGAGATCAGGGCTTAGCAATATGAAAAAATCTTGAATCCATTAATTAATAAGTAAAATGATAATAAAATACCCATAGGTGCTCCACTTAAAATTCTTCTCCTCTTTAAAATAACTGAAATGATGTCCTTCTTCTCTGAGAAAGCAAGTGGGTGTCACCTGAAGGGTGTCATAGAGCAGAAAGAGTGTCATTTGGCATGGAGACAGAAGACAGTCTCAGCAACCTCCTGCAGCATCCCCAGGCAGAGAGCTCTTGAGGTTGTTGGGAATATGACAGATGTGAGATTTCTTCCCAAAACCTGGGAGGGGACAAAGATGAGAGCAGGCCAGATCTGGTGGGTGGTGGAAGCCTTTTTCAGAACTTTGAATTTCAATCCAGGGGAAGGGATACTGCGAGTCACTGGATGGGTTTTAACAGAGGATTGAGAGCTCAAATATCTTTTCTAGTTCCAAGGCTATACATGTATGAATACCCATGTCTCAGACCATTCCTGAAGAAGTATAGGCCATATTGGAGAAGTTGATGCTGTCATTTTATGTTCTTGGAACTAAGAGCCATTGAGTCATCCTCAGGGATCCTGCCTGGCTTGGCGCTCTCTTTTCCTCCCCTTCCTCCTTGTGTTTTCTTTAAGAAATAGAGGCCTACAAAACTTGGAAGCAACCCAAGTGCCCATCAATGGATGAATGGATAAAGAAGATGTGGTTCACACACACACAATGGAATACTACTCAGCCATAAAAAAAGACAAAATTGTGCCATTTGCAACAACATGAATAACTTGAGGGTATGATGCTAGGCGAAATAAGTCAGACAGAGAAAGACAAATACTGTATGATTTCACTCATATGTGGAAGATAAACAAACAAACACATAGATAAGGAGAACAGATTGGTGGTTACCAGAGAGGAAGGGGGTAGAGGCAGGGCAAAAGGGGTAAAGGGGCACATGTGTATGATAACAGCTAAAAACTAGACTATTGCTCGTGAGCACGATGCAGTCTATATGGAAGCTAAAATATAATAATGTACACCTGAAATTTACACAATGTTATAAACCAATGTGACCTCAATAAAATAAAAAAGAAAAAAGAAATAGATGCCTGGTCTGTGATGAAAATTCAGAGTCCTCATTTTCTTCTCTACAGTGTTGTCATTCAAATTAATTCAGTTAATGAATGGGCCTATGATTTGCATTTAGAAGAAAATCGCCATTTGAGTTTTTAACTAGAACAGTTGGGTGATAAATCAACCCTCAAACAGATTCCCCATTTCCCAGTGGGGCGGGAAGCCACACCCAGCCATGCATCTAGGGTGCGCCCCGCTGACTGTGGGCACCTTCCCTGCTCAGACATTGACCTTCTTCTGGGATTGAGTCACATCTGCCCTCTTAGCAAAGGTCAAGAACTGGTTGATTAATGAAGCCATTGTCAAACACTCATGCCATTAAAGCAATTCCAAAATGGTGAAATAAAGATCTTTCAAGAGTTTAAAGCTAAACCCAACATTTGTGATAGAATCTTCTTCTGATACAAAATGACTTTCCCAGATGAATTTCATTTCTTAAATATTTTCTTGGGTGCCTACTATGTGCCAGGCACCATTTGAAGCACTTTACTTGTGTTGTTTAATTTCCAGAACAACCCTTTCTTTAGTAGGGACAATTATTATTCCCATGTGATGGTTAATTTTATGTGTCAACTTCACTGGGCCATGGGGTGCCCAGATATTTGGCTAAAAATTATTTCTGATATGACCGTGAGGGTGTTTCTGGATGATATTAACATTTGAATTGGTGGACTGAGTAAGGCAGATCACTTTCCCCAGTGTGGGTGGGCTTCAACCAGTCCCTCCAAGGCCTGAATACAATAAAGGCTAAGTGAGAAAGCATCCTCTCTATCTGCCCGATTGGGCACATCGAGCTGGGACATCGGTCTTCTCCTGCCTTCGGATTCGGACTCGGACCGGAGCTTGGGCTGGTGTCTACACCATCGGCTCTCCTGAGTCTCCAGCTTGCCAACTGCAGATCTTGGGAGTTCTAAGCTCCATAATCACGTGAGCCAATTCCTTTTTGTAAGTCAATTGACAATAATATTGCTCTGTCTTTGAAAAATATATCTCTCTCTGAAAAAAATATATGTCTTATCGGTGCTGTTTCTCTGGAGAACTCAGACTAACACCCCCCGTTTCACAGACATGGAATCTAACGCACAGAGCCAAGTTTAACCTTGCTGTGGGAAGAGGATCCAAACTGATTTCAGAGTTCACAATGTCTGGTCCACTCAACAAATGTTAAAGAAGTGCAAATAACAGTGAGGATTTTGTTCTTTTGCCTCTCAAATTAGCAAATATGAAAGACAGTGGAAAAACACTGTATTGGTGAGACATGGGAAGATGGGTACACCTGTGCATTGTTGGTGGGAATACCAGTTAGTACAACCTTTCCAAAGGGCGGCTTGAGCATATCAGCATGCAATGTAGACCTTGGCAAAGCTGGCTTCCCAAATATCACCAATGCACCCTGTTCCTAAGACAAAGCTGAGCGTATTGCGTACCGCCATGAAGGAGACCACTGCCGCGAAAGTCTTTGGCAACGCCTCAGAAAAGGGAAGATAAATTCAGAATTTATTGAGAATGGAAGTTTGGTTTAAGGCGGGTCTTTCAGCGGAGATGAGGAGGGGTCTGATACTTGATTAGGATTGTGTAAGAACCGCTCTGCAATAATCCAGGGTTGGTGGAGACAGCAAGGTGAGGGTTTTGAGGAGAGAGAATCAAAGAACCTTGGGGGAACTCTGTCTACTGATGTTTCTCATTGACGAGCTGATGGGTCTTTGGGAAGTTACTGTAATGAGCAATCAAACTATTTGCTTGCTCTGAACAGTGAGATAAAGTCAGACCTCTGATAAACAAGACAGAGGAGGGATTCGTTGCTTGTTTTGGTATAAATTATAATGAAGTTAAGGTAGATTTTTAAAGGTTGATGAAAAGTAAAGATCCTTCAGGTGGTTAATCTGAATACATCACATAAACTACAGCTCATTACCACATCATTAATAATGAGCAACCCAATTGTCCAGCAATAGGGAAACTAGTTCAATGATGTGTGGCCCATCACTATAATGAAGTGAGGCCATTCGGCCACTCAAGAAATGATTGTACGGAAGTGTGACTACTAATATGATCCCCCACCCTGTCTAGGTGTCTTTTTTTTTAACCTTACAGTCACCCAGGTTGGCACTGCAGGGAGGCACTCTCCAGGATAGCTAGAAAGTGGCAGAGTGAAGACACATATGGACTTGGTATGGGTGGGCTTTGCTCCTACTATAGGAGGCTTTGTCTGATGAAGAGAAATACCAATTTCCTGAGGTGCAGGTGATATAAAGCCCTAGTGTTGGCAGATGTGGACTCTGACCCCACATACCCCCGGGCAACAAAGGAGGGCTCCCAGCCCCCTCACCCAGCACCTCCTGAGCAGCCTTTCCCACTCCAGGGCCACTCTCCTAGCTCAACACCCCTTGCATCAGGACTATGTCCCTCTTTCCTTTCCTTTGGATTTCCTCATTTGGTTAGTTAACTTGTGCTCAGCATCCTTGAAGCTTATGTGCTCTTCCTATATATTTATCTCTGTCATAGTAGTTATCATACCATATTATGATGTCTCTGTTCCTCCATCTCCCATCATATTGTGAGCTACTTGAGAATGGGGTCTGTGCCTTGTTCATTATTCCTAGTGCCTGGCACATAGTAATCATTAAATATATTTTGTTAAATAAAGGAATAGATGGAAATCTCTCATTAAATCATTTGAAGAGTTATCTTTTCCTTTTATGAACACTTCATAAGACCAGTTCTCCTGTGTATTTTGTGTCAGATTTTTCCTTTATCCAGAGGCTATACAAAAAGGGAAGCCCTTCTGATGGCAGTTCCCAGCTGATTTCCTCTGAAGAATCATCCAAATGGCTCAGCTTTCAGGCTTTCTAGCTCTTAGGTCCCAGGGTAGCCAGTCTTCTTTGTCTAAAGCACAAGGATGGTGCCTCATGACGTGTGCAAAGATTTTCCTCTAGGTTTAAGGTGGGGACAAAGAAGAAGATTTGGGCAGGTACTCTGTGTCTTCCCTGACTTCTCTCCGAATCTTGGATCAGATATGGGGCAACAAATCTGCCAAAAAAAATGAGTTTCCTGAGGAACCTACACCACTTTAGCGAGAGAAAGCTGAAGAAGAGCTTTGGAGGGACACGACAGTGATGTGGGACTGGAGAGTGGGGTTTGATGTGCTCTGTTGCGTGGCCTGGGGACGTGTGGAGGGGTGACGTTGATGACGGTAGAGCGCTTGGGGCCCCGGTTTTCTTTGTCACTTTGGAGGAGATGACCTCTACCTTTGAATGAACTCCAGGTCCAAGGTCTAGGAGGTGGAACAGAGAGATCAGAACATTTGTCAACCTCACTGGGGAACACAAGGCAATAAAAGTGGTTTGGAAAAATAAATCTTGTAAATTTGGGGGGTTGGACTTATCCTTGTTCCCTCTTCAATTGCCTTCTTTGTGAAAAATTTCTCAAAGGGACAGCAGATTGAGTTGGGATTGAGGCTTGTCATATAAAAAGGAAAAAGGAAATTAGGTTCCCGTTTCTCTTTTCTTTATTGTGCCATTTAGGAAATTTGCTTATTGAGGAGGCCTTTCATCTACGCCTGCAGAAAATTATAGGCCCAAGTTGCTTTATCATTCTGCTGTGCCGTCTTTCCCATCTCTCTTCCCCTCCTCCCTTTCAGAATGGTTTGCTCAGAGGAAACTGGGAGACTGCTTCATCATAGCACACCACAGAATTTCTGAAGCTCTAAGAAAACCCTAACCCAGCTAACTTTTACAAATAGCAGAAATGATGCATGGACCACCACAGGAACACCTTATTTAAATTAGTTAACTCTAAATTTAAAATTTCCAAGAAGCAGCCCTCCGTTGGGTTTGGTGTCTGCTCCTCCCTATACATTTGCATTTTGAGAAAGAGTCAGAATATAGAAATGAGAAGGCCTATATCAATGAGGAAGGCGTTCAGCTGCCAGTAAAAGAAAACTCAGACTACAGTGGTTTAAATAAGTAGGGATTGTTTTTCTCTAAAACAAGAAGTCTGGAGATAGCCTGTTGGTGGTGTTTGTTCAGAGGTTTGATGATGCCAGGGCTAAGGCCCCAGCTATCTCTTGGCACTCCCCTCATGATTGTCACACAGCTGCTCAAGACATCATGTCTTCCTTCTAGAAAGGAAGAAGGCAGAAAGAACAAAAAGGTACTACTTTTTTATTGGGAAAAATAATAACCTTCCAGGAGGCCCTAGCAGACATCATTAGCCAAAACGATGCCACGTGGCCATTCCTACATTCAAGGGCGGCTGGGAAAAAGAGATGCTAGGCTTCCCGACTTTGCAGGAAAGCCAGCCAGGAGAGGGGGTGAGGATGTATGTTGATTCCACCAACCCTCAGTTTTCCATGGAGGCCCACAGCCTTGGCTTTGAGACATCCTGTCTACCTTCTGTTTGTGATTCATTGCTCTCCTTGCCGGTGGCTTTAGTCAGCACAAACTAGTTGGCTCAGTTTTTAGATCCTGTGAATTTTATCTAATGGAATTAATAAACCTTTTTCAAAACAAGAAAAGCACACAGTTGTACAGTGGACAGAGGCGTGCAAAGAAGGTTGGGCAAGCCCACGGAGAAAAAGCTTTGGAAGAGGATGCCCTCAGAGTGCAGTTAGACTGTGAACCTTGTCTGCCTACAATATTCTTTGTCACTCCCCGAACAGGCGAAAGCCAGTGCTGGCGTGAAGCAGACTCAGCAGCAGTTAGCTTAGGAGGTGCACTAGGAAAGGCAGGACCCTAGGGATCCGTCAGAGGAGAAGCTGGGCTGCTCTTCCAATCCGCTGAACTCAGAACCCTCAGAGGCAAGTTGTTCACTCCTTCAGGGCATCTTCGTGGGGCCCACTAGAGCATAATGGACAAAGGACTCCATCAGGGCATGCTGGGGGTTAGAAGAAGGGCCAGGTATGTTTACTCTAAGGATGCAGAGGCTGGCTTTCCATCTGAAAGGCCGTGTAGGAGCGTGGAGAGGGCACTGAACAAGCCAGTCATTTTCTCAAAAGGGGAGGCTCTGGCACTCTTCCTGCACCCATCTGTCTATAACTCTGCAACTCAATGCTTTCCTCAGCACCAGTGGCTCCTGCACCCCATGATCAGAATTGTCCATCACCATAGCAACTTCAAGAATGGCTTCAAATGGGGTCGCTTTGATCCTGGAGGATGCGCGTGTGCTTTTATTTCTCTTCTTTCCTTCCTTCCTTCTTTTCTTCGCGCTCTCTCTCTCTTTTTTTTTTCCTCCAGGGGGCAGGGCAGGGCAGTGGTGGAAGGACGATAAAAGATAGGGCTGAAATTAGCTGTTGAAGTTGCCCACTCCAACAGGAAATGGCACTTACCTCGGGCAGAGGATGAACAGATGGTCTGTCACTAGTACCATCAGCCTCTCGAAACATCTGCCCTCATACAGATTCTCCGATCCTCACACAGGGAGAAGGGGATTTGCACGACGGGGACAGGAAATAAGAGAAACGCGATTGCTCTCCTAAGTAGAATTTTGATACATAAACAAGAAAATAAGAAGGTTTTTCTATTATTGCTCTCTGTTGTGCTTACTCATTTTTCAGAAGTAGTCTGGTTTATGTGGAAAGATTCGACAACTCAATAAATTCAGCAAACTTTTATGGAGTGTCTTCTCCTTATTTTTATTTTATCGTTTATATCCCATCTTTTCCAACAGGAATTTCAGACAGCTTACAACCAAGGACATAAAAGACAAGACCAATAAAAAAGAAAATCAGGACCAAGGAAAGAAGAAAGCAAATATTTTAATCATGCAGTTTAACATAGCAGTAACTGAGGATTTAAGAATCTTGAACTCAGGGACAAAAATAATTATATTTTCATCAGTTTCTCTTAGAGAAAACAATTTTTCTCTTACTAAATTCTAAAAGACGATTCTCTTGGGGAATTTGGATTTCGACGGCATCGAGTAATCTATCCCTCCTCCTCCTCTTCCTCCCCTCTTCTTTATCGTCGTCATCATCACTGACGTTTACTGAGAGCTATTTATCGATTGTGCTGTTCAAAGCACTTTAGACATACCATCTCATTTAATCCCTAAAATAATTCTATAAGGTGTATGCTATTATTATTCTCATTGTGTGGAATGACTAACTGTGTCCTTAAGGACCAGGACTGCTCGTGTCAGGGATTCTTTAGTCTACGTGCCCTGGGAGAGCCCACATGCTGTGGGCTTCGCCTCAGTCAAGATGACCTTGACCTTAACTTGATTGCCACACAGACTATCAGCCTCTTCAGCTGTTTCCTTAGCTCCTGAACAGCTTTTTGGTCTTCGCAATGCTGGACCTGTAGACACCTGATACGCTACCGCTCTATGGGGATTAGGAAAGGAGATCAATGAGCGCTGGTCTTGCAGATGTGACACTGCTGGGCCTGAGGAATGCCTCAGCCATTTCCAGTATCTAATGGACAGGTCATGCATGACCTTCTGGGCATCCTATTCATCATTTGCCTGGATAACAATGATCCATTCTTCGATCTGATATCTTTTGATCTAACTCCAAATAGTGTTACCCCTGGATCAGTGTGAAGATTCATACTTTTTTAGGCCAAATGGGGAGACTACAGGCTGAGACAGTCTATTCAAGGTATCCTCACGATTCCAGAACATTCGGAGGCCCTGGTGGTGTAAGCAAGAATGTGTAAGCGATTCCTGAAATTCATTGACAATTGTTAATGTTCCATCTCCACTTTTGTACCCTCTCTCCCCAGTATCAAAGTCCCTCAACAAAAGGGACCCTTTGGCCCCTCAGCTTGTAAGGACACACTTGATGGTGGGTGGGTCAGAACAAGCAATAGTCTCGAGTCATTCAGAAATGGATGCATAACCTCGCTGCTACTGCCTGGTGAGCAGAAGGAGGATTGAAGTCTGGGTTCCTCTTAGCAGAGGATGATAAAAAACATCTTGAATCTATCATAGAATCAATTCTCTTTTCCCCTTTCTAGTTTTACATCCGACTTCAAGGATTCCTTCAGTTTTCTTTTCCTCGTTTGAACTCATTCTGCATATTTGTTTTTGCTTTTTTCTTGAGGCTTTTACCTCTCTGATTGTGGCCCTCCACCATGGCTGCAGCCTTCTTGTAGCTCAATTCCATTTAGTCCTATCATTTTCAAAATCTGATACCTATAATGGCAGGATGGGAGTAGTTGTCAATATCTGGAGCCATAACAAAGCTTTTCTCCAAAATATCAAAATAAGAGAACTTAGTTTTCCATTGAGAGGTAAAATTTGAAATTAGTACACAGTAGAACAGCACAGAGATAAGCAAAAATATCCATTGGGGCCAGCCCGGTGGCATAGGGGTTAAGTTTACACACTCCTCTTTGGAGGCCCAAGTTCTTGGGTTCGGATCCCAGGTGCGGACCTACATACCACACATCAAGCCATGCTGTGTTGGTGTCACACATGCAAAGTGGAGGAAGATTGGCATGGATGTTGGCTCAGGGCCAATCTCCCTCAAGCAAAAAGAGGAAGATGGGCAACAGATGTTAGCTCAGGGCCAACCTTCCTCACAAAAAAAACCCATCCATTAGATCTCAGGTCCACAAGACTCAATGGCAACATGATTAAAAATATTAACAGGGTTAAAGAAAAGGGGTTGATGAGTTCAGGGACCATAGTAAAAGAGAGTCCCAGAGGCCAATATTGGCAGGGTTAATGTAAGCATCATCCCAGGGAAGAGAGCCCCAGCTGATGAAATCTGATATTCTGGTCCAACTGCCAAAGTTGTTCCTGTTGTGGAAGTGATGCAGGAGATTGATTCTGGCCAAGGTCAATTATGTCCTTGTTGGAGTAAGAACTGAGCAATCAAGGCACCTTTGAGACATATGGTCCCACCTCAGGAAGACTTAACGGTCTCTGACCTGCTAACATCAGTGAGGTCTGCACCTTCCTCAAGCACTTCAGTTTCTCCATGGAGCGTGGCCCTGCCTCACTCATAGACTGAGGGGGCAGTAGGTGCTATTCCACCCCAGAAAATCCCCTGACATGAGGACTTGCAGACATCCAGCTCCAGCCATACAAGGCAGGGTCGTCTGGTACAGGTCGCAGACCCCCAGGATGAGCTCCAGAGGGCAGAGGGGCCTGTAGCCCTAAATGGAGAAGTCTGTCCCCAAATATTTTTGCTTTAGCCAAGATGTCACACAAATACTGTGGCACCAGTGAGGCTTGAAGTGGTCTGAGCAACTATTCACATTTTCTTCCTCTTTCTCACTTAGACACAATTAGAGTCCTCTCCATGGGTCTTACGGTTCTGTCCTTCAAAGGATTTGGCAGCCTGTCTCTCTAACTCTCTTGAAGGGTGCTTTCTTCTAAGCCAACACCCATCTTTCTCTTGCGCTGTCCAATTCTGTAGACTCCTCCACCGTAGCAGCCTCGCGTCGCCAGTCACCCTTCACTCTTCCCTCCAGATACCTGCTTTGCCGCCCTCCAGCCCCGTCGTGATTGGCATGGGCGTGTTTGAAATTTGTACGTCCCTCTTCGTGATAATCACTGTTGTTTCTCAAGAGCTTATCATGTGGCAGGCAGGGAACTAAGAGAGTCACACAAATTAATTCATTTAAATTTCCACCCTATAGGGTAGGGGGTGATTATTCTCATTTTACAGAAGACGAAACTGAGCTTCAGAGAGGCCACATTACTGCTCAGGTTCCCAGAACAATTAAGTGGCAGAATTGGGATTTGACCCAGGAGGCTGACTCCAAAGACTGGATTTCACCACGTACTGACCACCTTCACCGTACACCATTCATTACACGCCTGTGACAGAAAGTTTCAACGCACGGAGCACAGAAGCTACTTTGCAGACACCACCACACGTTCCTTATACAGATGAAAAGGGCAGTTTTCTAGAATCAACATTTTACTTAATTTTGATTATGAATATTAGGTTATATTTACATAAGTTGTCATTTAACTGCTTATGAATGGATAGCTATTCCAGAAAATAAATCTCTTAGGATTTGACATGAAAAAAAATTTTGTTAAATATTTTGTTAAGAATCATTTTGTGTTGCTGCCAAAGCAACAGAAAATCAATTCCTTTGCATTTTGTGATGTAATTTACATAAGCAGTCATGCTGTTCCTATCCGTACATGTGAAGTGTCCTCGTTGGGCCCCCTGTTGTAACCTGTGTTGGTGTGATTATGATTTCGCTCTTGTGAGCCAAGGGCGGGTTCATCAACACACAGGAGTCTCTGACTAACTCTGGGAAACTGACCGTGTAGACCTGGACCGGGGAAGGTACTGTCAGCCCAAGAGCCCTGAGAAAATGTGGAGCAGAGCAGAGTCCCAGGCTGGCGCTCACGGACTGCTCCCCCTCAAACACTGGCTGCCCTGCCGAGAGGGCACAGAGAGCACCGTCGCGGGAGCCAGAGCCACACAACACAGCACAGTGGTGCGGAAGTCCTATAACCATTTCCTATTCTGTCCCTGACTCCCAGATGTGACCTTGAGCTCTCTTATCTTGTATCTGGGCCTAGTTTTTTCCATTTTTACAAATGATCTCCTTTCCTGTATTAGGAAATGGCAGTTTTGTAGAAGGCTTTGCATTCATTGAGAGAGGGGGCACTCTTCAAAGAAAAACACTGCAGCCATATCTATGTTTTTCTTTAGTGTTAGATAAAACCAAAAGTTATGCTTTCTGTTCTCTGTGTTCTAGAGGTGCGTGTGTGGGGGGGTGTGTAGGGGAGTGGATGGGAGTAGGGCACTGGGAGCCGCCTCCCAATGGCACAGGACAGAGGGGGTAGAACTTTCTGGTTCCCTCCTGCAGTGCTTGCACCACAGCAAAGCGGTCTGACTGCCTTCGGGCTTTACAAAGGGGCGGTGGGTCAGCCACAATTCCTACGTGGCTTTTATGGCTTTCATAGGCTACATTAAAGTTAGTCACATTAATCAATACTTCATTGGTATGGAGTGGAAGTTGGAGTTTTTAGTGTTTTGAAAATTTTGCCATGCCATCCGGGGATGGCTTGGCTGCTGGGGTCACAGGTCGCCAGAAACACGGAATCCAACAGCGCAACGCTCACAGGAGTTTGACTACTGTTATCTGCTGGAAATCCATGCAGCATCCTAGAAGTTCGTAAATCAGGTGGAAGTAAACGTTACAACTTGGAAAGAAGACAGTGCAGCCTCTCTAAACCCGCTGCTTCCTGTTAGGGAGAAGAGGACCGGGGACCCGGGAGCCACAGGGAAGCTTCAGCACCAACCACCATGGACCACGAGGGGTCAGCAGGAGAAGAAACGATTTCCCCAACTCCAGACCCAGGAGAGATGGAGAGAACAATAAAGGCACAGGAATCTAACGAAACCATAAAACCAGAAGGAAAATCGGAAACGAGAAGTCCCCTGGGCAATTCATTAAAGAGGGGAATTAATTTCAGGTCAGACTAAGCTGCCTCAGGTCTTCTCTACTGAAAGGGGGTGGCTGCTCAGGGCACCCATCCATTTTTGCATGTAATTCAGGGAAGTGACTCCATCCTGCTGGGGTCTCAGAGATCCCAAGCTCCCTGCACAAAGACCCACAGAGCCATACCCTTCAGCTAGAGAGAGTGCAGGGGCTGGAGAGGAACTCACAGGGACCGGACAGATGCTGAAGACCCACAAAGGGATCCTGACAGAGGGTATGGAGACCTCCACATCTCTAGTGGGAGTCTATTTCTTCTTGATAGTAATCCGATCTGAGCTCGGTTCTCTAATTTTGCAAGTGGATTATTCAGCAACTTGTGAGTCACAGAGAGAAAACATTAGTCAATCAAACCCCTAGAACTCAAAAAAACAGCTAAGGAAAGCAAGCCAGAGGGAGACAGGGGCAGTGAAATTTTTCAGACTGCTTTTCTTTCGTGCGTGCTGCGAGGAGACCAAGGGACGTCTGCGATCAGGAGATTCTGTGACACCCTTTCCGGGGGTGCCTGGACACTTCAGGCCCCGGTGCTTCTCAGCTCTGTGTCATCGAGGAGATTTCTACTTTCTCTTCTCTCCAAAGGATGCTAGGATTGGCCCTGCATGGAGAGATGAGCAGGAGGAGGGCGTTCTGAAGCCTGGATGCGTGCACTTTAGGATAAAGGAAAAAAACAGTTGGTTTAGTTTTTCTTCCCAAGAGAGTAATCCATGATGGTGTCTTAGCTCGTAGACAAGTTACAACGAGTTTAAATGACTGACAATATATTAAAGTATGTGTGAGGATATTTAAACACATCAGTATATCCCAAAGCCACATAGTGTAAAACAAAACCAAGATGTCCAATAAGATACAATTAAGGCAATGGAAAAAGAATGGCTCATACACAGCAGACAAAAGAATATTTGAATAATCTGAACCTATGTAAACAAATAAATATCTTGCATCCTTGAGTGATAATAAAATTGGACAAACTGTAGGACTGGAGGATTTCTGTGATGGCCCAGGAGTAAAGGGAGAAACAAGGCTAGCTTGGTTTTGATCTTCTTAAATGTTATTAGTGATGTTTAAAATCGTAACTGAAGAATTCTGCTACTGGCAATTAGGTAAAACAGTAAAATTAGGCAATGGAAAAAAAACCTGATACAAAATTTCCAAATGACATACGCCTTTCTTAATACGGGGTCTGAGAAGCTAGCGGTGCAGCAGAGCTGACAACATCTTGACCGGCTGTGGTGGGCGATGCATGGTTAGAAAGGATCTCTAATGGCACTCTCCAAAGCAAAGAGAAACTCCGACTCCACCACTCACGTGATGCTAGGTTCAGAATTGATTTATTTATAGATTTGCTCATTTCCCCAATATTTACTTAGCATCTAGGATCTATCAGGCTTTGCTCTGGGCATGGGGGACATAAGGGTGAATCAGACAGACAAGGTCTTTACTATCACGAAGCTTTTGTTCTGCGGGGAGTAGATTGAAAATGAGCAAATAAGCCCACAAACAGACAAGATCAAATCAGATAGTGATAACTGCTATGAAGAAATGACAATCAGGTGACGGGATAGAGTCTGGCTGGGGGTGGTGATAGGAGCAGCCATTAGATAAGGAGGTCAGGGCAGGTCTCTCTGGGAGGCGAGTGGCATCTGAGCGGAAATCTGAATAGTGAGAAAGAGATGGTCATGTGGAAATCTTGGGGAATGATATTCTAGGCAGCACACGCAAAGTCCTGGGGAGGCCGCAAGCTTGCTGTAGCTCGGAAACAGAAAGAGGGCCAAGGGAGCCTGGGAAAGTTCTGAGAAGCAAGTGGGGCTGGGTCTGGAGCAGCGTGTAGACCAGGGGAACAGATACTGGTCTCCATGAAAGTGTCGTGGGAAACCAGGGCCCATGGAGCAGGGTGTGACCCGCCTTACGCTGACAGTCCAGGCAGCAGACTTACACTTGGTACTTGTGGGGGCCGCTCCAGCAGAAGGAGTTTGGAAAAGGGCGGAGATGGCCTTGGACATGGATCGGGCTGCTACGTGGCCATAAGGGCAGGCTTCCCACCCAGGCTGGCCTGCAGCACTTCTCCAGCAACTCAGGATTGCCACGAGGAGACTCAGCAACAGCCTGGATTCTTCTCTTGAAGGGAGGATAGAGAAACGCTCTGGAGGGGTCGGCAGCTGTGTTTCCCACCTTGCAGGTGGAATAGTAGAGAAGCCAGGCAGAGAGAGTAACAATAGTGGCTAACACTCCCACGCTAAGCGCTCCTCTGTGCCGTGCCGAACGCTTTACGTATATTAACTCCTTTTACCCGCACAACAACCCTATTCTCACCCCTGCTTCAGATGAGGAAACTGAGGCACAAGGAGGGTAAGTGAGTTGCCCCAAATCATGCAGGTAATAAGGATCTGCACCCCGATGGGTGAAGGAGCGAAGCAGGTGTGCAGAGAGAAAGCAGAGAATGGGCTGCCTGGATTCCCTCCAGCCCCGCCGCCCTCGGTGTTCCAGCCTCCCTGGAATGCTTGCTTTTGTTCCAGAAGCCGCCCTCCTCCCTTTACTGACTCCCCTTTCTGCCAGTGCTGGCCTCAGCGGGTTTCTGTTATATGCAACCAAAAGTCCTGGCTACTGGATGTTGAAACTTCGAGTTGTGGGGAAATTACTTGCTTCTCTATGAAAATAGAATCTATCTAGCTAGTGTCTCAGAGAAAAAGGGATGCGTCCATCCCTTCCACAGACAATTATAGTGGCCTTGTTAATCGCAAGTCACACTGGTGGCACGCTTACAGTACACCAGGCACTGTTCCGAGTCCTTTCCGTGTACTAACTCATCCAGTCCTCACAAGCACTCTAGGAAGCGTGTGCTCTTATTCTCTCCTTCAGGGGAAACAGAGGCACAGAGATCACTGTGGGTTGAATCGTGTTCTCCCAAAGGATACATTGAAGTTCCAACCCCCTAGAGCCTCAGAAGGTGACCTTATTTGGAACCTGGCTTGTTGCAGACATGATTAGTTAAGACGAGGTCATGTTAGAGTAGGGCTGGCCCTTAATCCAGGGGGATTGGTGACCCTCCAAGAAGAAGAGAGAGACACAGGGAGGGGTCCCCATGAAGATGGAGGTGGAGACTGGAGGGATGCATCTGCAAGTTACGGGGTACCATGGATTTCAGGTGTGGGGGCCTGGAATTGGCCACCCCAAGATAGGTCTCTTTGGCATGAGGGTTATTTGGGGCTGGTTACTTTCAATACACTGCAGACAAGAAAGCAACTGAAAAGTAGAATTTACTTACCCTTTGTAAGAGACATTTACATTGTAAAGGAAATCTCCATCTGTAAAGGTGTCTCCCTCTCTGTACCAGGAAGAAGGGGGGATGACCTTCTCTCTAGAAACTCTTATCAATGCAGAAGGCAAGGACTTAAATCTGCATAATAATCTTATTCCTGTTTACTGTTCTTGTCTGGTAACCTCCTGTAACTGACTCGCCCCCACAGCCAACATCCTCCTTTGTCTTTAGCTGTGGAGGATATTTAAGGCAGGGGCTTCAGCCATTTTGGCGAGTTGCTCAGCTTGCCTGAGCCTCTCCCATGTATACATGTTATAAAGCTTTGTTTAATTTTCTCCCGCTATTCTGTCTCATGCGAATTTAATTCGTTCTCTGGACAGAAGAACACGCAGTGGGTAGAGGAAATGTCTTCCTCCCCTACACAGGGGAGCACTAAAAGTCTGGAGAGTGTGGGGAGGACTCCCCCTCAGAACCCTCAGAAAGAGCTGGGCCCGCCGACGCCGTGATGTTGGGCTTCTGGCCTCCAGGACTGGGAGAGAATAGACTTCTGGTGTTTTAAGCCACCTCATTTGTGGTACTTTGTCACAGCAGCCCTGGGAAATGAATACAGAGAGGTTAAGCCATTTGCCCATGGTCACACAGCTCGTGTTGTGGTGGAGGGAATGTCCGCTGGGGGCGTGTGTCTCAAAGCTGATGTTTCTAGCTTTCTTCTCTGCAGTCACACGCTCCAGAGCAGTGCTGAACGTTATGCTGGAAGGGACCCCTAATCAGACGGCCAGCCATGAGCCCAGGAGAGCAGACCCGCCTTTCCTCTGCTCCCTGCTCCCCCTCGCCTTGGGCAAAGGCAGAGAGGTAACAGTTAACGGTGTGCAGGAAAAGCTGGGTTGGGCTGTTCAACTGGAGTGAAGGCGAGCCTGCCACTGTCTCAACAGATGGTCACCCAGCGTCTCCCTAAATACCTGCTGGGAATCAGCACCATGGGCTGGCGAGCAGGGGCTGGGAGTGCAGCTGGACCTGGACTCCTACTCGGCCTCCCATTGGCCGAGTGACCTTGGCCGAGGCGCCTGACTTCCCCACGCCTCAGTTTCCCATGCAGGAAAGGAGGACAAGTTGGAGCCCCAGTGTTGTTGCAGCAAATGTGGCAGTGAAGGTGACCGTGTCAGGGGCTGAAGCAGGACCTTCAAGAGCAGAGAAGCAGCAGGCACCCTCTGTTCTGTCACTCCCCATCCACGAGGCACGGCAAGTAAAGCCGCGGGGGTTTCCTCCTTTCGTCCCTCTCCTTGGCTTTGTCTGAGCCCGGCCCACTGTGGCCTCTCCAGTCTGGCTCTTAGTATGCGCAGCTCTCCCTAAGCTTCCAAGTGGGATGAGCTACATGTGAAATTAATCATGTATTTTTTCTCCTGTTTTTTCAAGTGGAGAAATCACTTTGGGCTTTGGGGAAGAGGGGCGGCTATTTGCTATGCCATGGCTCGTCTCCTTAGCCACCACCCCTGCCATGTTCAGCAAATGATTCTTCTATTCTCTTCCTGGCAGGTGGTCTCGCAGCTACATGTGTTTGTGCATCCAGCAGGGTGCTCCGGGGAACGCGACGTGGTGATGACTGCTGTTTCTAATTACTGCCGGATCAGGAGGCGAAGGAAAGAAACCTGGCCAGCCTGGCGGGCGGCTGTGGTTTCGGGTTCCTGGGGCTGGCAGGGCCTGCTTGTCTGGCTGGGCACTTGGGAGTGAGGACTCACCTTTCCCCAAACTCACTCCACATCTGAATGATTGACAGGGACACAGCAATCAATATGCCTTGTTTCTTGAGCACCTAGTGTGCTCTCGGTTTTGTGCTAAGAACTGGGGCTGGGGGAGATACAAGCGGTAATAAATGCAGCTCTGTCTTTCAGGAAACTTTCATGACAGCTAGGGACGAGGACAAAGAAACAAAGAGAAAAAACAGATCCACTCATCCATCCAGCGGCATTGACTGAGAGCTGCCCTTGTGGGGTCTCTAGTCCAGCGGGGTAGAGGGACAGTGATCCAGTACTACCGCAGATGTGCCACCCACCACGCCCATGTGTGGACGAAAAGCACAGGGCCATTGGAGGATAAACGGGGCCCCATTTGTTCTGGGGTTGGAGAAGGATTCCTGGGTGAAGCGCTGTGAGATCCCTCCTGGGAGTGGAGTGTGGGCAGATGTAGGGGTGAAGAAAGTGGATGTGAACTATGGCTAAGTTTCTGACAAGGATAGCTGGAACTCAGAGGCACTCTTGTCAGACAGGGCAGGTGGGATGGGGGCCCATTTTGCAGGGGAAGCACCGTAGAACATGACAAGTTGAGAGGACAGGTGGAGGGGCTGGCAGTGCTCCCAGGGTGAGAAGGCAGGTGGTGGAGCCTGGTGGAGGGGCGTTTGGGGCCGTGAGAGAGGATGACTCTACAGGAAAAAGAACTATAGGGAAGTGAAGATTGGGGCAAGTTCTCAACCACGGGAACTGCTCTTAGCTAGGGCTTCAGATGGGAGAAAGGGGACACACACGAATGGACACGAGTGCCTGGTTCTGTGACGGGTATTTAAACACTGCCATTGTGTGGGGTCAATAGGCAGCCAGACTCAGAAACTCACTCAAGGTCATTCCAGTAAAGTGTGTGTGTGTGTGTGTGTGTGTGATATGTGTGTGGTGGGTGGTGCGTATGTGTTAGTGTGGTGGTGCATGTGGGTATGGTATGGTATGTGGTGTTGTGACATCCCAGGGCAGGAAACAGCTGGACCTTCTGAGACGTGACCACAGAAGTCATATATGGCAGCCTCTCCTTCCCTCTTTCTTGGGACACACGGTCTCTCATCTCTTCCTTTCTGTGTGCATCTGTTCCATTTTCCTGCATCTCTCTGCTGACTATTGGATGTCCTCCTTGCTTCCCCATGGCCTTACTATGGCTTGTTAGTTCAAGAGTCCAATATTATCCACCCAATCATTCTTTCAATAAAATTTATTGAATACCTACTATGTGTCAGTATTTTTAGGCGCTGCGGTTACAACAGGTGTCAAAGCAAAATCTTTCACATTCTATTAGAGGATACACATTAAACAAATAAAGATATAATATTTCAAGTGGCAATAATGCTAGGAAGAAACTCCAAGCTGAATGAGGGTTTAGAAAGTGCCCTTGGGTGGTGGAGGGGAGAGTTATTTTCATACCGCTGTCTGGAAAGGACTCTCTGATCCGGTGACATCAGCACAGAGACCTGAAGAAAGTGAGTGAGGGGGGCAGGCATCTGAGGGAGTGTTTCCAGCAAGGGGGAAACGTGGGTAAAGACCCCGAGACAGGGCATTGCTTGGAGTGTTCAAGGAACAGCAAGGAGACGAGCGTGGCTTGTGTAGAGTGGGCGAGGGAGCATCACAGGAGACGAGCTCTGAGAGGTGACATAGGGAAAGCCTATTGGCCTTGAAAGGCATGAGACGGAAGCCTTTGCAAGGTTGGGAGGAGAGGAGGGACATGGTGTGGCTTCCCGTACATCGCGGCGCAGTGTGGAGACAGACTGGGAGCGAGGGTGGACCAGGGAGAGCGGGGAGGCAGCTACCGCAGTGACCCAGGGCAGAGACGGTGGTGATCCCAACTAGGGAGGAAGCTGAGGAGGTGACGAGAAGAAGTCAGATTCTGGATAGGTTTGAAGGTTGAGCAATTGCTAAGGGCTCTAACTGATTTGTTTCCGGATCTTTTAGTTTAACTTGTTGAGAGAAAGAATGTTACGGGCCCAGAGCAGCCTGTGGAAGAACTGACCAGAGAGGGAGAAGGGGGGGTCAAGGGGTACGAAGCAGCCCTTCAGGAACTGAGAGAGGAAAGATTCCCTTATGTTGGCAGGTTCCCTCACTCTCGCCAGCTCATTTATTGATGCTCACAACAGCCTGTGAGGGGGGTGTTTTTACCCCCGTCTTCTATTTAAAAACTGGGGCTCAGAGAGGATGGGTCCCTAGCACACGACCACATACCTGGGACAAGCAAGAGCCTGGATTTGACCTCTTGGATTCTGTCTGATTCTCAAGCCTGCGCTGTCATTACCGAGTCAGGCTGCCTCAGCAAATAAAGAGAAATGCTGGAGGAGGCAGGGAGAGGGGCAAGGGCATGGAAGTCCCCAAAGGAGCATCTGAAGAAAGAGTCATGGCTAACAGTGCGCGCATGCGAGAAGCCAGCCGGGTGGGAAGGGAGAGGCTGCCCCATGCGAAAAGCCAGCCGGGTGGGAAGGGAGAGGCTGCCCCGTTGGCTACAAGGACCCTGCCGCTGGACAGGTGAGGCTGCGGTGGAGCGGCAAAGGCAGGCCAGGGGCCGAAGGGAGGCTGTGGGAGTGAAGGGCGGGGCTCTGCAGTTAGAAGGACGCTGCCACCTGCTGGCAGTGTCGTCTCGGGCAACTGCCCTCTCTGAGCCTCTGTTTCCCTTAGGATGATGGCAGCTGACACTGAGTTATGCTGTGTTAAACCACTGCCACGAAAGTTTCTTCTTTTTCATGTTCCACGTTCACTGTGGACTGGTTTCAGCTCTGTTTCTCCATGTCGTGTTCATTCTGGGGCCTTGGCATTTCAGAGGCAGAAGATGGGGGAGAAAGAGAGAAATCCGGAGAGAGGGAGACAGGGGCGATCACTGATCACTGTCCGAGGGAGAGGAGAGGAGAGTAGAAGCCCCCAGGGAAGGGCAGTCAGTGTTTAAACGCCTATATGATCTACCCGAGTACCTACTTCCCAGGGTTTAAAAAGCATTTGGTGCAACATCTTGGCACACGGCGAGAGCTCAAAAATGGTAGCCAGTTCTGTTATTAACAGGCTGCAGTGCCCCGGAAGGCAATAGCTGGTCACAACTAGGAAAAGCTCCCATTGCTCTTATTAAATAGTTTGTCACCAGGAAGGAGAAAAAGCAGTCGATGGAGCCTCAGGCTCGCTCTGAACACAACCCTGTGGCAGCAGGAATCCTGTGTCCACACAGCCCGGGCCGGCGTCCCGACTCCCTGAGAGTCCTCTCTCCTCCTCAGCTGGCCGCATCTTTCCTGTTTCCACCTCAGCCTCAGCTCCTCTCCTCCAGGCACTCCTCAACTTTCTTCTTAATTATATACATATATTTTTTTTTATCAGAAATTTGAGTAGAAATCATTTATAGTTACAGATTTTGGTCAGGATCTCGAGCTAATCAAGTTGCACTGGAGTAGCGAGTCCTGACTTTCAAGAGTGCAAAATGAGGGGAATTTTGCCTCCAGCTTGATTTCTAATAGGAAAAAGAAAAAGCGAAGAGCTGAGGCAATTTCAGTTCTCGTAAATCCAGGGGCATGCACTCTGAGGGCCCATCATCGTCCCTCCTGGTCGCCCTGAGGGCGTGCCTGGCTGCTGTGGTCCTGGGTAGGATACTGTATACAAATTCACGAGGAAAAAATTGGGATGGATAAGGTCTAATTGGGAATTCACATTTTAAAAGAATGACACTACTGATATTGACACGCCTAGGGGGTGCAATTTGTCCAGACTTGTCATGGGAGCTGAGAAAGGACAGTTGTACGTATGTGACCTCAGCACCTGCGAGGGAGGAGAGAGAAGCTGGAAGACTCGCCAGGCCAGGGAAGTTAGGAGGAGGAATGGGTTAGGAGAGGAGAGTGACCATGACTGGCTTTAATTTTTGCCTGGGCCTCAGATTTAATGATTCCCAAGGCCTTTTTCCATTTGATTTTCTAATTTTGACCTCACAACAACCTTGAGAAGTAGAAGGAGATGTATTTTCATACACAGGATAAATGAAGCTCAGGGAGATTAAGTGGTTGAGCTGAGGACACACAGGCAGTAAACGAAAGAGGCCAAATATTTTGACTCTTTGCTACGTGTTATTTTTATTACTCTTTATTAAGTAACCTCTGGAAGGTGAACATAGGTGAACAAAATGTTTGAGTAAGCATCATTCCTTTCTTCATTAGGAATTTTGGGTATGTTCCAATGATTTTGTTGGGGAACAAGTGGGCAAAGGCAGTAGAAAGCGAATTTAATGAAGACTAACTTTTACTGTGAGTTGCATAAACTACTGCAGTTAAGTTTAGGTTCATGGGTCCAGGGCTGAAGCCATATTCTCACAAACGGAGATGGTGACCAGATCTGTTAATATGGGAGCTTTAGGTATCAGCTAGTGTTCTCCGGTTGCAAACAACAGAAATCAACATGGGCAAGTTAAGCAGACAAACCTGTTGGAAAGATTTCCGGCAGCTCCAGGATCTAAGGGAAGACTGAAGAATGAGGCTTACACATGGCAGTAGCCTGGCGGTGAGGGAGGAGCTGAGAAGGCGGGGACCGGGGGGCAGCCTCAGGCACTGCTGCCGGAACAAACGGGGGAGGGTCTGACTGACCTGACCTGAGCCGAGTGCTCGCCCCTTGGCCAGGGCCCACTTGACAGTCCCGCCAAGGTGACCTGAAGCCAGAAAAGGAGAACGGAATTTGTAGTTACTGAAAGAGAGGGAGCTGGATGCTGGGAAGACATGCCCATCATCTACGCCAGCCCCAAGTGATCCTCCCGGAAAGGAGAGGTTTTGCCAGCCCTGGTCCAGGGTCTCTCGTGATGTGGAAAGAGGGGGAAAGAGTGGGGTGATAGGGAGATGAAGTCACTCAGTACAGGGAGTGAGAGGGGAGGAGAGGGGGCGGGTCTGCGTGCCTTGCCGGGTGCCGGGGCTTGAGACAGCATTTGGGGTTTGGGGCACCTCCCAAGTAGCATCTCTTAGGGCAGAGAGGAGGAGCTTCGGAGCCGTGTTGTGGTGAGCTACGAGCTGAGTCTCTTTGATGTACTCTGTGAGACACAAGTGAAGATTAGCGGTTCTCTTTTAATTACGTGTAGGCCCTGGAATGTGTGACTTTGAATGTGACTTTGTGCACAGACTGATTGGGTAGGGCCCTGAGTTTTATTAGGGTCACGGCGATGTTTAGCTCTCGTCATCAAAATTCTTGGAAAGTGAGCGGCCTGCAGCTAGAAGGGCAGGCAGATGAATGTGGTTGAGTTGATCTGTTCCCTCTTTTTCTTCTTCCTGGTTCCAGAATTACTCATTTCAGTTTTTCCATGAAGAATATTTTAAATCAGCTTAAACATTCCTTAAGGAAGTGAGACATGTGACGACTTTATTTTCTAGAAAGTGAATATATTTCTGGTCAGGGGTTAGGATGTACTTGGATGGGCCCTAAATTTCCATTATCATTGTTCCCTTGTAAATAGCTCTTCATTTTTATTATAAAATAAAAACTCGAGTGCACCATTTTATAGATAAGAAAATTGAAGCACATGATCTAAGCCATAAAAATTTCATTAGGCTGGTCTGTAATGCTCTTTGGAAGCCAACATCATTATCACCATCATAGCTGACTTTCTGAGCAAGCATTTCACATGCATAGTAACCCAATGAGGTGGGTCTACTCTTACCTCCACTTTACAGGTGAGAAAAGTAAAGTCACTCACTTGTTTATAGCCACACAGGTAATAAGAGAGAGGCTCCCAAACTAGCCCATCTGACAGCAGAGTCCACACTCTGAACACCTGCCTTGTCCTGCAGGTGATAATCCAATGAACCGCTCATTGACTGAGACTCTGATACGGTCACTGAATGGTTCTAGCTACTGGTAGAACTCATTTACTACAACTGCTCTAATATTCAGAACCCACTCTATTAGTATAATTAAGAGAACTGAAAAAAAAAGATCCATTGGTAGGTTAAGGAATCAATTTTGGATTAATTAAGGTTTGCTAATTAATTTAAAATCTTTTTTGGGTATTTTCTAAGTGCCAGACCTTATGGACACAGTAGTGAGCAAAGAAGACAAAATCTCTGCCTTCAAGGATCTTAGAACCTGATGGAAATGTTAGATGATAATCAAATAATTTTTGATTATCAAAAATCTATTTTGATTGCAAAAAATAAATTACAAATTCTGATAGTGATAAGTTCTTTGAGGACAAATTACAGTGGTAGTGACAGGTGGAGAGAACACAGAGGAAGGAAGAGGAAGCAACTACACAAATCAGAGTCTGTCATCATCCAACATTTATCAAGCGTCCTGTATTATATGACATTGTGTCCACTGCCACGGAGGGTATGACGATGAACAAAGTGTAGTCCTTGGTCTCAACAGGAGCTCAAAGGAGAAAATGCACACACACAAGCAACCATAACCATGTGCCATAAAAACGAGAGTGAAGGTGACACGATGGCAGTAATGATTATATAGCTAACATTTCTTGGCGCAGCTTAAAGTACCCTACATGGATAACTCATTAATCCTTAAAACAATCCTTGTAGATTGGGAAGATTATAATCTCCAAACAGATGGGGAGGGGTTGAAGAATGGCCGGGCATGGACACATCTCAGGTTTGTGTCTAGGGGCCAAGAGATGAGGAAATGGAGGCAGAGTTTAAGAAACAGCTAGAAAGTGGCGGAGAGGGAGGGACAAGATATTATGGGCTTTGTGGGGCCACCCCAAAATATGTCTCTTTGATTTGATTATTTTTAAGGACAGAGGACTCTGAAAGAAACTTGGACCTTCCCCTTAACTGCCTGAAAGAATTTAAGGTAGACGGCCAAAGCCCAGGACAGGCCATCACCACAGCTAACTCTGGGAGCATCCTTGCTAAGCCCATTTTTATCAAGTTCTCTCTCAGGTCACACTGTCTATAGATGGCCCAGCAAACATTTGTTTATCAAATATTTGCTTTTCCATCTCCATGTAAATTGCCTTCTTTCCCTTTAAAGTCCCAAACCACTACCCCCAACATCCTCCTTTGTCCTTAGCTGAAGATAGTATTTACGGTGGTGGCTTTGACCATTTTGGTGAGTCACTCAGTTTTCCTGGGTTTCTCCTATGTGTGCATGTTATTAAACTTTCTTGATTTTTTTCCTGTTATTCTGTCTCATGTCAATTTGCCAATTGACCAATCTAGAGCAGCCAGAGGGACCTAGAAGGTAGAGGAATAATCCTTCCTCCCCTATAGCGTTCAGAGCAGGACAGCATATGTCTGGCTGGAGGGATCAGGAGACATTTCTTGGAAGAGTGGCTATTTGATGTGGGCCTTGAAGAATAGGGAGAACTCAGCAGGCAGAGACTGGGCTGTTGGTACAGAGTGAAGTCCCTGGAGGTGGAAGGTGCTGTGGGTGTGGGCGGCTGGGCACAGGTCTCCCTGCAGCTGTGCAGGGCCGTGGTTCCTACACCTGGCTGTGCCTCAGTCACCTGGGGGATTCTTTACAAGTACTGAGTCCTGGGATCCACTCCAAGTGAGTCTCAGTAAGTTTGGGCCAGGCCCGGGCATGCCCAGGTCAGGGTGAGTCTGGTCCTTGGACAGGTGTTTGGGAAGCGTTAGTGCAGGACACAGTGTGGAGCCACAATGTAGGATGGGAAGCTGGGGTAGGGCGTGGCCAGATGCCGCCTGGCCCAGGGCTCAGGGCCTCGATGTTTGCTTCATTAGGTGAGAGAGAGAAGAAGCACCATCTGAGCCAGGCTTCTGGAAGTCAGTCTGGTCCAGGATGCTGGGCTTCTCAAGAGAGGAAAGCCTGAAGGCAAGGAGGCTAGCTGGTGGCTAGTTAATTGTCCATGCAAGAGGTACACGGCCTCGGGTGGTGGCAGTGGGTGTGGCATGAGAGCTCAAATGAGTCATGGGGGCAGAGTCAGCAGGACGTGGTACCCAAACAGATGGGGAAGGGATGGAGAGCAGCTGGGCAGTGTCATTTCAGGACCACATCTGGACAAGGTGGCCAGCCTCACACAGTGGTCTCTAGTGAAGTTTCTGCTCCACGAGGGAAGATGCTGGAAGGTGGCTGGCTGGAAGCCTGACCTCCTCCTGGGACAGGTGTCTGGCCTATGTCTCCCTCTCCTCACTCTGTCTCTAAGGAGTTGCCCTGGAAGGGGCTTTCTAAGTATCTTAAAAGCTCAAGTAACATTTCACAAGTCCTTCTGGCTGCAAGGACAGGTTCTTTACAGAATTAGAAAGGTAGATACAGGAACAATGACAGCAAGACCAGGACTGAGGAAAGACCTACTGGTGAGTGATTTGTCTTGGCTCAGAAACAGAACAGTTTCAGCCACCTCGCAATAAGATCAATAATCATCACAGTAACAGCTGTTGGGTATGCACCACGGGATGACAACTGTGTTAGAAGCTTCATCTGCAGCAGCTCATTGAACTCCTGCCCTGCCCCTGAGGAATGCAGACCGGCATTCTCAGCTCCAGTTAACGGGTGAAGACACTGAGGCTTGGAAAGCTAAAACTTGCTCAAGGCCCCACAGCTCCCGAATAGCAGAGCCAAGATGCTGACTGAGCATGGGGCGCCACGCTGCCGCAGCGGAGTGGAGCTGGAGAGGAACAGGGGAACAAGGTAGAGAGGAAAGAGCACGGGGCCCAGAGCCAGAACACCGAGGGCCACATCCCAGCTCTGTCTCTCCCAGAGTCCCTCAAAACTGGGCCTAGTTCTCACCCTTGCAAAATGCCTATAGTAGTACTCACTCTCGCAGCCTCACTGGGTGGTTGTAAGGCTCAAATAAAACATAGGGAAGGCGTCGGTAATGCAGGAGGTCCCGCAATGTCCACTGCATATGCAGACAGGACCATGATGCTGTCACTTATTAATTTAAAGGGCAAAGTCTCAATGGGGGGTGGAAGAGAAGGCTCGACTCAGCTCCATTCAGCTCACAAACCCTGAGGGCCAACCCGTGCTTGGAATCTTGCGCTGGAGGCAGGAGAAGATTCTTGGTGATTGGTCCTCATTTGAAGGGAATGGGGAAGTTCAGAAAATGTGAAAGTCAACCTTCTACCTGCCAGACAGGGAACAGTGGGAAAGAACAACTCAACGAAGACGTCCTTTTCCATGAACTTTAAAACCTGAGAGATGGCCAGATCAATAGACTGTCATTTTGAAAACAACTACAGGACAGCAGTGTGATGATAATCAGCAGGGTGAATGGATTTCCCAGATACAAATCACACAACACTGAAACAATTTCTTCCCATCAGAAGGTAACTGGCTTTGGCTCGAGGCCAACAAAAAGTAGATTTAGAGGAATAGTGAGGCTCAATGAAGAAATAACTCTTATTTTAGCTTTCTCTGAATCCCAACTTAGGAAACCAGCAAATGCACTAATTCTTCTAAATTGGGGGCATGGAAAGGCAGAGCAGAAAAGGAGAAAAAAAACTGCACTCCATTGGGATTTGCTTCTCTTGAGACCAGGGCTAAGTTCGCCTCCTTCCCACTGAAGGTGAAATTCTTCCACTGAGGACAGGCTGTCCTGGGCTGCCAAGCTGTGAAGGAAGAACATTTATTGATCGAGTTCATGCATTTTACAAGGGGCGAAACGCCCCGGATTGCTCTGAATCTGTTTTATGGTGTAATTGTTTCTTACAGCAAAATATTTTGTTTTTAAGCATCAGCAACACATAGCCTGGTGGTCCTCAATTGTCTCAGGGGAGTATTTTGTTTTTCTAAACTAGAAATCAAGAAAATCTAGGGCAGATGCGCACCCCTCCTCCTCCGCAGGCTCCCTTCCCCCAGCCCAGCCCGGATCCGGGGTGAGACCTTGAGAGCCCTCCTGTTCTGGGGAGAAAGCTCTCTCAACCACTGCAGCCTCTTAGTCCCAGGTGTAGCGGCCTCGGGGTTGCTGCAGTTGTGTGCCAGGCCCGACTGTTTAATCTTGCACTGTCTGTCTGATATATGAGAGGACAATCTGTCAGATGGGGTTTATCTTGCCTCACCGATAAATGCAGCAAAGCCTCTGCGTGTCATGGGTTGTAGCACGCGAGGTTGATAAAACGTCCACAAGCCCAGGATCTGATCTGCACGTATGGTACTTGCATGATTATTTATTGTTCATGTGTGAGTCTTGTCACTCACTCCTCCATCCAAGATTTATTAAGCACCCACCATGTGCCAGGCACTGTGTTAGAAGCTGCTGATATAAAAATAATCAAAAGACACCCTGCCCCCCACTCCACTCTTAAACGCCCAGAGTCTGGAAGGGACACCGACACATGCACACATAGTTGAGGTACAGTGTGATGGATGCAAAGATGGAGGTGAGGGATGTCACAGGACAAAGTGGATAACTGCTTTTGAGGGTCAAGAAAGGCTTTCTAGAAGAGGAAGAAGCTAGTTTATCTGGGTCTTAAAGGACTCAGCGCTTCTCAGGTGGTCCAGGTTGGAAAGCCCTCCGAGGTAGGAGTTGAACCATGTGAACTGAGAGTGAGGGGGGCCCCCCGAGGACAATCAGGGTGCTGCTCCTAGAAGAAAGGGAACTGGATGCCAGGCAGGCCAAACGACAGCAGAGTTTTACCTCCTGCATTCCCAACCAGAGGTAAGATCCTTGAGCTGGGAACCTGGATCCTAGGTTGTCTTGACTCCTCCACGGCAAGTGCGGGCCCACAATTAGCACTTGCTGCAGAATCAGCCTACTCGTCAGCTGCGATGTGTGGCCCCATGGCAAGCAGCGGCAACAGACTTGCCTGAGAAGAGGCTGGGGAATTATCCTCCAGGTCCAGCCTCCTTTGTCCCTCATGGACCCTCCCTTGGTGCCCAAAGGATAGCAAGCACTGTACCTTTCCACCAGGGGGCGCCCCCCAGCCCTGTTGATTGAGGGGCTGTCTCTGGAGGCCTGGCTGGGTGCACTTCCTCCTTGGTCCCTGATCCTGATCAGGTGCTGCAGCCAAGCAGGGTCGTACAGGGCTGCATAACGATTCCCCTCGCTGAGAACTAAAACGTCTTCTAATATATGGGAATCGCTGCTATTGGGAGCTTCAAATGCGTACTTCTCATTAAGTAAAGTGACAGGAAGCTACTCAGCCCTCAGCCCAAAATTGTCTCTAACAGATGATTAGAGCATTCAGGGTTTTCACACTTCATGACTCAAGGCAGGCTGGGAAGGAAAGGGGACTGGGAGTGGGAGCAGAGGCCTGTGGAAGCAGGGCTCCACACTGGGCCAGGCCAAGGTCAAATCCAATGTCACAACTGCCCCAGTTTCTTTGGTACCTCTTCCAGTGGTTCCTTGGCCAAGGGAGAGAGCCTGCTGCTGAGGGGAAAGAGCCCCAGACCACGGGTTGGGAAACCCCAAGTGTGGTTCCAGCTCTGCTTTGAATTGGCCGCGACACCTGGGCCAGATGGCTGGCTGGCTGTTTTCTCATCTGTGAAATGGGGGCTGGTCTACCCATGAGGAGTGTTGTGAGGGTCCCCCGGGGTATTAGGGGCTCTGAGCTTCATCTGTTTCCTTATCTGTAAATGAGAGAATTGGGCTCAATCTCTAGGTCCCCTCCAGCTCTAAAATCCAACAGCTATCTTGAAAAACTAAAAATTGTGCTACAAATACTTCGTATTACTATTATTGTTTCTATTATTCCTAATGGTAAACTAAAGATCTCACTAAGGTAATAAACAACCTGCTGTTCCCCACTGGCCCGTGCTCAGGGAGCAAGGCAGCTGAGAACCTACGACTGACCAGATGCTTCCCTGTGGAACGATGTCATGATGGTGTGGTTGGAGAGGAGACTCCCTCGGCAAAGGAAATTGTAAAGGAAATTGCCATCATCTCCCCCTGACAAGTTATTGAAACTTATTTAACAATAAAAAAGACATTTTGGGTAAGGAATGGCTATTAGGATAAAAAATTAATCTGGCTCTTGGCTAGATCAATTTAAAAAATATCCTCTAAGTGTGGACCCGTTCAGGGTTCCAGGGAGGCGCCAGATGAGATCCCTTGTACTCCTGCTGGGGAAGCAGGACATCTGGGCAGGAGGCCTGTAATAAGTAAGTTAAATGAGAATACAGTGCACAGCGCAGGGGTCTGCGAGGCGTTCCATGTTGGCTGGTGAAGGAGCGGCAGAGAGTGGACTGTGAGGGGAGCAGAGGTGTTGTCGGGAGCCGGGCTCCTGAAGCCTGAGGTTTAAGAACATGCAGCAAGCAGCCAAGATGGCAACCTTGGCGGGTCCCGCCGACGCAGAGTTCCCGGGTGGCTGACGAGGAAGGGAGGTGGCATGGGCTCCCTTGAGCACAGTCTGGGGCTTCACTGACCCCAGAGAAGTCATTTCCCTCCGTACTGATGCTCTCTTGTAACTTCTGCTTCACAGATTTCCCTCTGGGACTTGGGGCATTTTGGGATCCCCTAATAAGTCTTTCAAGAAAGGGGCCTCTGGTTTAGGAAATTGTTGTCAATAATGGGAAAATCATCAGTTTGTGTCTTCCAGGCTTTCTCCTGGAACGGATAGGAAGCAAGAATGGCTAGGAAGTCTCAGGAAAAGAACACTGAACTCGGAGGCCAGATGGCCCAAACTTTGGATCCCAGACAAGTCAATTAAACTCTCAGGGTCTCAGTTTTCCTATTTGTAAAATGGGGTTAATTCTCACAGTCTCTGAATCAAAAAGAAGAGCTTTGGTAAGTTGTTACTGAAAACTGAAGACTATCATCTGATGTAGCTCTCTACTTGCTAGTCCTTTGAGCCCTGTTTCCTTGTCTGCAAAACACAGATAATAACAGCACCTGCGGTTCAGGATCATTCTGGAGACGAACCAAAGCGATGCGTGTGGAGTGTTTAATGTGGGGCCGGCTCACTGTGCACGCAGAATCCGTGTTGTCTCTTCCCCTCCTTCTGGCGCTTCAAAGCTCGGTCACAAGGCAAGTTTGAAGCATTGCTGGCGAAGACTCTGTTATGAACACCCTGGTGCCTGTCACCTCTGGAGAGGATCTAAGAACTCACACAGCCTTAGGTCACCTGTCCCGTCCAGCAATTCACAAGCAGATATCTTTAAAGAGACAGCTCTTTGGCAAACTGTAGTGCAGACAGCAGCCTGCTCTGATCTTCCTCTCCTCCCTTTTGGGCCTCTGGTCAGGGCAAATGAGGACAGATGACAAATGGTGTGAGGCCAGCAGAGAGGACCCTCAGGGACTTGCCTCCAAGAAGTGGCTCTGCCCACCTGTGCAAGCTAAGTGGCCCCTCTGTGCCAGAGCATCTGCATCGCTGAGGACTCGAGGTGAGTCCGAGCGGTCCTGCCAGCCCAGCGCTCTGTGGTGAGCCGGGTAGTCGCATGCTGTGACTTCTGTGCTGAGTAGGCTGTACATCTTGGCGTCTTAGATCAGCCTCAGCCCTGGGCAGTGCCTTGCCCTGGCTCAGGAAACCTCCCATCATCCCACATCGAAGCTTGATCTGCCTCTTGCGGGTACTTGCTTGGAGCCTTTGAGGCCTTCTCCTGATTCTACCCTCCTGGTCCCGTTTCCTCTCTATTACTCAGCTGTGTGGGCTGCACTCAGAGCTCCACCTGCAGCCTTTCTCTTCTCTCCTCATGGTCCATGGACAATCCCACCCACTGCCTTGGCTTCCACCATCCCATCAGGCTGATGCTACCTGAATTTCTATCTCCAGTTCCCACCTCTCTCCTGAGCTACATGCCTGTATTTTTCCAATTGCCTACTAGACAGGTTCACTTGCATGTCCCATATGAACTCATTTTGGTTTATATTTGGAGGCCTCATATTTTAGGCATGGCCTGATCCTCCAATTCAGGGAGTAGAACATGGGATGCGCCTAGGTCAATCACGCTTCATTCCCCAGATTACAGTATGTACATCTTAGGACTTTTGCAGGTCTGCTAGAAAAGAGGCTGTGTCCTTACCTAGTTTTGGAGTCGTGAATATGAGGCCGGAGCTGCTGCAGCCACCTTGCCACCAGGTGGAGAGAATTTTATTTGAGACTGGAGTCAACTCAGAGGAAGCAGAGTAAGAGATGTAAAGAGAGAAACTGAATCCCTTTGAGCTCTTGCATTAAGCCATGCCCGAGGCCAGCTCTACTTCTGGCTTTCTTGGTTGTATGAACCAGTAGATCTTCTTTTTGCTTAAGCCAGTGGAGCTGGGTTTTCTGTCACTTGCCATCATAAGAATTCTACTGGTGCTTGTACATCAGACCATCTAAGCCTGGCGGCAACTCCGCATTTGTTTCTTCTCATTTTCCTTGATTTCGCTTTGTTATTGCCAAGCTGCCTTCTGATTACTGTTGACTTTCCAAGTGGGTCTTCCCAGGGGAAGCGGATGTGCTGATCACGTATGTTCATAGACTTTCCCATCCAAATAACAGGGTTTTTAAAATTGTAAGGAAATAAATGTGTTTTCTGATTTTATAATTTGGTCACTGTGAGCCTGATTCCTTAGAAAAGGTACAAATTGAGTTTCTGGCTTAAAAGATGGAGGGTCAGATTCCAGATTGTGGAAAATTGTCCAGAATGGTAAATGCAGCCTCTGGCCTTTTCCCCTGAAGAACTACCTAATATCAGTGTGTAGCTGTGTGAGTCTCAGAACCCTTTTACTTCTTTGTCCTTCAAGAACCATCTGAATGTCTCCTCTTCCTCTTTTCCCATTCATTCAATGATTATTTACCAGGCACTGGGCACAAGTGGTAAGAAAACTGACAAAAGCCCCTTCTCCTGTTGGGCTTACATTCTAGCAAGGAGAGGCAGACAATAAACAAGATAAACGTGTGATATAGAGAATAATAGATGTCTGGGGGGACTGAGATGTTTTAGGCAGTGTGATCAGAGCAGCAACTCTTGATCAAAGACCTAAAGAGAGTGAGGCAGTACTGAGCAGTCGGCCAGCAAGAGCGCCCAGCATAGGGAGCAGCCAGGCCGACGCCCTGCGGCCGTAGCTCACCTGGCAGGTTGGGAGAGGGCTGAGCTAAGGAGAGGAGGTTAAAGAGAAGGAGGCCCTGGGGCATGTGGGCACATGGGGTCAGAGTGAGCATGCGTGAGGTGGGAGCACGTGAGGGCTCTGAGCAGAGCGGTAATGTGATCCGACTCACATTTGGACAGGATCCCTCTGGCTGCCATGTTGAGGACAGACTACAGGGGCTGCGGGCAGAAGCAGGAGACCGAGTGGGAGGTGATGGTCACCTGGACAAGAATAGACAAGACAGAATTTGCTGGCAGACTGGATCCAAAGTGAAGTTTGAAGGATGGCACTGAGGTTTTATTTTCTTTCTCTGTTTATAATATATGAAGTACCTTCTTAGCCTAAGTACCAAAGTGTCACCTTTTTTATGCTACAATGGACACTTATTTTGTAGCAAACTCAGTTATGTGGGTGTCTGTTCCTTCCTCTGGACTCTGGGTTCTTTAGGGTAGGGTGCTTTTATCTTTTCATCTTTGTCAGCTCAGAATCTGTGTAGGAGACACCCCTGCAAGGAGAAGATGGTGTGACAAAACTGAAAGAAGCATGGGACTGGGAGCCTGAGTGACTCTCCTTTGGGAACCCCTCTGAAAGTGCTGAGCAAGGGAAGGGGGGCGTCTCCTTACTGGCTGGTGACACAGGCAAGCAGTGCGGTTGTGGAGGTAAAGCTCAGGACCAGTGCTGGGTGGAGCGGACTCTGAGGGGGTTTGGAGGTCAAAACAGACCAGGGCTCTGGGGTGTGCAGACTGGCATAGTATCAGGAGCATCAGTGGTCTTGAATGTGGCAGGTGATCTGCAGCAGCACAGAGCAGAGGCTAGACTTCCGGAGGCAATGGCAGTGGCAATGGCCAAGGAGAGCATCGGGGTCGGCAGCCTTGTAGAATGAGGTACACCCGGCATGTGTCACT
Source organism: Equus quagga (assembly GCF_021613505.1). NCBI lineage: Eukaryota > Metazoa > Chordata > Mammalia > Perissodactyla > Equidae > Equus > Equus quagga. The sequence continues at coordinate 11,449,062 of NC_060286.1, forward strand.
AACTGGGGCCAGCAGACTGACAGCAGACAGCGGAGTAGAGGAGTGGACAGAGACTGGAGCAGGGGAGAGACTCTGATTAGAAATGGAAATGTGTAATCCAAAGGCCCTCCATCCCTTGGAGATCCTTAAGGAGGTATAAGAAGGCAGAGGACTGAGATCATGCAGCTGGGTAGGTGGGGGAAGTTGATATGGGGGACACAGTACGAGCTATTAAAGCGACCTTGCCTAGGGGAGGGCTGCAGGATATTTTGGTTTATAATGTTGTCCCTTTAGGGCAGTTCTGTTGATAACTACCAATCTCCTCTGTTTTCTAGGGGTATTAGTAGCGCTAAGCGTCTGAACCTCGTCTTCACTTGTCTTCTCTTTAGCTCTCTTGTTTGCTGGTGTCCCATGCTGACTCATGCCCCTTGCCGGCCCTGCTGGTTGACACTGTATTGATTGCTCCCCTACAGCAAAGCTTGTGGCAGGGTTGTTGGGCACTCTCAGTCTCTCTGCCTGCAACTGTTTACAAAGATGAGGCTTTAAGATACTCAGAGTTCTGTCTCATTTGTATAGCCTTAATCAATTTGGCTTTCTTTATTTCTTTTTTATGAGATCTATTGTCTTCTGATTACAAAAGAAATACATGCCCATTGCAGAACACAATTGAATTTCCAGAGCTTTTATTTTAAGTTTGCATTCGCCATGAATGCCCATCTGGGCACTTTGGGAGAATCTGGAGGGGCCGCTCACCGTGAATGCAAAGGCTCTTATGCAGCCTCTGCTGGTGAAAGGGCTTCCGGGAGAACGAGTAGGCACAGCGGAGTGCCGCCTGGACGACCTTTCTCGCCATGAGAACATCCTCCCCCTGGAGTTGTTTTTTGTCCCTTCCTTTCAAACACACTTTTAGCAACAACTGGAATTAAAAGGCATTCACTGATCAGAAAATATGGTCTTGCAGGGGCTCTGCTGGGTCCTTGCTTCACGCTCTCCACTCAGACAGTTCACGTGTGACCCGAAGGGCTAACTCATTTCTCTAAAATTTTGTAGATCATTAGTGTGATGGTTTTATGGGGTACACTCTTTGCTTTCTGAATATGCAAGGATATTACACTTATATTCATTTGGTCAAAATTGGAAGAATTAGGTAGTTAACAAAGCCCAGTTACTGTTGCATGTTACACATTTTCTGGTACCTTTCTCCTCCTCCTGAACTTAGCAAGAACTATGGGTCATATGCACGAAAACTGCATCTTCTCATAAATGCCAGGGAGAAAAGGGTAACATTTATGGAACATCCAGTCTGTGTCACTCCTGCATCTCCCATGACTCATGATCCTCACCGTGACCCTTTGAGGAAAGTATTGTTCCTCTGTTACGGAGCCCCTGGTAGATGCATGAAGAAACCAGGACTTGCAGAGCTTAAGCACCTGCCCAAGAATTTTGAGCTCAGTCACCAGAGTTGCTGTGACTTTGGATAAGCCCTTAAACACTATTTCAGGGCTAGGGCAAGAAAAATTGCAACTTGAGGAGAACAAATTAAATTGTTTAATTGTTAAATCGCAAAGACCAAAGGTGTTGAGTCTCTGTCCAGATTATCTTTTTCAGCTCTTTCTCAACTCTACTTTCTCTTCTTAAACAACCTGACACGCCAATCGCCCAGGGATTGACACGTGGCTTGGAGCAGACTTGTGTGAGCATAGACAGGACACCCCAAGGAAACCCAGTGGCTTGCCTGATGGGGGTGGCAGCTCGGTAACGGACCTCTGAGACTGTGGGTATGAATTAAGCCCTTTTCATTTCCTTTGCCACACAAGCATCAATTAAACTTGAATAATCGATGGGTTTCCCCCATTTTCAAACAGAAGAAAAACAGCACAAATTGGCTGGAGTGTTTTTTCCTCTAGGCTTTGATCATTAATGGTCTTTAACTCTTTCATGCCCTCCCTCTCTAAATAAGTGAAAAAAAGACCCCGCACTGCCATTTCTGGCATCCACTGTGAACATTTACTCGGCGATTTGTTCAGTCTCGAGTATAATGAAGACACGCATTCAGTGCTTGGAAGGCTTGCTGTGGAGAAGGTGCCAGTCTGTCCTGTGCAGGTCGGTGGAAGGCTTATTCAGAGCCCTCTGTGCAGGGTGGCCGAGCTGATTGGCTTTGACATCACAGAGTGGTCCCTGGCTGATGCTGCCCTGCCCTTGAGCCAAAGAGATGTGTCTCTGCAGGCGTCTTCATGTGACACCAGCCAGAGAAAGCTTCATTTGTCTTTGCAAGGCCTTTCTCAACCCATACTCTTTTTTGAAATGATGCTGGAAATGCTGTGCTGCAAGAGTTGCTAGCAGCAAGTGTCTTTCCCTCATCTCGGAGCCCAACATTCCAATGGTTTAGGTAACTCCGGGCCCCCCAATAGGATCCTGGCTCCCTGGGGTGAGGAGACCTCAAGAGGCAGTCTAGCTCATCCTTTCCTTTTAGGTAGGCATACACCCAAACCCTCCAACAGAATCTCTCTCCTTCCCTAAGGGCGACGGGTTCCTGAGTGGCAAACGAGTGGCTCCTTACACAAGCTCTCTCCTTTGCTGCTCGCCACAGCTCTACTGGGTCAAGTCAGATGGAGCCTATGAAACTGCTGATATGTGACTGCTTTTGTCTTGAAAAAGAGACAATTTCATAAGGTTCCACCTAATAGTTATTATTAACCCCGTTTTCCACATTAAGAAACGAGGCTCAGAGTTGTTCACAATTTTTTTCTAGTAAGTGGAACAGTTGGGGTTTCTACTCAGAGTGGTTCCAAATCCCACTTTTTAAAAATAGTTTTTTAAAAGTTGAGAAACTTTTTTTTTTTTGGAGGGGAAGATTGGCTCTGAGCTAACACTGTTGCCAATCTTCCTCTTTTTACTTGAGGAAGATTGTCTCTGAGCTAACACCTGTGCCAATCCTTCTTTACTTTGTATGTGGCTTGATGAATGGTGTGTAGATCCGTGCCTGAGATCCAAACCTGAGGACCCAGGCTGCAGAAGAGGAGTGCACAAACCTAACCACTATGCCACCGGACTGACCCAAAAGTTGTGAAACATTTTAATCACACACAGAATCATGTGTACATAGACATCAATCATATTTCATATATAATTGGAAAAGAGGCAAAACAGTGCTGTTATTTTAAATGGAAGGTTGTATTATTATGTTCTTTTTTTACTATTGCTTGATTATATTTGGCATTTAAATAGTGGTGGAAATATTTTTTATAATTTTCATTTTTTCGTTGTGCAAAAAAGATGTTAATTTCCTTCTCTGTCTCCCCGGGAGATGCTCTGTGCCAACTGTGGCATACATCATCCCCGTGTGCGACTCACACTTTTACTCTCTGGAAATTTGTCCACAAACATGTGACTGCAGGCTTTCGCATTTTTAAGTTTTATTTAATTGATATCAGACTGCGATTTGTCTTTTCTTTTTTCCTTCTGTGGCTTGTTTTTCTCTCAATTTTCATATGTTAGGTATCCATGTTGCTATAAGTGGTTGTAGTTCATTTATTATAACTGCTGAATAGTATTTTATTACTTGATGAGCCACAATTTATTTATCCATTTTCTACTTGATGTGCATTCCAGTTATTTCTAGTTTTCCAGTATTATAAACAGCGCTGCAATGAACCTTCTTGTGTGTGTCTCTGTGTATACCTTTGAGACTTTCTCTAGGAGTGGGCCATGGAGCATGAATATCTTCAATTTCATTGCTTGTTTCTGAATTCGATGCCAAAGTGGCTGCATCAATCCTCACTCCTGTTAGCCACATATGGGAATTTTCTTTTCTCCACACGCTCCTCAATGCATGGTATTGTTGAACTTTTACATTTTGCTGATATGATAGTGTGAAACGGTATCTTGATTTCCCCATTCCCTTTTCCCCTTTCTTTAGTACCTTCAGAAGAAGATCATCTCTCTGTGTGCTGATGTGGTTTCTTGGGAGAGAGGAGGAGTGGTATTGGGCCTGGGTTATGTTGTACCAGCCGTGTGGATGTTGGTCTGTACTGTGGACACTTGAGAATCATAGCACCCAGCACCACTGACCACCGTTCCTGTGCTTGGAGGACTTCCCATATTATGAGTCCTGCCTCTCCAGGTTGAAACCCTAAACCCACTTCTCTAGCCTCCCAGGGAGCCAGACTTCAGACAGAGCTTATGATCTGCCAATCAGACCTACCCACATGAGACAAATTTGGAATGTGAGAAAGGAGCTGCTGTGTGGAATCTAGTCTGGCCAAAGGGTAGAGACACAACCTGCTTTTGGAGGCCACAGTGATGGAGCTCCGAGTGGCAGTAGCTGACAGCCACGCTCATCCAAGACAGCCACGAGGTGGGGTTTCCACTGGAGTGGTCTAGAGGTCATTACGCATATCCCAGAATGCAAGCTTAATTCTCTGGCCCTCTTACACATTACATTCCTTTGCTGCTTACACTTGCTGGAGTGAATTCAGTTGCTTGTGACCAAGAACCCTATCATCACTCTCATTTTTTGAGGTCTAGCTCTTTGCCAGTGCTTCCCATACTTATCTCTGTCCCGCTCACAGGCACTCTGCCAAGCCAGTATTATTAGCCCTGTTTTAGAGACGAGGAAACCATGGCACAGAAAAGCAACTTGCCAAGGCCGTGTTGCCAGCACTGGTGGCGCCAGGGTTTGGTCCTCATACTGCCTGACTGCAGAGCCCACGGGAAGGAGCTTGATCCTCCCACGTCTGGTCGCTCTCCTGCACATCACCCTGCTTTTTTCCATCATAGCGCTTATGAAGTTGGAATTATTGACGTTTACTTATACTCTGTCCCTTACAACTGACATATCACTTATGTAAAGAGCAGGCACCGTCCTTGTTCACCATGTCCAGCCCCGAAACCACACTAGCATTGTAGGCTCTCAGGAATATTTGCTGGATGAGTAGGTGAACTGAACCGATCTACCGTGATTTCTTTGGGGGAAATAATCCTACCTTTCCCTGAGCTCTAAACACTTTTCAACTCTCCCTCGCACGTGTTCTCCCATTTGACAGCAGCAGCAGATCACGAGGCCACATGCCTCTGAGGACCTGAAGCTCCATGGAAGGCCTGCTTTTCCCACCTTCTCTGGATATTTTAAGTGCGTCCAATATCTCTTCAGATGTGTGCAGCGCCTGCCCCCTGGCCTGTATCCCTACAGTCAAGACAGTTCCAGGGGCTCTGGGGCCACATGACCCCTGTGGCAGAGCTGGGAAGACGGAGCCGGGCAGTTGCTGCAGTGGTGGATGCTCTGCCCTCCTCTCGCTGCATCTCTTCTGAAGCCCCTCCATGAACTGAGCCTCGGACCCTGCATTTGGGGCGACTCAGTGGAGGCCGATGTCCTCAGATTTTCACCTGTGAGAAGCTCACCGCCGAACGGCCTCAGTGCGTCTGTCAGACAGGCCTCAGGTAGGCGTCCTTGACTGATGGCCATTCTGTTTCTAATCCCTTCGTTTCAGCTCAAACCTCTTCCCTTCATTATTTTTCCCCATAAATTCTTCATTTTGTGCCCTTTTGGGCTAGTGTTTCATGGTCATTGTTTATAAATAAATATGAGAAACATAATTGTTTTGTGTCCACTTTCTCCTCCAACCAATTCCTTGAAGATGGTCGTTTTGAGTTGTCTCTTCTCTCTTTCCCTGTTGTCATCTCTTGCTCACTCTTAAGGTCCAGAGTAGAGAATTAAGATTGTTTACTGGATCCCAGAATAACCAGGATTGTAAGAGCCAGCTCTGGTTCCCTTCTCTTAAGTCCAGTCACACAGTCAAATCTTGATACTGGGACAAATTTAATGGGTAGAGGGAACTTTGAGGAAAAGGAATCAGGAAAGGCAAAGAAATACTGACTAAATCTGTGGATGGTCTAGTTTGCCCTGAACTGTTACATGGTGTGTATGGCGTACCACTGAGAGCGCGAGAGGAGGGCGCGCTTCTCCAGCTATTCAGGCCTTTCTGAATCCCAGTTATCCCACTTCCTGGCTGTGTGACCTCGGTTAGCTTACCTAACCTTTACCTCTCTGAGACTCAATTTCCTCATTTGTAAACAACTCTTGTGGAGTTGTTGTGTCGTTTAGAGATAACGGATGTGAGTCACTCAAAGATCAGGTGCTGTTCTTACCAAGCCAGGTCAGGGCCTGACTTGGAGCATGCTCCACCCTGGCTCACTGCCCTGCCCAACACGCACAGACACACAAACTGCCCCCCGACACACACATCCCCTCCCCACAGACACACCCTCCCCCCACACCACACACACACACCACACACGCCCCCCTCACCCCCACAGACATACGCTGCCCCCACACCACACATACCCACCACACACACACACACACATATATACCACACACATTCTAGGCCAGTTTCTCATCCATTCAGCTGACTTGGTAAAGAAAGAGAATCTCGGCCATAATTTGAACATCTCACAGGCCATTTTGATTTCACTGGGAGAAGAAAGGCTGCAATTTGATCACTCTCCTTGAGAGGTTCAAGGAAGTAAATGGAGAGAAAGAAGAAAAATCACAATTCAGGGAAGAGGTTCAAAAAGCTAATAAAAAACCCGTCAACTCTGCCATCTGGTTGTAGTTCTGGCAGAAGCCGTCCTGTGGAAGGACGGCAGGTCGCACCATGGCCTGAGACGTCAGGGTTCTGGGTGCTGATCTGTCTGTCTTGTCACAGTTGTGAAGGTGGTTCCTTGTCTTCCTCAGATGGACTACTGGAAGAGATGAGAACCACAACAGTAACATCATAAATTGTGGAGAGCGCCACAGTCTTCAGAGTGCCCTGAATGTGCGTCCGTGACTGTGGAGCCACTCCTGGGCTGAGGCACAGCTGACAGCCATCTGTGCTGTCCAGCCGTGAGCTGTGGCAAAGTAGCGACTTGTTTAGATTCACTCACACTGGATTACGATTGGGGCCCAGTCCCTACCTAGGTGATGTGGACAACTCACACGGTCAATTTACGGGGGTACTTTGTGTTACATATTATGAGATTTAGGGCCAGGGTGACAGGGGCACCCCCTTTCCACCGGGGAGCTCAATTTCTTGAGCATCACGGGCTCAGCCTGAAACGCATTCTCTCCCAACCTCCACTGGAGGTGAGAGCCGTTATTCTCCCCCATTTTACAGAGGGCAAGACTGAGTCAAGTGACCTGCTCAGAGTAACACTACTCATCAGTGGTACAGTCAGGATCCACACCAGGCAGCTGGACTCCAGAACCGTGCTCCCTCTGGTGCCGGACGAGATGCCGTGCAGCGCAGTGACGCTGGGGTTTACTGTCGTCGGGGGCCAGGTCGAAGGCACGCTCCCAGGAGGAACGAGCCTTCCTCACGTGAGGCTAGACTACGTTTTCTACAGAAAGGTGAGTGTGCAATAAAGTTCGTGTTGGAAAAACACCCTCGCTTCTTAGGCGAACCAGTGGGAAATTCAGCCGCGATCTCACTGGAGGGAATGACCTGGGCTCCGGCTGTCCTCTGTGCTCTCGCTCTCAGCGCTCCAGCGATTCTGATGGGATTATTGGCATCTTGGATGCAACAAGACTGGCCTGACCATTGCTGGCGTTTAGCATCCCTGCCTCGAGGCACTCAGTGATGGCGGCTGACCCAAATGCCCCGCCCGGTTTCCCCATCCTCCCGCCCTCTAAAGGACCAGTGCCAGGGCGCTTGCAGAGGCACACCGGGAGGGTCCGAGGGGACAGCACCTCCTCCTGGGGGAGGGGTGGCGTTTCCACTGTAAAGAGGAGGAGGAGAAGGCTGGACTGGGGACCCGAAGTCGAGGGCTGCAGGGAAGGAGTGCGGAGAGAGAAAGGAGGAGAGACGCATGTCTGGGGAGAGGAGCCTTCATCCGAGAGCGGGGGTTTGCGTAGGCGCCCCCCTGTACGCTGACGTCTTAGTCTCCGCATCCCCACAGCCTGCGGCTGTCTGAGACGTCGTCTGCTCTGGGCTCGACTTGGAGCAGGGTGAGTGTGTGGAGAGTGTTCTGGGAAGCCACCGCAGGTCTTTCCACACCATCTTGCAGGGGCTCCAGCCAAGCAAGAATTGAGAAAACCCCCTTCACGTCGTGGTGGGTCACCTCTCAAGAGATCTGTGGTCCTGCTGTGGCACAAGAAGACCCCTGCAAGAGAAAGGGGATACGGCTGTAACATTGGCACGAGGAATTTAGGACGTTGCCCCATTTGGGAGGGCATTTCAGATGGAAAGTCTCATTTAACACTGAATTATGTGCCCCTCTCAACACAGTTGCCAGAGTGAGCCTACTAAAATATAAATCAGATCACATCACCCCTCTGTTCCAAACTTTCTGATAGTTCTCCATTTCACTCAAAGTAAAAACAAAGTCCTCACAGTGGCATCAAATGCTCTACACATTTTGGCAGTGATTACTTCTCTGACCTCACCTCCTTATACCATCCCCTTCATGCACTCTGCTCCAAATGCATTCCTATTCCCCCAACAAACTGCTGCTACCTCAGGGCCTTTGTACTGGCTGTTCCTCTGCTTGGAATGCTCTTCTTTTACATGCCAGCACGGCTCTTTCCCTCACCTTTTAAAAATCTTTGCTGAAATGTCCCCTTTTAGTGAGGCCCTCCTTGACTACTCTTTCAAATTGCACACAGTATGTTCCTGATCCCCAACACTTCTTATGCAATTCACCTCACCTAATTTTTTCCACAGCAGTTGCCACCAGAATCTAACATATTAGATCTTATATTTCCTTCATACATTAGTCTCTTTCCCCTCACAAGGACGTAAGCTCCACGAGAGCAGAGATTTTGGTGGAGCTTGTTCACTAGGGTATCCCTAGTGCCCGGAATGGTGCCCGTAGGAGCCTAATAAATAGTGTTGGATGAACTCTTTCCCTTTGACCGGAATTCCTCCGGAGAAGGGGCTCTATGATATAACTGAAATGCTTCCCGATGCTTCTCTTGTTCCTGCTGGCCAGTCCTTCCTTCAGTACGGATGCTTTCAGTGCAATCCCCGTGCAGCCCCAGCGCCTGAGGGTCCAGCTGCCCTCTGCACATCCCTGCCTGCTCTGTCTGCTGCCCGGGTGGGGCTGCACTGACCCGCTGAGCTGCCCTTCAGGACTCACCTAGGCCAGGTCACACCTCTGCCCTGGGGACCCGTGGAATGGCGTCTCCCAGCCGGGGTTCCCTGGGCTTCCTGACTCTCCTGTCCACGCTTGACCTGACAGTCCTGAAATGGATCCCTCCCGTCCCAGAGTGGGCCTCCTCAGTGCGCGTTCCGGGCTCTCCTGGAGTCTGTCTCTGTTTTTATTTTTTTCTTTCTTGAGCCAGAAGTTTGGGAACTGAGAGGCACAGACATAGATGAGATGCGGGGAGTGCATTTGAAGACATCTACATCCCATCAGACGAGAGAGGTAAAGGCTTTCTTCCAGGCTGGGGGCGGGAATCACCGTGTTAATTTAATGAAACTGACACAGGGAAAGCAGAGTTAAGACAAAAAAATAATTGAGAAATTCTAAAAGTTAGAATTGATCAGTAGGTTAAGAATTCTTTAAAATTCTAATGAGCCTTCAGCATTTGTGCTTTTGCTGGCTTAAAGAATCGCAGAAAAACAAAGCACAAGAGCTGCGTTTTAGGTAGGACGGCGATGTCTGCATCTATTTCTCTTGCTATGTTCAGTTTCCGTTTCGTTCTCAGATCCTACTAAACTCGGGAGGTTGCCTTGGGTTTTCAACACTGCAGGGGACGGTCTAAATCTAAATAACAGTAAAGAACCACTGCTTTTATTGGGATTTCATTTTGTAAGTTGATGGAAACATTTCATATACACATTAGGTTTTGTAACCCAATCTTGGTACTTGCTGAGTCCCAGAGGGGCTGTTTCACTCCTTGGGAGTTCCCTGCGTTTGCCTTATTCCTCCAAGGCAGAAGGAGAAAATACTTCCCGTGAAGGCAGAATGGTGTTTTTACTTGAAAGAATTCATATGTAAGGTGGGACACACACATTCGTAGACACACACACACATACACACACACCCCGTCCCCCTCTCTCTCCATCTCTCCCTCCTTCACAGGCCATATCATAAAATTGTAGCGTTTTAGAATTGAAGGGACCTTAGAGGTCGTCTGTTCTAACGCTGGCATGTTACATATGAGGAAGCTTCTGCCCAGACAGGTTCAGTACTTCATTCAAGGTCACCAACGTCCAGCGGGAGAGACCAGACCACAGTTGAGGTTCCCTGAGTCAAGTCTCATTTTCTTTCTGCTACACCGCAGTGCCTCCCAAATAAGATAATGTGTATGAAATCATTTTGAAAACTGGAATCCGTTATACAAGTATTGGGTGGGGAGAGGGAGTATGATAATGAGATTTCCTTCATCAGAGACGAGCCTGATGTGCTCAGGTCTCTTTCGAAATGAAGTAAATTCCTGTTATGTGAATCACACATCATATTTCTGATTGGGTTCCTGGGTATGGCTTCCAGTAATTGAGCAGCAAAGGGGTCAAACCAAGATACAGTCTTCGTTCGTGTACGTCTGTACATCTCATCTTTCTTCCTTCCTTCTCACCCTCTCTGTCTACCTCCCTCTAGCGTCCACCTGTAGTTATTGCATGTATGCCAACGGGCGGCAGTCCCTTGACAAAATATTTATGTATTATTTATTAAAATTTTCTCTCTTATTTTTTTATATCAGCAGCTGTTATCAGGAGAAAATTAGAGTGTTTTTCATATCAACAGGAATAATTGGCTAATATAAGGACTTGAATATTGTTAAGAAAAGTCTTTAAAATAGTTTTGTGATCACAATGAGAACACATTTAAAGTCTGGTTATTAAATTGTTTTAATAGTCTTGAATCACCTCTAGTCCTTATAAGTAACTGAAACACTTTAACTACAAAGAGATATAAAGTTTTTAAGGTAGAAGTTCAATTAACTAACGCATGATTCATCAGAAGAATTAATTACTACTTTATTTAGAATACTAACAATTACTAAATATTATGGCAAATGACTTGAGGGATTAAAATTTTATTTTGTTACTATTAAAAGATTAATTCACTAAATCATAGTAATTATAATAATTCTTCATTAGTCTGATGTTGCTGTCTCTCATATTTCAGCCCTCATCCATCATAATCCGTGTTCCCTGGAAGGAGGCGTGTCCAGCATTTCCTATTCCAGCCAGGCCCCTTGTCAGCGTGTGAGACATTGTCAAGAATGCCCCCCACTCCTTGGAAGGAGAGTCTTTGGTAGTCTGGCCTGAAGGCTCTGGACTGAGTGAGACAAATAGGTTGCTAATAATGTCTGTAAACTCTGGACCCCATTTCCCGACATTAAAAACTTCATCTAAAAGTCTGAGTGATATTTACAAATAGGAGCCTACCCCCTTGTCCCCAGCTCTTTTTAGTCTGTGACAAATAGGTCGCTGTGCACAGTGAGGACACATGGGACTGTGCACCTTTCTCTGCCGCATTCCTCGACCTGCCAGCCTTTCGCTGTCCCTCCACACCCCTGCTCATCTAGAAGCACACACTGCACCACAGACCTGTGTGCGCCCGTGTGCACCCACGTGCACACACCGAAGGCTCAAAGGTGGGAAGTCACCAAAGCAGACAGCGGAACCAGGTCTTAGGGGAGAAGGTGGGTGCCAGGGCCATGCTCGCTGGTTTCCTGTGCCGCTCGCTCAGCGACAGACAGTGGTCTGAGGAGGCGTTCTGATCGCCTCGTCTTCTCTTTAAGAGAAACTGTCAAATAACAGAGAGAGCAAAATTAAGCTGTAAATAAACATTTTTATGGTTTTAAAATATAAAGTAAACCCTACTTTCACACTCTAAGTGTCGTCCAAAAAATTCAGTCACATAAATTGCAGGGGTGCTTGTTGCCAGGTTAATACAATGACCTGGGTGAGCCAGCAGCCCAGGGCCGAGTGGCAGGTGCCTGGTGTCTGAATGGATTCTATCAGGGCTGCTTAAGGGATGGGTTCAGGACTCCTGAGGGAGGAAGTCGAGGTGGTGGTTGTTTTCAATGCCTGTACCAACCCAACCCCCCTTCTTCTAGTGACAGACTTCCTCTCCCTGCCTGTAGGGGTGGGTGTGTGACCCAGTAGAGACCAATCACAGCCCCCCGTCCCCAGCTGCAGGGGTGGTCCAAGGATAGACGCCGATCATCGTCCTTCCTTGAGATGGTCCTCTCTTCATGAGGCTGTAAGGGCCTGAGTCCAGAACTCCAGCAGCCAAGGAACCAGCCTGGTGGGGACACGCAGAAAGAAGCAGAGAAGGCCATCTAAGAAAGAATGTTCCAATGCTGTTGTCCCTAAGGTCAGCTGTATCCATATCCTTGCCTGCAGTTTAGTGTTTTCTCCCCTTTGGGCATAAGTTAACTTGAATTGAGTTTCTGTTATTTGAATAATGCAGAAGAGACCCCAGGGTTTGGGTCTGAAGATGCATTGGTGAGGCACTCAGTGAAGAGATGAAATTCCATCTTCAGTGAGCTTGAGCATGACAGGGAGGAACGGGCCCGTGAACCAGAATATGCGGGAGAGGCTCTCGGTTTAGACACTTAGATGGTAGCTTCAGGATCCCACTTCTTCTCCGGCCCTCTGCTCCACCTTCCTCAGTCTTCATTTGATTCTCAGTGTGCCTCCGTCCACGGGGTGGGAAATATGCCCCTGCTCACACCCCACCCCACCGTAGGAGCCGCAGGCTGGCGAGGTCCTTAGATCTCACAACACAGAAGGGAAATGACTCGCCCTTTCCCAACACCCCAGTTACCACCGAAGTAAACCGGTCACTGTATCTGAGTCTGACCCCGAGGCCCGGAGCAGGGTGGGCTGAGCCACTTGCTAACTGCACAGACAGGATTGGTACCCTAGGACAGGGAGAAGCTTTGGTGGACCAAAAGCTCTGACTGCACAGAAGAAGGAGGGGACGTGGCTGTAACAGATTGAGCCCCAACTACAAGGAACAGAAAATGCAGATTAGAAGGTATGAAGCGGCCATAGATGCAGCAGGAAGATGACGTTCCAGGCACCCAACCTGGCAGAGGAGAAGTCCTATGGCTCCACCCGGGCAGGTTGGAGCCCGAGGGCCCCCTGCATACTCACAAAGATGCCCAAGCAATGCGTGTTCCGGGTGACGTGCCGTCTCCTGAAAGGGGATCAGTGCAGGCAGCCTGGCACAGCAGTGCCCGGTAGAGCCAGGCTGTCAGGCGGGAATGGCAAAGAAGGCCACGAGGCAAACAGCACCACCAGCGATCCTGCATGACGAGGGTCGGGCTGGGCACCTGTCTGGGCACGGTGGACGAGAGGTCCTCCCATGGAGACTTCTCTCTCTCGCCTGTTATTCTTTCTCTTTTCTGTTTAATTGACAGCTTCTCTCTCCCTTTGGCTGGACCAGGATGGGAAGGGAAGGAGGGCTCAGTTAGTTGTAGAAAGCCTTTGCTGGGAGCCTGGGAGCCTTTTAAAAAGACACAGGTGTGTGGTGGCTACAGGGTGTCACCCAGGATTTCCTGCCCCTGCTGTAAATGGTCAGATGTGGAAAAAGGCCGTTAATGAATGCTGCTGAGGTTAGAATACAGGAGTAAGCCCTGAGCTGCTCCGTGTGGGATGTGCTCATCCCTTCCAGGGTGCTGAATTACTGAAATCCCTGGTCAGCCAGTGTCTTCCCTGGGATGCACCTGAAGTGCCCTGAAAATGCCTTTGGAAGCTGGGGTGTCGCGTTAGATTCACCCTCCCCTCCTCTCAGCACATGGTCTTGGAAGAAATGGGCTGGCAAGAAATTCCAGGCTGAGAATTGACTCAAAGGGGAAGGAGATGCCTGGCTTCAGAAAAGAGCTGTGATTTGGGACAAAGGAGACAAGCTCATCTCCTTCACATGAATGGCTTTGCCCCTGGAAGGACCCAGAAGCAAAAAGGGATTCAGAGCCTTGTCGAGTTCACTGCGCAAGTCCTTGGCAGGCCCATAAATCCATCCCAGCTGAGAAAACTGTTTGCTTATGGCACCAAACCAACCAAGTCGGGCCTTAATAGACTAACGCTGGTTGGCTGCTTCCATTCTCGAATTTGGTGCCGTCCCTAAAATACTGATTTAAGACACTTTTGATCTCCCAAACTCCTCTCAAACCCAGCTGAGGAGGTGGTGTAACCTTGGATTTAAGCAGGAAAGACAGAGCAAGGAGGGGTGGGCAGTGAGGGTTTAGTTCCAGGCCCAGATACCAGCTTCCTGGGGTGGGGGGTTTACAGTGTACACAAGGCGGCATTAGAGAGAGACCCGCATTTAAACTGGCATCAGCTGGAGATGTCAGTGGAGGAGAAGGCATGGTTCTTGCCCTTCTGGAGCATGTAGCCAACCAGCAAATGAAGAATCAGCCCCATCAAAAAGATCCAGAAATGCTCCCTTTAACTGGCATAAGAGAAACTACAAATTAACGCAGCCTGGACAGTCCAGCGAAGGACTGGGAGTGAGAAGAGGAGACGCAAGGAAGAGAAGCAGGGCTCATCTGGGCTGGGCCTCTGGAGAGTGTGTGTGGGGGGCTTGGCTTAGGTTTTAAAGATAGAGAAAAATTGGCTAATTTCTCACTCACAATACCTGCTGAGAGCCCACTCTGGGCAGGACTGGGCAGGAAGGATGAAACGCAGAAGAGAAGCCAGAGCGCTTCCCTCTCTGCCATTCCAGGGCCTCTCCGGCTCCCCCCGGCCAGGCCCAGCTGAGGCCCACCTAATGGGCAAGAGGGAGCAGAGCAGCAGAGTTCAGGAAGGTGGAGTCTGTGTTTCACTTGGTGTGTAGGACTGGGACATAAATCATTGGAACCTGGAGCTGGCCCTGTGGCATCATGTGATAGGAGATGTTGGCTGTTGTCAAGTCTATGAGTGGGTGAGGTCAAATATCACATCTCCCCTAATTTCTCTACCACATTCGGGGGTGATTGTCACACAACTTTATTTGTTCTGAAGAAATCCAATCTGCCTGTGAGCTCCCACTTACCAGTGCTAAGAGGTCAAGATTGGGTATGGTCAGCCCCATCCACGTTGGGGGCTTGTGGAAATCCCAGCGGACCCAGCAGAGCACGACCTTCTGGGGCAGGGGCCTCTGGTCATCACACTCTTAGGGTCACTGCTGAGAAAAGGGCTAGAGGAAGGGGGCGGGCATTGCTTCTGGACCAAGTAGGATCTTGGCTGAGGCTCCCAGGGCTAAAGTCCATCTCCTGGGCATCCACACAATGGCACCTCTTCAGAGAGAGTTCCGGCCACCTCCAGGTGCTGTGCGGGAATGGGGGACACAAGTCCGTGCCACTAGGGTACTATCAGCCTTTCCTACCCTTCGGCCTTGAAGAAATCACCCATTTCTCTTCCTGAAATAAGCTGCTCCCCCCACTTTGCCCCCTGCACTAGCCTTCCTTAATTGGCCTGGTCTTCCAAACCAAGGGCTTCTATGTGGGAGTGCTTCATAGATGGGGGAGGGGAGGAAAGGGGCATGTGCATGGGTGGGCATGACCATCTCCTGGGCATCTGCAACTTCTGGCTGTAGCTCTGAGCTTCAGACGCCAGGAGAACTCCCCAGAGCCTAGGGAGCCCAGATGTCCAACACAAAGTCCTATTGGGAAGGGAGAGGGAGAAATGTTACTTATTCTTTCACCCACTGAAGGGAAACCAGTGCAAATTAACCTCAGCAGGTCACTCTGCATGTGCCTGTCTGCACCTGGGGCGTGGTGGAATTGCCTCTCTTTGCATCCGCCTGGTTATACAGGGGCAGGGACGCTTGGGAGACAAGAGATCCGGTCCCAGAGCAGCCTTGTTGCTCTCACCCCCTTACCATCGTCGTCAGCACACTAACACACGCACACACCCTGAGGTGCAAAGGCAGAAAGCCCGGCCTCACAGTTTGGGCTGACTTCAATCAGGAAATGACAAGAGGGCCTCTGAGAGGAAACCCACTGAGGGAAGGGGACGGCGGATCCACCGGTTGGGCCTTGGGAGTTGCGGCGTGTTCTATGGTAGGTTTAGAAGGTGGTCCAAAATGTGTGTGAACCAGCACGTAGTGAAGGAAACCTCTCTGTGTCTGACGGGTTGGAGAGGCCCTGTTCGGCGACTAGTGTGTGTCACAGGTAAAATGGCTGCAGACGTGTCAGTGGAAGGAGCTGGGCTCTGAGGGGTGCTCATCCTGAGCTGCAGGTGGGGTCTTCTGCAGCCTGGAATGCAGTGGGTGCACAAGTCGGGCACAGCAGTGACCCTGAACACTGCTCCTGTCTCCACAGACCCCGGCTCCCTTTCTTGCCGGGCAGGGGTGATGCCTGAGTCACGAATCCCTCAGGAAGAGCTGATGGGGGCAGTGCGGGGCTGCGCAGCCTCAAGGGGCCCCTCGGGGGTCTTGGCTCCCTAGCAGGCTGCAGTAAGGGGAGGGATCCTCAGAAACTAGGCAAAGACTGGGGCCCCTTCCAGGACATCGGGGAGTGGAGGTGGATGCTGCTGAGGTTTGGGGGCTCAAACTGTTGCTTATTTGCAGTGGTCGCCACCAAATAGATCTGATGCATGTCATTCTCAGTGGCACTGGGTCACCAACAGTTCCTCACCATCCTGGATAAGGCACTGTGGGACCGTAGCATCTTCTAACAGATCGTGGAGATTGTATCTCCAGGGGCCTTCCTCCTAAATTATAGGCTGTGATCTGAACTCAGGAGCACGTTTGGTATTGGGCTTAGCAGGTGAGCCAAATTATGTGGTAATCTACACCACGGAGAAAAAGAAAATATATCCAAATGAAAACGTGGAGCAAAGGCTTCCTAACACAAAACTGCCGAGTATTACTGCTCACCAGTGGCTCCCTTCTATCAAACTGTTCAATAAATCTAGCAAACCAGTTACAAAAATTTATTTAAAAAGTAAAATAGTTTTCGCTCCTAATTTGTATTGTCTGTATTTGCTGTTCCTGTTGTCATCACCATCATCGTAACTGTCAATCACTTCAGTAAGCCAAGATGTCAGTTACCGTTTAGGGCATTTCTGATCTCTCCCTAGAGGACAACCGCTCCTTCTAGCGAGTTCTCCCAGGCTTTGCTAGGACTAGTTTTAAAAGGACCCTGAAATGAAGTCCTTTCACTTCCCCTGGGAAAGATTATTCTGTGGTTAGATCTTATCACAAAGACAAGTTTGCCCGTGTTATTCTTTCCCAACTTTCTGCTCTAAATGTCATCCTGGCACTCATTAATCACAGTGAACAGGAAGTTATAATTAATAGAGGCCCAAGTCATTCAAGTGGAAGATTACTCTTTTGAATTCCTGTATTTCTCTTGGAAGATGTCCTTCAGTTAATTATTTAGTATTTAGGATTTTTCTTTTTCTTCTTCTTCTTATTTTTTTTGCCACAGCCTTGTCTCCAAAAAGAACAAATTGATCACAGTAATGTGGGGGATAAGGGGATTGTGCATAATATGTGCAGGAGACAGATGTTCAAAATAAAAACAAGGCTCCGGGGCTTTGCTGCTCCCTCTGCTGGCTTTTTCGACAGGAAATAGAGAAACCGTCTTGGCTCGGAGCTACACAGATCCTAAGGATGCTCCGAGGGTACCAATGAGATACATGTGAAGAGAGAGATGGCCATTGTCACTTCCCTTAGATGCCAGGCTGGGCGCGGAGAGTGAGGAGAGGAGTGAGACCGCGGAGTCGTGCACCGTGTGGGACAGTTTGGGGCTGCGGGTCCCTGAGGCCCGCCATTTGGTGCACTGAGGAGTCATAGCTTCCAGATGGAGCCATCCTGCGGCCCCAGGATTAAAACCTACATCCATTCTGGGAACCTGGGACATTTCAGCCCTAAACCAGAATGTGGAGGCTACCGTTCAACAATGAGACACGCAAGAGTGCAAATTAGAGACGCTCTGGTCCGATGGGGATGGGACTGGGGGACAGAGGCTGAGGAAGCCTCTGGAGTTCCCTGCACGTCCTCTGCCACCCGACCTGCTGGCATCGCCTTGGCTTCTCTTGTGGGCAAGCGTTAGGATCGTGTTCCCAGGTACAACGCATATTTATGTTCTGCGTTCTCTTGTTGGGCTCATTGGTGCTACTTGTTTTTAAAAAGGACATTGCTGTGTACTTATTCTCCAGGATCAGCAACTTCGGGGGCTGCCGAGCCCCAGGGAGGAGCCCTTAGGCTGCCAGCTCCGTGCAGTTTGCGGCGTCCCTCCAGCATTGGGTTACAGGCCTGGACCGCATCCCTGCTGGCCTGCCATTGCCCTGCTGCCCTCGGGGAAGGCACGCATGCCGGGATGGTCACTGTGGTGGAATCTGGTGACAGAGAGATGGAGCGGCTCGGCATCATGACTGGAATCCTGAGCTCTGCAAGATGGGGCCGGGCCGGCGGGGCTTAATCCGAATCTCAGGGACTAAAATTCCTTCCTTCCTTCCTTCCTTCACTCCTTCACTCAGTCATCAGGAATTAACATAATTAGAAATTCATTCTAATAACGGCAGTTTACTGCAAAGTGAGTCCATGTGGCTTGTAAAGAATATTATTTCACAGCACTGAATCTTTCCACACTGGGGTATATTGTTGGCAGAAATGGCCCTAATTCTTCCCCTCCCTGTATTCATATATATTTTTAAATGTGGCTTTGCAGCTTTCTTCTTGAGGAAAAGGAATCTGTTTCTCCTGCCCTGGGATCTGGGCTGGTCCTGTGACTTCCTTTGACCAGTACAATGTAGCAGAATGATGGTGTGCTGGTTCAGAGCTTGGGCCTCAAGAAACCTTGAACACTTCTGCTGTCTCTTGTAGAACCCTATCACCTTGAGAAGAAGCCCAGAATGGTGGTGTTCTCTATCAGAGGAATAGAGGCCAAGTGGAGGAATGCTCAGTTGTCCCAGCTTGAGGACATTGTAGATCATCTTACAACGTGCGAGAGCCCAGCCAGTATGAGGGGAGCCGCCTACTTCAGCTGACTGCCTGTGCACCAGTGAGCCCAGATGAGAATAGAAGACTGCTCAGCCCACCCATAGGCCTGTAACTATAATCAGTGCTTACTGTTTTAAGCCACTAGGTTTTGGGATGGTTTGTTACACAGCAATAGCTAAGACACACACACACACACACACACACACACACACACACGGCAGGAATAGCTTGTATATGCCTTAACACTTAAATTGGCAAATAGGACCAAGTCCCAACTTTCCATAAGCATGCCAAATACATTCTTAGCAATGAGTAGACGAGGCAGAATCTGTCCACCAAGTCTGGAAGAATTTACTGGTACTAGGAATGTCAAGGACGTCCATCTGCCAGGGCCATGGGAGGTAAAGAAAGTTGTGGCATGATTCCTGAGAAGCCAGCCCACTTTGGATAGCCAAAACGGGGCTGGTTCCAACTGTGGCCAGACTTTCAGAAGGGGTGGGGAGTTGTTATGACAACCAACCCACCCTCATTATGCTGCTGAATGCTGTTTCTCGGCCAGGCAGCCATCAGACACCATGCTAGTGTGCAGACCACAGAAGTAGGCAGTGGGGGCAGGGGAAGAGAGAGGCTGCCCACAGCATGGCACATGGACCTGGGCTTTGAGAGAGGGGGAAATGCCATTGTTCCACCTTGTCACCACCACCCAGGTGGGGAGGCCTCACAGGCTGGGTAGTTGCTGATGAGAATGTGAGAGAGACTTGCTGCTGGCCCAGGTTTCTCTCCCTTTAGGCAGAGAAGTTCCTGTACATTTCAGAACAGAGCTGTGGGTGCCAAGAAACGAAGACAGCATAGCTGCTTCTGTGATCATGGTGGGTCAGTCAGGAGGGCTCCTCTGTGTGCTGAAGCAGTGGGAGGGGGCCCTTGGGCTCACAGTGCTGGTAAGGGGCAACTACAGAGCTAGGCTTGGACCCAAATATATATATAGGGCATCCCTCCATGTGGTTCTTGGGCCACCTGCCTCAGGTTCCAACAGAGGGCTTGTTAGACGTGCAAATTCCTGGGTCCCCCAAACCTGCTACCTCAGAACGAGGGGGCCAGAGCCTGGGAATCTATTGGTTTAGCAATGTCTCCTGGTGATGCTTCCAGCACACTAAATTGGAGAACCACTTACTGGACGAGACCTTCCCTGCCCTGCCAGACCAGCAGGCAGCCTCACGCCCAGGATCCAAGGTCACATGGGCAAGCACAGTGCCCCTCATCTTTAAAGTGACCTCGTTCTCTACACCTTCCCTCTTCTAGACTATTGGCTTCCTGATATATCCGCACACCAGAATTGCCTGGGAAGATTATTCTAAAATATGTATTTCAAGCCCCTACCCTAGACTAGCTAAAATAGGGTCTCATAGGATGGGGCCCAGGAATCTCCACGTGTTTTTAGAAAAAAGATCTCCCGCAGTGGATTTTGAGGCTCAATCAGGGGAGGGGACCACTGGGATCTACCCATTTTGGGTCATGCACAGGTGACACCAACAGGTGACCTGTTCTTAAATCAGTGCTCAAAGATCAAAATCCACCACCGTCCTTTTGGTGTATTTACTCAGGGTATATATTCTTTTTCCCTTTAATTTGGAGTGCCCTGAGTCAACCAAGTTTTGAGTCTTACCAGAAAACCAGAGAGAGAACAATGAACGTGAACTTGTAGGAGGCAAACTGAAACTACACACCATCTGCAACAAAATCAGCATAAATTCCCCACATGGCGTCAGGCTGCCAAGAGGACTCTCCAGGGCTTCGCTGTTTGCCTCAGTGGAGCGCGGGCCCTGGAGAGGTGCAGTCACCCTCCACTCACGTGCTCTCAGGAGCCTGGCGAGAGAAGGGACTGGAATGTTCAATAAGAGGGTTCTGGGGATGTCGAATAACGGGACGGGCAGGTAGTCAGAACTCAGCCTGCCTTTCTATTAGAGCTTTGATTGCTAATAATTAGCCACTAATTCAGTTGTGATACTTACATTATTAAACTAATTGAAAAATAACTGATGGACAGCATCATTATTAGGGACACGTATCACATTTGAGTATCCGCTCATTCATTCGACAAGTATTTGTCCACCATGTGTGGGATACTGGACAAGTCACATGGCGTCTGCTATCGAGTTCTTACGGAGAGGAAAGTGTGACATCAGGGAGGGTCTACAAATTAGGGAGTTTGAGGGAGGTAATTTTAAGCTTGGGGAAAACAAGGACCCTTTTAAGGAGGAGATGAGATTTGAGTGGGACCTTGAGAAATAGATTGGATTTACAGCTGCGGAGCTTAACGGCAGCGAGGAGGAGGAATGACAGGGTGAATGAAGCTCAGAAGTAGGTGGGTGTACAGTAGGTTTGGGGAACATTGCGGTGTTCTGTTTTTTTAGCAAGAAATTGGAGAGCTCTAATATTAGAAAGATAATGATGCCGAGGCTAGAAGTAGGGTGACCCATAGGAGGTGTGGGTGTCCATTGTCCTCTTCCAGGGCTCACGAAAGACATGAACAGTTGGTCCTGGGAACCTTTTCCATTAGCTCTGGGCACAGCCTTCAGGTCCTTTTCCACACTGCGCCCCACTCAGCGACCACCCATTGCTTGGCTCATGAGGGAAATCTCATTCCATGGCCCTCTTTGCCCTTTCAAAGGCCAAGAAATTAGCATTTTATTGTGGAGACAATGACTGGAGGAAACAGTCCTCCCCCCTCCACCCTACCCCCCCAGTTGAAGGGGTGATAGAATCAAATAGGATCTTTTGGATGATTCATCTGACAACAGAGCCTGGAAAGGACAGGGATGGGGACAGGAAGTAGTTGAGGCTGGAAGATCCATGAGGAGGCCGTTGCATTAGTTCAGTAAGAAATACAGACAGCCACAATTAGGGAAGTGGCAGTGATGATGGGAGCGGAAAGGCAAGGACAGAAGCAAGAGACCATTTAAGGGTAGAAGTAGCAGGACTTGGAGGCTCATCGAATATTGGGGGCTGGGAGGGGGAAAGGTCAGAGGACTCAAATCTCATCGCTGAGAGTGTGATAGTTCCAGCGGCGGGAGGGAGCTCAGAAGGAGCAGCAGGCTTCAGAGGAGTCGTCGGTGAATTTGGTCCTGGGTTATTGCGTTTGAGAAGCTGGCACCACGTTCAGCGGGAGATGTTTGGGAGAAGTTTGGAATTCTGGAACCAAGGTCAGGGAAAAAGAGGAGCTAGGAAGGTGCATTTGGGAATCATGTTTGTGCCGATGATGTTGAAGGTATAGGAGTGGATGAGCTCATGAAGGGAAAGAATGTAGAGAAACAGAAGGGGAGGAGGCAGAAGATGCTAGCAGCCCGAGTGCTGAAGCTGTTATAGAACAAACTGTGCTTGCATTTATCCCCCTAAGTCCAATTGTTTCCAGCCTATTTGAAAATATCCGCTCCCACGTACTAAAAGCCTCTGATAAATATAGCATCGCCACACCTCCCCCAATCAATCAGGTTTAGGAAATGACCCAAAGCCCAGACACCAGTTGATAGACGTTAATGGCTGGTCCCTGTGGAACTTGGTTTTTGTGGCCATGCAGATGCTCAGACATGTAAGCAAATGTGCAGAGGTGCTAAGGAACCTTCCTGCATTCCGGAGCCCGGTGCTTTTTGCCTTAAAATGCCCCTTAGCCGGCCTGCAGTCCAGAGGCAGAGCAGGGTGGTTCCTGGCACGAGCCCAGCTGGGCTTCACCACCACAGCCTCTGCCTCCAGCCAGGGAAGTGGTTGACTCCAGTCCCTGCCAGGTGACCAGGTGGCTTTGTGGGATCAGAGGAAGAGCATTTCTAGGGCAGAATTTTGGCACAGAGGCTTGCTGACCCCTTACTAGAGCATCCCCTTTGGCTTGAAGACTGAAATGGGGGCACCCAAACAGGCCCAACCCTGAAACCTGAGGGCTCCCAGAGCCAAGACACAGTGTGCTGCGGACCCTGCCTGCAGGTGCTCAGGGACCACTTAACCCCCAGCCGGTATTGAACCAGTTTAAGCACTTCAGTGGACCCCAAAGCAGGCTGCTGATATCAAGAAGAACATTCTGTAGAGATGCATCCTGCAAAAAACTGCTTAATAAACATGGTCACACTGTATAAATTCACGGACAGCGGTAAACCCTCATATTGATCGCCTGAATTTTCTTTACAGCTCCTCTGCTCGGCCGCCTCTGTCGCAGCCCACACCATCCAGTGCCTCCCGTCCTCCATTCTGCACTCCCTCTGCGGTCAGCTTTCCCAGCGGAGAGCTCGTCCCTCTGGCTGCTGCCCATCTGCAGCTCCCTCCCCGCCGCCGCCCTCTCAGTCACTCTCCTCTTCTCCTTGACTGGCTCTCTCTCTTGTCCAGGTGGGACTTCTGCTCTGCCTGGAGCGGCTGTGGGTGGCCACTGCTTGGCCAGAGTCCCCTGTTTCTTGGCAGGTGACATTCCTGCCCTCCTGTGGAGGGGCACAGCTGCCTTCTTGCCAGTGTTAACCACACTGATTTTCGCTGATGAGGGCGTTACCTTTATCTTTGAATTAGCCCCAGGCTTTGCCCTTCTTCTGAGAGACAACATCTTCTTCACTCCTCCCCAATATCAACCTAAAAAGGTAGTAACGAGGAGCATTTTTGTGATAGTAGCAGTAGTAAGAACTAACACAGACCGCACTTATTATGTACTGGGCACTGTTCTAAGGTCCTTCCCAGGAGAACACATTTAATCCTTACAATACCCTATAAGCTTGAGGTAGGCACTCTTATTACCCTCATTTCATAGATGGGGAAACTGAGGCACAGAGAGGTTAAATAATGTGCTCAAGGTCCACAGAAAGCCCTGAACGTCGTGCCTGAAACCTGGTAGACTAAACAATCCCCAGCTGCCATATTGTTTCTCTTGTTAGTTCGTGTCTGCCTCTGTCTGGGTGTGCTCCGGGGAAAGGCACCGCGTCTTTCTGTTTCCTCGTCTGTGAAGGATGAATCATCTATAAGCTCCCTGCCACTTGTAGTCTTCATGCTCTTTTCTTATCTCATTCCTGCTTTTCTGCAGAATAAGTCCTGTTTTCCCAGGGAGTCTGCCTCTCCAGCTTTTCCTGGATTTTGCAAAGAAATAATTGCTTGACTGCTCTGGAAGCTTCAAGAAAACAACTTGAAATAATGCCCAGGGGGCATTCTGGGGGCTCCCTTTTCCATCAGAGGGCTGTGGGGTTGCAGCTACCTCCGTTGTCTCCAAGAGCCTTCATTAAGCCAGGCTCGCGATACTAAATCAATGTTTTCCACCCTATATTCCCTCTGGGAGAGGCAGGGAAAGAGACGGGAGAGGCTGGGGTGTTCCTCAATTATGCTTCTTCTCTGATTTGATCTTGTGTCTCCACTACATTCAGCAGGTGAGGCTCCCGCCACCCTGGGATTTGGCCAGAACAGAGGTTAGCATCAAGGGCTCCCCCTTGGCCATCAAAGGGTTTCCTTCTCTTGGATGAACCGCAGTGACTGAGGGTGCATTGGTTTTGCTTCCTGATCTGTTGCCATTTATAGGCGATTGAAGTTCTGAGCTCTCAGTCCCCCAGAGAGACAGGCAAGCCCATGGGCTGTTGGTATGGGCTTAAGACCATGGTGCAGGCAGGATGTCCTCTGATCCCGTCTTGTAAAGAAGAGTAAAACAACATCAAGGGGGCTCTGGAGTCTCTGGCCAGGGTCCTGAAGGGCGGAATGTTAAGAGGGGAAACTGTCTGAGCCCTGCAAAGCACAGGGCAGTGTCCTTGCCAAACCAATGCAGTGGAAGCCTGCTGGGTATTAATAGCAACAACTAACGTTTATGGAGCACTTACAATGTGCCAGCTGCTGTGCTAAGCACCATTTAATCCTCACAATGACCCTCTGAAGTAGGTCTTATTATTGTTATCACTGCCAGCACTTTGTGGATGAGGAAACAGACTAAGAGAGGCTGAACTACCTGCCCCAGTCACACAGCAGTGCCGGGCTTGACACCAAAGGTCACACCCTTATCCATTGCACCCTACTGCCTTCCTCCTGAATCCTTGGGGTTAAGGAGCCCCCAGTGCAGGTAAGGGGACCCAAGGTCAGCAGCTGAGAGGCTGCTTTGGCCCCGCCTCTGGCCTGGGTTTGCACTTCAGGGGGCCTTCAGTCCCAGGTGTGGGTCTTGGTACTGCAGATTCAGAAGGTCTGTCGTCAGTTGTCCAGGGGGACTGGGCCTGGAGGAAAGAATTCCTGCTGATTTCAAAGAGGATTCAGGACACTGGCATGCTGGTGCTAGGCTGCAGGGTGACCCATACCAGCCATCTTATGGTTATCCATCCTGGCAGACGGTCTGCTCAGGAGGCCACCTGGCAGATCTGAACGTTGCTCAGGGGACATTTCCACCAGTGAATAACTCTTCTCTTCTCTAGAGATCTACCTGCCTGGCTTGTAGGTACTGATCTTTGAAATTCAGAGTACTTTCCTCCTTGATCTTTATTGGTGATGCTCCAGTACAATCTTACTCTCCAACTTTTGTTTTCCAATATTCTTCCTGAGGCCCCCAAATCTTCTGTGATTACAACATGGCTTTAAGAAAACCATGGTAGAATTGCTGAGATTAGTTTTATTTTACACAAAGACATTAAAACTTCTGCCCTCCAAAGAAATAGAGAAGTGGATTAGGAGGCAGGAAAGCTGGATGGCAGGCTCAGCTCTGCTCCCAGTGAACTGTGCGGTCCTGGGCAACTCATCCCAATGAGTGGGTAGATTAGAGATGGTCCAATCCATCCATTTACTTCCTGGCCTGGAAGAATTTCAGTGTATACTCCCCCCTAGGACTGAGATAGAGAGACAATTAAGACCCCTGGCTGGAGACTATGGAAGGAAGGAAGATGTTAGGGTTGATGGCAAGGAGGGGAGGCTTCTGAGTGAAGAGATCCCCACAGCAGAGGGTTCACCACTGAGAGCCTCTCAGAAGGAACTTCCCTGGCCGACTGCAGCAGGGGTCCAGGCTCTGAAGCACGTGGGAAATAAGAACAGGACCAGAGATGGGCATCACTGATGCAGACTTCTCTTCAGGTCATCTTCATGTCTCTTCTAAGCATCATGCTCATGGCTAGTCAAGGCAATTTTTTAATTTCCCTAGTGTCAATAGGTTGATATTATAAATTACCTTCTAGAAAAATGATTGCCCACCAAGAGATCTGGACTTCAAAGTCTCATCAGAGATATTTGAACTATTCTCAATACTTCAGAAAGTCTCTTGGAAATTGTACATTTACATAGATAATAATGAATATGCTAACAAAAATGTCAAGTTTCTTTGCCTTTTGGCTAGGATTTTAATATTAGCTTAGCGTGGTAACACTGGTTATCTCACGCTAATCTGAAAAGTTGATTGGCAGCCATCTATATTCGGAATAAATAATACATAGGGAAAAGATAATCATATACACTTGCTGTTTACACCTTGTCTTGTTACACAGCAGATTGGAAGTGGCTGAATTACGGTTTGATTTTTTTTTAAGGATTTTATTTTTTTCCTTTTTCTCCCAAAGCCCCCCGGTACATAGTTGTGTATTTTTAGTTGTGGGTCCTTCTAGTTGTGGCATGTGGGATGTCACCTCAGCATGGTCTGATGAGAGGTGCCGTGTCCGCACACAGGATTTGAACAGGTGAAAACCCGGGCCACCAAAGCAGAGCGCGTGAACTTAACCGCTCTGCCACAGGGCTGGCCTGATTTTTTTTTTTTTTTAAAGATTTTATTTTTTTCCTTTTTCTCCCCAAAGCTCCCCAGTACATAGTTGTATATTCTTCGTTGTGGGTCCTTCTAGTTGTGGCATATGGGACGCCGCCTCAATGTGGTCTGATGAGCAGTGCCATGTCCGCGCCCAGGATTCGAACCAACGAAACACTGGGCCGCCTGCAGCAGAGCGCGCGAACTTAACCACTTGGCCACGGGGCCAGCCCTGGCCTGATTTTTTTTTTTTTTTTAATTGTAGAATATCTTTCACAACATTGGGCTTTTGTAGGAAAAACCTGATGAAAGAAGTATGAGGGAATGAAGGATTGGCAGGCTCTTTGTGGTACATTATCTCTTATCTCAAAGGTAGATGGGAGCCGAGGGTCAGAGAGGACACCTGGAGGCCTCTTAGTAAGGGGGAGACTTCAGTGCAGCTTCACAGACACCCCTCCAAGTTGGGGGTGCAGATGACCTTTATCTCCCCGCTAATAAAGTTATCCCTCTGCCTCTTTCAGAGGGATGTTCATCTGCGTCCTTTAACTGTCCAGTTATTTAAATTCTCAAGGATAGACTTAACTCCCAAACTCTCGCTAAAACTGTATCTTGTGGACCAGAATCATTGCTTGCGCCTCTGAGTGACTGTGGCCCTTTCTTCTCCACCTGGTTTAGCAGGTACCTAGGTGCTGCCTTGGTGTCTTTGCTGAATGCTCCCCGTTATATGTCTCTCCTGAGGCCTCATCATAGGCTCCTCTCAAATCCTTAGGAGCAAAAGCTTTGATACAGTGCCATAAAGACCTTATCACTTTATACCCATTACTATTTCAAAAATGTTTATTGGCCATCACCACGCATGGTCTTCACATCAATCAGGTGGGGTAAGTGGGAAGATGTTAATATCCTCATTCCACAGATGACGAAATGGAGGCTCAATGAGGGTAAGGGGCCCAGAGTCACCCAGTGGGCGAGTGGTGGATCTGGAACATGGGCCACTGATGCCTCATTTTCTTTCCACTATACTATATGTGGTCTTTCTCGGTATCCAAATGCAGTGGCTTTCAAATCATATCACCTTACTTGAAAGGACTGCAGCAAGTATTTCTCAGAGAATTCGAGTGAGGTCTTCTCTTACCTCCGTTGAGTGGATTTGGAGCTCTGCCTAGTAGTAGTAAAGGCTATTCTGTAGGATTCTTTGCTTAGCTGCCTTCTTTATTTTTCCACCTGACACATGGACCAGCCAAAGACTGGGGAGCCCTGTGACCCCACATTTCTGTTCTGCCAAGAGGACTGAGAAAATAAAAGCCACCCTGGGTAAATGAGGCTGCCCAGCAAACAAAGAGGACCAGGAGCTGTCAGGTAGAAAGCAGCCTCCTTTTGCCTCACTGGGCCCAGCTGCTTGTTGAGTTTTGCTATTTGTTGGTCTCTGTGTCAATTACTTTCTAGTCTTTTCATTCCCCCACTGCTCACCTCAAGCTCTGATTCTGGGTTCTCTAAGCCGGTCAGCTTCTACCCAAAGCCTCCTTCCCTTCTCAGTCAGGACACTGGGCTGAGCTGGAACCTGGGGACTGACTCACGCCCTCCACAGCCCGCAAGTTCAGGCTCTCCCATCCCCGGGGCAGGAGCCCACTTCAGCAGCTGAGAGGAGGACTTGAGCTCTTCCTGTAGTTTGGCTGCCAAGTCTCAGCCTGAGGCCCGGCATGCTAACACCCCCCTGGGAGGCCGACAAAGGAATTGCTTCATTTCAAGGCAGTCAAGTGGATAGATAGTGGGAAGCATCTGCTTTGGAAATACATTTCTCACAGCAAATAGCATTTGCATGATTGTGCCTGCAGAAAATACCGCGGCATTTGCTAAGTTGAATACAGGGCCTTCGTTCGCCTGACCTTCACCTTGCTCCAACCCAAGATGCTCCCGGGATCTGGGAGCTCTGCCCTGGGGAGGGACTCTCCTCAGCTCTGTCCTCTGAGGGCAAGACATTTCCTCCTCAACAGAGAGAATGCCTCTCCTGCACACATAGAATCCAGGTTTTAAGCTAATTCTGATCCAGGTGGTCCATGATGTAGAGGCAATGATTGACACCTTACAGTGTCTATTTTCTGCCTCTCAAAAGCCTACAGCACTTGAGACGACAGGGCTTTTCTATATATTTTTCACTCTGTCACCATAGGACTGCAGCACTGTGTAAACTTTCCGCCTCTGTCGTCTTGGTCTTGGTATTTTCATATATGTGCATTGTCTCCCCCACAAAGATGATAAGCTCCTGGCAGAGAGAGACCATATCTTTTACTCTGCTCAGTCACCTATGCATGTCGATACACTCTGTTTAATGTCTGTGCATATATGTCTGTATGACATCGTATGGGCACAGAGAATATGTGGAAGGGTGCATATTAGGTTGTTGACATGGATTATCTGGACAAAGGGTGGCCAATATGGATGGAAGAAGAGGAGAGTGGGAGGGGTGGTTAAACAAAGAAAAAGGACAAAAAGAGTCTACACTTAAAAAAAAAAGACGTTTCTAGCACATCAACTTTGGGGAAAAAAAAGAAAGCCAAGATGATGAATCAGCAGACCCCATTTACGCATTTATGTAAAATTTTACACATGTATATGTGTCAAGAAATTAACAAAGGGTAAAATTAAGGAAGAGAAAAGAAGTCCTATGCACGTGGCATTCATTAAATCAGCTGACAATGCATGCTGAATAGTGTGCTGTATGTGATAATTTTACAGATATGGATTTTCGAGGAACTACTTATTTGCTGATGTTACTAGGACACCTGCAATGCTTGCCTGCCGTGTGCTCTCATAATCAGAATCACCAATGGTCTGTGGTTCACAGATGGGACGACCTGCCTGGGAGAGTCCCAGTTTACTCTATGGTCTCCCTGAATTAGGCAGGGTGATTGCTGAAAGTGGAGGTGAGGGCCCCAACCCTGGTCCACCGAATCAGTATTGTGGGGGGAGGGGCCGGGGGAGGCACGGGACTGGGGAATCTGCATTTTAACACACATCCTGGGAGATTTTTATGCTCCCTAAAGCTTCAGAACCATTGCTCTAGGTATTGTGAGCTGCCAAAGTGATGCATGCTTTTATAATTAACTGTTCTTCAAACAAAGCAAAACAAAGATTATTTACTATATTTAAAAAAAAATCATTCCTCATTGTCTGACCTTCCTTTCTTTTACTGCCAGTATTTAAAAGATCTAGTTCTTGTGAATTTTCTATCACGTAGATAGAACTTTGAACGAATCCATCTAACTTGGTAGGAACCAAATTCCCTGAACTGAAAGTGCCTCAGTATTTTGCACCAGGTTTGTGCAATGGTGACCCGCCCTAGCAGAAGAATCCTAGGTTTTTTGTCTTCCTAAAAAAAGTTTCTGAAAACAAAATGCAATACATCAAACATAAAAAAAAAAATGTGGAGGATAATATGATGACCATCCACACTCTTACCACCCTTCATCCAGTCTTAGCATTTTGCTGTGCTCTCCTTAAATGTAGTTTTTAATAAACAAAACATTATAGAGAAAATTATGTAGCCCTCCTTTACCCATCCTTCTTTCCCCGTCCCCAAAGGTAATCACTGTACTAAATTTAGTGATTTTATTCCCATGAATATTTGTATATTTTTACTGTATAATGCATATATACATAATTTGGTTTGACATAGTTTAAACTTTATATAAATGGTATCATGTGGTATGCATTTCTCTGCAAATAGATGTATTTTGCTCAACGACTTACCGTGTTGACATTGGTAGCTCCAGTTCATTTAACCATTATGTAGCATGGTGTACTGTGATCCAGTATTGTGTGGTAGAGGACGATAGTAGAGTATGAATGGACGTGGCACCAATTCTATCTATCCTCTTCTTGATGGACATTTAAAGTTGTTTTCATTTTTTAAACTTTTATGGACAATGTTGAAATGAACTTTTTTGGTGAATTTCTCCTGCTGTGTGAGGATTTTATGTATCTAGCAATGGACTTGTGGGTCATAGTGTATTTGCCACTCCAGCTTTAACAGTGGGGGGGGGGGGTCAGAATTTGCCACCCCAAAATATCTCTCTTTAGCTGGATTATTTTTTAAAAAACAAAAGACTCAGAAAGAAACTTTGACCTTTCCCCTAACTCCTAAAAGAATTAAGATAGAAGGCATGTCCCAGGACAGGCCATCACTGTAGATAATTCTGGGTGTGGTAGACTGGGAGGATCCTTGCTAAACCCATTTTAATCTCTCTCGGGTCACAGTGTCTATAGATGGCCCAGCAAACATTTGTTTACCAAATATTTGCTTTTCCATCTCCACTTGAATCGCCTTCCTTCCCTTTAAAGTCCCAAACCACCACCCCCAAGATCCTCCTTTATCTTTAGCTGAAGATGATATTTAAGGTGGTGGCTTTGGCTGTTTTGGCGAGTTACTCAGTTTTCCTGGGTTTCTTCCACGTATGCATGTTATTAAACATTATTTGATTTTCTCCTGTTATTCTGTCTCATGTCAATTTAATTCTTAGACCAGCCAGAAGGATCTGGAGGGTAGAGGAATAATTCTTCCTTCTCTACAATAGATATTGCCTAATAGTTCTACAAAGAAATTGCACCAATTTCCATAACCACTTTTGAAGATTCCAGCAAGTCTTCCTTTCTGTGGCCTCAAATTTAAGAGCAAAAAACAGAAATGTAAACCAAAGAAAGAAAATAGTTTTGAGAAGGCATGTAATTATCAGTGGAACTTACCCCAGACTGTTCTTTTTCTAGTCTGGAGGCGTTTCTCCCTTGTGACCACCTCCTCAAACACAGTCCGTGCATATTGGTCAAGCTCTGGTGACTAGGCGTGAGGGAGTGGGCATTCAAAGATGAAAATGCAAGAAGACTTATTCTCTGGGAATTTAAAGACTAACTGGAAGCTAAGACATAAACTGTAGATAAAAGCTAATTATTTAAACAATTTACCAGCAAGAGAGCAAAGATATCACTGTGTGCTGATTCATTGTTGAATGAATTGTGCCTGCATTAATTCTATAGGCGTTCTCAGGGAAGGCAGAGCTTATGTGATTCTAATTTGCCATAGAATGGTTTCCCAGCAACCATCACCAGAGGAGAATCTGCTAACTCTGCTTTTTTCAAGCAGACTTTACTCCTTAGAAAAATGAGTTAAATAAACGCCAGCTTAAGGTAGAATTTGACCACATAAAACTATATTTGAAATATATGACTTTTGAACAAAGATCCAAAGAAGTTTCTTTCACCAGAACCTAACAAAGGCGGATGTGTGGAAATAGAAGTGGCAGCAGATATAGGGACTCAGGCATCTGACTTTTCCCAGGAATTGGGGTTGGACAGTGATGAGTGAGGACACACATGACAGGGGCAGAGGGAGGGGCAACAGAACCCTACGCTTGAATTGCGGAATTGAGTGATTTCCTAGGCACATAGAGCCCAGGCATTTCAGAAGTCTTACAGCTAAAGGGGAGAAATGAGTCATTGGGCACTAGTCCTGGACACTCGATCCACATCACCGGCGTCTACTTTGTCCCTGGAGAGGTGAGCTCCGGGAGGCTACTCAGCATGTATTTTCTGCCATAGAAACAAGAGCATTCGCCTGAAAATCCATCTCTGATGGTGACTGTCTGGTCAGAAGAGGGAAAATCTCATGGGTATTCCCGGGAAGAAGGCCCACAAGGGGCTTGTGTATGTATTTTGAGATTACTCTGCACCTGTTGCCACGGCACCCAGTAGAACTTAGCAGAAGAAACACAGTCATCACTGAGGAAAAGGGTTTTCAGAGCAAACTCTTTCAACTAGCACCATGTCAGAAAGACACTTCTTGGGACTTCAAATAGAAATGGAGCCCCACAGAGCTCAAGAGCTGGAAGAGACATTTACAGATCAGAAACACAGAATATAAAGAAATGGACAATTCTCCCTTGTTTTGAGTCATAGTTGTGCCTGACTTCTGGAGAGAAACTGCCTCTTTACCTTCCTCCTTTGTACAAAAACAAATACTGTCAGGTACCCTCAGAGACATCTAAAAGAAAAGGCATAGTTTGTTATTTTTTTAAAGCTCAGTCAATAAAATTGAGAATAAAATATAAATTAAAAGATCTTGAAAAAATTCTTATTTTTAAAATCTCCTAAGGTTTTAAGATAAATTTAGTGTTGAGATTAGAGTTCTGTTCGTGATAGATGACTTTAGTGCAATTTTCCACACTGTAATTTCTACTTCGTAGCAAATGTTATTGAAAGGCTTCAGAAATCAGTCCTATGCCAGTTTGAGAACTTTGATAAAAGACTAACAAATATTTTGTTTCAAGATGGTTGACTAAGTCATACAACTACCCTTTAGGTGTTCTTTGACATCATTTTTGATATATCAATTTTTATGAAAAGTAATGAATTTCTTTGAATGTAATCATGGCACTAGATGTACAAAAATGTAAGATTCTACCCCCACCAAAGCTGGTGGGTATTCTGGTTTCTGTCACCTGAATTCAGCCTGTTCTAGTGGATGCAGGGGTATGTTGGGGCTGGCTCACTTGCCACCTGCAGGGTCAGTGATCTCATGTTGGTACCTTGGCACCAGCCACTGTAGGAGTATTTATACCTCTAAAAGTGGCAAACACTGAAAATCAGGGCTTTCATTGGAGAGCCGTTTGTTAGACATTTACCATCACACGCTTGTGGATGGCACCTCTGTCATCACAGTGAATCATCAAGGCTAGGCCAATATTCCTTCCACTGCCATTTGCCACCCAGCTCATGTGTGCTCAGGGCATAGACTTAATTTTCCTGTTCATCCAAGCAAACTACGATCAGAAAGGTAGTCTATAACCACCTCTCCAAAAAAATCAAAAACAAAACACAAAACAAAAAGCCTCATAAAATCCATTCCATAGATGATTATTAGGTATAATATTTTGTTTTGTAGGATTTTTATCCATACCACTGTTCCCACAGATAATGGAGACATCTCTAGAAAGCCAATTCAATCTTCTCAAATATTCCTTATTTATCTTTTGCAATAGGCCCAGCCTAATGGCTGTCCTGCCTGTTGGGAGGTCCCTTCTGCAGGAGCTTTGATGGAACGCCCTTCACTGACCCCTAGACGACCAGAGGGTCACAAGTGCCTTTGATTCATGCTTTTTATTAGCAGCTTAGCTTCTTTAGTGCTGAGCAGACTCCCCCCTGCTGGATAAATCTCTTGTTTTTTCCCTCTTGGTTGCACTAAGATCATGACTAGGGATTCATCATGCATGGGCAGTGTGCTGGGTACTTGTTTGTCGGGAAAACAGGAAGTGTTTTTGTTTTTTTTTTCCACTAAGATCAGAGTCAACCCAGCAAGATATAGATTTAGTGAGAGGTTAGAGAAAGTCCGGGAGACAAGTACATGAGGAAGAGTCTGTCCCTGGTCCCACTGGAAGGCCCGAAGCAGCTGATACTCAGAGGCCTGCACAATGCTCAGTGTTCTTGGTACATTTTTGATGCTGTTGCTACATTCTTTAAAAAAACAGCAGTGAACAATGTACTGTCACTTGCACTTTGGGGTTAAATCCCTTTAGGCAGAATAGATGTCCATTCCTCCGTCCCCTGATAATTCATTAAACATCACAGAAACCTGGGATCTAGTCTGCTCGGGCTCTGTGGGCCCTCTTGCCTATGGGTGGACAGGGATGGGGATGGGGGCTCCAGAAGAGGGCACAGAGTCAGTTGCTTCCTTCTGGGTGCTGGTTGTTGTGGTGACACCAAAGAACAGAGGTCTTTTCCTATGAGGAGTTAATTACAGTGGAGGAACTTGTAATCTAAACTGTTGGGCACCATGTCATCTGTGGTGACAGGGTGAGGACATAGATTTCATGCCTCCTGCATTTTCCACTCTCTCTCGTCTCCAGATAAGATGCCCTCAAAAAGGAAAAAGTTCAGAAGTATACAAGGAACCACTGACGTCAACTTAGAAGCCCTTCGAAGCCTCGATCCTCTTTCGCTGCTTCATACTGAATCAGGCGTCCCTCTTTCTCAGGCGGGAAAAATGAGCTACAGCAGAACCACAACCTCCTGCACAGCTCCCTGAATGTGTTTGCCCCTCATACTTGCTGACCGCCCACATTTTGGGGGCACACGGCTACCCGAGCTTCTCCGTCCTCCTGCTGCTGCGTCAGAGACTTTGTACTCTGCTTAAAACCCAAGCAGAAGTAATAATTTGCTGGAAGATCACGTTCCAGTTGAGTCTCATGCTGTGTTGGTCTCATAGATGCAATTAGTTACCCAACAGCAGAAAGCTTGTTCTTTTGTTGGCAGGTACCTTGGCACATTACCCATGGAACAGATGGCTACTGGTTCCACAAATTAGATTTCCAGATGATTGTATAATAGTGTGTCAACCAGCCACTCCTGCCTTGCCCTTCCTGGCTCTCTGATAAATTGGAATGAGTCTGTGTAAATGCACTGACCTCCCAACAATTAATGATTCCTCTGGTGGGAACACAGTTGAGACAGGGTCTGAGGGAGGACAAGGGAGCCTCCTCTTTAAAGACATTTAATTAATCTGCTATATGCCTATCTTCTCGCCCTTTCCCTCTAATTCCCATTCCAGCTTTCCCAAATCTTCTGTGTCCTGACTTGAAGGAGCCTGGTCTCCCTTCAGTCTGCTCTGATGACCACGTTGAGAGAGAGTTCCCCACCCTTCTGATTCCTATTGATGTGATGCAAATAAGAATCTTTCTCCATCACTAGAGGTGAAACAGGAGGGGTCTTCTGTGGCAGAATTGCTCATCAGTCCCCTCCTGCCCCCACACTCCCTTCTTGGAGGGATTACATTGCCCCTACCCTGACAAGCCTTCTACAGTATGTTCTCCCTGCTGCCCCAATGGCAGTTGACCAAGAAGATTGCCCAGAAGCCAATCAAATTCTCTCTCTTGAAAAATGAAGATGGAGAGATCAGGCAGCAGAACGGTATTGATGCCCAGGCAGTAGGGCGAAGGTTGAGGCAATCGTGCAGAGGCCTCCAGAATGGCCCTGGCTCCAGAGTCTACTGGGGCACCTTCTCCTTGGATTCCACTTAATCTAAATCTTTTTAAATAAATTTCCCTTTATTTAAATTTGCATACGTGGTTTCTATGCAGCCAAATGATTCTTCTCTGTACATCCCCTTACTCCATTTCCTTCCCCAAAGAAAAATCACAGAAACAATGTCACTGTCTTGACTATGACTATCCCCCAAACTCTGAAATGTCAGATGCCCACCATTCTACCAGGCAAAGCATTCCTGAGCCAGAATCACAGTCAAGTTCAGTTACGAATGTAGTGGGACCTTATCTGAAGTCCTTTCACCTGAGCTCCACCCATGAGTGCAGCTCACATTGCCCATGTCTTGAAATCATGACACCAATTTTCTTTCCTCCAATTGCCAAAATGACAGTACTGAAGGGGCTGCACTCCTCTGTCTGGGTTTTGTCCACTCAGTGGTGTTTGGATCATGATACTGATTGGATGGGGTACTGATTGTACTTGATTCACTTGTTTTTACAAGAAGGTGGTTTAGAGTAGAGAGAAGC
The DNA here is from genome assembly GCF_021613505.1 of Equus quagga. Taxonomy (NCBI): domain Eukaryota; kingdom Metazoa; phylum Chordata; class Mammalia; order Perissodactyla; family Equidae; genus Equus; species Equus quagga. Next base: position 11,485,182 of record NC_060286.1, read on the forward strand.
AGTACCTTTCATGACAGAAGTGGGTTGGGACACGGACAGTCCTCCAGCAAGGATGTAACTGGTCTCGGGCTCGGGGCCAGGCCTTGATGGCAGAGAGTACCTGGAGGCAGGCCTAGGAAACAACCAGTCAGCTGGAGAAGACGTCTGTCCTTTTGGTTTTGTTTGTTTGGTTTGATTGCTTTTGCTTATTTGTTTTCTCACATTTTTAACAAACCTGTCTGCCAGGGTATGTACCGGGAGCCCCTCGGACTTAGTCATCATGAAGGGGCTGGTTGACACTGTGGGTCTGATGAGAGTGACCTTCCAAATTCCTACATGTGATGGGGAGGAAGAGCAGAAGCATCTCTCACATCCCTATTCCAGGCTCTAGACTTGGGGTCTTTGAGGCCAAGTGCTGGTCAACTCAACCAGTGACCACCATCTGTGAACTGTGTGGAGACAGTCCTGATGTAGACTATTGGGGAGCTGCTAGCCAGCCTTCAGAGGGACTCGGGGTGAAGCAGTATCTTTGTTGTCACACCATGTTTGGCCAAAGGTGCACTAAGGGATAGTGACAGTGGGTAACAAGCATGTCTCCCCCTCTAGCATGTTCCTTCTGTGTGTTTGAGGTCTGTTAATATCCTTGGTGACCAGCTAGCTGCAAGTGATGTCATTGTCAGGGACACTCTAGGCCAAGTAAATCATCCTCGTTGGCCACAAACGTGTGAGTTTATGGTTTACATAAGGCGAGACAATGAGGTCCGGCCATAGGGAAGAGGCCAAGTAAACTGCAAAAGAATCATTTCCAGATGTGTTCAGTTTTGCTATAGAGCCTGGTACCTCATGCAGTTAGGCTGGTGCTCCTGTGACACAAGGCTAGCTGAGTCTTCCGCAGGAATTGGCTCTTGTTCCCCCAGCCTATGTTCATTTATCTTCTTTAACTTCAAGCTGACCTGTTGTTTTCTTCCTTGAAATCCCTAGGAGTTTATAACCACATGATTATAAAATTTAAATAAGCACACACTTGGAAAATGGGAAAAAAATTATCAAGACTCAGACCTCAGGCACTGGCTATGTTGCAGGCTGCCACCGATCAAAAGCGTGCTTCTCTGTACTTGGTGGGACCATCTCTGATTGGGGGCAAGTGGCTTGTTCTGCTCTGCTTCTTGGGTGAGCAACCATACTTGATCTTTTCTTGCATAGGAGTAACTTTTGGCCTCAAACCCATGACTCTTTGGAATGCTAGCAATTTAGAACAGGCTATCTCTTCAACTCACTACCTGAATGAGTAACAAAATCCTAATGGCAGAGTTAAAAAAAATACAGCCACAGCAAAAACACATTAAAGGATGGATAAATCACAGGGTCTGCAGGAAGCGCAGGGAGAGATGGTTTGATAGGAAAGCGTCCAAGTCCAGCCCCTCTTAACAGTTCTTTTCAGGCAGTGCCATGCAATTCAGGACTGACATCATGTCGAAATCTCCAACGCCACATTAGCCCATTTGGTCAGACGATGTCTTTGGGTGTCTGCTCTATGAAAGGCATAGGATTAGGAGCCAAGTGGGGAGAGAGAGAAAGGAATCTGAAGATCCAGTTGTTGTATTCACAGAGTTGGCAGTTTAGTTGGGAGCTAATCCTAAGCTCAAACAATTTAAGGGTAGTTCTCTCACATTATAAACTACAAGGTACCAACGGAAAAAGAAGTACCAGGAAGGGTAGGGACTGAGACAGTGAAAATCTATCCATCTTGTCTGGGACATTTTGTACACATATTCTATGTTAGGATACACCCAAATCCTGAATCTAGCCACATGGCTGTAAATATCATATGAGGATCTCTGATGTGCTTAGCTGCTCAAATGTCAATTATGGTTTGGTAGCTGTTCCAACAACGTCACTGCGGGAATTTCACCAATGAGACTGTTAACCAAGAGCTCAGTGTTAATCACCAACTTCAATTCTCTTTGAAGTCTTATGAGGGGAGATTTTATTCCTTGTCTTACTGTGATTGGATGGCATTATTATTGTTGTCATCCTTTTACTAAAGACATGTGTGAGACCAGTGTTCTTGTTGGGTGTACGGGCAATTGTGTATCCAGACATATGTGTGTGGGAGACAGTATATCCGTGTATGAGAATGGGCATATATTTGGAAGTTTACGTGCATTCTCTATGTGACAGGACAAATGACCCTAATAAATGTGAATGTTTTGATGTTTTACACTAGCCCTCACACGGCTATTTATTTCTTCCTGTGCTCTTGGCTGGCAATTCAAGGTAACCAGCACCTCATGGGCATTGATTCTGGCTCCCATGAGTTTCTGTTTATTTAACCAAAGTGAATAACATGCTTTGCCTCATTTTTTAAAGTACTCCTTCATTAAAATAGCTAATCACAGGCATTTTCTAAAACTTTATTGCTGACTTTGAAAGATGGCTGAATTTTAGAGCAGTAATTAAGGAAACAATCAAGAACTTACGGGCCACGTGGTGGACCTGTTTAACAAATCTTGGCATATTGGTAGGGGATAGCCCGTGAAACTGGGAAGACAAATTTAGTCAAGTAAAAGGATGTATATATGCTGTGGTGGGTATATGAAGTTGTAACAAACCAGAGGAGAGAGAATAGGCCAAAAATGAGAATAACTTAAAGTTTTAGATTGGTTCTTAGGTTGAAGATAGATAGAAGAATAATGAGGAAAATGAAGATTGGACATATATTACTATACTGTTGTTAAATGAGAAAGGTATAGAGATTTCTGCACATGCCCACTCCAGAAAAAAATACTCCTTGGGCTCAAGTAGGGGAAAGCGTGATGGACTGACCTAATTCAGCACAGGAGGTCCTTTGTATGGGGCTGACAGCAGCTCTCTTTATCAAGGTGCTATGTAATATCATGCATGACCTTGTCTAAGACAAGTAAGAAACCTGGAGTCGATGGAGTGGCTCCTGCTCAGCTAACCACCAGCTCAAAGAGGACCACTGGTGTGTGATAGGCCCACCAAGTTTGTGTAACTTAAATTGCATCAAGAGGAGACTAGAGACTAGCGTAAGGGAGAAGATAATCCAGTCGCATTCTCTTCTAAACAGATCACTTCTGGAATGCTCTGTTTCTAGAAATGCAACTTGGGGTGCCAATGATGTTACAACATTGAGAAATAACGCCCAAACACTAATGTATACTTTCTCCATGCTCTAGAGTTCTCAAAGTGGCTACATTTATTATCTCACTGAGCCTCACAATAAATCTGCGATTTAACATCGTCCCCATTTGGAGATGAGAAAACTGAGGCTCCGAGAGGGTAACAGGTTAGGCCGGAGGCGGAGGTTCCAGAACTTAAATGCAAGCTCTCAGGCTCCCAGAGTGGCGTTTATTCTATCGTTCCATGAACTGAACTACAAGCCCGGAGGCAGGGGGCCAGGACTGAGGGTTCTGGAAGCCACCTTCCAGAAGGAGCTTTTGAAGAAACCGGAGATGCTTGGCCTGAAAGAGGGATGCTTTTAGAGGGCCTGTGATAGCCGTTGTCAAATACTGGAAACCTGTCATATGGAGGAGGGAGGAGACTTCTTTATGGCTCCAGAAGGCAGAACGAGGGCTAATTGATTGAAATTATGCATGAAGCCAGAGGGTGAATGTGGAACTGTGTGTGAAAGAGGGATAAGTGTGGAGCTGCAGAACCGTGTCCAGATAGGTCAACAAAGCAATGACCCCAGAGCAACAGAGAGCCAGCCTGTTGCCCGACTAGGTGGGAGGGAGGGTCCTCGGCACAAAAGTCTGCAGCTGGATTTTTACCTGCTTCCATGGGCAGGCTGAATCCGTTGAAAGCACTGCTCCTGCCCAGTTTTGATTCCACTCCCAGCGGTTTCTCCTGATGTGTGGTCTTGTTCTGGAGGGGAGCCCTGGCTGGTCATTTGGAAAGGTCATAGTTCAGAGCTGCCTGCGGATCCCTCCCGCTCCCTGACTGGGCTGGGCAAAGCCCCTCCCAGTAGCCGCCTCCTTTCTCCACAGGCCTGCGAGTGCTCCCGCCTGCTGGCTCCTTGGGGGTTGCCTGGTCCAGGTCTGCAGTCGCCCTGTGGCTGCCTCTGGCTCCTCACAGGTGCTGAGAGTGCCCAGGGCTTGTGCTGCTGGCTTTGTCTCAACCTGCTTGCATTTGGGGTTCGTGGGCACGCCTCATCAACCAGTTTTGTGGTAAATATCCACGGTCAGCTTCGTTGGCCTTGCTACTCAGTAGCTCTGTTTGTACGTGGAGATTCAAGAAGATCTGAAACCTGTGCTGCCACGTCACCACCATCTTGCCAGCATTCTCCGGCCCGCTACTGTTACTTCAAGCTCCTCTTTCTCTCAGCTCTCTGGCTAGGTATCTGCTAATTGAATTATATCCAACTGTCTCAGAAACTCTCATCAGTGTGTAATAAAACACAACAGTTCCGTGAAGGGGCTTGGAGTTACAAAATAAGTTAAGCTCTGCTAGAACCTAACTTGAAGGAGAACTCAAGAGCCAGCCCTGATGGCCTAGTGGTCATCACGGAACCACACCACCTGTCTGTCAGTTGCCGTGCTGTGGCAGCTCATATAGAAGAAGTAGAAGGACTTACAGCTAGGATAGACAGCCATGCACTGGGGCTCTGGGGAGGAAAAAAGAAGAGGGAGATGGGCAACAGATGTTAGCTCAGAGCGAAACTTTCCCTGCAAAAAGAAAAAAAAAGGAGAACTCAAGAAGATTTAAAAACAGGGGCCGGCCCTGTGGGCGAGTGGTGAAATTCTCACGCTTCGCTTCAGCAGCCCAGGGTATCCCCCGTTCAGATCCTGGGCGCGGACATGGCACCGCTCGTCAGGCCATGCTGAGGCGGCGTCCCACATAGCACAACCACAGGCACTCACAACTAGAATATACAACTATGTACTGGGGGGCTTTGGGGAGAAGAAGAAGGAAAAAAAAGAAGAAGAAAATTGGCAACAGTTGTTAGCTCAGGTGCCAATCTTTACAAAAAAATCAAAACAGATGTAGAGGATTTTTTCACAGTGAGTCTTGGTCCTGGGCTGGGTAAGATACATCCACCCCCTGAGATTTCAAATGCTCTGGGAGCGTTTGCCTGTGTACCAGCTACAGCAGCAGCTACAGAACCACCTGTCTGTCTTGGGCCCAAGGACACCTGGCAGTGGGTCTGAGCATGGGGAGGGGACATGCTCAGTCAGCCCCTTCCTCGGGAGATTAAAAGAAAGAAAGGATCTTTACTCAACCTCCATCTCACTCCCAGCCCGCTTCCTCCAAGCTAAGAAAAATGGTGATATTATGTGATAACATTTGGGTTCTTTTTACTTGTCTATTTATTCATTCACTTGTTTGTTTATTTTTTCAATAGGTGCTTTTGGGAACTGGCTTGTGGGGCAAACAAAGAAAGTACAGAGATGATAGAAAAATGGCACCGAGTCTCAGAAGCAGTGTGTGAAAGTGTCTGCTGGGCCGCAGGTGTCCCGAAGCAGGATGTGGAAACTCTGAGCCAACTCCTGCAGCCACACCTGCTCGTCAGGCCCTTTCTCTGAGGTTTTCTCAGGAGAGAAGACAGCAGCCCCCATCTGCCGAAGGACTTTCAGTTCTCACTCACTATCTTCTGCTTTGGGGTGGCCCCCAACCCCTCAGTATGCTCTGGCCTTGCACTGTGCCGCCATCGATACCAAGACTTTAGGAGAATGAACGTAGCTGCTCTTCCCTGCGAGGCTGAGGCGTCAGCAGGGAGCCCTCTGCCAGGCTGGAGTCGATGTCCAGGACTGGCCCTGAGCTTCCACTGGTTCTGGCTTCCACTCCTGACCGGGCCCACAGGTCTCCACTGTTACCCAGTGCGTTTGTGTCCTAGCACAGCTGGAAGAAATTAGCACAAACTTAGTGGCTTAAAATAACACATTTATTATCTTACAGCTTTGGAGGTCAGAATTCTCCCTGGTCTAAAATCCAGGTGTCGGCAGGGCTGGGTTCCTTCTGAGCAGAGAACATGATTCCTTGCCTTTTCCAGCTTCTAGAGGCCTCCTGCGTTCCTTGGCTCCTGGCCCCTTTCTTCCATCTTCGAAGCCAGCAGTGTACGTCTCCTCTCCTCTCCGCCCTCTGCTTTCGTTGTCACATGCCCTTCTCTGCCTCTGACCCTCCTGCTTCTCTCTTTTAAGGACCCTTGTGACTGGGTACCCCTGGGTAATCCGCCTTCTCCAGGTCCTTAACCACGTCTGCAGCCCCTTTTGTTATGTAAGGTAACATTCACAGGTTCTGGGGAGTAGGATGAGGGCGTTTTTCGGGGACCATTATTCTGTCTGCCATACCCCGCTCCTTTTTTGGTTTGTTTGTTTTAATCCTTTTCTCTTATTTTTATTTTTTCAATTATTTTTATTGTGATAAAATACGTATAGTGTAAAACTGACCATTTCAGCCAGTTTTAAGTACTTCAGTGGTATTTAGTACGTTCACATTGTTGTGCAACCACCCCACCATCCGTCTCCAGAACTCTTTTCATCTTGTGACACTGAGAGTCTGTCCCCAGCTCCTTTTATCCCGACCACAGCAGGAGAACTCCTCGGCACAGCTCTGCTGTGACGTTTGTCACATGATAATCACGGGAGCTAACATTTAAAGAGCGCTTACCACAAAAGGTAGTTAGATAGTAGAGGAAACTGAGGCATGAGAGGTTAAATAGCGTGCACCGTATAACCAACCAAGAAGCAACAGAAGCGAGCAGCCTGCCTCCAGCTGCATGCTGCTCCCCTCGAAAGGAAGATGTACTGGGACACGAGGCGGGCGGACCGATCAAGAGTTGTTCCCCAGCGTTGCCTGCAACAGCAGAACTTGAAGAATCTCCTGTGAAAGACAGACGGTAAAACTTGTCAGACGCCTTTGTGGCCAGTGTCCATTAAACGCCATCGCTCTAGGAGGTTGTTAATCAGGCACTTCTGTCTAAAAAAATAATGCTGCTGAAGGAAGCGGGACTTCTCTCCAAGTTACAGAACAACTGTCAGGCTCGTTAGCAGAAATTCCGCCCGGCCCTCCCCCAACGCGGTTTGCTAATAACACTGCTGCAAAAATGCCTCCCAGGGCTTTTTCTAACCATGGTCTCTAGACGGGTCTCTCATCTCATTGCTTGCTGTGCGCACTGATGTTCCTGCGGGTCTTCAGGAGTCCAATTTTCTTTTCGGAGGAGAACTAGCAAATCTTCACTCAAACTTTGCAAACCTATAAGCCACCGACTGCTGTGTGAAAGATCGGCCGGAGATCACAGATAGGGGCATGAAAAGGCCTCACAGCCACTCGCCCTGAAGAACATGAGCCCGTGGGGAATCCAGGCAATGAAAATAAAATGCCCAGTTTGGATACGGGGCCGTGGAGACAAATCTTGTCTGTAGTTCAGGGTTAAACGATGCCCTTAATCCCCAGCTCTTGGGACCTGGCATCTCCACTGAATGTTGATCAGCTCTGGCCCAGAGTCTTCGAGCTCCCTGCACTGACCGTCAGGGCTGTTTGCAGGCACAATAAATATTTGTCCTGTCAAACGGCATTTGGCTGCTCACATATCTTGTTTAAGAGATAAATGTCAGGGATTTTTTTTCTCACTCTCTTTTTGGTGTGAACTACAAAAAGATATATATACATCAATATCGTTCCTGCTTCCCTAACCACTGTGAAGCCACAGATAAAGACTAATATCTTCAGGGTTCTCATATCCTGATTGGGTTTGTGTCAAGTCAAAGTGAAGCCACCCCCAGCACAGTAATATACGTGCCATCAAGAGCACAGCCTGTTCCAGACCAGAAGCAATTTCTGTTCTGACATGTCTCTGTTATTAAAAAGTTAAGGAAAGTAGAGAAGGGAATACAAAGATTAGATCTTTCAAAGATGAAACTACAAAGTTAATGGCACTGAGCCGTCTGTTTGGAGAAGTGAGGAAATCCACAATGACTTTAGCCTGGAGGAGATGTCAGAAATCCACAGGAAGGATGAACCACGGGGAGGAAAAAGAAAGAAAAAAAGAAAAAAAAGAACTCTTCTGCCTTATAGATGTTATGTCAAGATTACAGGATAAAGGATAATTATCAAGTAGAAGGGGAAAAGCACTGGGGTAATGGAAATGATCCCCTTGACTATTGCTGCAAGTTAAAAAAGCATAATTGGAAATGATGACTTCATACTTTTAGAGCTGCATGTTCATAAATGGCAAATGATTGATGGGGAGTGAGGGCAGGGGGTCTTTTTGTGTGTGTGCTTATAGACAACCATAGGCCGTGATTCTTTTTTTTTTTCAAAGATTGGCCCTGAGCTAACACCTGTTGCCAATCTTCTTTTTTTTTTCTTCTTCTCCCCAAAGCCCCCCAGTACATTGTTGTATATTCTAGTTGTAGGTCCTTCTAGTTCTGATATGTGGGACGCCGCCTCAGCATGGCGTGATGAGCAGCGCCAGGTCCACGCCCAGGATCCGAACCAGTGAAACCCTGGGCCACAGAAATGGAGTGTACGAACTTAACCACTTGGCCAAGGGGCCATGATTCTGATTGGCCTTTGGGAGCTGCTCTCAGGCTTAGGAAGGGGGTGTGGGGAGAAGCAGCAAGAGATTTTTCTGATTTTGGAGGGGGAAGTTATATGCTTGCAATGGTCATACTCTCCCCATTGCCACTGGGGAGAGAGTCGCTCCAAGGAACCGCCGTGGTGAATGAGGTCCCATGAAGCTTGGGACTCCATGAAGCTTGGAAGTATCAATGGTGAAGATTTTGCATCCAGAATGAGTGCCCTCCCCGACAAAGATTAGAAAGCGACTTTACTTAAACGTCTTGTGTACCTCTGCAACCCAGGGACTGACCACTGTGTGGAGCTTTAGAGTTTAGAAACTCTTTCACATAACGCGTATGACCTCATGCCATCCTTCCAGCCACCATGATGGGAAATTTAGTCATTATCCCCATTTGACAGGTGAGGAAACCAAGACCCAGGAGATTGGCATGCTTCCCCAGAGACTATTCAAAGCCACACAGTCAAGGGAGAGTCAGGGAGGGGAGGACATAGGTAGTGTGACTCCACGTCCTGTTGCTTTTCCTTTGTTTTGGTTTCCCATTCGTAGCCCTACCTGGCCCCTTGTCCAGCAGGAACCTTGGACCGTTTCTGTCCTTGGGGCAGAAGAAAAGCCGTAGCCTCGGTCCAGAGGCTTCATGAAGACTGACTGCAGAAGCCAAAGCTCTAGACTTCCTGGTGCTCTCTGACAAGGACCCTTCTCTGTGCTGTTGGCGTCACCCTGACCCTCTCCTGTTATGGACTGAATGTTTGTGTCCCCCCCACCCCAAATTCCTGTGTTGAAGCCCTAACCCCCAACATGATGGTGTTTGGAGGTGGGGCCTTCAGAGGTGATTAGGGCATGAATGGGATTAGTGCCCTTATAAGAAGAGACACGAGAGTGAGAGTTGCCCTCTCTACCTGTGAGGACACAGCAAGGCGGCGACCATCTGCACACCAGCAGGAAGGTCCTCACCAGACACCAAATTGGCCAGCACCTTGATCTTGGACTTTGCAGCCTGCAGAACTGTGAGAAATAAGTGTTTGTTGTTTAAGCCACCAGTCTAAGGTATTTGTTATAGCAGCCCGAGCTGACTTAGATATTTCCCGTCCAGTTAATGGCAGATCTGCTCTCCCTTCCTCTTTACAAACCCAGACAGACACCCAATGGCCAAAATATATAAACTTCACATAGTCAGCAGTTAAAATTTATGAGTTCCTCCTCATAGGCCTTCGTTTATTCATCCATAGTTGTTTGTGGATCCCCTACCCCCACCAGGTACTGTGATGGGTACTGGGAAGCCAACAGCACCAACCCTCATGAGCTTATGGGCCAGTCATGTTCATAATTTGATATTAATAATTATTGTAGGGGTGGCCCTGTGGTGTCATGGTTAAGTTCAGCATACTCTGCTTCAGCGGCCTGGGTTCACGGGTTTGGATCCCGGGCGCCGACCTACACCACTCATCAGCCATGCTGTGGTGGTGACCAACATATAAAATAGAGGAAGATTGGCACAGATGTTAGCTCGGGGCTAATCTTCATTGGCAAAATAAAAAAATAAATAGATAATTTGATATTAATCAAATAATTACAGAGGAAACATAATTACAAATGGGGAGAAGAACTCTGAAGGAAAAGAATGCTGTGTAAAAAAAGCATAGATCAAAGAGAACTGAAAGGATGGGGAAGGAGAGAAGGAGTGCAGGATGTTCTCCACCTGCCCCTCCAGACCCACTCCTTCCTCTTCCTCAGGCTGCTCTGACCCTTACAGAGTGTGACCCTTCACGCCTAGGGTGGTAAAAGCTTCCAGTTCAGGGGTGCTTCACCAGCCCTTATTGGTCCCCTAACCCTGCCCTCACCCTGTAACTCGCCCCTCTTTTAAACTCCCTTCAGTTACCCTCTTGGAGTGTGTGGTCTCTTTCCTGCTGGGACCCTGACCAATACTAAAGGCTGCCCTGAGGAAGTGACTTTTTTTTTTTTTTTAAGATTTTATTTTTTTCCTTTTTCTCCCCAAAGCCCCCCGGTACATAGTTGTATATTCTTAGTTGTGGGTCCTTCTAGTTGTGGCATGTGGGACGCTGCCTCAGCGTGGTCTGATGAGCAGTGCCATGTCCGCGCCCAGGATTCGAACCAACGAAACACTGGGCTGCCTGTAGCAGAGCGCGCGAACTTAACCACTCGGCCATGGGGCCAGCCCCAGTAAGGAAGTGACTTTTTAAATTTTATTTTATTGAGATCATAATAGTTTATAAAATTGTGAAATTTCAGCCGTACATTATTATTTGTCAGTCACCATATATATGCTCCCCTTTACCCCTTATGCCCACTCCCAACCCCCTTCCCCTCTGGTAACCACTAATCGATTCTCTTTGTCTATGTGGTAGTTTATCTTCCTCATACGAGTGAAATCATACAGTGTTTCTCTTTCTGTCTGGCTTATTTTGCTTAACCTAATACCCTTAAGGTCATCCATATTGTTGCAAATGGGATCATTTTGTCTTTTTTATGGCTGAGTAGCATTCCATTGTATATATATATACCACATCTTCTTTATCCATTCATCAGTCCATGGGCACTTGGGTTGCTTCCTCATCTCGGCTATTGTGAATAACGCTGCAGTGAACATAGGGGTGCATAAGTCTCTTTGGATTGTTGATTTCCAGTTCTTTGGATAGATACCCAGTAGTGAGATAGCAGGATCATATGGTATTTCTATTTTTAATTTTTTGAAAAATCTCCTTACCGTTTTCCATAGTGACCATAGTGACTGTACCAGTTTGCATTCCCACCAGCAGTGTATGAGTATTCTCTTTTCTCCACATCTTCTCCAATATTTGTTGTTTTTTGTCTTGGTAATTATAGCCGTTCTAACAGGTGTAAGATGATATCTCATTGTAGTTATTTATTTATTTTTTTAGTGAGGAGGATTGTCGCTGAGCTAACGCTGTGCCAATCTTCTTCCATTTTTGTACATGGGGTGCCGCCACAGCATGGCTTGATGAGTGGTGCATAGTCTCTGCCTGGGATCTGAACCAGCAAACTCTGGAACACTGAAGCAGAGAGTGCAAACTTAACCACTACACCACTGGGCCGGTCCCTCATTGTAGTGTTTTTTTTTGTTTTTTTTTAATGTTTTAAAATTGCTTGACAGTTTAATGAATTTGTTTCCAAGCTTTCCTTTTGCATAGCTGAATTGCATATCTAGAAATTTTCAAAAAATATATATGCATTTCCCTACATTTACATGTGTATTTACAAAATAATTTTCAAGGTCTGTAGATATGTACACATATACATTGTGTGGATATGTGATGTAGTTCACTTGATTTTAACTTGGAAAAAGTATCCTTTTGTTACTAGTATGCACACTTGATAGCAGAAAAGACAATTTGCTTTATCTCAGAGTTTATATACAGTTTTGTACATTGCATTAACCAATATTGGTGTATTCAGAAGAACACATAATTCAGCATGCCTGCTATTCATCACTTACCAAATCAAATCATTTTTTTAAAATTTTTGTTTTTTTATTGAGGTTATGATAGTTTACAACATTGTGAAATTTCAGTTGCACATTATTACTTGTCAGTCCCCATACAGATGTGCCCCTTCATCCTTCGTGCCCACTCCCCACCCTCCTTCTCCCTGGTGACCACTAAATAGTTCTCTTTGTCCATGTGTTTGTTTATCTTCCAGATATGAGTGAAATCATATAGTGTTTGCTTTCTTTGTCTGGCTTATTTTGCTTAACATAATACCCTCAAGGTCCATCCACATTGTTGCGAATGGGATGAATTTGTCATTTTTAAAGGCTGAATAATATTTCATTGTATATATATACACCATATCTTCTTTATCCACTATCAGTCGATGGGCACTTAGGTTGCTTCCACGTCTTGGCTATTGTGAATAATGCTGCAATGAACATAGGGGTGCATGGGTCTCTTTGAATTGTTGATTTCAAGTTTTGGATAGATACCCCTTAGTGGGATAGCTGGGTCATATGGTATTTCTACTTTTAGTTTTTTGAGAATTCTTCATACTGTTTTCCATAGTGGCTGCATCAGTTTGCATTCCCACCAGCAGTGTATGAGGGTTCCCTTTTCTCCACAACCTCTCCAACATTTGTTATTTTTTGTCTTGGTTTTTTAGCCATTCGAACAGGTGTAAGGTGGTACTTTAGTGTAGTTTTGATTTGCATTTCCCTGATGATTAGTGATGTTGAACATCTTTTCATGTGCCTGTTGACCATCTGTGTATCTTCTTTGGGAAAATGTCTGTTCGTATTCTAGCCCCATTTTTTGATTGGATTGTTTGTTTTTTTGTTGTTGAGTTGTATGAGTTTTGTATATATTTTGGAGATTAACCCCTTGTCAGATATGATTTGCAAATACTTTCTCCCAGTTGGTGGGTTGTCTTTTCATTTTTTCCTGGTTTCCATTGACTTGCAGAAGCTCTTAAGTCTGATGAAGTCCCATTTGTTTATTTTTTCTTTTGTTTCCCTTGCCTGAGGAGACGTGGTATTTGAAAAGATCCTCCTAAGACTGATGTCAAAGAGTATAATGCCTATATTTTCTTCTAGGATTTTTGTGGTTTCATGTCTTACCTTCAAGTCTAATCCATTTTGAGTTACTTTTTGGGTATGGCAAAAGACATTGGTCTACTTTCATTCTTTTGCATGTGTCTGTCCAGTTTTCCCAACACCATTTATTGAAAGACTTGCCTTCCTCCTCTGTATATTCTTAGTTCCTTTGTTGAAGATTAGCTGTCCATAGATGTGTGGTTTTATTTCTGGGCTTTCAATTCTGTTCCACTGATCTGTGTGTCTGTTTTTGTACCAGTACCATGCTGTTTTGATTACTATGGTTTTGTAGTATATTTTGAAGTCAGGGATTGTGATGCCAGCTTTGTTCTTTTTTCTCAGGATTGCTTTAGCTATTTGGGGTCTTTTGTTGCCCCACATGAACTTTAGGATTCTTTGTTCTATTTCCATGAAGAATGTCATTGGGATTTTGATTGGGATTGCATTGAATCTATGGATTGCTTTAGGTAGTATGGACATTTTAACTATGTTCATTCTTCCAACCCATGTGCATGGAATATATTTCCATTTCTTTATATCATCATTGATTTCTTTTAATAATGTCTTATAGTTTTCCTTGTATAGGTCTTTCACCTCCTTGGTTAAATTTATTCCTAGATATTTTATGCTTTCTGTTGCGATTATAAATGGGATTGTATTCTTGAGTTCTCTTTATGTTAGCTCGTCGTTAGGATACAGAAATGTAATTGATTTTTCTAAGTTGATTTTGTACGCTGCAACTTTGCTATAGTTTTTGATTATTTCTAATAGTTTTCCAATGGATTATTTAGGGTTTTCTCTACATAAAATCATGTCGTCTGCAAACAGTGAAAGTTTCACTTCTTCCTTGCCAGTTTGGATACTTTTTATTTCTCTTTCTTGCCTGATCGCTCTGGCCAAAACCTCCAGTACTATGTTGAATAAGAGTGGTGAGAATCGGCACCCTTGTCTTGGTCCTGTTCTCAGAGGGATGGCATTTCGTTTTTCCCCATTGAGTATGATGTTGGCTGTGGGTTTGTCATATATGGCCTTTATTATGTTGAGGTACTTTCCTTCTATACCCATTTTATTGAGAGTTTTTATCATAAATGGATGTAAGATCTTGTCAAATGCTTTCTCAATGTCTATTGAGATGATCATGTGGTTTTTATTCCTCATTTTGTTAATGTGGTGTATTACTTTGATTGATTTGCAGATGTTGAACCATCCCTGCATCCCTGGTATAAATCCCACTCAATCATGGTGTGTGATCCTTTTGATGTATTGCTGTATTTTGTTTGCCAGTATTTTGTTGGGGATTTTTGCATCTATGTTCATCATTGATATTGGCCTGTAATTTTCCTTCTTTGTATTGTCCTTGTCTGGCTTTCAGATCAGGGTGATGTTGGCCTCATAAAATCGGTTAGAAAGTGTGCCATCTTCTTCAATTTTTTGGAATAGTTTGAGAATGATAGATACTAAATCTTCTTTGAATGTTTGGTATAATTCTCCAGAGAAGCCATTTGGTCCCGGACTTACATTTTTTGGGAGGTTTTTGATTACTGTTTCAATCTCTTCACTTGTGATTGGTCTATTCAGATTCTCTATTTCTTCTTGATTCAGTTTTGGGAGGTTGTGTGAGTCTGAGAATTTATCCATTTCTTCTAGATTGTCCAATTTGTTGGCATATAGTTTTTCATAGTATTTTCTTATAATCCTTTGTATTTCTGTAGTATCTTTTGTAATTTCTCTATCATTTCTAATTTTATTTATTTGAACCTTCTCTCTTTTTTTCTTAGTGAGCCTGGCTAAGGGTTTTTCAATTTTTTTACCTTCTCAAAGAAACAGCTCTTAGATTCATGGATCCTTTCTACTTTTTTTGTTGTTGTTGTTGTTGGAATTTCATTTATTTCTGCTTTAATTTTTGTTATTTTCCTCCTTCTGCTGACTTCGGGCTTTGTTCTTCTTTCTCTAGTTCTGTTAGATGTAGTTTAAGATTGCTTATTTGAGATTTTTCTTGTTTGTTAAGGTGGGTCTGTATTGTTATGAATTTCCCTCTTAGGGCAAAAGTGCTGCATCCCATATGAGTCGGTATGGTGTATTTTCATTTTCACTTGTCTCCAGATATTTTTTGATTTCTCTTAATTTCTTCAATAATCCATTGGTTGTTCAGTAGCCTGTTGTTTAGTCTCCACATGTTTGTCACTTTCCCAGCTTTTTCATTGTAGTTCATTTCTAGTTTCATAGCATTATGGTCAGAATTGATGCTTGATATGATTTCAATCTTCTTAAATTTGTTGAAGCTTCCCTTGTTTCCCAACATATGATCTATCTTTGAGAATGTTCCATGTGCACTTGAGAAGAATGTATATTCTGCTGATTTTGGATGGAGTGTTCCATATATATCTATTAAATCCATCTGGTCTAGTTTTTGTTTAGTTCCACTATTTCCCTGTTGACTTTCTGTCTTGATCTATTGATTAATGAAAGTGGGGTGTTAAGATCCCCTACTATTATTGTGTTGCTGTTAATATCTCCTCTTAGGTCAATTAATAGTTGCTTTATGTACTTTGGTGCTCCTGTGTTAGGCGCATATATATTTGTAAGTGTTATGTCCCCTGGGTAGCATGTCCATTTTATCATTATAAACTGCCCTTCCTTGTCTCTCCAGTTTTTTATCTTTTTTTTTTTTTTTGAAGACTGGCCCTGAGCTAACATCTATGCCCATCTTCCTCTACTTTATATGTGGGACGCCTGCCACATTATGGCTTGACAAGTGGTGTGTAGGTCCACACCCGGGATCCAAACTGGTGAACCCTGGGCCACCGAAAGGGAAGATGCAAACTTAACTGCTGCACCACGGGGCAGGCCCCCAGTTTTCTGTCTTGAAGGCTACTTTGTCTGATATAAGTATGGCAACACCTGCTTTCTTTTGTTTACCATTGGCTTGGAGTATCATCTTCCATCCCTTCACTCTAAGGCTGTGTTTGTCTTTAGAGCTGAGATATGTGTCCTGCAGGCAGCATATTTTTGGGTCTTGTTTTTCAGTCCATCCTGATGCTCTGTGTCTTTTGATTGGGGAGTTCAATACATTTGCATTTAGAGTGATTATTGATATATGAGGGTTTAATGCCGCCATTTTATCACTTGTTTTCCGGTTGTTCTGTATTTCTCTTGTTTCTCATCCTGTGTATTTCAGATGGCCAATTCAGTCTGGTGGCTCTCTATGATAGTTTTCTCAGTTTTCTCTTTATTTATCATTTGTATCTCTGTTCTGATTTTTTGTTTAGTGGTTACCATGAGGTTTGTATAAAAGATCTTATAGGTGAGATAGTCCATTTTCTGATAGACTCTTATTCCCTTAGTCTAAGCAGGTTCCATCCCTTGCCTCTTCCCCTTCTAAGTTGTTGTCACAACTTATTCCATTTTGTGTTGTGAGTTTGTGGTTAAAATGAAGTAATTATATTTGTTCTTGATGTTTTCCTTCCCTTTATCTTTAATGTTATAATTAAGTGTTTGCTAATCTTTTCTGATAGAAAGTTGCGATTTTCTGATTTTGTCTGCCTATTTATCTCTTTGCTCAAGGCTTTGTAAACCCTTTCTTCTCTTTTTCAGGTATGAGGGCCTTCTTGATTATATCTGAGGTGGGGGTGGGGGGATCTTGTGGTGATAAATTCCTTCAGCTTTTGTTTATCTGGGAAAGTTTTTATTTCTCCATCATATCTGAAGGATATTTTCACTGGATAGAGTATTCTTAGCTGAAAGATTTTGTCTTTCAGAATTTTGAATATATCATTCCACTCTCTCCTAGCATGTAATGTTTCTGTTGTGAAATCCACTGAAAGCCTGATAGGGGATCTTTGGAGGTTATTTTCTTCTGTCTTGCTGCCCTTAGTATTTTTTCTTTGTCATTGACTTTTGCCAATTTTACTAATATATACCTTGGAGAAGGTCTTTTTTATGTTGATGTAATTAGAAGTTCTATTAGCTTCTCTTTGTTTTTATTTAAAGATTGGGACCTGAGCTAACAACAGTTGCTAATCTTCTTTTTCTTTTTTTTTTTTGCTTTTTTCTCCCCAAATCCCCCCAGTACATAGTTGTATATTTTAGTTGTGGGTCCTTCTAGTTGTGCCATGTGGGACACCACCTCAGTGTGGCCTGATGAGCGGTGCCATGTGTGTGCCCAGGACCCGAACCAGCGAAACCCTGGGCCACCGAAGTGGAGCACGTGAACTTAACCATTTGGCCATGGGGCCAGGCCTCTATTAGCTTCTTTTGCTTGTTATTCCAGCTCCTCCCCCAGGCTTGGGAAGTTCTCAACTATTATTTCTTTGACCAAGCTCTCTGTTCCTTTCTCCCACTCTTCTTGCTCTGGAATATCTATAATCCTTATGTTGCACTTCTTAACTGAGTCAGATATTTCTCAGAAAATTTCTTCATTTCTTTTTATTCTTAGTTCTCCCTCCTCCTCCAGCTGAAGCATTTCTACATTTCTGTCCTCTAAATTGCTAATTCTATTCTCCATAATACAGCTCTGGTATTTAAGGACTCCAGATTTTTCTTTATCTCATTCATTGTGTTTTTCATCTCCAGTATTTCTTATTGGTTTTTCTTTATAGTTTCAATCTCTTCTGGGAAGAATTCCCTTTGTTCATTAATTTTGTTCCTGATTTCATTGAACTGTCTTTCTGAGTTCTCTTATAACTCATTGAGTTTTTTTTTTTTTATGGTATCTCTTTTGAATTCTCTGTCATTTTGATTGTATATTTCTGTGCCTTCAGGACTGATTTCTGGTTGGTTGTCTTTTCCTTCTGGTCTGGAGTATTAATACACTTCTTCACACTACTTATGGGGTAGATTTTTGCCTTTGCATAGTGACAGTATCTGGTTGCAGATTCCACCTGCTGCCGCTGGGGGGACGGAGGCAGGAGCCAAGTATCCTGAACGCACTGTGATCCCTGTCAGCTGTGCCTGTCCAAGCCTGGGCCACTCCTTGGGACCACAGTGGCCCTGTGGGCTCACCCACCAAATGGGAAAGCGATCATGAAGGGGTTCAGTGCTGCTGCCACCTGCTCCTACAGTCCCACTGAGATGCACTCCCCACTTCGGGGCTGCAGCAGTACTACGGGCATTTGCAGCAGCTGGGAATTCATTTGCTCAGGTGTACAGATCTGCCACTGTCTCCTCCTAGGTCACCCCAGCTATTGTGCTTGATGGGTGCATCCTCCCTACTGGGTCTGAACCCGAGCCACTCCCTGGGACTGCAGTGGCACAGTGGACTCTCCCACCAGCTGAGAAAGTGATCATGTAGGGGCTAAGGGCTGCCATCACCTGTTCCCACAGTCACACTGAAATGCTCTACCACCCTCGGGGCCGTAGCAGTGCTGTGGGCACTCCAGCTGGGAGAGGAGTTGCATGCATATACAGGGCTGCCAGGCACCTGGAGAGTGCTCACCTGTCGCCACCACCTCCCCAAGGGTAGTGCGTCAACCTTCAGATGTATAGCTGCAAGGGTCTCTCAGGCATCCTGATGTGTTGTGCATGTATCCTCTGCTGATCAGTGAATGTTCATTAGTCGTAGTTCAAAGAGGGAGAGACAAAGGGAATAGCTCACTCTGCCATGTTGCTGATGTCATTCAGGAAGTGACTTTTGATTGGAAATTAACCAAGACAAGGAATTGGGAGTGGGGAAGAGAGTATACCAGGTAGTGCGAACATATTCAAATTTTGTTGGCTGAAGTGAACCAGACACATTTGAGAAACTAGAATGCGGCTGAGTGCAGACAACAAGGATGTGACTGATACAAGATGAGGCCAGAGAGGTAGGTAAGGGGCCAGGGCCTGATGTACAGTTGTGCAGGCTGTGTACTGCACAACTTCAAGGGGAGCTTCCACCCGGAGTATGATGTGAATGGTGGTCCCTGGAATTGGGCAACATAGTGTCAGACCCTGCTGGATCTTATAGACCATGTTAAGGATTTGGATCTAGATTCTAAGAGTAATGGAAAACCATTAACGAGTTTTAGAAGTGTGAGTGTGTGTCTGTTTGAGAGAGAGAGAGAGAATCAGATTTGCCTTTTAAAACATCATTAAGCTTTCCTTTTTAAAATACTTTTCAATATTCACTCAGGGCAAAAGGACATGTGGGGAAGACTGGTTAAGAGGTCGACACTGTTGACCAGGTAAAAGAAGATGGCGGTTCAGAGAGTGATGGCAGGAGGATGGCAGGAAATGGGTAGACTTAGGAAATACTTAGAAGATAAAATCAGCAGTACTTGTTGGGATTATATGTGGAGAGTAGAAGAGAAGGAGGTGTTTTGGATGGCTCCAGATTAATTCTGTCTGGTGCAGCTGGTTGGGTATGGTACCATTCCTGGGCTTGAGAGTATCAGATCAGTACCAATTTAAGGGCAAGGCTAAGAATTCATTTGCCTTGAGACATCCAAGAGTCTTCAAAGTATGAAATGCTACTCAGAGTGTATGAGATGAGCAGTGAAAACTGTCCCCTGGATTTAACAACTCAGAGATCATCAGTAGCCTTTGTGTGAGTTGTCTGAGTGGAGCAAAGAGCCAGATTAGGGTGGCTGAGGAGTGAGTGAGAGGTGAGCAGCTGGTGAGCACAGACAGCTCTTTTGAGAAATTTGGCTGTGACTGGGAGGAGAGAGGTAGAGTGTTACCTGGAGGAGGATGGGGATGTCGAATGAGAGTTTGTTTTTTAATGGGAGAGCAATTATGGGGAAAATCCTATTGAAATGTAGACATTGCATGTACACAAAAAAGGGATCAGTGAAAGTAAAGATTCCTGAGAAGGAGGGAGGTGATGGTATCCAAGGAATAGTAGAAGAACTTGGCTTAGATTAGAGCAAGGAGAACTTCTTTATTCTGGCAGAGGTGAGGGAAGAGAGGATGCATGCAGATGTGGGTGGATGATAGTTTTGGATGTGTGACACTGAACTTTTTCAGAAGATGGTTCCTATTGTCCATATAAAGTAGGAGACTTCATATGAAAGTCACTTGCTGAGAGAGCCATGAGTATGAGTATGTATGTGAGTGTGTGTGTGTGTGGGGGGGCGTGTGTGTGATCTCATGTGCTCATCCAGCATTTTGAAGAAAGCCTAGAAGGTCTGAAATAATCTAGTATTAAATAGAAAGGTCTAATTGACAAGAGTTTTGTCTTTTGGAGCAGAAGGAGCCTAGTCCCCATTGATTGCTAGGCTTATGGGGGTAGGGGTACTCAGCACCTACTGGAGAGACTCAAGGAGGCTGGGCCTCCTTGAGCACTGGTTTCTTTCTGTTTGCATCACACTTGGTCCTTAGGGATGGTAGATGAGGAGAGAATGCCGAAGGATGTACTTTGAACATGGCTGTGATATTTATAGGATTGCAGATGAAAATAATCTGTGGATGTGGCTTAAGTTTGGGGAAGAGAAGTCGATCACTCAGGAATCCTTTGCCCAGAGCACCGTGCTTCTCTGAAAGCTGATCTGTGAGGACTTTCATGGCTAAGATGCTAACATATGGAGAGTGATATAAATGTTTCAGGACCACAAGTTGAAGGGTTAGAGTTTGGATTAGGATGACAAGTCCATGCCTGTAGTTCCATATATTATTATTAGAAGGACTTAATTCCCTATCCTCATGCTTTCATAAAGAAACCTTAGGTCCACTGCCTGGGAGGATGCAGCATTGACACGTCCTGCCCCTGCTAATTCTAAGGTAAAGTGTTAGGAAGCCCATGTGGCTGCAGGTCAATGTTTCTATCTCTGTTCTTTCTCCACTGGCTGCAAAGCTAGTATTTTGCTCTGCCTTTTCTAACAACTATTTCTATATCTCAGCTGGCTCAGCTCATGGAGGGGCAGAGTGGGTGACTTATCGCTCTCCCGCAAACCAACCCAGCTGCCAGCCAGGGCCTGTTAACCCAGCGTTTTCACACATCATCTCGTTTAACCTCAAAATACCCTGTGAGGCAAGTGTGTTTAATCCCTATTTACTTATCTCATTTAATTCTTACAACAACCGTGTGGGATATTTATTATTATCCTTAATTGAGAGATGCAGAAACTGAGGCTTAGAGAAGTTAAGTAAATTCACTCACTCTGCTGGTAAGTGACAGGGCTGAGTTTGAACCCAGTGGCTCGATGCCAAATAAAGCCCAGGCCCTTTGTCCGGGCCACACTGCAGCTGCCGCGGTACATGCTCAAGTCCAAGTTCCCATGTGGGCGTGGGACCTGGTGTGTCTGGAGGGCCTCCCCGGAGGTTGGGATAGTCCTGTTCTGTGCCTGGAGGGTCTCATCTCTCTCTCTTTCTCTCAGGCCCTCCCTGCATAGTCTCAGACTCTTTGCAGAGGAGTTATCAAGTACCACAAGCCAGCTCTGCGGCAGCCGTGCTCACGATCCCACTCCGCAGCAAGGCATTAAGAACCCCCTCCCTCTGTGCCTGTTCTACGTCAGCCTGGTCTCACACTTCGGGAAGCCAGCACTTACCCAGAGCACCCTTGTTGCCAAACACGTGGAGAAGCCTACGGGGACGGACAAAAGCAGCTGAGGTCACAGTGGCTGCTTTGCTGAGCTTTATTTCAGGACTTTGCCCACAGTAGAGACAGGGTCCTGTTTTTCCCCAACACAAGCCCCTCACAGGTTTTACTCCATTTGCTGAGAAATAACTTCCTCAGGAGCAGAGACTGGAACCCAGACCTAGTCTTTGGCTTGGTGGAGGTCGGGGCCCGGATGCCCTGGGATCTCGGCTTCTCCCACCTTCCACTTCCTGCTGGGCCTGGGGAGGGACTCGCGGCTGGCACAGGCAGGAGTTAAGGCCCAATTTGGAGCCTGTTTGGCTCCAGGCCTCTGGGATTTAGACCCGTTAAGACTGGACTCCTCCTGTTTCCTTCTGTAATCTCCCTTGTAACATTCCAATTTGAATTTGTATAAATTGTACAGCTTTGCTTCGAAAGACTTGTTCCATTGTGAAATAGAAAGAGTTTTCTTAATATGTAAATCCTTATGCAAATCATGTCTTCCCACCACCGGTTCCTCCTTCCTAACCCAATCTCTGCGCTCTGGCTGCTGCGGTGGCTCAGAGGGTGTATGAGGTCACAGAGGAGCAGGAATCTGGGGCAAATGTTACCATGACTACTGCTTACGGAGCACATACTCTGTGCCAGGAGTGGTGCCAAACCCATCAAATGCATTATCTCATTTTCCTTCACAACATCTCTTAGGGCTGGATATTATTAGTATTCTTATTTTAACAGAGAGATTGAGTAACTTGCTCAAGAATCCATAGCTTCTGGCAGGGCCAGGGTTGTACCCTGGCTCAAAGAACTTGACATCCAGTGCCCAAGAGCACTGTGCTTTCCGATGAGACGTCTCCTTAGCCAAGTACAAGGATAGTGGGGCTGGAGGGTAGAAGAACCAAAAAGGGAGGTTTGAGTCACCTTGATGGGATTCCCTCAGGAGAGCAAGCACGAGACCCAGTATCATATCCCGGGTAGTGGAAAAGGCAGGAACTCTGAGGTCAGACCTGGATTCAATATTGCTCTGGCACTTAGAATTGTGCAGTCACAGGCAAGGTATTCAACCTCATTCAGCCTGTTCCTCACCTATCAGATGGTAATATTAATAATAATTTCCAACAAATCTTCCTGTCAAATTTGCTTCACCTGTTGTATTCCTTATTTCTGAGACATGTATGAGTGTATGGCATGTGAGAAGTGCCAACAAAATGGTAGATATTATTTGCAAATCACTCATTCAACTAATATTTATTGAATGACGACACAGTTATTGATTTTTACCCCATAAGCACAGTAACTAGAGCTTAAGAGCTTTTCAAGTGCGTACAGGAATGTTTGACACTTAAAATACAATGATTAGCTCCAAGACAGGAAGCAATTTCCTGTAGATTCAAAATTAATGAATGCTTAATTGAGTGTCCACTACCCTAACATTGTATCAACCAGTCAACTATTGACAATTCGACTCTTTTATAGTTATGTATAAATAAAAAATAGAATAGAGGTTACCCCACGAGAACAAAGTGAAGAATTTAACATGTTAAAGGGTAAATTTTTTTAAAGATAAAACCATGACAGGCATACAAATACACAAAGTTACTGTATGTCAGATATTTTATTTAACGTATTAATGAGGAAATCACTAAGATGTTCCAACTGATTCAAAGGAGAATTCAAATAGCAGAGACATATGTAGGTCATGAAATGAATTCACAAATAAATGCAAAACTGGCTTTTTCCATAACGCAGAGGAAGAAGGGATCATTGTTCCTCTACCAAACAGAATTGATTTGCATGTTTATAGACAATAATTATTTGCATTGTTGTCATTTTAAAAAATAACTTATAGAATTGTAAAATAGCTCAAAGACAATTAAAGTTTTAAATCCCATAGAATCAGATAAGCCAAAATGGTGTGTTCTAGATGACACATAATTTGCCAATGAGTTCATCTGGTAATTTTTTCAATACTTTTGGGTACATCTCAAAGTCTTTCATATTTTTTTCTGACAGTCTCTCCCCCTTCCCTTGTGATTATAGAATCGCAAAGAAAGATTATTCTTGATCACAAAATAAGGCTGGCCTCAATCAGGTCTGGCCTGATTGTTTACATAAACACAGCGAGGTTGTTTATCTAACAAGTAGGCTTCCTTCAGTTTGCTTTGCAAATCCTCAACCGTACAGTATTGAACAACCACTAATACCATAAAATTAACTTCTGTCTGGGGGTTTTCAGAAAGAATCTCAGATGGATTTAAAAGCCTCTACTCTTTACTATCTTGAGGCTAGGAGACCAATCCTAAGAAACTCTCTCCACCCAAGTGCATCTGCAACACCTATGACTTTATGTGAATTTCTCTCTTCTTAAGATCTCCAAATATTCTACAGTCCTATTCTGCTAGGGAGCGACCTCCTACCCACCTGTCCTCCAGGAACCAGGCCAGCTTTCCTGGGAGGGTTGTGTAGGTATTAATTCTAGAAGTGCAGCCAACCTTTGTTTCTTAAAACAAAGTGGTGGTCATATCAGATTAAATAAGCACCATTCTCAAATGTAACTCTTCAAATAGGCCTTGACTGCACAATCAATTTGTCCATTACATCCTGGTAAAAATGAGAATCAATTCTTATGGGAACTATGCAAATAACTACATTGCCATGAAAAGTGAGGAGAATCTTTATGAGTTTCTGAGTTCTGGGGACCCAGGGAGGGTCAGATATCATCTAAAATCTTTTTCATTTCAGTTTACAACAGCAGAATTTGCTGAATTGTTGTGGGTTATAGAAGTGTAAGAGGAAAGAGAAATGCCTTTCTCACAGGCCCACAAAATAGAACATTTAAAAAAAATCAACAATATTCCAGATAACCACAGTAAAATTTCCTTCATCAGTTTATTCAGTCCTACAGTTAATTCTTGTTCCGCTGGATCTTGGCTTAGGAGTCTCATGAAGCTGTCTCTTTCTCAACTAAAAAGAGTTCTGGAAATCTTGGCTCAGCCCACTGGTACAGTCTGGGAGTTGTCTAAGGGATGTCACCTCAGAAGACTGTCCCCAGGACTCTATTTTTTGAACTATCAATAGTTTGAAGTACCTGGTAAAGTCCTTTTCAATGAGACTCTGAGACTGTCCTTCTTTATTCAAGACATGAACTCTGGCCTGCACCTTATAGCACCACCTCAGGGAACCGTTGGAGTAAAACAAAAACCATCTGTAGATGACAACCATTTAGAATGGCTGTGGTTAATTTATGACTGATAATTTTGAAACGTAAAAGGTCTGATGGCACACACACAAAGATAATAAAGCCCTTCAAAAAATTTAGACAAAACATCTCTAAGGATATTGATTAAGCTTGTTTCCAAAGAAGTCAGTGAATGTTATATTTGGTATATAAAAATGTATGAATATAATTTTTGTAAGAATAAAAATCAAGAGAGTCAATAAGTCTGGATCTTATGTTGTATTTTTATAAAATATATAAATAGGTATTTATATTCCCATTTGTATACCCATATTCCATGGGTAAACCTGATGTATATTTCTGACTGAGTACTAATGGCCTAGAGGCCTCTAGATTCAAATTTGAGAGTAAAGTTGTGACTAAGTGAGTATTTCAAATAATAACTGAATTTACGACTGGTAACACCATCCTACTGACGCCTAATCTCACCAGGTAAAGCATCTCCAGGCCACTAATAAATATAGGGAAACTTGAAAGGAACTATTTCTTAAGAGTTTTGATCTGTGTTTCCCGAGGTGAGAATATATTACGAAAAGCAAGAACACTGACAAATTTTCAGGAACTTCCCACAAAGCACATCCTTCCTGAAGTATTTATTTTAGCACCATTTTACTGATACAGATTTCATCCAGGGCAGCCTGGGTGTCTCTGCTCACAATTCTCCCCATGAAACTCTTACAATAGTCACATATCAAACAAACCGAATTATTTCTAGCACTTCCCTTTTTATAAGGTAAAAGAAAAAATAACTTTCTGAGTTTTTCCAGGGGCTCTCTGGGAAATCTCAAAGATGGTTCTAGTTATTAAAAATATCTTGAAAGGTTTATTTTTTCTATACTTAGGATCTCATTTTGGAAAGATGAGATTAAAAAGTTGTCAGAGGAGTTCAGACAATTGATTAAGAAAGGCTCATGGATACCTGCAAAGCAATATTTGATTGCCTACTTAATGAAAGTGAAAAGAAGATATTTAAAAATACACACCAATGGCAATGCAATAGGAAAGAGCCTCACCTCTTTCAGAAATGAGGAAACTCTGTTCTTTTTTTTTTTTCTTTTAAATAATCAAGGACATAATAAGGTCCACAGAAAATTACTCTGGTAAGACACATAATCTTTTCTCTCTAGGCAATTTATACAGAAAGTAGAGAATTACCATTCATATTTTACACAAAAGCATTCATATGTAAACCAGGGAAGTAAACCCATCAAAACAGAATGAACTTTGCTAAGGTTTTAACACATTTCAAAGCTTCTTTTCAGACTTAGGTATTATCTGCAAAGGCAAAGAGAATTCACCTTCTGAGTTTTTTCTTTCGTTGTCCCCTTTCATACTCCGGAACAAACTGACACTTTGCATTAGGACACATCTTAAGGGGTCCACCAAAGCAAAACAAATTTTTTATAATTCTGAGATGCTATTTTTGTAAACGTGCAATTTGTTTATTACAACTATCCTCAAATTAAATAAATAAGACTGGTATTTTTAAAATTCTCAGTTTTAATTTCTAATATGATATTGATAGTTATAACCCATATACACAGAAGCCCCTTTGGGGTCCCCAACAGTAAAATGGTCTGGAGACCAACAAAATTGAGGACTGCTGCTTTAGGACAGAACTATTCTTTTTCTTTGAAAAATCAAAACATACATGTGGTTGGATTTCTCTGTCGCTGTTGCTCCTAAGTGTAGTTGCAACCATTCACATTAATTATAACTTTTAACCAAAGCAACTAACTTCTCGTTCACAGAGAAAAGCGGGTGCAGGGTGGATAATTGAGAACTTCCTGCCGTATACCAGCATTACAGCAGACTAGAAAAGCTCATTGGTATGCTTTTCTATAGCCATGCACTTCTCTTTCACATCTTATTAAAGTAGCAAAAAGAACATGTTCACTAGCATGACCCATAGATATAGTCCTTCTAGAGCATATAATTAATCATGTTTCAGTATTCTATCCTACTTAGAAGTTACCTAGATATTCAATGACTATATATGAATTAATTAACTCAATTTAATACCACTTCAAGGTTTTAAGGAGTCTTGCAAATTATCTTCCAGTTGGCATGCTACAAAACATAATTATTCTTGAAATAAAGTTATGAAAATCGTGATTCAATTCTGTTGAACACAAATTTACATTATATAAGAATAATGGTAGGGCTGGCCTGGTGGTATAGTGGTTAGGTTCGCATGCTCCACTTTGGCGGCCCAGGATTTGTGGGTTTGTATCCTAGGCATGGACCTGCACACTGCTCATCAAGCCACACTGTGGCAGTCTCATGTACAAAAAATGGAGGAAGAGTGGCACAGATGTTAGCTCAGTGACACTCATCCTCATCAAAAAGAAGAAGAAGAAGAAGAAGAAGAAGAAGAATTATGGCAGTTTATTTAATTAATAACTTGTATAATGATAGGAAAAAGTACAACCCAGCAGAATAAAATGTATGTTTCTATTACACTCAACACTGATAAGTCAAGAAGGCACAACTGTTCTATGAAACCAAACATATTAAACTAGTTTTATTTGCCAAAGATTTACCTTAATTATGTGAGCTTAGATTCTTAAAATATTTCTGATAGAATATTTTTTGTGTGTGTGAGGAAGATTGGCCCTGAGCTAACATCTACACCAGTCTTCCTCTATTTTGTACGTGGGATGCCTCCACAGCGTGGCTGATGAGTGGAGTAGGTCCACACCCAGGATCGAACCTCCGAATCCGGGCCACCAAAGCAGAGCACATGGAACTTTAACCACTGAGCCACAGGGCCAGCCGTATAAGAAATTTTTTTTAGTGCAGCACATTTAAAGCATTAGAAATTCAGTCTCCTCATTTTACTAAAATTTTAGGAATATTTGATTTATATAAGTGCTTATTTATCTCTTTAAGTCAATCAGAATAGAGCTTCTTTAAGATACTCAATAATCTAATTTATGAATACCATCTCACGGTAGGAAAAATTTCATACTTACACCACAGGAAGTGAAGGCCTGGACTGCAGACACATAGATATGCAGACACTAAGAGAGCTTAGAGCTTCAACTCTACAATTTTGGCCACAGGTTAAGAGATTTAAAAGACACAGAAACACAAGAACTCACTAGTTCAGATACCGAAGAGCAGGTTTGCCTTTCTGGTGGGCACAAAATTCTCTGATCTCAAAAGAGACAAATTGACAAACAAATAAGACTAACCAACCAGAAGCTCTGTCACCTCTTTACTTAATAGAAAATAGATTTCTATAATCTATTAATCTATTGACAGAGATCATTGAATGATCAGACTGTGAAGGCGAGCTCCCGGTCACTGCTGCCACCCTCGGGGAACAGCCTCTCAGCCAAGAACAAAACATCCAATGAGACAAAACACAACATGGGTAGAGAGGGGAAAGAACCAGAGAAACTGAGAGCTGACAAAGTTCCATTGCTGCCTCAGGTTCACCTCTGAGAGTCCAGAATTGACACACTTGGGCTTTGCTGCCCAGGGTGTGCGCTTCTCCAGCAGTACGATTTCTCCTGCTCTGTTGGGTGGATCCACTGGGCGCGTTGGTGGAAGATCTCTTAGTCCGATAAAGAATATCCTTTTTAAAAAGGCAAAAGCATGACTCTCATACAAATATAAAATGAACACATCAATAATTTTATTTAACCCATTAATTAACAAGATACCCAGTAAGATGTTATAACTCATTCAAAACATGTTTCAAAGCAGAGAGACACATATAGATTTATGAACAAACGCAAAACAGGCTTTTTCCACAGTGAGAGGAGGAAGGGAAATTAATTGTCCTTCTACTAGACAAAATATACTTTCATGTTTATAGACAGAAATGCTGTGCATTGCTATCAGTTATCTATAATTTAGAAAGTTGTAAAATAGCTTCAAGACAACGAGAGGTAAAAACCCTGTAAATCAGATAATCTGAAGGGGCGTGCTTTAGACAATGTAGAGATTTCCATTGAAGATATACCATAATTTTTTTTTTTGGTCCATTTCAAAGTCTTTCACAAACAAAGCTCAAAAGTATGAAAATTATAAAGATCACACAAATCTTCAAAAAATTTTTACAGCAGAATAGTTAAATTAAATGTGGGCTATCAGTATACTTTAACACATTTGATTCGATGTGGAGTGGAATGGGATCTCCAAGAGTGAAAGTGCTCGGATCTATGAAGGTCCCCTTGGGGTAGACTGGTGCTAGCACTGTGCTAAGTGTGGAGGGCTCCTTGAAAAGAAGGGAGGGGCTGAACTGGTGGCATGGCAGTTAGGTTTGCACTCTGCTTTGGCAGCCTGGGGTTCGCCGGTTGGGATCCCGGGCACGGACCTACATACCACTTATCAAGCCATGCTGTGGCAGGTGTCTCACGTATACAATAGAGGAAGACAGGCACGGATGTTAGCTCAGTGCCAATCTTCCTCAGAAAAAAAAAAGGGAGATTTAGGCCAAAGGACCTACTTCAAGGAACCTGCTTGAAGGAACTTATATTCCATCATAGTATTCAAAAACCAAGTAAATAATGGGGCTGGCCCCGTGGCTGAGTGGTTAAGTTCGCGTGCTCTGCTGCAGGTGGCCCAGTGTTTTGTGGGTTCGAATCCTGGGCGCGGACATGGCACTGCTCATCAAACCACGCTGAGGCAGCGTCCCACATGCCACAACTAGAAGGACCCACAACGAAGAATATACAACTATGTAACGGCGGGGGGTTTTGGGGAGAAAAAGGAAAAAAAAAATAAAATCTTTAAGAAAAAAAACCAAGTAAATAAACAAATTAATTAATTTTAGATATCGATGTGCAATCAAGAAAATGAACTGAGTTCAGTGAAAGAGGATGGTGCAGAGGGACTGTGACTAAACACAGTGGTAGGGCAGACGTTGCTGGTTGCTGACTCACTATCTGTTATTTCTAATATATCCGTCTCTTTCTTGAGATCAGCTCCCCAATTTTTTTCAGGGATAGAGCCTCGAGCTGTGGAGGGAAGGTAGGCTCCTCCCTCAATCCCAGGTGATGCCGGTCATGATAATCCATCCTCCATGCCTTTCTCTCCATTACCACTGAGATGACTCTTTCTGGCACTATTCTCTCTTTTGGGTTTTTGCTATTCTCCAAATCATTTTCTTTCTTTTCATTCACACATTTTAAAATGTGAAAACACACACACAATGAAAAATATAGAAAACAAAAAAGTAAAGAATAGCGTGTTATAAAATGAACGTCCATATATCCATCAGCCAGGTAATAAAATAAAATATTGTTAGCAGCCCCCAATCCTTCCATATGCCTTTGCCTGACTGTGCCCCTCCCTTGTTGCCAGAAGCAATCACTGTCCTGATTTTATGTGATCCCGTCTAGCCTTTTCTTCAGGGTTTTACCTCCTACACGTGCATCTGAAAATATATAATTTTGTTTCAGCTGTTTTGAACTTTATTATAAGCACCTCACTCAATATTTGTGAAAATTCTTCCACATTGCTGGAAAAACTGTAATTTGCTAGCTTTCATTGCTGTGTAGCAGTGCTTCTGAAAACATCTTCGTCTCAGGACCCCTTTATACCAGTAAAAATTGTTGAGGACCCCAAATACCTTTTGTTTATGTGGGTTAAATGTTTACTGCATTAGAAATTAAAGTGGAAATTTAAAAAATACTTGTTTCTTAATGCATTAAAAGTAACAATGATATCTCAAAAAGCTAAGCGTAGAATTACCGTATGACCCAGCAATTCCACTCCTAGGTATATAAGCAAAAGAACTGAAAGCAGAGATTCAAACAGATGCTTGTGTACTAGTGCTCCCTGCGGCATTTTCACAATAGCCGAAAGGTGGAAACAACCAAAATGTCCCTCAACAAGTGAATGGATAAACAAAATGTGGTATAGTATGCTTACAATGGAATATTATCCAGCCATAAAAAGTAATAAAGTTCTGGTATATGCTACAACATGAATGAACCTGGGAAACGTTGTGTTAAGTGAAATAAGCCAGACACAAAAGGACAAATATTATGTAATTCCATTACATGAAGTGTCTAGAATAGTCAATTCATAGAGATAGAAAGCAGTTTAGAAATATATAAATATAATAAAATATATAACATTCCTGGTATAGAGCAGGCATTCACCAAATGATTAGTTATTAGGTATTCAGTAATAATTGAGTGAATGTATCTTAGTCTGCTTGGGCTGCTATAATAAAATGCCACAGACTGGACGCTTTAACAACAGAAATTTATTTTCTCACAGTTCTGGAAGCTCAAAAGTCCAAGATCAAGGTGCTGGCCAATTCATTTTGTCTTCCTGGTATGCATATGGCCATATTCCATGGCCACCTTCTCACTGTGTCCTCACGTGATGGGGAGAGAGAGAGAGAAGCAGCAAGCTCTTTGGTGTTTCTTCTTGTATAGGCGCTAATTCCATCATGAGGGCCCCTCCCTCAGGACCTCATCTAAACCTAATTACCTCTCAAAGGCCCCATCTCCAAATGCCATCACATTGGGGGTTAAGACTTCAACATTTAGGGGCCGGCCCAGTGGCACAGCAGTTAAGTTCACACGGTCCCGCTTCTCGGTGGCCCGTGGTTCGCCGGTTTGGATCTCGAGTGCGGACATGGCACTGCTTGGCACGCCATGCTGTGGTAGGCATCCCACATATAAAGTAGAGGAAGATGGGCACGATGTTAGCTCGGGGCCAGGCTTCCTCAGCAAAAAGAGGAGGACTGGCAGTAGTTAGCTCAGGGCTAATCTTCCTCAAAAAAAAAAAAAAAAAAAAAAAACCACCATCTCTTCATGGCTAGAAGAAAAAACTTAAAAAAAAAAAAAAAAGACTTCAACAGGTAAATTTTCGAGGGACACAATTAAGTCCATGGTGGACTGCTTCAGGGAAATTTTGATTCCTGAAACAGCCATTAAACATATACAAGAAAATTAATCATAGTCAAAACAGTTTAGTGAAATCGACCACCAGATTGTAAAGGAGCCTTGCAAAGAAACTAAATAGGAGCGAATAAAAAGATAGGAGTGATCTACAAAGTATTGATTCAATGAAGACGAGAGTTTCAGAAAGTTGGCATGGTTGACAGTGGCAGATTCTATAGAGAGTTCAAGTGGGAAGGTTGAGAATTGGTCATCTTTATTATTTCCCAGTTTTCACTGGTATTCTTTTTATGATCATTGTTGACAAAGGTATAGGAATGAATATAAGACAGTTGGAAGGAAAATGATTTAGTAGTAATTGTATCATTTAAGATTAGGTTGACTGCATATAACCAAAAAAAAAGAAGTCTCTCTTATAGCCGAGGGAAGGAGAGAATGAGGAGTTATTGCTTAATGGGTACACAGTTTCTGTTTGGGGTGATGTCATTAGTGCTGCTGAATTGCACACTTAAAAACTGCTAAAATGGGTGATGGCCCTGTGGCCTAGCAGTTAAAGTTCTGTGTGCTTTGCTTCAGCGACCTGGGTTCACGGGCTCAGATCCCAGGTGCAGACCTACTCCACTCATCAGCCGTACTGTGGCGGCGTACCACATATAAAGTAAAGGAAAGATTGGAACAGATGGTAGCTCAGGGCTAACCTTCTGCAAGCAAAAAGAAAAAAAGAAGATTGACAACAGATATTAGCTCGGGATGAATCTTCTCATCAAAAAAAAATCGTTAAAATGTTAAATTTTATGTTATACATATTTTAGCACAATAAAATTTTTATTTTATAAAAATAAAAATAAGAAGAGTAGCATTGTTTTACATGTCTTTAATGTCTGGTTTAAAAGAAGACAGGTGAATTGTCATATCTATTTCTTCATTCAATTTGTTGGGATCCCTTGGTTTGGTTTAAGTATATGAAGGAAATCTGGCCTCACACAAAAATGTAGTTTGAAAAAGGAGGAAGTAGTTTAATAGCTATTGCAGACAATTGTGGATATTCTTCTTTGATATTACACCAGAACTTGATAAATGGTAGTGTCTTAAAGGTTATTTGCAGTGTAGGAACTGAAACTATATCATTTGGTCCAGCTTGCTCTTTGAGTGTCTCTCTTACCTATGCATGATTTTATAACATAATGCTTTGGTCCTTTAGAATACATTGGCTCACTGAGTCATGCAGACCTTCCAAATCTTGATATATTTCATTATTCAATATCAAAAAATCACATCAGTGGGGCTAGCTGGTGGCATAGTGGTTGGGTTCTTGTGCTTTACTTCAGCAGCCTAGGGTTCACTGGTTCAGATCCCAGGTGTGGACCTACATACCACTCATTCAAGCTATGCTGTGGAGCTGTCCCACATACAAAATAGAGGAAGATTGGCATAGACGTTAACTTAGGGTGAATCTTCCTCAAGCAAAAAGACGAGGATTGGCAACAGATGTTAGCTCAGAGCCAATCTTCCTCACCAAAAAAAATAAAACAAAACAAAACAACAACCAAACGAACAAATCACATCAGTAAATATCACCTCAAATCTCATCTGAAGATTCTTTAAGTTTTGGGAAACTCACAGTGGTGGGTACAAGCTTTCAAAAATTCTTTGCTTGAAAAAAATTTGTTTTACTTGAAATCTTGGATTTTATCATTGGCAACAAATACTGTCATTTTTCTCCCCAGGTTCACTTTGTTAATGTTTGAGAAAATATCTGCCAAATTCCTAAGTCTGAATAATCAACCATTTTTGGAATGTCAGTTGTTTTGTTCAAATAAAAACTAAAATTTCACACAAGAAAAGTGGTAGTTTAGCTCACAAATATTTGCACAAATGCTTTTCTTCAAGGCAGCTATTATACTTGGCATTCAGCAAAAGTGTGAATATTAATAATACATATTAACTCATTTGGAGGGAAATTTGACAATACCTAATAAAACAACATATATACTTAGTTTTGATTCAGCAATCTTACTTCTAAGAACCTACTCTGAAGACATACCTCCAACAATATTAAAATGCATATGTACAAGTTTATTTAGGGAGCATTGTTTATAATTGCAAAAAAATGCACACAACCTAAATGCCAATACATAGAAGAGTGGTTGGATAAACTATGGTCCATCTACAAAATGGAGTACTATACAGCTATATACAAGAATGAAGTGATTTGGAGCGATTTCTAGAATATACTGTTAAGAGAAAAAAGCAAAGAGCAAAATATCTACGGTAAGCCACTCTTCATATAAGAAAGCAAGGATATAAAGAACACACATACATGTCTTATTTGTGCAAAAGAAACTCAAGAAGGATAAATGAGGTTGATCATCTCAAGGGGGTGGGTAGGAAAGTGGTGGGAAGAGGGGGGATGGGAGGTGGTCACGGCTGAGGAGGGAGTGACACAGTTCTGAGTGGGTCTTTTTGTACAGCCTTGGCTCTTAGAATCAGTATATCTTAGACATACCTCAAAATATAAACAAATAATTAAAAGCAACCAGGATGTAGGAAGAAGCAAAATTGGATACAAACCATAACAAATGAACCTAACTGTTTAAAAATGAAAAACACTGAAGAGGAAGAGGAAGAAAAGAAGTGACCTACGTAACTCCGGAAACCAGTTAGGTTGACTGGATTCTACAAGGCTGAAGACAAAAGGAACTGCACACAGATGCTGTAGTTAGCAAATCTGTTTCTCACAGGGGCATGGGTTAGCAATTCTGTAAGTACCTTACGTTTATACTAGGACTGAGTAGATAGGTGTAGATAATAAGAACCAGATTCCGCACCGTTGGAGAAAGAAGTTACAAGTAAGGAGAAATACTAGAATAAACTTTACAGTGTTGAATTGGAATCAGAAGTATTGGCATGAACGCATGGTTTTTAATATATACACAAATAGACAGAGAAATAGATGCATGTGTATGTATAGTTTCATCCAAGCTCTGTTGCTAAGAGGGCCCCATTTCTATGCCATTCAAGGATGCCTTCATCTTTGAATTACTAGGGCTGGTAGGCAGAAAAACACTCCCAAAAGATGTGCATGTCCTTATCCCCAGAATTTGTAAATATGTTACCTTACATGGCAAAGGGGCTTTACAGATGTGATTAAATTAAGAACTTTGAGTTGGGAATTATATATTCTGGATTATCTGGGTGAGCCCAAGTTAATCACAAGAGTCCTTGGAATTAATGTTGCATCTATAGCTATAATCACAAGACTAGTTTGACCCCATCTAATCAATACAAATGCTGAAGCTGTCTTGCAGGGGTGATGAGCTAAAACTGCAGGTCATGTAGCAGAGCATGCACAGAGGAGAAAATCTGGACCTGAAATAACACCCAGAACCAAAGACTCTCCTACCACACTGAACCAGAGGACCAGGACATGACTGGAACTCGAAGCCAGACTCTCTTGAGAAGCGAGGGGTCCTCTGTCCAGGAAGATCTGGTGTTATAGCCCTTTCCATAACTCACCATATGCAGTGATCTTGTTTGGAGTCCTTCCAATTAAAACGTGTCCTGCCAGCACTTCCACATACCAGCCTGCCCTCCCCAATCCCTTAAATTTTACCCCAAATCCTCGACTGGGGAGACAGATTTGAGAGCCTTGCCTCCTGTCTCCTTGCTGGTCAATCTCACAATAAAGCCTTTTCTTTTCTCAAAAGCTGATGCCAAAGTTTTGTTTTTTTATGTGCATGGGGCAGAGGGCCCCCCCCCCTTGTGCTCAGTAGCATAGGGAACGACCTAAAAAAATAAAAAGTAACAGGTTACATAGCTAAAAAATTAGTGGGAGGGGGTAGCGGCGTGGTAAAAAACAAACAAAAACCTTCATTAACCCTAAAGAGGGCAAAAAAGAAGAGAAAAAGGAGTGTAGAACAGGCAGGAAAACTAGAAAACAGACAGTAAAACGGTGGATTTAAATCCAAGACATGGAATGAAGATGCTGAACTATGCACATCTCTTATCAACTCTGAATATTTCTGGAAGAACAGTCAGTGTCCACTGAGGGTCTCAGATGACATAGGAAAAGCTCTGAAAAACCAAGTAAAATTTACCCTTTTGTAAGAGACTTTTACATTTATAATGGAAGTCTTTCTTCCGTTTATAAGGGGATCTGCATTGTAAATGCCTCTGGACCAGAAAGAGGAGGATGACCAAATTTCTGGAGACTCTTATCAGTGGGGAAGGTGCCGGACTGAAATCTGCAGAGGAATCTTACGCTGGTTGACTGTGACAATCTTTCCCTGGTTTACTGTGTTTTTCTTTCTCCCCATAACTGGCCTCCCCCTGCAACCCAACTCTCTCTTGTCTTTAGCTGGAGACAGTATTTAAAGTGGTGGCTTGGGCCCTTTCCGGGAGTTACTCAGTTTTCCCGGGCCTCTCCCATGTAGACAGGAGGTATACATGTTACTAAACTTGTGTTTGTTTTTCTTCTGTTAACCTATCTGTTTTATTACAGGGTTGTCTCAGCTAAGAACCTAGAAGTGTAGAGGGAAAATTCTTTTTCCTCCCCTACAACTTCTATTAGACGTTTCTGACTATGTGAATGAATTACATTTCCAATTTTTAAAATGTTAATTAAAATAAGTATTGGTTGAATGCATTGGATATGAAAATTCATTGAACAGACTTATCTTTTTGGTTTAAATTTAGATTTTTCTCTTCCATTCCCCTCATCCTATCTTCCCTCTTTCTTCTTTAACATGTTGTGCCTGAAAGGGTATTAAAGTGGTTTAATTCAAAATATTGCAATTTAAAAAGCACATGTTGTACTCCACCCTTTGTCTGAGAAATGCATTTCAGCCGCTGATCCCTGGTGGCTTGGAGCAGGAGGCTGCCTCAGTGAGGAGCGGGCAGTGTCTCTGGGCAGGGGACTCTTTCCTCCTTAGGGTGAGCTTGAAATTCTCCTGGTTTGGGAGAGGGTCTCTAGTGACCTTTAAGACCAAACTTAAACGTTTGTATGTGTTAATTTTTTCCTTCATTTTATTGAATGTGTACTATAAGCCATGGCTAGATCAGGTTGGAGGAGGATAGGGAGAGAAAGCATGCAGAGGACACATTTTACGATCTCAGTTTATCACCAGTGGGCAATCTAATAATTTGAGGCAAGTGATGAGGCAGTAAAACAACCAGCATTCCTAAAATTAATCACTTCCATCTCTCTTCCGTGAGATCAGTGGCTATAAAACGCTTTTGGCAAATCACGGCCTGTGGCCAAAGCTGACCCACAGCCAAATCCAGCTCGAGGTCAAATCTAGCTGACTGCCTCTTTTTGTAAATAAAGTTTTATTGAATCCCAGCCACATCCATTTGTTCATGTTTTGTCTATGGTTGCTTTTGTGCTAAAACGACAGAGTCGAATAGTTGCAACAATGACTGTGTGGCTCTCAAAGCCTAAAATATTTATTCTCTGGCCCTTTGCAGAAAAGTTTGCTGATCTCTGTTCTAAACTCACATGGAGCAAGGGAGAGTCCAGCGTGTCATCTGGAGACACATCCAGAACTAAGCTTGTCATTGGGAGACAGGAAGAGCTTAGGGCCACTTGGTCTGGTGGTGGTTTTAGGGCACTCTGTCAAGGACAGCTCATGCTTTATAGCAGTACACACCTGGCAGGGTGACGCAGCTCAGCAATGAGGAAGGGCAGACCAGGTCCCGCCGGCGTCTGCTTTTCCTGGCAAGTGGATAGTGGTGGGTGTGAAAGAAGATGCATAAATGTCATGGGTCTACACCCATGGATGCAGCAGCTAGAAATGCTGGATTTGATGAGGACACAGCTACATGAAGGGATCATAAAAAGAGATTGTGTGAAAAAAGCAGTGAACAGAATGAGATCTATAATGCCAAACTGTTAATGTCAATTAGAAATATATGCATACAGATCAACAATGTACATCTTGTTACACCACTTATAAGCAAAAAGATATACGTTAAACACATTATAATTGCTTTGTGAGGGAGGACGAAGGGAGTGGCTTCGGGAATAATGAATGGATTAATCAGTAAGACAATTGGAGAGGCTTCATGCGGACAAATGATGACAATGTGCCGTGAGTGGAGGAGTTTAACTCAGCCCTCAGGTCCAAGGACAACAAAATAACAACCGAAAAGAAGGCAGGAAGGAGAGAAGGAAGGAGGAAGGAAGGAAGAAAAGAAGAAGGGAGGGAGGGAGGAAGGAACAAGATTGAAAGAATCTAGAGACACATCCTCATTCTGTCATAGCTCTGCCAACTAGATGGATTTGTGACCTTGTGACAAGCTATCGGGATTCAGCTTCCAAATAAGCCAGAGTCTGAATGGTGGAAGCAGTGGTGGTGATGGTGTGCGTGTGTGCACTGAGGTAGGTAGGGAGAGGTCAGAGCTGGGGGACTCTAAGCCAAGTGCAGTGCCGTTCGGTCCTCCAAGGACAGGGCCAGTCTTGAGCAGGTAGGCTGTGAGAGTGCAGGAAAGGTGGGGTTCAGACCCCAGTCGGGATCCACAGCTCAACCCAGAACCTGTAGCTCTGGTGATGGGGGGTGGCACGTGGTGCGGGTCAGGGAAGTCTCCAGCCCTTTGGACACTCACCTCAGGCATATTAGGTCTTAGGCTTAGTCCATTCTGGGGGATGGGCTCTGAGTATCATGAGAGGTTCCAGTTGGCCCAGGCACTGAGCACAAGCCTTGGGCAACAATGGATTTAAGGTCTTTGGTTTCTTCGGGCAAATGTCATCATCCTTCTGTACTTAATTCCACAACCTAGAACTGCAATACCTGTTCCGACGAACTCATTGGATTGTTCTGATAATCAAATGAGATGACATGTGGAAGGACTCTGCAAAAATAAAGTGCCCCCCACCTTAGTTACTAATACGTTTAAGCAGCTTCTTAGAAAATAATTCCTTCTCC
This sequence comes from Equus quagga, assembly GCF_021613505.1. Lineage (NCBI taxonomy): Eukaryota > Metazoa > Chordata > Mammalia > Perissodactyla > Equidae > Equus > Equus quagga. Next base: position 11,523,788 of record NC_060286.1, read on the forward strand.
CATCCACCCCATCAGCCTAGTATGCTGGTAAAAGCTCCAAACAGCCTATTTGCTGTGAAAGACTCGAGAGAAAACAATAGCTTTTATGTTATGATAGTAATTTTCTTCAAAAGCAACATGTATTATCACACATGCTTTCAACCTTAAATTCTCAAAAATTGCCGGTCTTTTCCCATAGTTTTAAACATTTCTGAGGTGTATCTCAGGCCTGCCCACTTTACAGCTGACTCCTAGGCGCCTGTGCTAGCTGCTGACACTGGAGCTTTATCGAGTCATAACCGAGCAGGTTGGAAAACAAGCAAAACGGGGACTTTAAGTATAAAAAAGGAAATGGAAAGCAGACTGTGAGAATTGTTCTTGCTGCCTCAACTGGGATCACATTTTTAAAGAAAATGATAAATATTCTAGTATTATTTTCTATTAGCAAATATTCTGGATAAATTTATAAAATAAACTTTTTCTCCTTTAAAAAATAACTCGAGGGGCCAGCCCAGTGGTGTGATGGTTAAGTTTGTGCACTCTGCTTCCGCAGCCTGGGGATCATGGGTTCAGATCCTGGGCCTGAAGCTACACACCACTCATCAAGCCATGCTGTGGTGGCATCCCCCATACAAAATAGAGGAAGATGGCACAGATGTTAGCTCAGGGACAATCTTCCTCATCAAGTAATAATAATAATAATAACAATAATAATAATTTGAAAAATACAGCAGGGCCTAACAAGAGAGTAAAATTCACCTGTAATTCACCAAACATTGGAGGGGCATGCACACATACACACGCATACACACACGTATACATATTATATATATTGTATTCATTTTTTGCAACATCAAGTTCAAAATAGTACACAGCTCTGTATTCTGCTGCTTTTTTAAAAAAACTCTATTATATCACTGACACCTTTTTATGTCACTAAATTTTCCTCAATAACATGATTTTTAAGTACAAAATAATATTCCATCATATGAATGTGCCATGGTTTATTTGATCTTGTCTATATTTAGGTTACTTATAATACTTTTTACCATTATAAGTAACACTTTCATGAACAATCTTTTACATAAATCTTTAATAACATTGTTGATTGTTTCCTAGGATGGATTCATGAAATTGGAATCACGGGGACAAGGTATAGCAACACTTGGAAGTCTCTTGAGATAAGTTCCAAACTGCTTTTCAGAACCACTGTAAGATTATACTCCGGTCAGCAGTTCAAGTGAATATATGTCTTACCACATCCTTACCAGAATTGAGTTTCATCTTGAAAAAAATGCCTTGGCTATTTGAAAAATACAGTGATCAAATTGGTTTGCTCTTCTCAGCATCCCTTTGGGGAACATTCCTTCCCGTGTTCCATAGTCACTCAGATCAGACCGTAAGAGCATAAAGAGTGATCAGTGATGACATGTATATTGTGTGCCTCCATATGACGACACACGTATTTTATTGCTTAGTTTAGCTTTGCATTGTAAAAAAGGAAAGCTCCCACAATCTGTCTTGATTATTTTAGAAAGTGTCTTATGCAAACAGCATTTTGCATACTTATTACTATTCTAGAGGAATCCAGGCTTCACCGGGAGAGGGCTTCCCTTTCAGTGATGAAAAGCTCTCCAAGGTATATTTTCTTTTTGGATTTTTGGCTCTACACGGTGTCAGTCCCGATGTATCGTAGGCATATGATGGTATTTATAGCCCAGTGTGTACTACCTTATGGACAGAAAGCACGTAGAAAGCATAGGCTCATACCCAGCGTGAGGTAGGGAGGGATGTGGTGGAAATCATTGCATGATCCCACCCGAAAATGCTGGAGACAGAAATAAAAAGTGTGTAGAATGAAGCAAAGAACAAGCAGCTGGAGCGCTGTGGTCTTCAGGCCTTGAGACGTAGTTTACTTTTAAACAAAAGCGGGTCTTGACCTAAAAGACACATCGATTTTCACTGTGCAGCTCTGATTGAGAAGAGAAGCAGGAATGAACTAGGGAAAATAGTTTTGGGAAAATAGAGTTTTTGGAGAGCAGGATGAAGAACCGACGCATACAAAAGCCTGGACTCAGGGATTCAGGTTCAAGAAACCTCTAGTTAAGACTCGTATCTCATCCTGGATGAGGGCAGGCTCCACCTAAGAGGTACCTGTAATTTACCTGTTAACACATTGCTCCTATTCAAAGCGTCATCAGCGGTAGAGTCAAAGAGTTTTGTTGTCGCTGTTGTTAGTGAGCACAGAAGCTAAATACCCAATATGGTTGTTTTAATAGAGTTATGATGCTATAGGAGGACAAAACACACACTTTGGTTTGGAGGAGAGCACTTAAATCTCTTTCTGTCAGCTATTCCTGCAAAAGGGCTTATTCATAATTCAAGCCTTCATGGCTTCTTTTTGGCAGCTCCTGGAATTGTTTGCATCAAGTCTGCATGGAAACAGACAGTCTCTGTAGGGTTTGCCTGAGAAACATTATAGAATAGTTGCTTCTGAGTCACCGCTGGGAAGGGATGCTGGAAGGGAAAGGAAAAGGCATAAACTAACAATTATAGGCTAAGAGAAACACCCCAATTAACTTCTTGTTTTAGCAAAAGTGAAAAGTGTGTACTCCGTAACCACCACTAGGACAAGCTGTTCCAGCTATTCAACTATTGTCTCTCAGTCCTAACTCAGCCTTCTTGATAATGTTTTGTGACGCTGGAGGTGGGACTCTGCAAAGCACATTTACGCTTTGGCAGACGGTTCTCTGTTAGGCTTTCCAATAGGGGGCGCTATTGGGACACTGCGACGGGGAGGAGGCAGAGGGGACTTGCTGCTTATTCCTGTAGGTTTCTTGTTCCTATCAGCGTCATCCCAGACAGTGAGGCGCTTAGAGGGGGCTGATTTCTGCGGCGGCTACCTCTGTGATACCGCAGAATTCTCATTGTTTTCTCAGATGCTTAGATCACTACTTTCTATCTTAACAATTCTTTATATCAAATTTCTTCTGTACAATAACTAGAGTAGGTTCTGACTTCTGAGTGACCCAGGAGCCTACTTAGGTCTTTATGTACAATCAGACAGGTGGCCAGGAAAGGGTCCAGTGTCTCTCCTTTTGATAAGCTGTTTTGGTTTCTCTGTCAATCACTAAACATTTTCTTGCTCTTACTGCATGCCCAACACAGAACTAGACCATGGGGACACGGTGATGATAAGACATGATCGCTGCGCTCATAGAGTAACCATTTAACAGCTGATGAAAGGTGACACCCATGACAGGAAGTGCAGCAAAGGCAGTAGGCTTTGCATGAGTTTCTTGCCTGATGTTAAACTTCCCACCCTTTAACTATAGAGTTTAAAGTCAGTCTATCATCTCTCTCTCTCTCGTCTATCTTTCCTTCTATCTATCTATCTATCTATCTATTCATCTATCTATCTATCTATCTATCTTCTATCCATCACTTTTCTATCTTTCCCACTAGTGTGGTAGAGTTGGGGGTAACCAGTCCAGGCTCTGGGGTGTCAGATTGCCAGTGTTCCTGCCTCACTAGTTACATGTCTAAGGACATGTTGCTTACCCAGCCTGAGCCTTGGCTCCTCTTCTATAAAGTGGGGATAGTATTAGTATCTATGTCTGCCTCTTAGGGTTGTAAGGACTGAGTGAGATGATGCATGTCAAGTGCTTAGCCTGCTATTTATTACCCAGTATGTACACAGTCGACTTTGACTTACCTTTCTTGAGGCATCTGTTGGACTGGAATAAGACAGAAATGCCATAACTAGAGATGCTGGTGGTGGGAGGGTGAGGAGTTAAGAGCTGGGACATATCTATTGGTCATGCCATGCTCTAAGGAAGCTGAAATTAGGAGTCTTGGGGTGTGAACTCAGCCAGCAGCTGGGAAAAGCAGCCAGTCCCAAATGAGGAGGAACAGACTTCTTTTCTGTCTATCATTGAATGATGTAAAAAATTTTTAAGGGATGTCTTGGAACGTATATTGCCAAGGCCTCAGAGCAGAAGAATGCAATTCTTGTCCCCAAATAGCTGTAAATTTCAATTTTTGTACCTTACATGCTTGTCGGAAGGGATTTGATGAGTCCGTTTCCTTCCTCCGTGCACACTCTCCATTCAAGCTGCTTTCAGATTCGGTACTCTGCCATTCTGAGTGCCATCTTTCATCAGGTGCCCTCTTGAGCATTTGGCAAATTCTTGATGATCAGTTCTTATGGCATCCTGTGTTGTTGAATTACCTTCATTTCCCAAACAGTAAATGTAGGGTAAGTGGCTCCCCCAGGGTTATGTGGGAAATAGTTCTCAAGAAGTGCAGTAGCTCTGGGGTTCTCTGCAGATTCCTCAGCCTGGAAGGATATCAAGAAGAGTCCTGGGAGTCCTATATTCATGAAACAGCGTGTTGGTAAGGGAGGATGTGGCTAGACAGCAAAGGCCTAGAGAAAGAGGGAAAAGCTGACTGTCATATTTTAACAATGGGGTGGATAAGGGGAAGAGTGTTCGCCTTAGCCGAGGGGTCTTAGGGTGTGGTCTCAGCATTAGCAGCACTTGGGGACTTGTTAGAAAGGTACATTCCTGGGCCCCACCCCAGACCTACTAATTCAGAGACTCTGGGGTAGGGCTCAGCGACCTCTGTTTCAACAAACCTTCCAGGGGATTCTGATCCATGATACAGTTTGAGAACCTTGTGTCAGCACGTGCACAGCCTTTATGACCAAACCTACTGAAGTAGCTAAAAAGGACTTGGTGGGGTGCACTGGCATTAACATGAAGGTGTGAGGGAAAATAGCAAACTGCCTTTCAGAGCAAGGTAAGAGGTAAACCTAGGAAACACCCTTCCTCATTTTCCTCAGAATCAAAGCACAGAATTGTGGAATGCAGAGGTGGAAGGGACCTCCACGGCTGTGGACTTCACCTCCCTCGTTACTTCATGAGGAAGCTGAGGTGAAGCTGATCAAGGGACTTGTCAGAGGTGGAGACTGAGTCAAGACTCAAAACCAGAACTCTCGACTCCTCGACTGGGGCTCTTGCCCAGCGCCACCTTGCAACGTCACTCAGTGTCCCCTTCCCTTTCCAGTCCAGGCCCTCATCACCTCCACCTGGATTATTGCCAAACCCTGAGGGTGTTGCTCTTTACTTTGAGAGTCTCCTTGCCTTAGATATTCCTGATATCACTCCCTTCGAGGCCATGATCTTCTGAATGTCCTATAGTGGCTCATTTATTTCTCTCTTTTGTGCCAGGCTTTCTCAGCCTCCATAATCTGGTCCCCCTCGTTCTCTTCCATTCTAGATCCCTCTACAGACTTTATTAATCCTCTTGCCCCAGTAAGCATGCCTCTTTCTTTTCTTCTAAACCAGTGGTCACTAACTTTTTCTATAAAGGACTAGATAGTAAATATTTCAGCCTTCATGTGTCATACAGTTTCTGTCACAATTCTGCCGCTAACAGTGAAAAAGTTGCCACAGACAATACGTGTGAATGAATGAACATGACTGTGTTCCAATGAAACCTTACTTACAAAAACAGATGGTGGTGATAAAAATGCCCAAGAAACCAGGAATTGACGGAACTTCCTTGATCTGATAAAGGGCATCTACAAAACACCCCCAGCTAATATCACACTAGTGGATGAAAGACTGAATGCTTTCCCCCGACATCAGGAATAACAGTAGGACATCTGCTGTCACCCTTTCTTCAGTATTGTACTGGAGGGTCTAGCCAAGACAATTAGGCAAGAAAAATAAGTAAAAGCCATCTAGATTGAAAAAGAAGAAGTAAAACGATCTATATTTGCAAATGACATATTGTAAACAGACATGATATTTGCATATAGACTATCCTAAAGAATCCATTAAAAGCGATTGGAATTAATAAATGAATTCAGCAAGGTTATAGGCTACAAGATCAGTATACAAACGTAAACTGTATATTCTGTACACTAGCAAAGACATTCTGAAAACAATTTCATTTATAGCAACATGAAAAAAGAATAAAATACTTAGGAATAAATTTAACAAAAAGATGTACAAGACTTACACACTGAAAACTATAAAATATTGTTAAAAAACTTAAGAATATCTAAATAAATAAAAAGACATCTCACATTCATGGATTGAAAGACTTAATATTGTTAAGATAGCAATACTTCCCAAATTGATCTACAGATTCAAAAGCAATCTATCAAAACCCAGCTGGCTTTTTTTTTTTTTGCAGAAATTGACAGGCTGATCTTAAAATTCATATGGAAATGCAAAGGACTCAGAAGAGACAAAACAATCCTGAGAAAAAAGAACTGAGTTAGAGGACTCAGACTTTCTGATTTCAGAACATACTACAAAGCTACAGTAATTAACACAGTATGGTACTGGCATAAAATATATAAACCAATGGAATAGAATTGAGAGTCCAGAAATAAAACTACGTATCTATGGTCAACTTACTTTTGACAAGGGTTCTAAGACCATTCAACAGGGAAAGAAGTCTTTTAAACCAGCAGCGCTAGGACAACTGAATAGCTACATGCAAAAGAATGAAGCTGGACCCTTACCTCACACCATATACATAAATTAACTCAAAATGGATCAGAGACCTAAAGGTAAGAGCTAAAACTACAAAACTCTTAGAAGAAAACATAGGGGCAAATCTGCATGACCTGATATTTGGCAATGAATTCTAGATATGACACCAAAAGCATGAGCAATAAAAGAAAAAAATAGACATCATCAAAGTTAAAAGCTTTATGCTTCAAAGGATACTATCAAGAAAGTGAAAAGAAATCCCACAGAATGGGAGAAAATATTTGCAAATCACATATCTGATAAAGGACTTGTATCTAGAATATATAAAGAGCTCTCACAACTCAACAATAAAAAGACAAGTAACCCAATTTAAAAAAGGGCAAAGGATTTGATAAATATTTCTCCAAAGATGACATATAATTCGTCAATAATCACATGAAAAGATGATCAACATCATTAATCGTTAGAGAAATGAAAATCAAAACCATAATGATATACCACTTCATATCTGCTAGGAGGGCTAGAATCAAAAGTCATATAATAACAAGTATTGGTGAGGATACGGAGAAATTGGAACCCTCATACATAGCTGGTGGAAAGGTAAAATAGTGCAGCCATTTTGAAAGGGTCTGGCAGTTCCTCAAATAATTAAATAGACTTATACATTACCCAGCAATTCCACTCCTAGGTATACACTCAAGAGAAATAAAAACATATATCCACACAAACACTTGTATACAGATGTTCATAGCAGCATTATTCATTATAGCCAAAAGGTGAAAAACCTAAATATCCATCAATTGGTGAATGAATAAACAAATGCGGCATATCCATACAATAAAATATTATTTGGCCATAAAAAGCAACGAAGTACTGATAAATCTTATAACATGGATTGGATCTTGGAAGCATTATGTTAAGTGAAAGAAACCAGGCACAAAAGGCTACACAATATGATTCCATTAACATCAAATTTGCAGAGGAGGCAAAGATATAGAGACAGAAAGTAGATTGGTGGTTGCTTAGGCTGGGGGTGGGGGAGTGGGGATGGACGAGGGAGCAGAATGGCGATGGACTGCTAATGGGATTTCCTTTGTGCAGGATGATGTTCTAAAATTAGATTGTGGTGATGGCTGCACAACCCCGTGAATATACTGAAAAACACTGAGTTGTATACTTTACATGAGTGAATTTTACAGTATGTGAATTACATATCAAAAAAGCTCTTTAAAAAATCCAAGTGGCAGGACCAACTTGGCCTATAGGCCAGAGCTTGCACACCCCTGCCCTAAACTTACCCAAGTTCTGTCCATCATTGAAGACTCATACAAAATTTTTAAAAAGTCTCTGGGAGCCTATGATTTAGAATACTCTGTTATAGGTTCTTAACTGTTCCACGAATATTTATTGAGACTTATCATGTGTTAGGAACTGTGCTAAGTATCCGAAATACAAAGATGAGTGGGACATAGTTCTCATTCTAAAGAAGTTTATGATCTGGTCAGAAACACAGGTGTAACCAAATAACCAGTGCAAATTGACATGGCATAGAAATGGTGCATGTTCTTGGTATAAAGAGGGGACATCTAAAGTTTTCTGTGAAGGCTGGATGTTGAGGGAGTGCTGATCAGAGAAAGTGGCAGAGTGATGAGTCTTAAAACCATGTGTAGGAATTCTCCAGGCGGACAGAGGACAGGGGCAGTGCAGACCGAGACATGAGCAAAGCTTGGAGGCGTGAATCAGCACCATGCGCCTGGGAACTTGAGGGTTTCTACAGGCAGGACAGCAGGAGGAGGTTGGCGATGGGAGGGGAGCTGGGCTTGAACATGGGCTCCCTGGTGTTTTTCTTAATCTCAACAATCTCACTTCTCTTTTCTTTCAAGCTACTGCCTCTCCTTCGTCCCTAATTCCAACATAAACTTCTTTTTCAGTCCTCAGTGGTCTCCTTTGCCAGTCAGCCACATTTCTTTTTCTTCTTAGTATCTTCCACTTGTTTCTCTGCCATGATGGTTCCAATAAAAATATTGTCTATTTACTGTTCTGCAAACTCTCATTACCTTCTGTTAAGTCTTTCCCACTGCTATCATCAGTTTCACAAAGAGCCTTCCGCCTCCTCTCCTTGACTTGTTAGCCTTCTTAAACGTTTTGGTGGCTAAAAATCCAGAGGTCAGCATTATGCCAAGTTCTGAAGTTCTGCTTGCTGCACTCGACCAAGGACAAGTACTTATTAGTATTAAAAAATGATACATTCTTGTATTTTCTCCCTAATGTTTTACCCAAACCGAGAGGCTAGAGCAAGGGGCTGCTGTGGCTGGGCATCCATTAGACATGACTATCATCTTGTGCTTCCTGGAATCTCCCCAGGGCAAGTGCCTTTTGTCAAATGACTAAAGCGGCCCTTCTGTCCCCAGCACTATTGAGATTCTACCCACAATGACACCGGTGCTTCATCATTTTAGACGCAGGAAAGCACATGCCTTGGCTCTGGAATTTGGAAACTAAAGCATCTGGCTATGATATTCTCTCTGGCAAGGTATAATCTCATCCAGGTAGTGACCAAAATAAGAATATTTTGTGGAGTAAGGGTTGAGTAAGAAGAGAAGAAGCAGATGGCACAGAAGGAGAGGGCCAGAAAGTCACGATGATCTGAAGAAAAAGGCAGGGGGCAGTTCAGGGACCAGATGCAAACCAGTTTATGCCAAGAACAAGACACCTGTAGTGGGGAAAAGTTTACTCTCAGCTTTAATGCACTACTCATTCCCAAAGCAGGTCATAAAAACTCTTGGAATAGTAAGAAGGATGAAGTTGATGTTTGCTGAGGACTATATTGGGGTTGGAAGTGGACACTAGTGTCAGCTGATGTGACAGCTCACTAGATCCCAGGACTGGAAGGCTGGTTTAGCTGACCATCGACAGCCTTGATGCCCACGTCGGGGGGGTGGGGGGTGATAGGTCACGATGCCTATCTCACTGTCTTGAAAGATGCCACTTGAAGAACTTGTGTTTAATAGTTTGCCAGTATTTTTTTTGTTTTCAGTAAATGTTCATATCACAATTATTATCAAAGATCAGTCACAGAAATTAAAGTGTCTTTTTTTGTTGGCTCCCCATGTACTTTGTCAGCATTATGAAAATGAGTGTTTTTTGAAAATGCGTCTGAGAGGGCAGGGAGTGCGCCGCCTCCGGGAGCGGAGGAAGCCTTACTACAGCCCGCGTGGGGGTGCGGCCCGGCCCTCTCAGCTCTGCGGCTCCAGCTCTCCTGCAGCCCTCTAGGGCCCGCCCTGACTGTCCCCGCTTTCCTCAATTTTCTTTCTCCTGCAAAAAAGATAACTGATAATCTCAAATATCCCTTGGCCCACCACGTGTGTATTATATTCTAGGTACAAAGACTCTGAGCAGGAATGGATGTCAAGCCTTCGCCTCATCCTCCTTTTCCTTAATCTCCTCCCCACTCTCCCGGCTGCCGCTCCAACTCCTCCCTTTTCCCAGAAACAACAATAGTAAAGCCCTCAACTACCAAACAAGCACTAAATGAACTCAAATAGTTACCTGAGCTGAGAACTGCCCAGTCAGCAGGGTCTGAACTCCCAATTCAACCAGCCAAGTGCTCCGCCGTATTTACCATCTACAATTTTACTTTTCATCAAAGTAAAATCAACCATGAAATCAATCACCCAGTGACAAACCTGCTGTCCCCAAACACAACATCAGTGTTGGGCATCAGTTCCTCCCATAGCCAGGCTGAAGGAGAAAACTGCAGGCCCAGTGTTTCGCTGAGGCCGTGCCTCTTTTCCCAAGGAGTGGTTGACACAAGATGTTTTCAATGACTCTTTAATGGATGCAGCCTGGTGGTCCCACTGGGAAGGTGAAAATCTTATTTTTGAATTTCTAATTAATATTCCTTCTCACCTTCTGGGGGACCTCCTCTGGGGCATGCCATCAAGTGCTGGTCGGAAGGCAGCTTGCCTCGCTGTGTGAACACTGCCCTGAAATGTTGTGATCTTGGAACTGATGTTGGTCGAGTTTGGTGATGAGCTGAATAACGTAAAGTGCTGAGTTATTCAGAAAGCTCCCCTACTGGCCTGCGGAAGAAACTGAGGAGGCCATCGGGACCGACTGAAAGGAAACAGACAGCTGTGGAGCTGGGTTGATTTCATCTGGCACCCCCTTTGCAGATGCTCTGGCAATGCCCGCAGTTAAACTCCCTGCCCGGTCCACCCCCAGCAGGAATGGTTCACCCCAGCAGCTGTGGGTTTATGAGTCTTTCTTGAGTGAATCTCATTACATTTCAGATTCCTCACGATAAACAACAGCAAATGGGGAGTGAGAGTTGCCTGCCTGGAAGATGCTGAGGTTAAACTCTGAGCGATTAAGCCATTCACTGATTTCACTGTTCTCTTTGTCGTCTCTCTGGCATTCACTCGAGACTTGTGTGTGCCCAGTGCTAGCCGGTAGAATGTGGGGATGTGAGGACACGTGAGGACATGGGGATTCAGGATGGGTGGAGCGTGTGAAGGCTAGGGAAGGGTAGAGGAAGTTGGTGAGTGCTGACTGCTCTTTATTACAACCTCAGGACCGTGTGAAGCACATCACCAGGAACGATCGGGTGACAAAGTTGCCTCCTAGGTCTTTCAGCATCTCTCTGCAGCAGGGTCTCAAAGTTAGCCTACAGGTAACGGGTCAAAAGGGACAGACTGACACTGATAAGCTGTGGTCTCGATGTCAGGCTGGTTCCTGCCAGCACCACCAACTTTGCAGGATAGGACTGGAGTGTCTTATCCTGGACCGGAAGCTGCTTCCCCACGCCTATGGCAGTGATTCATGGAGGCAGCAAGAACCACAGCTGCGAAGGTATATGGCAAGAAATTTCTTATAACACTTATAATGAAATTTGCTAATTGTTTACTTAAAAAAATAAAATGTTTCCGATATTATTCCTGGAATGTTGCCCCTGACATTTACCTGCATTTGAACATGCCTTCTGCATAGGAGCTAGAATGGTTGAGTTATAACCACCACACTAGGAATATGATGCCTGTGAGCATCATCCTTTGGGTAGTGAGGGCTGCTGATCCAAGGCAGGCATTTCACCATTCACCACGTAGAAGACGGAAAGTGAGAAACAACAACCTCCACCAGATGGACAAAGGGTGAAACAGCGTGTGGGAGTCCCTCTCTTGCACCAACTCCTACTGGTAGAGGCTGCAGGAGGAGAGGGATTCTGGGGCTGTATCTGGCCTCCACCGATGATGTCTGCTCTAGGTGGTGGTGGGCACCCTCCAGTATTTGACATGCGCAAACTATCAGATGGACTTTCGTAACCAATTCCATTTCCGCTTTCTCTAGTCTGTTTCTTAAATTTCTCTCCTAGGAAGATGAAAGCAGAATGTGAGTCACAAGCGTTCATTTCTGTTTCCACTGGCCCAGGAGGAAGAATTTCCACGCACTTTTGTCCCTTCTGCAGTAAGGCGAGTATGACAGGTACCTCCCGGGCCACTGGGCGGGTCCTTGGGATTCCTCCTACCGCCCCCTCCCGCAGCCTCTGGTGGGTGTGGGATATTATTGTTGTTGTGATTAAAGCTTGGAAACAAGTGTATCTCTTGTTGAATTCCAAAACATACTTTCTATCAGTATAATCCTGAAGAAGTTTCAGTAGTGACACTGGTAACAGTTGTATACCAATCTTGGAAAAGATATTTTGGGTTTTATTTGTGTCACACACAAATTTTATGTTCATATTTTAGCTCCAGACTTTCTTTGCTAAATGCCCGGAGAGAGAAGTAAAAGGACAGAGAGTAATCGATTACTTCAAATACTCCAGAACCTCCAAGTCCCTCACTAGATGAAAAGCAAATTAAGGATCCTTGACAGGTTGAAACCAAGTTTTGGGGTCTCTCCACTGGAGCGAGTGAATTTCCAGTTTAATAACTTTCTTAGAATTCCCCCTGCTACTCTGTACTGTGATCCTTTCAACTACTGGGCTGCTTCCTGGTGTGTGTCATGAGTTTTAAGTCTGACAGTGGCTTTTAATTAAAATCTTTTTTTGTCATTCAGTTAATGGGCTAAGACTAATGAGGAAACGAAAAGCAGGCTTTCAGTGATTTTTCTCGCCCATCATGTGATACTTGAGAAAAGTAATAAAGTGATTTACTCAAGGGTGAGTTGGTAGAAATGTCATTTTTCCTATTTGTTCTCCTATATGATTTCTGGAATGATTTGGGACAGCCAGTCACTCTGCTTAGGAACATCAAGAAATTACTGTAAATCTGTCCGGAGGAGCTTAGAGACATCCAGCCTGTCCCTCCAGCCGGGAGCTGCTGCCAGGTCTGGGCACGCTGCCATCTGCAGTGTGATTCTCGAAATTTGAGATGACAAATCTTCAGGGTCACCGTTCTCTCTTTTCTCTTTTTCAAGTGTTTACTCTTTGAGCACATTCCTGTTAAATGCACACCAGCTGGCTTGATCTACCTGGCCTTATTTCCTACGTGTCTGTCTTCTCCACCCCTCTCCTTTGAATTTCTAAACAGTGAGTAAGATTTTGAAGTTGGGAGTCCTGAGTTCTCTTCTCTGCAGTGAAACTACATGACCTTGGAACAGTCACTCAGTCCCTTTGTACCTCATCTCTTCTATCTGAAGAGCAAGGGTTAACATACTATTCTGTGAACTATCAACATAAGATATTGTGAGAATCACTTATGGAATGAGCTTTAAAATGAAAACAAAAGAAACCATGAGCCTCTGACTCTTCGAAGACAAACTTGGACACACTTCCCTGAGCCCTGGGCAGGAAGGTACCACATGGATATGAGACGGATGGTTGGGATGCTCATGGTCATTATCATTGTGTACATGGAAAATCCAGTGACTCCCAGACACTGTAGTGAGAACACATCATAAATTCAGCTTACAAGCTGACCATCATGGGCATCAAAATGTTTCTAGTTCTCCTTGCTTTGTTCAAACCAGCAATCTCAAGTTTTCTCACTGGTCTTGTGGGAAGGTTAGAGAAAAGGTTTGATGCATCCGGCAAGTAGACTATTTGCCTGCCATGGAAAGGAGGATCCAGCCTGAGGAGGTTGACGCCCCGTATTGAGAAGTCCTAAGGGGATGGTTCAAGGGATTCCATGGACAGAATTCAAAGGTTTTGTAAACTTAGATGGGGAAAAAAATTACATCTTTATTTTCACTAACATTTAACTGAAATTAAGTATTTTCTTCAATTATAAATGTGGGTAACAAACCACAATAGCAGTATCTGTGTCTTTGTGACGATCAGAAATTGAAGATATTTTCATATGATATTACTACTGTCGCACATACCTTAAATTAGAATTTACGCTGATCACTGCTTTAAAATTGCGGAAGTTATTAGACCAGCTGCTAGAACTGGTTGAGTTAATAAGAAGCACATGTATAACACTATATCACACATTTGATTAAAAATATTTTTCTATTTCAATATAATCGGTTTCCTTAGAAACACTGTGGATTTGATTTTGTGTATTTGAAAATGTTATTTTGTGAAGGGGTCATCATCATTCTCTGAAGGTTAAGACCGGCTGCCCTGGAGCCCGTATGATGGCTTCGAGGGCTGAGGTGGCAGCTGCGAGGGGGGCAGAGCCCAGGCCTGCCTTCTGAATTGCAGTCAGAAGGCCTGGGGCGGAGCCCTAGTTCACCTCTGTCTAGCTGTGGGGTCACTTAGCTTCTCTGAGCCTCCATTTCCCCCCTGTACAAAGGAAGTGATAATAATTTCCCATATATTTGATGGGGAGATCAGATGAAATAATAAATGTCAGGATGCTCTGTAAACTTGAAGTGCTATGCAAATGTCATGGATTAATATTCAGTGGTTCCAGACACTTCTTTTACTTAGCATTTCCACTTCTTTTACTTAGCATCAAACCAATGATGAAGGGGAAATGAAAGAAAATAATCAGGGGCCAGATGTTGTGTGTTTCTCCTCCAAGACTCTGGAGGAGAAAAGTACATTTGTGGCTTGAATTATGGAACATTTATGTATATGGTTAAGAATATAATGGAGTCAGATTTGGGTAGAAATCCCTGCTCTGCCGCATACTCGGAGTGTCTTTGGCAAATTATTCAAACTCTCTGAGTCTCGGTTTGCTCATCTGAAAAACGGGGAAAATAGCTACCTCATGGGGTTGTTGGTAAAGATTAAATAATGCCTATTCCATGCCAGCATGTGGGGCTTAAGATCTGTGTTTGCCTACTTTTCTAGACTCTCGTTGCTTAACAATCCAAGATGGAGCAAATGACAGAAACAGGGACACAAGAATTGTCTGCAGAATGTCCTCATGAGTTGCAAGCCCAGAAGCATTATTTTTCAACACTGCATTTTAGATGAGTTTTACCGAAAGTATTTGCCCGTTGGTGAGCTTGACCTTCCTCTGGGTTGCTTTTGAGGTCATCGAACTCCCCTGGTGCTGTTGGCAACCTCACAGCACCCTCATCCACATTGTCCAGTATAGTAGCCACTAATCACAGGTGGCTATTTAATTTTAAATTAATTAAAATTAATAAAAATTAAAAATTCCATTTCTTGGTTGTACTAGTCACATTTCAAGTGTTCACTAGTCCCGTGTGGCTAGTGGTACCACAGAATTATAGAACATTGCCATCATTGTGCAAACTCTATTAGACAGTGCTGTGACTGGCTGTGAAGGGCTAAATCTTCCCTAACAACACAGCCTAGACTATGTAGGGTAATGTATGTAAAACATGGTAACAGCCTGGTAGATACCCTCCCAACCCCGCACTCCCACCCTGTCTGAACCTTAGCAGGCTCCAGTTACAGGGTGGAAGGTACCCACTAAAGACTGTTTGCACAGAGCTTTGAGCAGCTCTCATGCCCAGCACACAGTGCCTCTGGACCTCACGACAATCCATAAGGGATGTTCTATGCAACAAAAAGGAGCTTTCTTCCTGTCCACCCCTGTTCTTCCCTTGCTACTCCCTCCACCCTGTTTCTTCATAACGCCTCTTATTATTCTGGCAAGGAGCTGTGGCCCCATCCTCTGTTGTTCCTCCTACCTCTGGATTTATCTAGTTAGGATTTAAATTGGGAAAGGATTATAGAAAAGTGGTGATTCCAGTGCACACTTTCTCTTTGTGGGTATCACAGGAGGGGAGGGCCTTGTACCCACTTCCTCTGACATTGTATTATCACTAGTCTTATTGGCAAAGGTCATTCAACCACTGGAATGGGAGTCACAAGACCAGCAAAGTTAAGCATTCATTCTGCCTCAGTTTCTCCTTTATAGCATGGGTGTGTCACTTCTCACCACTCGTCACCTTCCAAGTGTACTGGGAGCATCACTAGGAAGAAGTGGTTTATAAAATCACTCTTACTTACCAACCACGCAGCTCACAGTCTCTTTCAAGATTCTTTTCACCTGCCTTCTTTTTCTCAACACATTCTTGGAAGGAATAACTTTCTCTCTCACTATCTTGTCTATTTTCCCAAACCAATGAACTAATTTCTCTTTACTAAGAAGGTGTCATTGTGGATTCACAATATGTGTCATTGGAAGGGAGGAGAAAACTATAACCTAGGGAAATCTGTCACTGTCACCTCATAAATATGCAGATGCATTAGTTAAGTAATTCTAGCTGCTGTAACAGAAACATTCCCAAATAGCAGTGGTTTAACACAATGAAAGTCCACGCCTCGCTCACATAAAGTCTCACCTCGTGTTTTATAAAAGGCTTTCCATGGTGAGTTTTGCAGACACAGATGCACCTTCATTAGTGTCTCTACCTGCTAGATCTTCTAAAATCAGCCCGCAGATTAGGAAGCGAGAGTAGAGACTCGTGCAGAAGTCTTGCGTGGGCCAGGCTGGAAGTAGCACATAGCACTTCTCTTTGCTGAACGTACTGTCTGCAGGTGCATCTACCACACGAGGACTTTTGGACTTACTATGGCCAAGTCTGCCTTCAGTCCACAGTTCTCCTCTTTTCCCAGCACCACGGATGGGCGGGCTTGTTACGCCATCACCAGCCTCAGTGTCTGTTGCTTATTTAGAGCAGAACTTCAAGTCTTAGCTGGGTGGAGTTGATAAGATGCAGGATTGTTGATGGAGCTCCCACCTCCACAAGGGAATCCTGGCCAAAGAGGGTGTCAAGGAGGCCCTCATCCTTGGCCTGGCGCTGAGACCACATCTCAGCTTTCCATTTCTCTGTCGATGGACGAATCGTTAGGATGTGTGCATTTGGAAAGATACGTGTCCTCAGTGAGCTACACTAATTCCCCCCAAAAGTGGTGAATGACATCTCTGCTACCCTAGAAGTACCTTTTGAGGGAGTGGGGACTTCAGGGAGCTCTTGTCTCTTTGAGGCAAGTCCTCAAAGACCATCCTCCTTTCCGAGTCTCTGCAGCAGGTGCTTCGTATCAGATCAGCTTTTCTTCCCCCCAGAGCTTTCTCCAGCCGTCGCTCTCCACTCCAGTTGGTGTCAGCTCAGGCAAGGCAAACTAATTTTAATCCGAGGGCAAGTAAAAACATAATTAAGAAGGTAAATCTGTTTCCCAAAACGCATCCAGTTCTCTGCTCACTGTGCATGCTTTTAAACATTTTTAAAGACAAAAGACACTCATTTGTCAATACAGAGACAGCTGCTCATTTGTTCATGGAGTTTGCAATTAAATACACAGCTTCTGCTGCCCAGTGCAATCTATTTTGGAAAGGAAGAGAGAAAAGAAGAATTTTAACTCAAAGCATTGAGCAATGGGAAGTAAAACCCCGCACGGGCACTGAATTCTCTTTGAATAGGAGGGTTGGCTCGAAAGCCCTAGGATATAAATTGTCCCCTGGGGTGGGGCTGCTTTTTGTTTGATGTTATCTCAGCGCCTTTGCATCCCCTGGAGAAGCCAACAGATCAAGACGGATGAGCTTTTCCAGTTGCCTAAATATTTAAAGTCATCAGCAGGCTCCTGTCCTTTCTTGGAGGCTGCGGTTTAACTCCTCGGCCACAGCTGGGCGCACTGTTGTCTAGACACACCAGGCCCATTGTTTTGGCAGGTGACTACCAATGAAATGGCAGAGCTTGGTCACCAGAGCATGGGGACTTGCCTGCCCACCTCCCTTTTCCGGAGGGCAAGAAACTCTTTAGTATGCCCTACTCAGCTCGCAACTCAGGGAAGGTCGCTCTGCTCCCAAGAAGCCATTCAGTCATAATAGATATGGTTAGAATGATGGCCCAGAGGCTGCAGGTTAGGAAAACACATTTATTAGAGAAGAACCGAGACCGCAATAATTAAGTGACACACATGAAGGCGAGTTAATGAAATCTCAGTCGGATTGTGTGTGCTCCACCACTTCCCCCACCTCTCTATGCAGCAGCCCAGGCTGGAGAAAGCACGGTCGGCAAAGGAGGAGCTCTGGAAAGTGGGGCCCCCAAGCTCTCCTGGAAAATTAGTCCCGAAGGTGAGGGGGACAGCCAGGAGCCAGATCTGTAACGTCCTGTGCCCACACTCAGATGGCAGCGTTTTGTGTGACTTTGTTCAGGGCTTTTTATACTTCAGTTTTAAGGTTTGCCAGATCCAGAATTCCTTATCTCTAGCATGCATTGAAGAACACAAAATGATTCTTAAAAAAGTATTTAAACAAAAATAAAAAGCACCATTAATGACTATAGTGATACACTCACAGTTTTATCATCCATTTGTTCTTTTCTTTCTTTCATTCTTTCTTTCATTCTTTAGTTCTTTTTTTCTTTCTCTTTCTCTCTTTCTCACTCTCTTACCCTCCCTCCCTCTCTTTCTTTCTTTCTTTTTTTTGAGGAAGATTAGCCCTGAGATATCATCCACTACCAATCCTCCTCTTTTTGCTGAGGAAGACTGGCCCTGAGTTAACATCCATGCCAATCTTCCTCTAGTTTATATGTGGGCGCCTACCACAGCATGGCTTGCCAAGCAGTGCCATGTCCGCACCCGGGATCCAAACCAGGAACCCCGGGCCACTGATGCAGAACGTGTGAACTTAACCACTGCACCACTGGGCCAGCCACCTACCCATTCTTTCTTTTAACAAAAATTTATTGAATGACACCATGTGTCAGGCACTGAGACGATAGCTGTAAGTAATAATGATGAGGAGGATGATAACATCAAAAACAATAATAATAACCAACTCTTGTGTTCACCATTTTCCAAGCACTGCTCTAAATGTGTCATGTACATTCACGCATTCATCCTCGCGATAACCCAGTACTACATGAGACAGGGAGACAAGGCACAGGCCCTTCCCAGGAAGAGCATGTGGTGGGTGAGGCAAGGCCTCTGCTGGGAGAGATCCGGGGTGAGGGCACTCGGGGGCGTGGCCGGCTGGGAGGCTGGGGCAGGCCTCTGGAAGGAGCGCTAGCTGGCCCATCACCCCTGCAGCCGAGGCAGGAGGAGGAATTGGTGGAGGTGGGGAGAACGTGCCTTGAGGGGACTGCAAGGGCAGTAGTTGTGCTGGCTGGAGTTTGGGGTCATGGTAAGAGGTGTTGGAAGTGGAGGAGAGGGTAAAAAACCTTCCTAAAGGAGGTGACAAGTGATATCCCCCAGAGGCCTGAAGGGTGTGTAGGAGCTGGTCAGCCAAGGGGTGGGCATGACTAAGGTTCTGGAGGGTCTGAGGAGAGGCCGGACCACAGGGTACTCGGGCACCAGCACCCGCAGGTTCGTGGGGCACGAGAAGAGGCTGGAGTGGTAGGCAGGGACAAGTCCGTCACAGCCTTATTCAGGAGGCTGTATTCAGAAAGTGGCATGTTATTCCGAGGGCACAGATTTCCAGCATTGTGGAGCATAAAAAGCAGAGGGCAAAGGATGCAACCCGAGACCCAGGGAGTCTGGGTGAGCAGTGGTAGTGAGTGACAGGTGCTGTGGCAGGGGCACAGAGGCAAGGAGATGCATTTGAGAGAGACCCAGGAAGTAGGGTGGGTGAGAGGGCGGGATCCAGGGCGATTCCTGGGAGCCCCACCGATGTGCAGAGAGTGACAGCAGCAGGGCTGAGGAAGGAGGCGCGGTGAGGACCCGCTCAGCTCAGGTTCACTCTGCCCCAGCTTTGCACCTGGGGTCACAGGGGGATGGCTGCTGCATCCTGCCTGGCCCTTCCCCTGTTGTCTCCTCCTGCCCCAGTCTCTACCCTACAGCCCACTGTGGTCCTCAGAGTTGGTCACACACCGTTGGTTTAGGCGCCCACATAACTCTATCCACAGTGGGGGCTACTTTTGGTTACTAACCACATGGAGGGACGGGGCGGTTACCCAGGAGCATCCTAAGGAACCACTTGGCCTGGTTCAGCACTGAGCAGGATGCATTTGCTTCCAGATCTTTTCTGGCATCAGTCCCTGTCAGTCTGGGGGCGTTTCCTTCTCCTGTGAGAAATTCTTAATCTGGGCTCAGATCCCCTCAGGCTCCACGGCTGGCCTTCAGGGGTCCAGGGTCTCTCTGGAACGGTATGTAGAGCTGTGTGTGCATGTGAGGGTTTTCTGGGAAGAGCACACAGAGCTCTCAGGTTCTCTGAGGGGTTTATGGGCCTCAAATCTCAAGACCCATAGGTCTGGGCTTTGATTTCAAGGTTGACGTTTTCCTGGATAATTTTCCCTCTTGTTGTCGCCATCACGTCCCAGCGCCGAAGTCCCTGGACAGAGTCCACCTCCTCTCTTCACAGCATCGCCAGGAATTCAAAATAAGCATTTGCCTGTTAAGCATGTCCCCATCTTGCCCTGAAAAGCCTCCACTACGCTGCATTAAATATTTCAAAATACTCATCTCACAGCGTGCAGTTTATGGTAGGAGAAAGTTGTTGTCCGAGGTCCTCATTCTGCAGGTCCCCTTCACTCTGATGAGGGAGCCAGCTCGCTGTGCACGCGCCTCATCTCAGGCCTCCTTAGCAAACCCTTCTTAATGACAGCAGCTGACGTCTGTTGAGTGCTTGTATGTCAGGACTGTGCTAAGCACTTTACTTGTATTACCTCTTTTAAAACTCTTAGTGCTGGGAGACAGGCACTAGAACTCTCTCAATTTTAAAATGAGGAAGCTGAGGCATAGAGTAATAGCCAGGTAGGAAGTAGCAGATCCAGGAGTTGCATTCAGGCAGGAGAATTCCAGAAGCTTTGTCTTGACCTCCCATGAAGACCCGTTTCCATTTTTGGTTCCCTTGCCCCACCTGAGGCCACTCCTCTGACTTGCCTCCGAGCTTGGAATCAGTACCATCTGGCGTCAGATCCTAACCCTTCTCACTGAAGCCTCTTTTGGGAGCAGCAGACAAGAGCTGTTCCACAGAGGAAGCAGTAGCTTTTTAATGATAAGAATAGCCAGAATCAGTCTCTCTCACCGCAGGGTGATTTGAAAGGCCAACAAAGGTT
Source organism: Equus quagga (assembly GCF_021613505.1). NCBI lineage: Eukaryota > Metazoa > Chordata > Mammalia > Perissodactyla > Equidae > Equus > Equus quagga. Next base: position 11,544,640 of record NC_060286.1, read on the forward strand.
CTGCCACTCCTCCGATATTTCCCTAACCTAGACTTCCAGTGTCCCAAATTCCAAAGTAGAGATTCTTTCCTTTGGATTGATTTCCCCCAACTCCACGTGAGCCTCTTAAAAAGACAGGAATAACCCTGGGGATATGAATTATGGAGTCTCGTGAATTATAGTGATAGCCTTGAAAGATCTGAGGGCAGAAGATGTTCAAAGATGGAAGAGAATACATAAAAGGACACTTGTTGAAAGTGTTGCCAAGGGCCAGCCCTGCACATGGCCCCTACCTCGTCACCATGTTGGAAGGAGTTTTGTGGACTAGACTCATCGCTGGATCTCCAATACCAGACTCTCTAGTGTCCTGGCTGGTGCTTTCACAGCTGGGAGAGTCTGAGGGAGGACAGTCCAGCACCGTCCAAAGAACTCTGGAGAGTTCCTTTGTATTTCCCCTTTGTGAGCTTGGGGAGCAAGTCACCTGTCACCTCTAAGAAGTTGGACGGTGGCCTGACATTACCTGATGTTAGAGGGGTCAACCTTGGTTTCTGGGAAAGGTGGTCCTACAGTTATCATGGGGCAGCATTATCCCCCAGGAGCCAGAATGTGAGTGGTCAGCTAATGGCTTAAGAACAGCCCCCAAGATCCCTCCCCTTGGTCCCACTGTCAGAAATCAGCCTTTCCTTTTGCCTCTGGAGGCCATTGGGCTATTATCTGAAAGAGGCTCTGTCAGGGGCTGAAACTGCATCCCCTCAAAATTCATATCTGAAGCCCTAACTCCTCTACCACCTCAGAATGTGGCTGGTTTTGGAGCCAGGACCTTTAAAGAGGTGATTAAGTTGCAATGAGGCTCTTAGGATGGGCCTTAGTCCAATCTGACTGGTGTTCTTATACAAAGAGGACATTTGGACACACAGAGAGACAGCAGGGATGCGCGCACAGAGGGACCACCATGGGAAGAGGCAGCAGGAAGGTGGACATCTGGGAGCTGAGGGAGGCCTCAGAGGACACCAGCCCTGCTGACACCTTGATCTTGGGCTCTCAGCCACCAGAACCGTGAGGGAACAAATCTCTGTTGTGTAAGCCAATTAGTCTGTGGCGTCTTGTTATGGCAGCACTTGCAAACTAATACAGACTCAGTGAGATTTCGAGTAGAAATCTCCAACACGCTATTTACCTCGATGAGCCTTTGAGAGGAAGGAACAAAATATATGACATCTATGTCTACTGATTCTCCCCTGATTCTGTGTTAATCTCAGTTTCTTAAGTATGTTTTAAAATGTACATAATAAATATGGTAGGGCATGCACATAATAGATAACGTATTGGGGATGTGTGCTTAAAAAATTTTATGGCTGGGATAAATAATCAAAAGTTTGAAGACCATTGAGTCAAGATAGTGGCTGTCTATCTCTAAATCCAAAAGACAAATACAAATAATTTCTCTTCTTATAATTACAAGTGCCCTAAAGAGGTCATCATCTGTCCCGACTCCTTCCCCAGCTTACTGGGGATGTCTGGGGAGCTGCCCCTTGCCTATGTTCAGGAGATTTATGCTGTGATTACTATAATGGTTATCTGTGAGTGCTTGTGAGTAATGGTTCATAGAAACATATTCTATTGAGCAGACTAGAGGCAATAGAAAATCAATCCATTAAAAACCATGCTTTTCTTAAACTTCTCAATTTGGTTTCCTCCCCTTTTTCCTTTCTGCTCTTGAAGAAGAAACCCAGCATTTTAGGATGCTGAAGTTGCCAACATTACTAAGCACTAATAATCTTAGGGAAAAGTGTTTGGCACATCTCTGCAATCTTCCCTTCCAGTCCCACCCAGTCGCATTCAGCCCAGTTCTGATCTCAGATTAGACTCTGAGGGTCCCGGCCAGACCAAGGGAGGTGGTCTTCCAACCCTAGCTCAACCCCAGGGGCTCTGCTCATGACCCATTAAAAACCTATGAATAAAGTAGTTTAGTGTACATGCCTCCGAATTTTAAAAATGTGATTGTGGATCTTGGATCCTGGAAGTCAAAGAGAAAGCCAGCCAGTCCTCATGATTCTCTTGAGGAGAGGCCAGTGATGACCCACCTCAGGCTTGATGGCCTCTTGGTCAAGTTTACTCTTTGCTTTGTGGTTAGGCAGGAACTATTAATCTCCATTTAAAGGGGGAAAGATACCCTACTCGATTCCAGAGGCGGCCAGTGTGACCTGACTCTGCTAGGCTCAGACTCACTCAACAGTCTTGCAATTAGACAGGACCTGGAAAGCTCCTGGAAGCGACTCCCCCTGGCAGACACCACTGAAATGTGAGAAAGAATATTTCTGGTATACATGGCAGCCCTGTGTCGAATTATGCCGGCAGAATGTTTGAAGTGGAAAAAGTCAATGCTATGGTGGTGACATTAAAAATGTCTCTTTGGCTGAGTGGTTAATCTCCTTTTATTGTTTAAATGTGCCTACAGGGCCCAGGAGAGTCACAAATCTACATGAAGGGGAACCGGCTCTCAGAATTAGCTGGCAGATATATAGCTTTCCTGATGGTTGGTGAGGAGGCCCTGCGGCCCGCACATTACTTATGCCATCAGCACTCAGGAGTCACCATGACCCGTGTCCTAAATAAATGCCCCTCTGACAGGAGCATAAGCAGAACTGGCCTCCCAGGGCAGGGCCCTTTGAAACCTATCAGACCATCCATAGTTTGGCATCTCCACAGTGATATAGTGAGACGTAATGTCATTTTGGGACGATGTCAGTTACACTTGAAGCCATGTGTAGGGCCTTCCAGCCTTGCTCAGACCTCACATGGTTAGGTTTGATCCTCAGCTTTCTGCAAGAAATGGAATGTGACTAGAGAGCAAAAAAAAGGGGTCCTCTGCAGGCAGACAGATCTGGTGTGGCAAACCGACTCTTCTTTTCGTGGGTATGAGACCTTGGGGTAGGAATAAAATTTGTCTGACTCTCAGTGTTTTCATCTCTAAAATGGGGATAGTAAGACTTACTCTGTAGGCATTATTGTGGCGAGGGCTAAATGCAACAATGCATGCAAAGCACACAAAGCAGACAGCTGACTCGCGTGGTCCCTACCTCGTCTCCACACGTGGTCGTCAGTGACAGCTGTGCTGCCCTTTGTGTACAGTCCAACACTGCTAAGGCTTGGTTTGGCGTTTTTCTCTCAATAGTATTAATTCATTCTTTTATTCAGTCATTCAGCACACATGTATTTTTCTGGTTCTATCAGGTGCTGGGGACACAAGGTTGAGCCAGGGAGACACGGCCCTGCCCTCTTAGAGCCTCTGGCTCACAGCCAAGGTAGACAAGGACCCATTGGCCTATCTTAGCAGGTGGTCAGGGGAGGCCTCCCCCAGGAAGAGATGTGAGTGAGACCTGAATGCAATGCACTAACATGGCCACATTCCCTCCTCTGTTGACTCATGCTCAATGATGGATGTTTGTAAATTGGCTGGAAAGGAGTGCTCAAGGCTTATCAGGCAGAGAGCACAGCCACAGCCCTGGTTTTGTTATTTCTGTTCTGTAACTAATTGAGTTGGCCATCCACGTCCTCGGTCCCAAGTCTGAAGTGGAATTAGAAAGTGGAACTCAAGCACAGAGTTTGGTAACTCATCTATGATACACAAATATGGCATTGGTATTTTGCACCCTGCATGATTCAGAAATTCAACTTCTGGAAACATACACTGAAGAACTAATAACTTATTTGTACAAAGATTTGACTACAAGGATGTTGCTTGCCAAATTATCTTAGCAAAAGTTTGAAATAAATTAGACCCTCCAAAATAGTGGATTGGATAAATAAATCCTGGTAAATGCATTCAGAGGAATAATATGCAGCCATCAAAAATGATATTATAGAAAATAGGTATTAACATGGAAAGATGCTCACAAGTTATATTAGATTAAAAAAAGGAAGTTAGAAAATAGTACATATGACATGATTTTTACATTCTTTCTTTAAAAAATCTGAAAGGAATGTATATATAGAAGTATTATTAGTAATATTAGTATTTCTGGGTTATAAAATTAAGGTTGATTTTTATTGCCTTTTATGTTGATTTTTTAGTTTTTCCCAGTTACTATATATTCTTTGTGTATCAAGAAAAAGTTAGCATAAAAAATAGAGCTTTCACATGAAAAGATGGTCAACATCACTAGTCATTAGGAAAATGCAAATCAAACTATGATGAAATACCACTTCACACCCACCAGGATGGCTATTACCAAAAAGATAGACGATAACAAATGTCTGCGAGGATGCAGGGAAATTGGAAGCCTTATACATTGCTGGTGCAGCCACTTCGGAAAACAGTTTGGCCATTTCTCAAAAAGTTAAACATAGAGCTAGCGTATGTCTCAACAATTCTACTCCTAGGTATATATCCAAGAGAAATGACAATATACATCCATACAAAAACTTGTACAGCAGTGTTCACAGCAGCATTACTCATAATAGCCAAAAAGTAGAAACAACCCAATGTCCATCAACTGAGGAATGGATAAACAAAATGTGATATGTTCATACAATGGAAAATTATTAGGCCATAAAAAGGAATAAAGTACTGATACATGCTACAAAATGGGTGAACCTTGAAAACATTGTGCTAAGTGAAAGAAACCAGACACCAAAGGTCATATATTATATGATCCCATTTACATAAAATGTCCAGAATAGGCAAATCCATAAAGACAGAAAGATTAGTGGTTGCCAGGGGCTGGGGGCAAGGAGAGTGGGGAGTGACTGCTAATGGGTATGGTGTTTCTTTTTTGGGGAGATGAAAATATTCTTGATTTAGATCATAGGATGGTTACTCAAATTGTGAATACACTAATAATTACTGAATTATACTCTTACAAAAAAATAAACAAAACAAAAAAGTCATGTTTCCCCCCTGCTATTAACCCTTTTACACAACGAAGTCACTGTCAAGGTCCGCCCAGCATACATGAGACCAACACCCCTCTGGCCCTTCGTCTGTCTTTCAGAACTGCAGGAAGTGCAGCTTTGGCATGCATGTATTAATTGGGTCTTTTTATTATTTGTATTCTGATGCTTTGACATCTTGGGGCCTTGCTGATCCGGGAGGAGCTATCCCTCCCAGGACCAGCCAGTTCCTGGAGATAGTAAACAACTCACCTGTGAGCGCACCTTTCACATGCAAATCAACCAACACAGAGCCTGTACCCTAAACCACCACCTTTATCAGGCTCTCACACTCAGGGTCACTATTCCCCTGCCCTAATCACCCCAGGGCCAGGTACCAACCAAGTAGGGAGAGCCCTACACCCCAGAGCCTAGTGAAATTATTCCAAGTAGACAGTTCTAAGCCGCTTACTCAGCTTCGCCCATTCCTTCCCAAGGAAACCATAATAGAGGCTCTTGCCCACATTTTCCTCTTGCTCCCACCTCCAGACCAACCCTGGTGCTTCCCCAGGTTGCCCCCTCTGCATAGCAAGCCATACTTCCCATTTCTAAGGATCTGTGAGGAAAAAAAATTCTTCCTCTATGACAGTAATGTCCACATCTGTGTGTCTCACCATACCTGATTAAAACAAATCCCAGTTCCCTTAAAACAATACACCCTGGCCTGACACACTGTCAGAAGTCATAAGATGATCAAAGAGATCAGTGCTCCTCTGAGATTACTAGCAGAAGAAGCAATAATTAATGTGGTCTGAATCTTCCTCCAGGACTCCTGGATCCCACAGGTATGGGCTGATTTTTCAAAACCACTTTGCCCACATATAGCCACCTGCCATTTCTACCCAATTATGCGTTGCCCATGGATACCCAGGCCTTAACATTTCCAGTGTCTTGCCTGCCATATAAACACACACACACACACACACACACAAGTTTGTGTGCGGGTGCATGTATTGCATTTTTGGCTTATCAGTCATAGAGGTCCCAGGTAGTAAGAACTGGGTGATTTGCTGAACTTGACAAAAATTAAAGCAATCCATCTTTTGTCCTCTTTCTTCTCAGTCTGACTGGCCATGTCAGACATAAAATGGGATCAGTAATCCCATGACACAGGTGCTGGTGACCCCACACATGCAGCACACAACCACACAGAAGAACTCATCTCCCCTTGCCTTAGACAACACAAGGATCTAAATTTTTATCGAATATTTTTATGTAAATGCAAAACAAACAACTGAATTTATTGAGCACGGAAGTTGTAAAAGTACTCCTGAAGATCCTGAATGAGTAAAGAGTGGATTGTGCACACCCAGGAGAGAGAGAAGAGGAGAAAATAAACTCTGACAGAGAAGGCAAGACCAAACTGGGACAAGAGAGAGCCATTTCAGGCTGTATTTGTTGTCTGACTTCAGTTGATGACACGAGTGACTTCATATCTTGCCCATTTTTTCGTTACCCTTGGAGAATCATCGGGGCTTGACTAGATCCACTGAATGGGAACCCAACCCACCCCAACCAAACACAACACCAAAACTGGACAAACTCGTACTGTCTTTGACCGAGAATTTTCTTCTCCTCAGACTTCTCAAGTGGCTCAGAATTGATGGAACCAGAAACAATAACCAAGAGTCTCAAAGAATAGTTGGGTTTAGGTCAGTATCTACCTTTGGAGAATGAGATCCTTATCTATAAAATAGGGTGACCATAATAACATTTCATAGAAACGTTGTGAATATTAACAAGATAATGCATATAAAAGCTTGGCATGTACTGAAGGAAAGAAAAATAATGTCCCCAGCTAATGGGACCTTGTTAGGAAATTGAGATTCTATTTCACTTATGTTTCTTTAAAACAAAATAAAGGAAGAAGAAGGTACAACCATTTCAAAAGATTAGTCTAGTCACATCACTTTCCTTCTAAATGGCATTTCTCCTTCTGGCCGTATTTTGGATCCACTGCTAATGTGCATTAGTTTCCAATTTCCCTTCAGCCACTCTCCAGAAGTGCTATATTGGTTCTTTGTCTTAGGGATATTTCATTTCCTCAATCATGTTAAACCAAACAAACCTCCCATACCAGCAAACAGAAAGGAACACCTCTGGGCCTCTGAACTAATTTGCACTGGCAAAACTGATCGGGCCTTCCTCCAGCGTCTTAATTGGGAGTCTTAATCCCTTTGATTTAAAACCAGAAGAAATATAGGACGTGGCAGGAAACTCTGAGTGTATTTACTTAATACAGACAAACAGGGTTTAGAAAGTTCACTTAATACACAGTGTCAATAGAAATATATGTCCCTTCCTTTCTAATAATTCTTCCAAGATAAAGTATGCTCTTGCTCAGATTGGAACCATCAGTTTTCTTGTTCTCTTTCATTTAAAGAGACAGTTATTCCCAACCCACTCTATGCTTCCAGAGATTTTTGACTGGTTTGCTTTAATGTCTCCTGTGACATAAGGAGAGAGTGACTCAGAGAATATATGCGATTTTGTTCATGTTGAATTTTTAGAAATGTGATGAACGGGTGGTGGTGGATGGAGGTTGAACGAGAGAACATGAAAATAGAAGAACGATGTTGATGAAGGATCTCTGCAGACTTGGAGTAGGTCCTTCCTGCACAGATGCTGGAATGCCTCTGAAATTAGGTATAAGGTGAGCTTTCCTTGAACCCTATTCAGTTCTTGAGGGAACAGAAGGACAGTGTCAGAGAGCACTGACGTGGCTCTTCCAAAGCTGAGGTGAGGTATGGGGTTCAGATCAGCACCCAGTGACATCACCCATTAATACGATCATTTAGGCTTCTGGGCAGCTTGCTTTTTACAGGACCACAAGCATGTGGCATTTATTGAAACTAGGTGAGGGTGTTGGTGACTGAGATGAACCCCAGACACTTTCAAAAGGATAGGGTGAAAGAGATTCGTGGCCGAATGGGTCCAGGGCCTCGTTCGGTCATCAGGCCATTCTCTCCTACAGAAAAATGGCCAGATCCTCAGAACCCTCAACCTCTTACAAGGATCACCCAGGATTCTGGATGCTTCTTAGTCCTGAACCCAGTGGGCAGTCACCATGACCTCACTCAGAGGATGCTTTACAAGAGTCTCAGTGCCTTTGATCTAAAGTAATCTCAATAATCCGTGTAATTGGTATGACTACCTGGGCCTGGGTTCATGTAGCAACCAAGGGTTTAATGTTCCCTTTCATGTAAAAAGAGAACCTTTTTAGATTTTATTGTTCATGAGCTGGAGTAGAGCCAAAGAGTCTGGGTTGAATCTTAAGATAATTGGTTTGATCACTTTTAAGAACACAGAGTAAACCCAAATAGGCAAAGCATAATAAAAAATAAGTAAATAAATAAAGACCAAGAGGTAACCACAGGTGTTTAAAATACTCTCTTTAATGTGTGAAATAATCAACTGTCATGGCATTTTTTACACTTAAATGTCTGTCATATCTCTTATTTTGTCTATTCTTACAGTATCCCTGTGAGGTTGACAAACCATATTCCTATTTTACAACAAAATAAAACCAAACCGACTAAGAAAGAAAGCTGAGTAACCTGTCTAGAGAAATGCAGAGGCAGGGCTGAATTTGGTCTCTCAGCTATCTACAAGGATTTGGAATGAATAACCTGGCCATTTGTGTGTGACTGGGCACTTTTAAAAGACTGACAGGTAATGTGGAAAAAAGTTAATCCTCTTAAGTATCTTAAACATTCACCCCTGCAGTTTTGTTTACACCATTAAGTTGCACCATCCTTTAGGGAAAGATCTGCTTGAGAAATAATCCACATCCCATCCAAATTATCAGTGATGCTGAAATTAGTGAAATCTGAGCCAATACGATTGGATTGTTTACTGCTCCTTGGCACATAACCATTATCCACAATCTAAAGCCTGATATTACACAAGTATCCTATAAAGTGGGTAGTGTTTTGGTCTCCCCAAAGTGCTGCTCGGCTCTGCATCAGGCAGGTAAAAGAAAAAATAAAGAGCCTATCTGACTGTGGTTAAGGTCTCCCCTGAGAAACGGGAGGCCTGAGAGGGGTTAGATGCGCGGAGGTCCATCCCCAGTTTCCCCAAAGATGCTATGGATTCATCTGCTGCAGACCCCAGTTCTGGGAGGAGACAAGTCGCATAAGCATATGAAACAATTACAGGTCAGCACACCCAGCCGGCTGTCAGCAGAGAACAGTGCAGGCGCTGCTGAATAATTATGGCTTGAGCTATTGATTGGGACCACAGAAGAGTTTCATCCAAATGCTTTTAATTTGCCAAACAGAGGGAAGTGTGCTGCAGAGAGGTGGCTTCCAAAAACGGCGGTTCTTGCTCTGCTAATTAAGGCGAGAGCTTAACAAGGCGGAGGGGATTGTTTTTAAATCTTGCCAAGGAAAATCTATGGCCATTTGAAAGGTGGCAAATGAGAGATGAAGCGTTGTCTTAAGACATGGCTTAAAACAATTGGTCTGGGGTGGGCTTGGGTCCTGTGGGTCCAGGACCCAAGATTCTCACTGGTCAGAGAGTTCGTGCTCCTCTGAAAGATGATGGATGTGAGGCTGAAATAACAGCTGGAGGCCAAGCAGGGCTGAGGTCTCCCCCAGGTTCATGTGCATTTGCTGCCCTGCTGTGACCTCAGTATACTTCTTTATCTCAACCCTCGGGCTGCCATCCTGGATAAAGAATGACAATATTACCTAACTGGTGAGTGACTTTTTAAAAACATTATTATTAACTAAAGTCCACAGTTTATTCAAATTTCCTTAGCGTTTACCTAATTTCCTAGTGTTTACCTTTTTCTGTTCCAGGATCTATCCAGGATGCCACATTGCCTTCAGGTGTCACGTTTCCCAGGCTCCTCTTGGCTGTGACACTTTCTCAAACTTTCCTTGTTTTTGATGACCTTGACGGTTTTGAGGAGTGCTGGTCAGGCATATTTTAGGATGCTCCTTTGTTGGAATTTGTCTAATATTTTTCTTATGATTATACAAATAAAAAGCACAGGATAAAGTTGGCCTAATCAAGGTGAGGAGGCAAAATTAACCATGTAATACAAATTTATGCAATAATTCCTCCTTCCCCAAACATACCACACACACACACATAGACACACACACATGCTTTGTGTTTTCCAAGAGCCTGGCACTGGTCTCCCACATCATGATAATCTAGCATTTGAATGGACGAAAGCAGTCATGGATGGATATATTTTTTTCTCTACTGCCATCAACCCTGCTATCCCCATCTATGTTAACACCATTCAAACTCTTTCAAAGGACACTCAACCACTTTTTATCACAACACAATAGAATTCCTATTGACACTATGTGAATTCACTCTTGTTTTAAGTGCCTCTCGCGTGACCCCACAGGCTTACATTGGCCGCCACTGTTGTAAGACGCCAGGACTAGTGGGATCTTAAGATTTGCACAAACTCTCCTCAGAGGTTACAATTCCACCTAGCTCATGATCTTCAAAAACTGTCAGATGTTTTATAAGAAGGGCCCATCATAAAAAAGGATAAAAAATTAAATGAACTGGAGTTGTTTAACTTAGGGAAGAAAAGGCTACAGAGGACTTAATTACAATTTTCTAGGTTGTGGAAGAAGGAAAAGAGTCACACAGGCTTGGGTTCTGGTCCCGGCTCTACCACAAACGAGTTGCGTGACCATGGGCAAGTTACTTGACCTCTCTGTGCTTCAGTTTCCCATCTGTAAAATGAGTAAAAACAATGCTTACCTGGCAGCGCCATGGCCGGCTTACAGAGAGGTCATGTATGTGATGTGCTTAGCACAGTTCCTGGCACAGATGGGTTATTCAATAAAATTTAGTTTCTACCTTACCTGCAACATGATCTTATATATGATAAAAAGAAAACCACTTCATATTTTTGAGTCTGCCCAGCTTAGAAAGCATTTTCTCACAATTTAGGGTGACAAACCACTGCTGTCTTAGCCCTTCAAAGCTCAAATAAAAGAAAATGGATTTTAATTGGAGTAATTGTGATGCTGGCTGGACAAAGCACATCTTTGGTTATCGAGGTAAACTCAGAACAAGTATCTGGGGCGCTGTGGACTCTGTCCCTGGGGGAGCTTCAAAAGGGAGCTGGCGGCTCAGGGCGCACAGCCTTGACCACCACCCAGTAGTCATCAAAATCCTGGCGGATGGGAATAATAGCGTGGAGTTTGGGCAGCAGGCGAGGTGGAGGATTCACTCTTCATCCTCTGGGCCCTCTAAACCCACCTCCTGCCTTTGGAAATCTTTCAAATTTCAGCTTCCAGAACTCACAGTTTCCCGGAGCTAAACTGGGTGGTGGAAGTAAATCTTGGCATACAGCCCAGTATGCAAGAAATACCTTGTTTCTGTATTCTTTAAGAAAATCAATTGAAATCCGACTCTGATCTCAGCTGGTCTTGTGAGAAACCCAATTTCAGTCATGTGTGGGTAGCTCCCCAGGTTTGGACCAAATTTCTGGGGTCTCGCCTGGTACCAATGCTCTTGGGTCCTGCTGAGACCTCCAGGCTGTGTTGGGGTCCCTGGGCTTGTCACAGTCACAGCCCTGATCACCCATATTGCAGCTGCCCCATCAGGTGTCTGTCTCCCCTTCTAAAGCGTCAGCAGCTTGAGGGCAGGGCTGTGTCTTTGTCACGGTATGGCTCTTACTGGTGTGTTGACTTGTATGTAGCAGGGGCAGGATGAATATGTGTTAATGAATGAACCAATGTTTCCTTTATAGTAGGAAGTACATTAGATGATTTTTTTCTCCCCCATGACTGTGAGCCCACTGAGGGAGAGGACGGTAATTTTACCTCTGTTTCCTCAATGCTTGTAGGCTCTGATAAACATTCCTTGAGTAAATGGGTGAATGGTGCCTCTCTATAGTACATTGCACTGTACTGGTGTGTCTGTCTTTGCCCCTGTAGAGCCCCCATGGACAGGGCTCTGAACCGATCATTGTCACAGGGACTGTCAGTTGTTTTCCACATCTGATTTCTCCTGCATAGAGCCTCCAAGTTTCAGCTGGGCATACGGCCACCCCTAATAAAAACAATGTTTTCCAGGCTGAAGTGTTCATCTCGGGACCCTCCCGTCCTGCAGCCTAGTGCCAGGCAGAAGCAGGCTGCCATCTGAGCGGGGTCCTTTCCTGTCCTGTGCATCTCCTCTGTGTTTTCATCCTACCACATGCTGCTCCCGGGGGAGGTCACGCAGAGCCAGGAGGCAGCCCTCCCTCGAAGCTGCAGCCTGAGTCAGCAGCAGTTTTCAGTTTAATGAGATGACACGAACGATTGTGCCTCCCTTGGAGGAGTGGGCCTGTCCTCCCTGGAGACCTATGGAAGGTCCTGGCATCTCCATCATTGCCGAGCTTGGAGGTCAAGGGAAAGACAGGAGTCTCAGAAAGCGGAAAGGAGGAAAGGAGCTACAGAACATGCATTCGCTGCCTCAGAACCAAGTCTGAACTTCAGTGAAAGGGGAGAGACAGTATCTGGGCCTGCTGCCCCCGGCAGGTGTCACTGAGAATGCCCCTCTGCCCTCCCTGGGTTTGCCAGGATGTGCCTCCCAGGACAGCTGAAAAGCCCTGTTTGCTTGGCTTCTAGTGCTTCTCTCCGGCTCTCTCAGGTGTGCAGTGGTCCAGCGGCTCCCAGCCCCCAGGCAGCCTTTCAACCCTGATGCCTTGGGCGGCATGAACTGTGGCTCCTTCTGTGCTCCTACCTGCTCTGGGCTCCTTTGGGACGCCGTGGACCTAACCTTGGACCCCTGCCCCTCGGACTCCTGCCCTGTAGACTCCACTCCTCAACCTCTGCTCCATGAATGTGAACCCCGGTTCCTTAAACCCTGCTCCTGCAGGGACCCCTGCCCATTCCTCAGCCACACTGCCTTCACTCAATCCATGGACCTCCCTGGAGCTCTGGTTTCCTTTTCTGAACCCAGGTGTCCAGGACAGAGAAAGACCATTATTCTAAACATTTTTAGTTTGTGTTTTGGGAGGTATAGGTGGTCAGCATCCATTTCTCACTCACGAAGACCAGTCGGGACTCAGGGCTGGAGTTCTTACTTTATCTACCATTCGTGGAGTGCTTACTGTGGGGCAGGGGCTCTGCTAAGCACTGACATGTAGACCAGCTCGGTGAATTCTCTGGCAATCTTACGAGGCTGGTGTTATTATGATCCCCACTTGACAAATGATGAAGCCGAGGCTGGGAAGGCTCAGTACTCACTATGGTGATCCAGCTCACAGCGGACGAGCCTCAGAGCCAGGACTCACATCCAGGGGTCCGACTCAGATGCCTGCTCTTCCAGGTGTCTCAGGGGTATTCCTTGCATTCTAAAGCGTATGGTCAGGACACAAATGCTAAGTTTCTTCACTGAGGGGAGAAGAGGCCAGAACCAGATGAGCAGGGTCAACGGTCAGATACACTGGCTGAGAGCAGAACCAGAGACAGAATGTGAGGTCAGAGGTCAGTGCCAGGGTGACCAGGAACAGGAGCACAAGGCAAGTGGGGTAGAGAATAAGGTGGAAGGGCAGGAGCTCCCTGCTATGGGGTCTTGGCCACCTGAGTCAGGGAGAGGTCACCTGGCTTGCAGGTGCTGGTAGGGCCCTTGGATGGAGAGGGGGCTGGGGTAAATCTGGTGTTAGCCCCTCTGCCTTATAGCAAAATGAGCTGCTTCGCACTGCTCCTCTCCCTGCAGGCCCAACCTGTAGGCTCCAGGGAGAAGCAGGAGCGGTGCCGGGGTGTGTACTGGGCACATCTCCTCCAGCGAGGAGGGAGGAGGCTGAGGGTGTGAGCTGGGACTTCCCTGATATCAAGGCTTTCCTCTCCAACCTCGTTTCCCTACAGCTCCCTCCCAGCTGCAGGGCCCTACAGTGACCAACTTGCAAGGAGCAGTGCCTGCCAGACCGGCCTCCTGCCACAGCCCTACCCGTTTATTATCAGATTTTATGTGCTTTAAAATAGCCTTGCTGCCAGGGGCCCAAGCCCAGCAGACCTGAAAAATGTTTACCAGGAGGGAAGAAATGGAAGGACGTTGGGTTTTCACTGTCTCTCGTTCCCTTTCCTCTCCTAGAGCACATCTCCAGGGACAGAGACCCCAAAACGTTCCCCAACAACACAAGTCCTGTAAAAAATTCATAAAAAGCTGATAGAAAGGACGAGAACTAATGGCCTTGCAAGAGAGAAAACTCCATTTCTGTCATCCAGATGCCGAAATGAACCAGATGCTCACGGGTGGGATTCACAATGAGTCTGGATTCACACTACAGTTTGGAGGCAGGAGGAGATGAGAACCAGGAGAGAGGCAGGATGGCAGCCTAGCATCCATTTGGGGCCCTCTCTGCTCCTTCCTTTTCCCCACTGGCCCCTCAGAAGCTTCAGACGCCCAGGAGAGGCTGCCTCAGGGTGTTTATACCTGGGGAGGTTTCATCGCACGTGATGTCACAGACTGGCCTGGCTGCTTCCACTCTTCATGCAACCAGCAAGCAGTATAGAGGCCTCGGATACCGTGCTATGTCTTGGGCCTACACAAATATATAAAATAAATAAAACATGGTCTCTGCTTTGGAGGAGAGTCAAGTAGTCACAAAGTGCTGTGGATGCACACAGTAGGGGGACCTCATACCTTTGGAGGTTAAGGAAGGCTCCCTGGAGGAGGTGGCCTGGAAGCTGAGACAGGGAGGAAGAATAGGAGCTAGATGTCAAGCGGCAGCATGTTGAATAGGGAAAGGATGCTCGGTGCAGGGGAGGGGCGTGTGTGGAGGCCCAGAGGTGAGAAGGAGCCAACTGTGACTGTGAGACCACAGGCTTCGAGTGACTGGGGAGGAACATGCCAGAGGGGTGGTGGGCACAACCAGGCTGGGCAGCCAAGATTGTGGCGGGCTTGTGAGCAGCGCGTGAAGAGTTTGGACTTCATGAGGGCAGGCATTGTTTTGTTCCCTGCCGTATCCCCCTCAGCTAGATCAGTGACTGTCACAGAGAACATGCTCAGTATGTATCTGTGGTTGAATAAGGGGTGAGCACTGAGAGATTTTAAGCTGGGACAAGATCTGACGAGCTCTGTCTTTCAGCATTACCACCCCGGCTGCAATGCAGAGAATGGATTTCAGGGCAGTGATGCTGGGGCGGGAGGCAGGGACATGACAGAGGCCCTAACCACAGAGGAGGCGGGTACAGACAGGTGGATGTAGAATCCACAGGCCTTGGTGACTGGTCAAGGGGAGTGGTGGGAAGGAGGAGCCCAGATGAAAGGCATCAGTGTGACTTCCTCTGCGAGCACTGAGTGAGGTGCAGACCGTGAGGTGCAGACCACAAGGTGCTGGGGGTGGGGCAGCCCCCACGGGACATCAGTGTCTGCTCAGCTCACAGTCTGGGCTCAGTTGTGACATTTGATTCCCTCATCTGCAAAATGGACATAGTCACCCTGCAGGGAGGGAGATTAGAGATTAAGCAAAGCATGTAGCACAGAGCCTGGGACAGTGCAGATGCTCAGCGTAAGGCCTCCAGTATCGCTTGAGCTGGACCCTGAAGGACAGGCGGCTTCCAACGGGGGAGATGGGGTCAAGGGAGGACATTCCAGGTGGAAGGATTGGAATGAGCAAAACACCTCTCTGCAGGAAAGCGTGAGGAGTGGTGAGTCATTCCGCTTGATTGAAATGCAGGCAAACATGCGAGAGAGATGCAGGTTGTCACGGCAAGTTAGAGAACAAGGAGGAGCATCTTGAAGGCCCTCCACCTCTCCCCACTCCCGTGCTTCCTTAGTGCAGCCTCTGACCTCCCACCAGGGCTCCCACTGTCTCCCCACCTCAGCCTTTGGCCCTGGATCCCTGCTCCACATTGCAGCGCAGGTTTGCATATGGTTTGGACTTTCCCCAGCAGCCACGAGGAGCCGCTGGTTTTGAGCAGGGGGATGACTGGGTGGGCACTGAGCATTAGTTGTGCTGCCCAGACAGCACGGCTATGGGGGAGTGAGGCCAGGTACAACTTAAGCAGCAGGCCGCCAGGGGCTCTCCACCACCTGTTAGTGCAGCCCAACTCAAGATGTGTTAGGCAAAGCTTGTCACAACGTGCCCGGGCGCTCCCCAAATCTGCCCCAGTCCGCCTCGCACCACACTCGAGCCCCCACGGTGTGTGCACCAGGCCCCTCTTCCTTTCCTCCAGAGCACCCCAGATGACATAAGAAAGAGACCAAGACCCCGGGACCCATGTCTGTAGCCGAAGACAGGACCCCACACACACAATATTTCTTTGAAGGCTAACGCTTCATCTTAAAAATTTATGTCAATTTTGCCTTCTATTGATTAACATTCATGCTTACTTTAATTGATAAAATACCTTTAATCTCTCCTTATATAGTTTATTTTACCCAAATATTTAAGCAAAATTAACACTCTTAAAAGGTACACACACTTATTCTGTGGCTTTGAGTGCCTTGAACCCCGGCAGTGGGTTCCTGAGTGCGCAGGAACCCATTTTGGGGGCACTGCCTCATGCTTCAGCTGTGCCCTTTTGCTCAAGTTTTCTCCTGCTTGAGGTGCCATCCCTTTCTTGAGCTGGAGAACTCCTACTTATACTTCAAGACCCAGATCAAATGTTACCTCTTAACTGAAAATTAATCCATTTATTAATTCAATAAATAGAGTTCACAAGAGGCTTTCCCTGCTGCGTTGCCCAGCCCCGCTCCTCCCAGTGGACTGAACTCAGCCTTCATTTGTATTTCCATACACTTTGTAATACTTCTGTCATAGAGTTTATCCCATCGTGCTAGAACGCAGTTTTGACGTGTCTTTTTGTCTGCCTCACTAGTTCTGTGAGGCAAAAGCAAGAGAGGATCTTAATCATGTTTGTGCCTCGGAGCCTATTACGGTGCCTGGCACGTAGCAGGAGCTCTAGTCAACGGGGAGGGGGCACCGCTGATGGCTTTGAAGCAGTGTGTGAAGTCGCATTCTGACAGCCATGGAGCTCCCCAGGGACACTGTGGTTCTGCAGTGCAGGGCCACAGGACGGCTTGAGCACAGGGTCCTGCTTCTGCTTCCACTCACCGCAGGCAGAGTGTGTTCACTTGAGGCAATGGGGGGTCTTTCCTCTAACCCTAATTAGACACAACTTTGCTCCCAAATACGCACCAGAAGCCAGAAGCCCGGAGGAAGGGGTACCTTTAACACACATAAGGAGCAGTACATGATTGAGAGGCTGTCCCATTCCAGGGGCGGACCCAGGCTCTCTGGCATTTCCTCAGCCCCCACGTGGGTTCATCATCTTCCTGCAGCCTCCAGAGCACCCCTGCTTGGAGGAAGCAGAGAAGTCAGCCGCACCCCTCCACAATCAGCCCAGGGACCCCCTCTCAGGTCTGGCTTCTTTTTCCCTTTTCCTACAGGAGTTTCCCAAACCTGGGATCTCAAGGCCTTGGGAAAGCACACGCCGAGGAGCCCTGCCGTCGGCAGCTGCAGACAAAGGCTGTTGGATTCTGCCACAAGGTCCGGGTTCTGACCTTGATGGGATTTATTGACTCAGGTGAACCAAACACGGCTTTCTAAAGACTGTAGGGCCCAGCGGTCTTTCTGAGAGTGGCGCCCCGCTCCTGCCCCGACTATGAACTTCCAGCTCTGGGCTCTGACGGCTCCCAAGCTGGGGTGAGCGTGGCAGGCTTCTCTGTGCCTTCTACTTCCCTGTCTTTGCAGCTGTAGGAGACTAAACATATTCTCTTCCTACAACGGGCTACTGAGACTCGGGAGCTCGAAAAGAGTTGTTTTAGCCAGAGCAGTTAAACTATAGGAGTCTTTGCCCAGAAAAAAAGGAAATAAATCGATATTTTCTTAAAGAATAAAGATCAAACTTCTCTAGAAAAACAACACGTGATTTTTAAATCATCAAAGCTGGCTTTAGTAATCACGGAGGGAACTAAGCCCCTTGAAGCTCTTAACTGGGTGCCTGACTATCCTTCTAGCGAATCCCAGGCCATGACTCACTCCTGATGCCTGCGTTCCCCTCTTCCCCTGGCTACATCCTCTTCCCGCCTGACCTTGGCCACTTGCCTCTGTCCTCATCTCCATCTTTCCTTGGCAGTTGCATCTGTCACTATATTATTGCCTATATATGGATAAGGTGGAGAAAAGAGAGGAAACAATGAGCTTTGTTTTCAGGACATATATCATTTCTTGCTTGAACCATTAAAATAGGTTCCTAACCCACCTCCCTGGCTCTCATTTTGTCCCTCTTCATCCTCCACACAGCTGCTGCTCCAGATGTCTGTCTGAAATGGAAATTTGACACAGCCTGATGCTGGCAGCTCCAAGTGTCCTCATTGTCCCACGAAGGGTCTCCAGGATTTAATCCTGCCTCTTGCTCCTGTGACCCAATCCACCACCAAAAATGGGGGGTGAGGCCTCGCTTCCTCCACCTAGGCTGCTAACACCACGCCAGTCTCAAAGCTGCCCTCTGGTCAGGCTTTCTAGAAGAGCTAAGATCCAAGTCAAAATAAGGGAGAAGGGAAAAGAGAAAAATCTACCAAGAGAGGATGTGCAATGGGAAGTAATAGAGGGAAAGAAAAATTTTCTTTCCTTTCTCTGTTTCCCAAGCTGCGCTGTCCTGGATGGCAGCAGCAGCAGAAGCAGCAGAGTTAGGAATGCTGGTGAAATGTGCTGCTTTTTTGTTTTTTGGCACAAAAAGCTTTTTCTGCAAATATAAAATACATTCAGAGGGGCCGGCCCAGTGACTTAGTGGTTAAGTTTGCATGCTCTGCTTCAGCGGCCCAGGGTTCACGGGTTCAGATCCTGGGCATGGACCCACACACCACTCATCAAGCAATTCTGCGGCGGCATCCCACATACAAAAAAACATAGAGGAAGACTGGCACAAATCTTAGCTCAGGGCCAATCTTCCTCAAGCACAAAGAAGAAGACTGGCAATAAATGTTAGCTCGGGGCCAATCTTCCTCACCAAAAAAAAAACCATTCAGAAACATGCATAAATCCTAAGTGTACAGCTCAAAGACTGTTCATAAACTGCACACACTCATGTAAGCAGAGCCCAGATTTGAAGAAACAAGATGACCAGCATCCCAGGGTCTCCCCTCATGGTCACCGCCCCTACAAGGGAGGCCATATTGGCTTCTAACACCCTAGAACAGTTTTGCTCATCTTTGAACTTTATCTAACTGTAAGCCTACAGCACGTACTCTTGTGTCCAGATTCTTTTGCTAAACATTGTATTGATAAGATTCAACCATGTCCTTGTAGTCTTCTCATTCTCATTGCTGTAATATTCAATAGATCATTATTTAGTCTGCTATTGATGGGCATTTGGGGAATTTCCTGTTTGGAGCTATTATCAAAATGCTGTCACTCTGGTCCATGACTTTAGGTGAACACATGTGTGCGTTTCTGGTAGGGATCCACCTCGGAGCAGCCTTGCTGGGTGAGGGGACTGGATATGTTCAGCTTGGACATGTTCGTGGTTCTCCAGCGCATATGACTTGAACCAGCGTGAGACTTCTGGCAGCTCCACAGGCTCTGGTGTGGTTAGTCCCCTCATTTTAGCCGTTCAAATAGGTGTGTGGTGGCATCTCGGGGGGTTTGAATTAGAGCTTCCCTGAAACTCCCGATGCTGAGCCCCCTCTTGTGCCGGTTGGTCATGTAGACGTTTTGTTTTGTGAGAGCCTGTTCAGGTGCCCTGCCTGTTTCTCCATGACCTCTGTTTCTTACGGATTTGCAGAAGAAGCTGTGTCTTTTGAGCGCTCACATTCTCTACTTTGTCCCTCTTAAATCCCTTCAGAGTAATTCACTTCAACAAGCCCTAGTTGGGTGCAGTTGGCATGACTGTTGTGCACATTGGGTACAAAGAGGAGCCATGTCCGAAGCCCACTCTTTGTCCTCAAGCTTGTATCCTTGTCCTCTAGGATTGTGGCATCTACACCTTAGGCCCATGTGCCGGCTAGAATGCCTAGCTGGGCCTTGGCCTCCACCTCTCTATCCCATCGTATCAACACCAAAGCTTGGCCTGCTGGGGCCGGAGTTAGGTTGAATTTCTGAAGTTCAGTAGTTAACTCTTCTGTGTAAAAGAGACAGGGAGAGAGGATCAAATGATTTGAGGCAGATGAGGCATTATTGACTCCATCCAACTTCACAGATCCTCTAGGGAGCTGCACCGCAGAGCAGGCTGGCTGCGGCTCTCCTTCCCTAGGAACGGACAGCAACAGTGAGGAGCAACAAATGAATATTGACGCCACTTTCCTTCATGCCTTCCAGTAACAGCCAGTAAGTACTTCGTCTGGTTTGGAAAATGCGAGCTTTCCATAGGACACCTATTTTGGAGTTCTAGTGCCATGCCTTGACTGATGGCCTCTATTTCTAGAAGCTGGACACAGACACGTAGCAGCCATAGGAGTCTGCTAACTGCCGGGCAGAAAATTCTTTACGGAACCACTGAGGCCTCGTACTGATCTCATTTTGTGACCTGATCACTCTTCTGAAAGCTACTGTGCCACAATGATCGGTGAATTATGCTCAGGAGGGCTGGTCTGGACCACCACCTGACCAGGTTGCTGTGTGAGCCTCTCTCCCTCTGGTCATCTGCCAAATGGGAATCCTAACCCCGTCAGACCTACCTTGCCAGGTTTCTGGAAAATTAAGATAAGGCAATGTATATGAAAAAGGGTTTTGAAAAATTTAAAGTGCTATATAAAGTTAAAATACTGTTGCACACCGGGTTTTGTTCCAATATAGCAATCAGAGCCCCAGGTCTTCTTTTAATCATCAATTTCCATTTTACTTGTATTAGTTGGTGCTCAGACCTGTTAGTGGCCCTTGGCTTGGAATTCTTTTATGTAAAGGGCTCCTCTTTGGTCTAGATAAACTCTTGTACTTTGACATTTCACCACACAGCTACTTCCTCCACGACCTTTCTCTTCCTTTGTTTCTTCCCAGAGTCAAGCAGACCTTTTATCACCTGGACAGGAGCCTCATAGGCAGCCTCCAAGCCACATCAAGGGATTTTAATTTCTTCATGGCTTTGTTAGCATTTCACATCGTCACAGGTCAAAACACAAGGTTATTTACTAGGAATGAGAAATGTCACTAATACGAATTATGGGAGCCCCATGATTTCCCTCCAGGAGTTCAGAACAACACACAGTGCCCATCATCCTGGTGAATTTAGCACGGGACTGACCTCCCCGGGCTCCGGAGCCCAGTGTGTCTGACCAAGGTCCAATGGGAGGACTGGGAAATGCCACCGCATGTTAGATTCGTTCAAGGAGCTTCTTCCTTTGCCAGCTGCCATTTGGTTAAAGAAAATTATGGAAGGTTCAAAATCTATTTCCTAACCAATAAGGGAAGAGAGTGAAGATATTCATTCACTCATTCAAAAGTCACTCGTTCATCTTTTTTTTTTTTTTGAGGAAGATTAGCCCTGAGCTAACTACTGCCAATCCTGCTCTTTTTGCTGAGAAGACTGGCCATGAGCTAATATCCGTGCCCATCTTCCCCTACTTTATACATGGGATGCCTACCACAGCATGTCTTTTGCCCAGCAGTGCTTCGTCCGCACCTGGGATCTGAACAGGCAAACCCTGGGGCCACAGAGAAGCAGAACGTGAGAACTTAACCCCTGTGCCACCGGACAGGCCCCACCCAGGGCGGGCCCCACCCATTCATCTTTTCACTCCCTCCTTCAATGGCCAGCGCTTGCTGTGCAAATATTCATGGAAGTGACTGTGTATAGTTGTTCATGTATGTGTTTTCCCATCTGCTTCATCTTTCTATCATCATAAATGTGGCGAGGAGATGGGATAAGAGGGTCCATGATAAGGAGGGGCCCTACAAGTTCTTAAAGAAAAGGGATGCCTTTGGTAATCATCAGATAGTCCCTTCTTTTGGCTTCCACAGCACCAGCCTCTCCTTTGCTGTTTCTTCTTCCCTCTAAACACTGAAGTGCCTCAGGGATCTGTCCCAGGCCCCTTTCTCTTTTCATCAAGAATTTTCCAGCTATTCTCATGGCTATAAAAGCCTTCCACAGGCCACCGAGCGCTCCCATCTTCCATTTCTAGCCCTGATCTCTCTTCTGAGCTGCAGACAAGTGTATCCACCTGCTCACTTGATAAGCCCACTTAGCAGAATCAAAGTATCTCCAACTTTACATGCCAACCATGGAGATGTCCATCTTCTTCTCACACCTGCATCTCCCCCACTTTTCCTCATCTCGGCAAAGCCAGGAACCCAGGAGACTGTCTTGACCACCCTCCCCCTCCCCCGACTCCCATCCTCCACCTGTACATGCTTCTCAGAGCAATTCTCACCACCCTCTCTTTCCAGAACTATTGCAGTGGCCTCCAAACTAAGTTTCCCTCTCTTCCTCTTGCCCCTACTCTCTCTGCAGGAAGAAATAGCAAGTACGAGCTTGAAAATGAGAATGGGATCACATTCCCTCCCTGTGTGAGAGCCTGCGGGGCCTCCTGCTGCACTCTAGATGAACGGCAGCTGCTCCCGCGACCAAAGCCGAGCTGTGCACCTGGCCCAGCCCCTCCTTTCTCACACCGACCGGCCTCCCTCCCGTCAGATCAGATGCCTTAGCCCCCTTCGCCTCTCTCAGGTGCCAACTCAGGGTCTTCACTCAAGCACTTTCCTCTGCCTGGAATCTTCTGCCCTTTGTACTTCAGACCAAACATTGCTTCTCAGATGTGCCTTGCCTTGCCTCCCAATTTATTTATCTCCCTTGTTATCTCCATAGCCCTCTCCCTTCGTAATGACTCATTTATGTATGTGTGAATTACCATAATGTCTGCCTCTCCTATAAGCTCCACGAAGACAGGGACTTTGCCTTTTTCTTTCTTTTTTTTTTTCAAGTTTGGTCCTGAGCTAACATCTGTTGCCAATCTTTTTTTCTTTTTCTTCTTCTCCTGAAAGCCCCGAGTACATAGTTGTATATTCTAGTTGTGGGTCCTTCTGGCTGTGCTGTGTGGGATGCCACCTCAGCATGGCTTGACGAGCGGTGCCATGTCTGTGCCCAGGATCAGAACCAGTGAAACCCTGGACCGCCGAAGTGGAGCATACAAACTTAACCACTTGGCCACGGGGCCAGCCCTGCCTTTTTCTTTTTTGTACCGTTGTGTATCCCTCAGTGCCTAGCACATAGCAGGAACTCAATAAATAAGTATTTGTTTAATAAATAAATGTCCAAACTACACAAAATCAGCTACTTAAATTGCAAAACATACACAGTCTATCTACTCCCGGGGAGCATAAAGATTGTCACTTAAGAAGTCAGTACTGCGCTTAGGCCCAGGAAAGAGAGACCTAGGGCCTGTGTGGCAGAGGCTGCTCTCTGGCCTCCCTCGGGCTGTGGCCCTCCCTATGGGGTAAGGAGTCCACGGGGCCTACCCAGAGCTCCTACCCCAGCTAGGGTGGCCAGATCTAGCAATAAAACAAGTAAAAACATGATGCACAGTTGGATTTGGATTTCAGATAAACAACCACTCATTTTCTTTAGTATAAGTATATCCCATGCAATATTTGGGATATGCTTACACTAAAAAGGTATTCGTTGTTTATCTGGAATTCAAGTTTTACTGGATGTCCTGTATTTTATTTGGCAATCCTAGCCCTAGCTTCTTCAGGTATCTGCAAACAATGACCTGTGGACCGAATCTGACTTGCTGTCTATTTTTGTAAATAAAGTTTTATTAGAACACAGCCATACCCATTCATTTATGTATTGTCTATGGCTGCTTTTGTGATACAAGGAAAGTTGAATCGTTGTGACAGAGACTGTATTGCCCACAAAACCTAAAATATTTACTATTTGACCCTTTACAGAAAAGTCAGCTAACTTCTGATCTACACCACACCGTGGGTGCCCAGGGCTTCGCAAGTACCTGCCTCAAAATCCTGAGCCGACTTCCGGATCATGCAGGGACCTCTCCACTGGTCTGGCCATTGAGGGTGACCCAAGGTGAAGGGGACAGGGATGGGGATGGAGTCTGGAAGCATGTGGGCAGGGCCTTCGCAGGCAAGATGGAGCTGAAGGAGCGGGGCTGGCCGCCCTCCTTCCCTGGCCCGCCTCTCTCTGCCCAGAACTCTGAGGACCTCAGAATTCTAAATTCACACCTGGCCTTCCATTTCATTAGGAAGATATGTTTTTCAAGACAGGAAACGTATTTTATTCACTTTGTGTACTAGATAGATTTAACTTTTAAATAATTAAACATGTGCCATGAGGGTCTCCCTTCGTACTCTTGACCTGGCCCCTCAAGTGTCAGACCTGTTTTAAACCACCAAGGCAAAGACATATCATCAACAGTGCCATCTTGTGGTGACATCTCCTATTACCATTTCCAAGTTGTCGGAGCTCCCTGAGTACTTTGTCATCTCCAGGTTCAGGAGCTTAGGAACTCTGCCTGCGACTATAACAAGCAAAGTTCAAAATCATACTGAACCACTGGGAGGTGGTTTATGAGACTAAAGAGATATTAAATGATATTCAGCATAGTTTTCTTCAAAATTGGTAATTTATGCGTGCGCCATAATAATGAGTTCTCATTTTTGTACAGTCTTTAGTTTACAAAGCATGTCCACACACAGCCTCATAGCTGAACCTCACAGTCACACTGTGGATTCCACTGAGAATGGCGAGGCTCAATGCCCACGACCTGCCCTGCCTGTCCAGCAAGTCGAAAGCTCTCATCGTCATAGTAGAGCCATCTTGCCCTTAACGAGATGGGGTCGGGCAGGAAATCGATCTTCCTAACCATGAAGAGAATAGAGAGGTTACATTTCAGCAAATGGGAACCTTGATAACGACTTTCTCTTGGGTTCCCAGGCCAAGATAAGGGAGAGGTTTCTGAAAGAGTATCGTAATCCTTCAATACCAGAGATCTGTGATGATTTCTTATTATCCACAACAAAGAGCATTTAGCAAGAGTTGACTCTGACATTTCCATTATTCCTCAAACAACTCTGAAAACCCCCTTCTCTGCTTCTCAGGCAGCAACCCACAGACGATGCCACAGGGCCTTGGCCGAGAGTCAGGGCGAGTCGGGGTTAACCTCCCCTGATGCCCCACTCCAGCAGAGCCGGGAGATCTGAGCTGCCTGGAGACTTTTCCTTCCAATCTGTCAGAGATTAACATCCTGTCCAGAGAAAGCTGTGAAGGCAGCTTTCTCCCAACAACCCACTGGTCAGCGAGGGACTTCACCGTCACTGGGGCTGACACACACAGTTGAATT
Source organism: Equus quagga (assembly GCF_021613505.1). Taxonomy (NCBI): domain Eukaryota; kingdom Metazoa; phylum Chordata; class Mammalia; order Perissodactyla; family Equidae; genus Equus; species Equus quagga. The sequence continues at coordinate 11,569,753 of NC_060286.1, forward strand.
TCACATCACATTTGGAAGTACATGGAGGGAGTTCAGGGAATGAGACAAGGAGCTGGAAGCAGCACTTTCATTACATTATACTTTTCTTAAAAATCAACAGATGCTTCAAAGCAGTCCACTGAGGGGTGTTTGTGTGGCTTTGACAAAAGCAGTTGTGCTTCTGGCCTCTGGGAGAGCCAATCTGGACCACCCAAGAGATGCTTTTCCAACTTTTTGATCGTGCGTGATGTGGTTCGTGGGGAAATAAGTTTACTTTGCCTTTCATCCTGGACTTCTGGGTTATGCAATGAGCTGTGGGACCAAATTTATCAGATCCAGGCTTGCCTGCCAAGCTGCAGATTCATTCATTTATTCATGCGTGCGTTCAATAAATGTTTATTGAGTTCCATCCATGCCTCAGACACTCCGCCTGGTATCAAATTAGTAGGACTTGATCACCCCACGTGGTGTTCACAGGCTCATGCTGCCGGTCTCATACTGCAGGGGCCCAGGAAAGGCTTTCCAGGGGAGACGCTGAAGTGGTGTTTTGAAGGACCAGCGTCAGTTAGCAAGACACACTGGGGCGAAGGAGGGGAACTCAGGCTGGCTGACATCAAGCTGCAGGCTCCACGGCCTCCAGAGACCTGCTTTGATAGAGAACATTACAAGAAGGCACTTTACCAAGAGAAGCTCGGTCCCTACGGCCCTCACCCCCTCGAACAGTGCTAAGACTGTGGCTCACGCAAATGGCAAGGGGAGGAGGGCGTGGAGGCAAAACAAACAGCCGCTTGTCTGGAAACTGAAGCAACCGGAGAGAGGCCGGCATGCCCTGCTGGTCCTGGCCAGCAGGGGGCAGTGCAGGGCTCTTTGAGGAGGTAGACTACACGCGGGGTCGGGGGAAGGTCCCGGAAGGTAAAGGCAGCCCAGCCCCCCACCGGAAGGTCCCACCCCCTTGTTATCATCTTCACAGCGCTGAGCGCTATCTGAAATGTTCATTCGGTTAAGTTCTCGTTTGTTATCTTTCTCTCCCTCTCCAGGACTAAGCTCCGTGAGGGAAGGCCCTGCCTGTCTTGTTCTCCACTATATCGCAAGGGCCTACGTCAGTGCCTGGCATGTCCTAATTTCTCAATAAATATTTTAAAAAATAAGTCAGTGAGTGTGTGGTCTACGTGATATTGGGCAGCGTAGGACAACTGAGACCTGGTGTTGCCTTTCGCTCCTGACGAGCGTCGTCTGGTCTGTCCCACGTCTGCGAGACGGGCAGCCAGGAGCCTGGGGAACTGCACAAGAGCCGCTTTGCTGGTGAAATAGGCACCCTTGGGTACTCTGGGCTGCGTGTGGCTGGGCCCACGGTCAGCTGTCAACGCCTGGCCAGGAGGCCACGGTCCAGGACCAGGGGAGGGGAGGAATGGGCAAGATCCTGAGCCTAGTCTCGTGGCAGCGGAGGGGCTGCAAGGTGCAGGGGTGACGTGAGAGGCCCGGTCCAGGGAGGCTGTGCCGAGACCAGCAGCAGGGCGGTCGGTCTGAGGTTCAAAACAGCGGAGCACTGAAGCAGGAGGAGTGGAAGCCAGACCGGTCGTGGGAAGAGCAGGGCAACTGCGGGGGGAGGTGGCTGTCTGTGCCTGAGTGACCTTTGAAGGCCAAGTTCCCCCTCACAGGCATGCCGCGTCTGACTCCAGGTGGAGCTTTCTGATGCTGACTCCTACCGTTTATTATGGACGTTGCTCTTAGCTTTGGCCGTATGGTCTCTTGCATTAGGGACACCCTTTTGACAACTAGATTTTTCATAAAAAGTCTAAGTAAAGGATGGAGAAACTAGGTAGATATGCCATAAAAAATCCTGGTCCAGCCAGTCAGTGATTTATCTTGGCCACCCAATGTCTGTTTGGAGTGTGCTGGGAAGTTGATGTGCTGGGAACAAAATGCTGATGGCCTTTCAGTTGGGACTTCAGAGTACCAGGAAGAGTGACACACACCATAAGTGCTGCCCTTCAAGTGTTGAGCAGTCTGGGTCACATCTGTGGCGTGCTGTGGGATCTGCTTCCTGGGACCAGGGCTGCAGAGTTGAAAGTGGCAATTTTCGAATTTTAAATGTCCTCAGCCACCGAGTGATGGCAGGAGTGCTTTTCAGGCTCTTCCCCATCTGCTCTGCGTAATCAAAGCCTGCGCCATGTCTGCCTGGGGTGACCAACCGTCCTGTGAGCCCAGGAATGAGGCTCTTGCCCAGGAATGATGTGAAACTTTCAGTTTTAAAACCAAGAAAGTCCCAGGCGAACTGGAGCAAGTCAGTCACCCTCTTCCCTGCCCTGTTTGTCGTCCCCTCACTCCCTTGGCAATATCAATGCCCTTTATCTCTTCCCTGATCCTTCGATCTCCTTTTCCCCTTCTCCTGCTTTCAGACCTTTCAGGCCCTGGTTCATGGGACTGCCAGGTCTCTCCAGGTGTCTCAGGAACCACACTCTGACACCATCTGGGATGGGCATCAGAGAATGAAATGCGCCTGCTGGGTGCTTCGTTACTGCTGAGGATCTTGCCCCTGAATTGGTTTGGGAACTGTCAAATCCAGTGCCAGCTCCGATGAGGCGAGAAAAGGCTGTTGCATAATCCTCTTTGTGTTACGTGAGGTGACGCAGGGCAAGGGATGGGATCTCTAAGTGTCTGTGTGGTGCTTAAGTCCAAACCATCATTCACGCGTCAGGGTTCTGGAAAAGCAGGTTGTTAGCTGATGCATGAGCTGGGCCAGGCGCATGGAGGCCCTGCAGAGGATGCTCATGTTCTGCCAGATCAAATCAAGGACTTGTGCTACCCATTTGCTGACTAAGAAATTAATGAAATGACAGCAGGTACGTCTGTCTAGATAAATCTTCTCATTGAGATCAGCAAGCATTTAGAAAAGTCATTCAAGGTATAAGTTGCTGGAGAACATTGCTAGCCTCTGCCCCAAACGTCATGCCCTGGAAAGGATGAAATCTATTTTACTTTCCCCACCTTGGATGACAGAATCTCTTCCGGTAAGGTCTTTGAACTTGCCTTTCAGGTAAAGGGGAATAGTGGCTGTCCCCCTACTTACACGTCAGAAATAAGAGGAAGGGAGTTATGCTGAGAAGATATTGGGCAGATCCAACTGTGACTGTGAGTTTGTTCTGGCTGGGTTGAAGGTGGCACTTCTGTTGATGAATTTACTATGGCCCCTTCATAAGAACAGAAAAGCTGCAAAATGGAATTCAGCCAGGTGGGGGTGGAGGGGGTTTTGAAATCCACTGTAGGTCTTTGTTTAACAAATTACTCAGGCTCGGAATACCTCATAGTTCTAAAAGTATCTGAATGCCCGTGGCACCCTTTTGTGCCATCTAAGGGTCCCTTCCCCTAAATTTATGACTTAATTACGTGAATGAAGAGAAGTTGGGGATTTCCGTAAATTATATTCTTGCTATAAATCCTGGTTGAATCCATTGCTCTTTCAAATATGTACAATTAAGAGGACCCATTCCTAGCCCTCGAGAAACTCCTAATTTCATGCCTTCTAAATCAAAGCCATCACGTTCAGTTGATCAGTTTCTGTAGGTGGAGATAGTACTTTAAAATGATATAGATCTTCTTCTCTAATAACAGAAACATAGCTATGTTTATGGAAAATAACATAAAAAGAGAAATAATGTAGGAGACATCTGTTCTTTTAATTGCCGTAACATTGGTTTATAACATCATATAAACTTCAGGTGTACATCATTATATTTTGATTTCTGTGTAGATTACATCATGTTCACCACTCAAGACTAATTATCATCCATCCCCACACACATGTGCCTAATCACCCCTTTAGTCCTCCTCTGTCCCCCTTCCCCTCGGGTAATCACCAGTCGTCTCTGAGGAGACCTCTGTTCTCTGTGTCTGTCCTGTATCTCCATAAGACTCTGGAAAGGCTGTGTGTCAGTTACATGGCACTGCCTTCCCTGCTGACAGTGATTGGTCCAGGGTTGAGCACCTGACCCAAGCAGAGCCAATTGGAGTCCAGTTATGGATGCTGGGGGTTGGGGGAGATTTTTGGGACTTTTTCTGGGACTGCTGGGGTTTCCTCCAGTCATATTGCTGCCACTTGGGAACCTGAATGAAAATGAAGAAAACAAGCAAATGGAGCTAAGAGATTGTGCTGAGTGAATAGTGATACCCCAAGATTCATGTCCACCTGGAATAACCTTATTTGGAAATAGCGTTGCTGCAGGTATAATTAGTTAAGATGAGGTCACATTGGATTAGAATGGGCCCCAGTGACTGGTGTCCTTATAAGAAGAAAAAAAAGAGATACAGAGACAAACACAGAGGGATTATGCCAAGTGATGATGTAAGCAGAAACTGGAGTGCTGTATCTACAAGCCAAGGCGTGGCAAGGACTGCTGGCTACCACAGGGAGCTGGAAGAGGCAAGGAAGGGTCCTCCCTAGAGCCTTCAGAGAGAGCAGGGTTCTGTTGGCACCTTGATTTTGGACTTCTAACCTCCAGAACTGTGAGAGAATAAATTTCTGGAGGTTTTTGTTTGTTTGTTTTTAATTGTGGCAAAATATGCATAAAACAAAACTTAATATTCTAACCATTTTTAAATGGCATTAAGTACATTCACATTGTTGTGCAAATTTTTTTTCCCCTGAGGAAGATTAGCTCTGAGCTAACATCTGTGCCAATCTTCCTCCACTTTACATGTGAGTTGCTGCCAAAGCATGGCTGACAAGTGGTCAGTGCTTGGGATCCGAACCTGCGAACCTGGGCCACAGAAGCAGAGCACGCCGAACTTAACCACTACGCCATGGGGCCAGCCCCAATTTCTGTTGTCTTAAGCCACCAAGCTTGTGGTACTTTATTAGAACAGCCCGAGGAAACTAATGCAGACTTATATACAGAGAAAGAGTCCTGATGATATTATTTGAATCCCTGGATCCAGCCATGCCTGAATTCCCCTGGACTCATTGATATAAGGCAATAAATATCATTTATCTGCTTCAGTTATTCTTCAAGTGGGTTTCTGTCACATCACTTAAAGGATCCCTGACTAATACAGATGGGGCAGGTTGGTGGCAAATGTTTTTATTATCATTCCATAAATGAAGGTACTGATACTGCAAGAAGAACTGCCTCATTCAGAGTTACTCCAGCCCTGTACTCCTCCACTTCTCTCCTGATTCCAATTCTCTCACCATGTTAGTACCCACATCCAGTTGGGTATTAGCAAATGATAAAATGTTTTGGAATATGAGCCAATTCCAAAGACGGAAATTAAGAAACAGCTTTCAAAATTACAGCGCAATTAGAAGAAGCCTCATTAAAATGCTAGGCAGGGGACTGTAGAAGTGAGGTGAGAATTGGGAGTAAAAGTGAGGTGAGAATTGGGAGTAAGGAGAGCGCACGTGGTGTGGCTCAGAGAACTGCCCAGAAAACTCCTCCGTGCGCACAGCTGTTCCAAGGCAGCTCTGGGTCTTACTTCTAGGGGATGAAATTGATGATGCATAGCAAACAATTAATTTCTGTTAAATACCAGCTAGTTAATGAAAAATATTTTCAGGTCCAGGACAATCCCAAGAAGGATGTACTTATAAATGGCACTGATATTTAGCCAACCAACCATGTCCGTTGCAACATTTGAATTTAATGGACCTGGTTGCTTTATATTAATTAACTGCAGATTGATTGCTACCTATTTTTGTTGAGATTTCATACAGGTGATTATCCAGTAATGGGAGAGCTGTTAAAACTCAGGCCATGAGTCCTCTAAGAGCCAGGTGATATCACACAGGAAATGAACAGCTATGCTAAAGAACAGTCAAACAGAGTAAAGAAAATGATGTTTGTATATAGGGGAGGTGAGGGTGCACCACCTGCGGCTAAGTCACAGCATTGGTGGATGGCCAAAATGAGTTACACCCTGTCTTCAGGGACACTGTGGGCTCTCAGGTCTAGGTGGGACAGGTGAGATCAGAAATAGAGTAATGGCTCATTATTACGCCACCACCACCAAGACTGTCATTCAGCCTGTGAACCAAGAGTAATGAGCAGCTCCAGCTTTCTGCATAGATTGAATGGAACATGGCGTGAATACAACCAAGGTCACAGACTCAAGATGGGACATAGAGGAAGGAGTAGGCCCAAGACCAGACACCACAACTGAAAAGCTGAGTGACCTTGGGCAAGTCTCTCCTCTTCATCATCCACCAGCTATGGAATGGGGACGAACAGTGGTTTTCATAAGGCTGGGCTGTTATAGTGTGTGAGAAATGCTTTGTGAATTCGAAAACCCTCAGCCCTAGGAGACTGTTAAGCTGGTTCCTGAGGGCCGGGTGGGACTGCTCTAAGCCACAGACACAGACTGCCCGCCTGAGTCTGGCCCGCCGCCCGCAGGCAGCTCAGAGGCCGCTCAGGGCCCCTATGATGCCCCTGGGGAAAGCCCTTGCAGTGGGGCCAACAGCAGTCTGTCAGATTTGTTAAAGCTGCTCCCGTCTGAAGTCTCCTGTGTGATTTGGTCCCTTCTCATTACCAGCTTGGCTTCGTCTACAAGGTTTGGTTCTGCCCTCCCTTGGCTCCAAGCCGGGCCCTTCTGGTTTCTGATCTGCTCTGCCCCAGACTTTGGGTTTCTGGCTCTCTCCTCAGAAGAGCTGACACAGAGCTCAACTCAACTCTGCCCTTTGGATGAGGACCAAGTCCAATATCCAGCTTCCCACTGATAACCCAGAAGGGCCCTGGGCTCTGTTTCTGCCAAGTCCCATCCACGGATGGACAGACCAGAGCACATGGAAAGCTTGGCCTGGATTTCTCCCTGCTGCCGGAGGGGTGGCTCCATGTTTGTTTCCTGCTGAGAATCGGAAGCTCCATCTTCAGACATACTCTACAAAGCAGATCGCACAGCCAATAATGATCCCAAAAGACACCAGAGGGGAGGTGACTGGAATAGGTGGTGGTGAAGGAGACAGCAACGTGGCGGGGGTGGGGGCATATGTAGGAGGACCGCTGAACCCTGGGGAGCCACAGGACCACTTGCACCTCCAGATCTGAGTTGCCTGCAGGACGTAAATGTGGGAGGATAACCCACATTTGCTGACCCAGATTCGGTAATGGAAAGTATCTGTTTACTTGGCCATTTAAAGGCTCGGAAAGCGACATCTTTCTTCACACAGTGGTGAGCGCATGTCTGAGCCCCCTGCCCAAGTTCTCACCTTCTTGAATCAGGTCACGTCGCCTGTGTCGTCATCTCCTCCCCAGTTCCAGGGACTCTGCTCCCCCACCCCAGGGGAAATGAGAATTTTCATCAGACAGGAAGGCTCGAGTCATCAACTGTGAAATTGCTCCCTAAACACCTCTGATGCCTAGTCATAGGCAGTATTTAATTTACCTTTAATATTACAGATTTTTTTAAGTGCCACAAAGCTAAGGCTCAGCTAAAGATGAGTTTATATTAACGCTCGTTTAGAAAGAATTTTTGGAAAATTACCTTGAGTATCTGAGCAATTCGTCTCTAGACAGCTGCAGGCTCGCTTGTTTGACGCCGAGCAGTTTGCTATGAATTAGTGCAACATTATCCTCTGCTTTTAGGCAATTCTCTAGTTATTTGATGTTAATATTCACTTGTGGATTTTAAGATCCCTACAAGGAAGGAGAAGAGAACTCACTTTATGAGCACCTGTGAGCTGGGCGGTGCCCTCCACGAAGCCTAATCCCAACCCAGGGAGGGGGTTTTACTGTCCCATTTTACAGATAAGGAGCTGAGGCTCAACAACGTTAACTAACTTACCCCTGGCTACAAAGGGGAACCTAGATGCAACCCAGAGATGGTTGACTCTTTCCATTATTTCTTTGGTTCGCTCCTTGGTGCCTAAAACACACTGATGCTCAATAAATGTTGCTTAAATGAGTAATTGCAAGATTTACCAGTTACTCCCCAGTTCCGTCCAACATGCAGTACAGGCCCCATTCACAGAGCTTTCAGCTGTGGGATGCTGGAGGGGAAGTGAGTTTGCACATCCTCCCAGAGAACAGTGGGAACCGGGCTGTCAGTAGGGGCTTTGGGGCGCAGTGGGATCCCAGAACACTTTCTAAATCCTCAAAGAAAGAGTCGAGGATTTTCAGTTCGACTTGCCATCTTTGAAATCTCTGGCAATTATGAATCTTGTATAGCCTATTGGGGAATTCTCTTTTCACTGAATTAAAATAGTCTAAAACACCCTGTGGTCATTAGCCACATTTGATAATTCAACTTGACTGTGGCCTGTTTCTTACTCTGAAGATTCACGGGAGCTGTTACTCAGGTAGAGGGGAGCCAGAGGCCTCGTCTGAGTCTTGAAGAAAATAACTAAACCCACGCTGGGTTGAATCAGGGCCGAGGTGAGGCTCAGGACCCGGTCTAGGCTGTAATCTCTGCCACGCTTTCATGCTGTGTCATCTGTGACTGGAATTGTTAATACTGTGGAGTTTTAATTACTGTTTGTGTTTACACAACATGTCAGCAGAGAACAAATGTTCAGTTGACACTGATCCTCCCCTCAAAAGTATATATTATAGGGGAAATATATGGATTAATCAACGCATCTGAATTCATGACTCTTCCTTGGTTTGGACATATGCAGGGCACTGTGCTAGGGCTGAGTGGGAGAGCAGGGGAGAGATGTGTAAGATGCAGCATTTACCCTTAAGTGGCTTAGAGGAACAGTGGAGCTAAGATGCACTGCAGTGTCTCCACTAATAAACACCAGACTGGGGGCCCGGCCAGGTGGCGCAGTGGTTAAGTTCGCATGTTCCGCTTCAGCGGCCCAGGGTTCACTGGCCCAGATCCCGAGTGCGGACATGGCATCACTTGGCAAGCCATGCTGTGGCAGGTGTCCCACATATAAAATAGAGGAAGATGGGCACGGATGTTAGCTCAGGGCCAGTCTTCCTCAGCAAAAAGAGGAGGATTGGCAGCAGATGTTAGCTCAGGGCTAATCTTTCTCAAAAAAAAAATTTAAAAAAAAACAAAAAAACCCCCACCAGACTGGAAATGTCCGTGTCTGCGCACAAACACAGACACTCTCACACCCCTGGACCCCACCGCCCACTGGCCATTCTTTTGGAGAATACGGGAGCACGGAAGTGGAGGAAAAGGCAATTGGGGCAAACAGGAAAGGCCTAGGGAAGCTGGAGCTCCTGGGTTCCAATCGCCACTATTTCTCACCTGGGTCGTGCCGCAGCCTCAGCCCCGCCCTCGCCTCCAGCCGCTGTGTCCCCGACCCATGCTCTAGTCAGTCTGCAACGACTGGAGTGATCTCAGCGTCTCTGTGCCCAACGCGCCCCAACACCTACAGAATAAAGCCCAGTCCCTCAGTGTGCCCTAAAGGCTCTGTGATTGTCTGCTCACTCACCAGCAGCTCCGCTCACCTCCCCCAGCCTACTCAGCCCCCTGGGAATACATCTTCCCTGCCATCCAGACTCCGCAGGCAGCCCCTCAGGCCTCTGTCCCTCACGAACGCCCTCCTTTCCAATCTGACCCCCGCGTCAGCTCTAATCCATTTTCCCTGGGAAGCCTTCGCGCCCGCCACCAGCGTGAGAACTCCCTCTGCTGGGCCGTGTGTGTGCTGTGTGTGCCCCGTGCTGCGCTATCTGCTTTCTCGGATCGTAGGCTCCTTGAAGACAGGGCCTAGTCCTTGTTTTGTCTCCAGTGCCTATTCCAGAGCCCAATCCCTAGCAAGTGTTAACAAGTATGTGCTGAGTTGACTATGGTGGTTTCAAATAGGATCGGCAGGCTAGCTTAGGCAACAGCAGCATTTGTAACTTTTCTTTCCTGTGAAGAGAGAATATTCCAGTGAACTTTTAGAACTCATTTAAAAGTTGTAAAACTGAAAAAAATACATGTATAGAACAGATCGTTGCCCTGAAACTTCAGAGAAAAGACAAATTACTGTGACCTAAGGTTCTCAGAAATGGCTTTGTAAGCAACGGGAGGGAATTCACTTACTATTTACTGAGTGCCTATTGTGGACCAGGCTTTATGCCAGATGTTTTGTTTAAAAGATGAATAAAGGATGGTTCCTGAAGAAGACTCCACAGTCTAGTGGAGCAGAGAGATAGCAAGGAGACAGGTAATTAAAATGCAATGTGAGAAGTGCTCTGACAGTCGATATTTAACTTTGGAGAATTGACATAAAATGTGGAAAAGCCACTGGAATTGAGGATTTGTAATGTACCTGCTGCTTAGGACAAACTCGACCTCCTCTGGTTAAAAGTTCTTTCCTTTGGTCCCTTTGGATTAGTGATCATTTCAATCCCTGGAGGATAGTCACTCACTGGGACCACCACTATTGCTTATACCTGATGTGTAGATCTGTGTAATTTTGAAATGCACCTGATCTGGGAGTGCTGAGATGAAGGAGAATGCAACCAGCCTCAGTGCTGGGTTATCTAGTACAACCCGGGTCCCTCCGGGCTCTAGGGGCGGGTGTGCAAGCTCAGAAGATGCCGAGAGCTCACCAGGAGAAGACAGAACAAGAAAGAAGGTCACTGAGTCCGTTAGTCTCATTTAGTATGGTTCCCTCCCCCCCAACCCCCACAACTAACTCAAGCAAGGAATCCACTCCTCCACCCCCACCTTCTTTATCTACTTGCAAATTTGTACTTAAGTCTCCAGATCCAGGCTAAAGAATTCAAACTTAACCCTGTCAGTGTGGAAAGTCCCAGAAGGTTTTTGAGCAGGGATCTGACGTGATAAAAGTGGTCTTCTGGGAAGACGAATCTGCTGTTGGTGCATAGTTGGGAGAACTCATAAGAGTCTAGGTACAAAGTGGTGAGAAACTAGACCAAGGCAGTGGCAACAGGGGTAGAAATGGTACCCATTCTTGGTTCTTCTTACATCCTTGATGAGTACCCAAGTTCCGCCTTTTGGATATTATAAACTAGACTGGGCTTGCTTAAGTTATATTAGCTCTGCTCCTATTATAATTGCTCAATTATTTGTTTCTACCGTTAGGACAGAAGTTCCCAAAGGCCAAGCACTGGTCTGTCTTGTTCATTACTGGCTCCCCAGAACCTGACATGAACACCACAGATGCTTAGTACATGTTTGTTGATGGATTCCTGACCGCCTAGCAACATTAAGAGAGTCCTGGAAAATGTCTCATTTGAAAATCACACCTAAACTGAAAGAGAGACCTAATTTTAAAGATTCTCTAAGCCCGTCATGTCCTCATCTTCATCAGTGAGCTTCAAGCCGGGCTCTCATTAAGCCAAAGTAAAGGACAAGTCAGGCAAATTCGGCTTTTACTGTTTAATTTTCTCTCCAGTGACTTTAGCCTCTTGGTCATTTGTAGATCGCAAAGTTTGACAACTTGTCCCCCTGCCTGTTTTGGATGTTAATTATGTTTTCGTTTCTAACGACTTTACAGTTCTTGTGGGGGTGTTGTCAGGGTCCTGGCAAAGGGTCCAAGGAGCAGGCTGGCAGTCAGTGTGATCCTCATAATTTATTTCCTGCTCAAACTCTCAGAAAGTTCACCAGTTTCCCGAATATACAAAGTCTCCTTACCAGAAAAAATGAAAGAAAACAGAGAAAAAAGAAGCCACTTGACCCATATTGGTGTCATCGCCAAGTCCCTGCAGAGATCTCAGAAGGCGGCCATTCTTTAAGGATAGCTTCATCAATAAATATTTCTTAAGACTCCACTTCAAGACTGGCTGTTCTGAGGCTGTGGAAGCAAACATCAGAGGCATCACGTGCTGCATGAACACAATAACTAGTGTTTACTGGTTCCCTACCTTGTGCCTTAGGGTTTGCAGGCGTCGACCCTTTTAAGCACCAAAACAACACTAGGAGTTAGGTGCTGTTATTACCCCACTTGACACCTGAGGAAACTGAGGCTTGCAAAGGTTAAGTAGTTTGCCTACAGTGTCCCAGCTTGTAGGAGGTGACTCTGGGATTTGAGTTTAGGTAGTTGACTCCAAAAAACCCCTCTCTCTCTTATATTTGGGAGTTTTCCCAGGGCCACATATTAATGGGTCAAAATGTGCAAACTCCCCTGGCTGATGTTCACGCTCACCTAATTAACTGCTGGAAACACCATGAGAAATACTCTGGTTTGCTATAGACACAGGCAGATAGAGCTCTTTCACATGTCTCCCGACGAGAGCCACTTAGCACCCTCTGAAACGCCCCTGGTGGGATGCAGAAGCATAATCTGCTGTATGATAGTAAGTGCCCCAGAGGGTGGGTTCCTGGGTGTGGGCCTCAATTAAACCACTGCCTACTTGGCCTTTGGGTTTCAGAAACTAGAATTTTAGCTGTTAAGGCCCAGCTTGAATCTGCTGGGCACTCTGCTTTATCCCATGGATGTGACTGGTCACCGCCCTGCACAAAGTCTTCCCTGGCTCCCTACTGCCTATTAAAAAGTCCTTTTTTTAAAAAATTTATTTTCCTATTGTGGTCATAATAGTCTGTAACATTGTGAAATTTCAGTTGTACATTATTATTTGTTGGACACCATGTAAGTGCGCCCCTTCACCCCTTGTGCACATCCCCACTCCCTTTCCCCCTGGCAACCACTGAATTGTTCTCTTTGTCTGTAAGTTTGTTTATGTTCCACAAATAAGTGAAGTCATATGGTGTTTGTGTTTCTCTGTCTAGCTTATTTACTTAACATAGTACACTCAGGATCCATCCATGTGGTTGTGAATGGGACAATTTTGTCTTTTTTATGGCTAAGTAATATTCCATTGTATATATATATATATATATATATATATATACATATATATATATCACATCTTCTTTATCCAATTATTGGTAGATGGGCACTTGGATTGATTCCACGTCTTGGCTATTGTGAATAACGCTGCAACAAACATAGGAGTGCATAACCCTCTTTGTATTGTTGATTTCAAGCTCTTTGGATAAATACCCAGTAGTGAGATGGCTGGATCATATAGTATTTCTATTTTTAATTTTTTGAGAAATCTCCATACCATTTTCCATAGTGCCTGCACCAGTTTGCATCCCCACCAGCAGTGGATTAGGGTTTCCTTTTCTCCACAACCTCTCCAACATTTGTTATTTTTTGTCTTGGTGATTATAGCCATTCTAACAGGCGTAAGGTGATATCTAAGTGTAGTTTTGATTTGCATTTCCCTGATGATTAGTGATGCTGAGCATCTTTTCATGTGCCTATTGGCCATCTGTATATCATCTTTGGAAAAATGTCTGTTCCTATCCTGTGCCCATTTTTTGATTGGGTTGTTTGTTTTTTCATAGTTCAGTTGTATGAGTTATTTATATATCCCATATCCTTTTTTTTTAAATGAGGTATAACACCCACACTAGAAATTTCATGAGAGATACATGTCTAGGTTATAATCATATAATATCATTACAAAGCAACCATCCGCGTCAATCTGTGTCAACTTCACCCACATCAAGTGTCTGGATGATGATCATTAGCATCTGCTGACATCATAGAAAGAGATCCTCAGGCTTTATGACCCTCCTGATGGAAGTGCCCAACCCCGTCTAAAAAGGAGTCTTGCCAAAAACATTGAACCCAAATCTGATGAAGCTCTATATTGAAGTGCCAATTTATACAAAATACAGAGGATAGAGGAACATTAAATGATCCAGAGAAGCAATCAGTAAAATCCAGACTTAGGGAAACTCTGTAAGACAAATGATGCCATTTCTTCAACAACAACAGGAAATTGGCAGAAAAGAGAGAAGGAACAACTTAAGAGACGTATCAACCTCATTTGTATCCTGGTTTGAACAAGCCAACTGTAAAAAAATTTATGAGATTATTGGGTACTGACTGAATATTTGATGATAATAAAGACATTGCTTCAAGTGTAATAATTGCATTGTGCTTAGATTAAAAAAGAATCTTTACTGAAGTACGCTCCTATGAAATGATATGCTTTCTGGGATTTGAATGGAGAGGACCCAGTGGGGCTTGTAGTGGGAAGTGGGTGGGGTTTTACATGAAACCATGTGTTGAGGTTTGAGGCTGGGTGACGTGCACATGGGAGTCCATTATACAACTCTCTTTCTTTTGTACATGTTTGAAAACATCTGTAATAAGAAAGAAAGAAAGTCTTCCTTTTTTTTTCGAGGAAGAGTGGCCCTGAGCTAACATCTGCTGCCAATCCTCCTCTTTTTGCTGAGGAAGACTGGCCCTGAGCTAACATCCGTGCCCATCCTCCTCTACTTTATCTGTGGGACGCCTTGCACAGCATGGCTTGCCAAGTGGTGCGTAGGTCCACAACTGGGATCCGAACCGGCGAACCCTGGGCCACTGAAGCAGAATATGCGAACTTAACCACTGTGCCACCAGGCCAACCCAAGAAATTCTTCTTTAAAGTGCACCTCACTTTAAATGCCACCTCACTCAAGTCAAAGGTAATCTTTTTCTCCTCAGTTAATTTCCAGCCACTTTCTTTGTTTCTGAATCCCAGCACAAATCCTCCTTATTTGTGTGTCTCTGCGCTCCTACCTTCCACTTCCTCCTTCCCCACCATTTGTCAGTGGCTGGCAGTTGTTCAATAAACATTGCTGAATTAAGTGGAAAGAGACTCCAGAATGCACCAAAGATACCTTTAACAAAATCCGCCAGCTGCCCACATCCCCAGCCACCCAGTGGGGAGTAACTGCCAGCAGAGATGATCTTCTTCTTTCACGTGTGGGGAGACTGAGGCTCGGAGAGGAGCCTGGCAGGCTGAGTTCAGATGTGGACTTCTTGTTCCACCACAGTAATGTGCTCGCCATCCACCCCCTGGTAAAGCAGGCCAGTCCTTCCAGAACGGGCTCCCCACTGCAGAGGCCTGTCTCCCAGGGAGAGCAGAGCCCCTAGTGAGGTTTCTACCCAGTCTTCTCTGCATGTCTGAGACCAGCTAGAAAGTCCTAAGTGTTTGAGTGAGACCAGGATGTGATAATGCTTAACAATAAGCATTAAATCCCCAGGAGATTAGAGATAATTGTGACCAAACAAATTATCACAGAACAACGCTGAGTGCTGGCAATTGCCTGAGACCATCTACAGCTTCCTGGGCCGGGAGCACTCCCGCTGAGGGGATGCCTCTGCAGGCACTAGTGCATTCCAAGAATACCGTTCACTGTCACTGACACTAAGCATCATCATTTCTTTTTCATTTTCATTACGATCATCACAATCATCATTGTCTACTATTTCTCAGTGTCATTATATATAAATAAGCCGAGCACCGTACAACGAAAACAGGCATTTCTGGGGAGAAAATGATCTGAAACTCATGGTGAAACAGCAGCTGAATTAAGTTAAAAATTGGTGTTATTTAAAAGCAAACGTGCAATTTGGGGGCAGGTAACAGAAAACACACCTATATTTACTGGAGTGGCTACACTTAATCTCGGATCACTATATTTTGAAAAGAAGATGCAGCAATTGAAAATGATGCTGAAAAAAGGCATGGACAACAGGGGAGCGGCTTCTAACCCTAAGGTTACGAGGGATTTTCTCCCGGAGGAAGAGGACTCCCCAGTAGGAACGCTGATTTTTAACCATGGCCAGGGCTTCTCCGTCAACTCAGAAGATAGGAAAACAAGGAGGTGGAGGAGGAGGAGGGGGAAGAGGAAATAGAAGAGGAGGAAAGAGGAGGAGAAGGAGAAAGAGGAGGGGGAGGAGGGGGAGGAGAAAGAGGAGAATGAGAAGGAGAAGGAATGTGTGTCATCAAGAAAGATTTCAATTCGAAGAAAACTGTCCCCATGATCACAAGCCAGAAGAGGCTCTCAAAAGAGGTAACTGGGCCTCTGCTGGCTCATACCTTTGAAAATAGAATGATTCCGTGTCTCCTGCATGATTGAAGAACAGGTGCACTCAGGGACATTTGGCAGAACCAGGAGCCTTCCAGCTATCTCCCGCCACTCCTAACTGCTGTCTCTTGCCTAAAGCTTCCATATCACCCGAGCCTCCCTCCCCGCTCCCCGCAAGAATGCATGTGGAATTATTTTTATAGGAGCAGGTGTGATTAAGTAGCCGCTTGCTGGGTTCACAGATATCAGCGCCAGTCTGAGGCTTATGGCTGCCGGTTCTGGTCATGGGACAGAGCAGTTGGCCCACCGGGTCTGGGGCTCCTGCCATTATTCTTCCACTGTCTAAGCCATCACGGACAATTTTGCTTTTCATACTCTAAGTGCCACTAAATCCAGGGTTTCTCAAGGTAGGCCCACTGCCTCTTTCCCCACCCATTTCCCCATAAAGAATTTTGGGTTGAAAATGGCCTTATAAATCTTTGAGTCTGACCCTCTCATTTTACAGATAAACAAATGGGGTCACAGGATTGACCTGCCCAAGATCACTTTGCTGGCTGCGTCCTGCTGCTGCCAGCTACTCCATCTCTTCCTGTGTCCACAGCCAAGGAATGGAAGATCCACTCTTAGGAAGGGTGGAGATCAGCTCAACTCCAACCACAGGCAAAAGATGAAAGAGTTTTGCAGAGCTGCGGGGTTATTCTTTGTTTCCATAACTCCCCTGGGTTTAAAAGAGTAAAAGGGATAGGCTGGCCGTGCTGGAGTGAAGGGCAAAGGTCTAAACTTCCAGGAAAGTGACAATGGCAAATTTTTCCTTCCTCATCATGAAGATGGACTAAACTGGCAAAGGAGTGGGAGTCACATCCTCCTCATCCCTGCCTCATTAATCTTTTCACTTACTATTTATGTAGAAGGACCCACTGTGTGCTGGGCACTGTGCTCAGTGCTGCCATAAACAAAGATACAGGAATCTCTGACCTCAAGTAGCTTACAGATGTGAGGGACATAGAGCCATGTGATGCAAGCATGTAGACACCTAGGGAACTGGGACATCAAACACTCCCAGGTTTGTTCCTGGGACCACTGGCAAGTTATAGCCCAAAGCCAACCACCTGGACACAGCTCACTGCGGGATTGGGGCAGACAAGGGCAACCATTTTGGGCTGTGGATATTGCATCTGTTCCTACCATTTTCTTTAGTTCTTTCTCTCCTTCTCAGACTTGCAAGACTAGAATGAACCTTAGAGATCATCGAGCCCAACTGCCTTCATTACATAGATGAGTAAACTGAAAGTGGGTAGTAGAGAGGAGGCCCCATGTCAGGGCGGGGCCTGGGCCGAAACTCTCCACAGCTAGCAGCCCAGCCTCCCTGGGCACGGAACACGAGCTGAGCGGCTTCTCTCCCAGTCCTTCCCAGATCAATTTCAAGAGCCAACACCCAGCACAAAGCTGGTTTTTAAGCAGAAACCTGCTAAATGTGGACACACTGAATTATTCATATTTGGGGTCATAAATAATGTATTAGGTGTTAATATCAGATTTATAAGAGCATCCATAACCCTAGGGATAATTAGTCACTGTTATATGCTGCCCAGAGGTAATAGATTACCTGGCCCTAGTGTCCTTGACTAGCTCCTGTCCTTGGGGAGGGCTGCCCTGCGGAGTGCAGTGCCTTTCCCATCTTTATTAGTCTGATGCTAAGTAGCAGATGTCTGGGCTAGGAAATAGTATGATAGAGCCCCAGTGTGCCTTTAGCCACTAGCTCCTGACACCAGCCACTTTATTAAGCACTCAGGGGAGGTGTGTGAGGCCTCTGATGTGCCTCCCAGGTGCCACAGCAGAGAGCAACTGCTTGACGTTGATTAGATGTTGCGTAATAGCACCCCCCTGGATCCTTGGGCCTCCTTACTTCTCTCTACCTCACAGTTTTGAGACTCTACGTAGATGGCCTTATTTTAGGTAGACAATTTACAGCAAAATCATTCTCTCCAGCCTTCTTCTGCTGCTGTGTAAAGATAATCAGGGCAAGTGTAGGTTATTATTTGAAGGTCAGGCATTGAATTGCATAATAGGGTAACGTGGGGAGATGGTGGTCTCTAACATTGTCCCAGGATTAATCTCCTTCTGAGGGGATGGAACTAGAATGGAGGACACTGATCCAAGAGACGGCAATAGTGATCTAGTGTTCGACTCCGTCTGAGCCAGGAGAAGGGGCAAGAAGTGGTTACTAACCATCTCTAAGATGAAAAGATAATGAGAAAGAGGAGAGGGGGAGGCACATCTGTCCTTAAGGTCCCTGAGAGAGGACCTCTGTGTCTATGCACAGAGGACAAGGCCAGGGGAAGGTCATGCCAAAGAGCACTTGACTGGTAGCCAGAGCTTTTGCAGGTCCCTGTAGCCCAGACCAAACACAGTACAAAGGTGCTTCTTTTACTTGTGTCTTTGGGCTCAAAGTCTAACCTTAATCCTCAAAGTCTTATCCTCAGGGGCAGGAAGTGGCAGTGTCCTTCTCCATTGGAAATGGAGTGAGGGAGCCCTTGAGCTCCCTCTAGGGACCAGAAGGAGCCTGAACTGTGTGGAGGAGATGGGCTTGTTAACTAGGGTCCTGCCCACTGCTGGCGTTTTGTCCCCCACTCAGAGAAGAGCAGGGGGCAAGGTTTAAACTCCTAGTTCCTGGTCATGGGTACAGGAGCACCCACGCTGGTCAGGAGGTCCCCTGTTGGCCACTGGAGAGGGCCCTTGGGGGCAGAATAGCCTTTCCACCGAGGCATCCCACTAGGTGATAACTCCTGGGTCCCCAAGGGAGCTCAGCCAGCAAAATGGTGTGGGTGTGTGGCAGCCTCTGTGGCATCCACTCCTAATGGTGGTGCGAAAACAATAACATTATGGCATTATTACAAGGGGGCACTGACATGTTGATGCAAATACTCATTTCAGACAAGATTGAGAAAATGAAATGGCTCAGAAGGGAATGGAAAGTGGCCGGGGAGTAATAACTGTTATGCTGTCGAAGAGCTTTGACAATGGATAACTCTGCTGTGATTTCATCAGCCAAACCCAATTAACCCCCGTGGAGCTATCTACCACACGGAGGCTGGGTGGTGGGAAATGCCACCAGCCATCTCCTACGCTCCCTCTCACCAGCTAAGCATTAGAGCTGAGAAGGTTCCAAGGTGAGAAATGTCTATGAATGTGCATTTTACGGGCTACAAAATCTCCTAGGAGATGCCCCCTACATTGTTCAGTAACCACCAGTAGATCCCCTCACAAGGGCCAGGGTAGGTCAGGAGTCAGCCAGACTGTCTGATATCACCCAGTTTGGGTTATAGGAGATGAGGCAAGAGTATTTTGGATAGTTGGGGCTCAGGATACCTTCAAAAGAAACTGCCCTTTCCGCAGCCCCTACTGCTTGGGGATCTGCAGTTTTCCAAGTGACTCTGATCCCCTCCCTCTTAGCAGGAAATCGACGGGGCCGGGAAGAGGGCACTGACTCAAGCGTGGCTGCTCACTGAGCCTGCTCGGACTGAGGCCCGGCAGGAAAAGATGCCCACAACCCATCAGATTCCCTCCTGTGTTACCTCAGACTAGAGGACGTCAGAGCCTGGGCTGTAGGCGGGTAGAGCTGAGGTCATGAGGTTGGAAAAGGCCACGATGGGCTGATGCAGAGCAGAGAAGGAGCAGAAACCAGGGGCTCACAGAGGACACAGCTGGAGAGAGAGAGATGCTGAGAGTCAGGTAGCCTTGGAGGGAGGTGGAGAGAGCAGTCACCCCCAGGATCTCCTCCCTTGGAGCCTGTCAGTTCTCACAGACTCATGTCCAGCTTCTCTCCGGGTGAACCTTTGCAGTGACTACCTCCACCCCACCTTTCTTCCACGCGGTGTAAATGAGCCTGTTTCCTACAACCAAAAATGCCTCTGTGGAAGAATGTGAACAGGGGAGGAAAGAACCACATTTCAAACAAAGCCAGAAAAACCACATTTAAACATCAAGGTCATGAGCGTGGAGAAGCTGGAGTTGACGAGAGCAGAGTCCAGAACAGGCAAGGAAGGTTGAGGACAGAGCTTCTCCAACAACGGGTGATGACAGCCCACTTTTTTTTTCCAATCCATTACAAACTGATTTTCCAATCTGTAACATGTAATAAAAAGATTGTGGCAATGTCAAATTGCTATAAACACTTGCAGCCACTTAACTCAGGAATCCCACTGCAGAGTGGTAACGTGTGCACAGATTGGGGTAACGTTGCTCTAGGAGACTGTCAGAGTGGAGCTGAGGGGTCGAAGGCTTACGGGTGTTGGCTGCCAGCTACATGCTGGTGCCTGAATAGAGGTGGCTAAAAGTGGTAGCTCTCCACTGGGGGTGCTATTGCCCCCTGCCCCTGCCAGAGATGCACAAAAAGAATTGTCCTACCACAATGTGAGATGTACCCCTGTTGAGAAACACTGGTTAGAAGCTTCAAGATCAGAGCGAATCCTGTCCTCTGCAGGCGGCCCTTCAGCAATCCCACTGACAGATGGCCTGTTAGCTAGCGTCTCTGCCCAAGAACAACGAGGATCCTGGGCGCAGGACAGGGCAGACAAAAGGGTGTTGGAGAGGCAGTACTGGGCTCAGAGCCAAGCGGAGCCTGAAGCACCCAGGGACAGAGAGAGAATGTAACCTTTGACAAACTGCAGTGGCTTAAGAGCTGTCAGTTCAGACAGAACTGTCTACATCCATTTAATTAGATTTTAATTTCTCTTTATACATTTGGTTTTCAAAGATTCGAAGAAGTAATTATTTCCAGTATCAATTGACTAGAAGGAACAATCCTCAACTTAGAATAAGCGGCTTAAGGAGGCTCGTCTCATCCCTGCTCAAACACAGGTGCCTTTCAGAAGCTGCTGGGTCTCATCACAGTCCCACTGGTGCCAGGAGCTGGCGGATGTGGACACCTGGCAGGGAGAGGGCGGGGGCGGAGGTGTGAGGGAGGAGGAAGAGAGCTCTCCTGCCTCTGTCACTTCTGGTCTGAGGAGATTCAAAGAGGAGAAAGAAACTCCAAGCGACTCAAGGTGACCTTGATGCCACTTGGGCCGATGAGTGTAGAATATGAGCAACAACACTTCCTCATCATTTGGTGTTCAATAAAACCTGTCTGTGCTGGAAAAAGAGTGAGATCCCCTGTCTCTCTGAATTACCTTTTGGAAGAGTCGGTCACCTTATAACAAACACTTACAAATGTTTCTTATAAGAGGACACATCCTTCACTTACCTTCTTTTGAACCCAAAACACTGGAGAAACCACCCAGCCAACCTCCTAGAGGCCACCTTTGATGAACTCAGTTAAGAAAAAGAAGCAAGAGGCAAAGAATTGAATGGAGTTCAAGCTCCACTAAATTGCTGAGTGTGTGATCTCATAGTTTTCGTTCCATTATTATTTAGCTATTATTTCTTAGTTTTAGCTCCATTTATTATTGCTGAGTGTGTAACTTCACACTTGCAAGCGTGGCTGTCATTGTAAATAAGCCTCTTTAGGACTCACTTTAAGGGACAGCAAGGGGTTGGTAGGTTGTAAAATCAAGAACATGTCCTCAAGAAAGAGTAATGTTTGAAATATCTAGCAACTGCTCAGAACGAGGTACAGATCAATCAGAACTGAGTGAGGGGCAAGCCTAGTCCACCAGCTGGCTACCAGCCCGGCCCACGACACACAGGGACAACCAACTCTCCTGAGGTTGTGCGTGATTGTTTATGGCATGGGATAAAATTTCCAGTGATCACGTGATACCTGTGTTTAAAAACTGGTATATTTTAATCAGTGAACAGTCGTGCAGGTGATGTGTACCAGAAATCTGGGCAGATGTCACCAAACGTGGCTTGAGGGATGTGAAGACAAGAATGTGGTAGATTCATATGCAAAGTTCAAATGAGGCTGTTTTGTGGAATATGAGAATGGAAAAGGCAATGTTTCTAAATTAATTTGCTGCTCTGTGTAATGCATGATTTTAAATGCATATGTGTGACTAAATAAATTAAATATAAGTAGATGTTTTGATTACATTATCTATATTTCTAAAAGCACATAAGTCCAAGTTTGGCCAAAACTTGATGGGACCCCTTTCAGCTCTGTTTTCTCATATGTTGGTGCATACGACATTTGATGACTGGATGGCTGAAAGAAAGAATGCAGGCACTTTACATGGATGTGAAAACCACCACAAAACTAAAGTATTAGAATCCATCCATTGGGGAAGCTATAAAAAAACACATTGACTTTCAGATACCACACTGGCACAAGGGAATCAGAATTTCTGGGGGTGGTGCTCATCCCCTGGCATTTTGGAAAGCTCTTTAGCTGATTCTAAAGTGCTCTTAAGGGCTATTTCATACTTTTTTTGAAGGACATTCAGGGTTAGTGAGGGTTAGTGATTAAAAGCAAGGGCTCTGGATGAGTCCAAATTCTGGCTCTTCCACTAACTAGCTGTGTGACCTTGTAAAAATTACCATACGTTTCTGTGCCCCAGGTTTCTCATATGTAAAATGAGAGAGAGAAAAAGAGCACCAACTCAGTGAACAGTTGTCATGAAGATTAATAAGTTAATACATGAAAAGTCTGAAGAACAGTGCCTGGCACAAAATGGGAGCTCATCCACGCTAACTTGTATGATCCCAGGGGTGAGTGAAGCACACTGGCTTCCTACTTCTAGCATGACACCTTTTAAGTAGAAGAGACAACAAGTGGGAAACTGGAGTGGGTGTGGGCCCAGAGAACCAGGTGTATGGCTTCAGCGCAATGTCACATCCCAGCACTCATCATGTTCCCTGAGCAGGGGCTGGAAAGGGGAAGGCCAGGTGGCATCTAGGGGAAAGAGAGCCAGCTAAGGCAGCCATCTGAACCTCAGACATGGTGGGACATGTTTCTTCAGAGTATCGAAGCCCCATACCCTTTACATACTTTCTGAGCGGCCATTCCTGCCACCATCACTTCTGTGGTCAAGAGCTATGCATCATTTCCATGTTTAGAAAGGACCATGCAGCAGCCTCCTGCATTGGGGTTGACCCTCCAGGTTTGCTTGGTGTGAAACATGGCTCCCAGGAGACTCCAGGGACACAGGTTTACACGTGGGTGTGGCTTCCTAGACAGAGCCATGCAAGTTGAAAGGTAGGATGTGTCCTGCAGGTTCACTTCTCGTCCTGACAGCACAATGAGAGGCTGGCTGGATAACATCTTGTTTGGGAGCATGCCCTAGGGAGCTAGTCTGCATGGGTTCAGGTCCACCACTGATTAGCCGTGATCTTGGGGAAGATGATTATTTAATCCTTTTTTTCTTGGTTTCCTCATCAGCAAAAGGGGTTTTGTGAGGATTAAACTAATTGACATATGCGGAACATTTAGAACAATGTCTGGCACATAGCAAGTGCTACATAAATATTGTTATTTTCATAGTTTTATGCTGTGAAGATGTCAGTCTCCTATGGGACACACATTTTGTTTTTAATTCCATTTTATTTTCCTTTCAGATCCCACTAAATCTCATAGGACAGATCACTGTGGCATCTCAGATCCATGTCAATTTCTTTTTCTGTGTTTTAATGAGGAGCTTTTAGCAATATCGTGTCCTAGGGTGTTGTCACTCTTAGAGTGTTACCAATTCAATAAAGTTGGAACAGAACACACACTGTTCATTCTTGATATGTTCTCCAAATATCTAAGGATTTTATCTGTCATGGTGGTAAGGACACAGTCTAGTTGTGGGGACAAGACAAAGACACAAACAGTACAATCAAGTCAAGAGAGGTACAAACCATGAATAAGTGGAGGTCAAAGAGGGTAGGGCTCCCACCTGGTGGAAGGGGCATGTGACTGTGGTGATGTTCAAGGTGGCCTTTGAAGGATGATGGGTAAGATTTCATGAGGTGGGGCTAGAGGAGTGGGAAAAAAGTCATTCTAGACTTTTTTAGGTAGAGGGAATAACATGAGCAGAAATATGAAGTTGGAGGAGTGCCAGAAGTCATTTAATTTGATTGATGTGTAAGATACAGTAGGGAAGAATTGGGGGATAAGGTAGATCAGGGCTTTGTCATAAAAGACCTAAGATGCAGGGATGAGCAATTTATACTTAATTTGTCAGTCAGTGGGGAGCCATTGAGGGTTTGGGAAAGGAAGGTCTAATCACAGCTGTGCTCGAGGAAGAGTAATTATTCTTATAAGATGACTCAGAAGGGAGAGAGATGGGAGGTGGGGAGACTGGAGAGGAGGTTGCCAGACTATTTCAGATGAGTATTAATGTGGGTTTAAAAAAGGGTGGTTATGGAGGGACAAAGAAGTGGCAGAATCTAGGGGATGTGATAATTGATTGATTGTTACAGGTAAAGGAACAATCAAAGATGAAGCCAAGGTCACCAGCCTGGGGGAATAGAAGACTGATGGAGTAATTAGCCAAAAGAGTAAACCAAGTGGAGGAACAGTTTGGGGAGGCGGGTGAGTTAGGGTTGAGGTGCTGGAGAGAGATGTAGGTAACATGGAGCTGGAGGACAGGAAATTAAGACAATATTTTGGTAGTCTTATTGCTCTCTTATTTTCTCCTGTATCTGTGGCATCTAGCTCTATGCCTAACACATAGCAGGTGCTCAATAAGTGGAGGATCTCAATCGCAGTGATCTCCAAGGATGTGAGAGCTGAAGCCTAAGTAAGGGAAGCTTAGCGCAAAAAGAGCAAAGTTTAAGGGCAGAACTATAAGCAAAGTAAATGCACATTTAAGGATGAGACATCTAGAGACGTGAGCCAGAGAGGAGAAGAGAGCAGAGCAATAAAGAAGTCAGGTAATGCTGGGCTGAGGAGGTCAAGACAAAGGAGAGTTTCGAGAATGAGCAGTGGTAAATAGACAGGTTGAAAATGCAAGAGGAGAGTAGTACATTCCTAGCTGCCATAACAAAGCACCATGAGCTGGGGGCTTGAACAGAAATTTATGGTCTCACAGTTCTGGAAGCTAGAAGTCCAAAATCAAGGTGTTGGCAGGGCCATGCTCCCTCTGAAGCCCCTGGGAGAGGATTCTTCCTTGCCTCTTTCTAGCTTCTGCTGTCCCCAGGCATTCCTTGCCTTGCAGCAGCGTAACTCCAATCTCTGCCTCTGTCTCCATATGAATGCCCTCTCCCTGTGTGTCTCCGTGTCTTCACATGTTGGTCTCTTACCAGGACACCATTCATATTGGAATAAGGGCCTGCCCAAGTCCAGTATGACCTTACGTTAGCTAATTATATCTGCAAATTAGGTCACATTCTGACGTACTGCGGGTTAGAACTTCAAAGTATCTTTTTGTGGAACATAATTCAAGCCCCATAACAAGGACCAAGCACAGACTGTTGGATTTGGCAGTTAGGAGGTGGCTGGGAAGGTTTCTGAGAATGATATTTGGCCCAAAACGTGGGGAAGGAGCTTAGATGGTGGCGGTAATGAGGAAAAGGTGGAGGGAGATCACAAGTGTGACAGCGAGTGGAAAGTGAGAGATGGCATGCGTGGCAGCTCTCCAGATGTCTCTTCTGAGTGTGATTTTTCCTTTTCTGCCAGTGCAGGGGACAGAGGTGTGCTCTGTGGAAGCTTCTGGTTTCACACCACCAACATTCACTCCATGGTTCGGTTGTCTTTCTTGAGCAGCATGTGATGCCTGGCAGGGCTGTGGGGCTTGACATCAGGGCCTCTATGCTCAGGATTTTAGTGGCCAAAATTGGTTCCCATTTTGGTTCAACCTCTCTTCTTGTCAAACCAGATCACCTGGCTGTTTATACAGGTATTTGTAGTTGGGCTTCCTTCATCTCTGGAGCCCTGCTCTGAAGTAAGGACAGGAACATCTGTCTGACTTGGTCCTGCTTTCAAGTGGAGAAAGAACATGATGATAACCAGCATTGGAGAAGAACATAATAACAATCAGAATGTACTACTGCATGAGTTAAACACAAAATGATTAACAAGTATAAGTCTGCAGATATCTTAATTAATTCAAGATCAGCTATGGAAAATTATGACCCACTCAAGACAATAAGGAAGCCATATTGATAATTCTTCCCCAAAGTTTCAGGAACTCTGTGCACCCACCCAGCTCTCGTTGTATCCACAGGCTCAACTGGAGCTTTGCCCACATTCCCAAGTGTGTGCAGCAGCAGCCAGACTCCTTGGTGGTCTCCTGGACTGAAGTCCTTAGGAAACTCCATATATTGCCATTTTAGTTCATAAATATCCAACTTTGGCTTTTTGGCAATTTTTAATTCCATGCTTGGCTTGGTAGGTTATTAAGAACTGGCTCATATTCATATGCAAAAATGTACCTGGTTTAGTGACCGATGCATAATTTGATCAGCAAATGGCTCTTAGTTGTATTGTCAGACTGACATGAGTTCAAGAGGACTGGTTGGGAAACAAAGTCATGTGGTCAGCTCTGAGAGGAACTCAGAGCTTCCTCTGACCACTGAGGTTTTCTCACAGGATTAAGTAAGTTGTTCCCAGCTCTTGTATTCCCTAGAATGGATGATCTCTTAGGACACCTCTTAATAGACTTCTGATAAGCCCAGCCCATGAGGTGGTCAGACATGGCTTACTCAGGCTTTGGACCCAGCTGGGCCTTCCCACCCCACCTATTCTTCCAGTGGATTGGGGATCTTCTGAAGAGTGGAGATGATAGGGATAGGGCAGGGGAACGTGGGGAAAGAGGAGCACAGGAGTCTCCTGCTTCAGCAAATGCTACTCAATGGCCTGAGAATTTCCCCCCTGCTTTGTAAAAGTGACTTCCCCAAGAGGAGCTATACATGGAGTCATCTAGATGAGTTGGGCGTTACCTAGTGAGACAGCTATTTTTCTAGATAGCCATTCAGTAAAGCAAAGAGCTGATCACCCTTTGAAAACATTCCCCAGTAGATATTTTGTAAGATGAAGAGATGGCTGAGCTCTCAGCCTAAAGAAAAACTCAGCTGCTACCTGGGACACCACTCCATTTTTCTTCCTTTCCTCTCCATATATCCTGGGCCATTTAATGTTCTGCGAAGCCAAATCTGTTCAGATTATGAAGGCAGCAACCAGCAAGATTTATTCCAGGGTTTAGAAGGAGGACTCCTGCATAATCTCTGACCCAGCCGTGGCAGCCTCAGGCCCCGGTGGATCTGCTCCAACCCTCTTTTACTTCTCCTGCAAACTGGACTCATTTTGCAAGGAGAGGCCCCCCAAAATTTACCAAGGCTGCACCCAGGATCTTTGAAACTAAGATTCTTCAGCTCAGCTGGGATTATGGAGGAACTACAACTTTATTGCTTAGAGTAAGCCAGCCAGGTAACCAACCAGTAGACACGTTTTTTGGGTGCAAACGCCTTCTCTGCTTCCAGCTTTGTTTAGTTTGCATCTGGAATCTGTTTTTGCTGCAAAAGAAAGAGCTCTTCAAGCAACTTATTTTTGTTCACTCTTCTGGCTCAGTGTAGTAGGTGAAGTGGAATATAAGAATCACGAGATGAGGGCCTATTTTTAATCCTTATGTGGTCCGTTAGCTTCACACGGCATCCTCTTTCCACTCTCTATTAGGATTCAAACAAACCATCTGTCTATTTCCTCTTGCACTGTCAGAAGACCTTATGCTTTGAGTTGATTTTGCCCTGTTGGTGATGAGTTGTTTGCGGCCATTCAGGTGTTAGTATAGTTGTGAGCTCTGAGCCATTTCTGGAAGATGGCAGCTCCCTCTTAGAGGTATTGTTCAGGGTCATTGGAAAATTTCTGTGTCAGAGTGACTGGGCCATATGTGATGTGAACCTTGGCCTAGAGTCCTAGACCCCCCACAGCAGAGATATGCTCTTTCACATTGTCCAGTCCTTTTGTAGTTGGACAAAGTCAACTGGTCACTAGGCTGTGAGTGGGAGTGAAGTTTGTCACAACTGGGTCAAAGCATTTAAAAGCTAGTGCTTGACCCTCAGTTTTCCCTTGCTGCAAAGATCTTGGAGACCTTGTCTTCTAGATGGTACAACTACAATGACAGAGCTTCCATCAGCCTGGATCTTTGGAAGAGAACTGCCTTGGAGAACCCTAAAAACAACAGTGGATTTTGCATGAGAGAGAAATGAACTTTAAGTTTTAAACTACTGAGATTTCCAGTTTGTTACTGCAACATAGCCTAGACTATTGTGACTATGTGTTCACTAAAAGTTTAGTTTGAAGAACCTTAGAGATTGGTCTAAACTCACCAAGTTATAGGTAAGGAAACTAAGGCCCAGAAAAATAAGGTGACTTACATAAGGTCACAGAGAGTCAGAAAGCTAAAACTAGAATTTTCCATTTAGTTCCCTCCACTATCACAGAGCATCTTTGTGCTGATTTGTTTACAACCCAACTCTAATATTTTCAACCTGACTTCTCGGTTAACCACAAATTCTTGATTAACTGAAATATAGACACTAGCGGGCCAAGTATGTGTCTCTTGTTTTTTAACAAAATCACTACTTTACCAATCATCCTAGCTGTTTTGCCTAATTTCAGAGAAAACAAGACAATGCTGCTAGATACTATACACATGTAATTTCTTTGTAATGTATACCCAATGTAAATCCTGGGGTGGGAGTGGTTAAGACATCTGAGAAGACTGGATTCTGAATATATCTCACTAGCTCTCTGTTCTTGCTAGCCAGCTATCCATTCCTGATGTGTGTGTGTGTGTGTATGTGTGTGTATAGAGGTGTTATTTACTCGGAGTCCTGTGTGGTAACAAAAATCAAATTCTGGATGACATCTGAGAGGGAATACCAGCTCAGGTCGGACTGTCATATCCAAAGCAAGTAATCAAATCATGAGTATGCCATTTCTTAGATCTATTCTGCTATGGTTACCTGCAGAGGCAGGTGGATGCCCATTCAAAATTTGGTATCAGATATCGAGACTGATGATAGCACCCACACACCAAGATGGCATTTAAAGGTTTGGGTTACATAACTGAGGCCTCTGAGGAGAGCAGGGAGCCACTCAAACAGGTCTGAAATGGCTGAGAGAACAAGAAAAGGAGACTGGCTCAGGTTTTCATTGTGGTTGGGGAGGGGGGCCAGCGTGAGAGTTCCCGCACAGACATGGGCTTGCTTAGTTTGAGTGTTCTGCCCTCACCAAAGGAAAGAGCACCCAGGTGTTTTATCAGACGTTGTAGACACAAGGGGAAGAGGGAAAGGAGAGGCTTAAAAGGTGTCAGCAGTTAAACATCAAAAAATGGAGGCAGGGGGCTGTCCTGGTGGCCAAGTGGTTAAGTTCGCGCGCTCCGCTGCAGACGGCCCAGTGTTTCGTTGGTTCGAATCCTGGGGGGGGGACATGGCACTGCTCATCAAACCACGCTGAGGCAGCGTCCCACATGCCACAACTAGAAGGACCCACAACGAAGAATATACAACTATGTACCGGGGGGCTTTGGGGAGAAAAAGGAAAAAAACAAGATCTTTTTAAAAAAAAAAAGTCTAATTATTTAAAAAAAAAATGGAGTCAGATTCCTCATTACATATTCCTTTGCCATGGCTTCTCGCTGGTATGAGATGGCAGCCCAGCTTATTGCCTTTAAAGTGTGACTCATATGTTTCTTTACCTTCCCATCCAGTACTCCACTGCTCCCCAGCAAATCTTATCCCCCTGTGGCCTTCTCCCTAAGTTCAACTCTGGTCTCATCCTTCCCTGGCTTCCAGCCTGGGTCCTGCCCTGCCTTTCCTCCTAATGCATCATCAGCATGGTGCCCAATGCGGGGACCTCCCTTTGGAGACAGTAGTTAATTGGAGAGAGCCCTTCCTGATAATCATAACGTGGCCTCGTTTAGGAGGAAGTAAGAGGATTTTAGTTTTTGAGGATTAAAAATGAGGGGTACAGCAGGGAAAGGAAGAGGCTCTATGAATGGAGACAGAATTAGACTGCATCCTCTCATTCTAGTTGCTCTCAGTGATCAAATGTCTCTGCTGTACCGGGAGAATTCTGCTTCCCTTGGGCCGTTCTATCTGGCGCCCTCATAATGCAACCTGGAGGATGATGGCAGAGCACCAGCCAGCAGATGTTAAATTCCAACAACTCTTATCCCTATGACTCTGATTTGGTTCCTTGTCTAAGGGAAGCTGGCTGATGGCCAGGCTTTTTTGTTCCTGACAGAAACAAACTCACAAAACTCTCCCCTACTGAGGACTTTAATTGGCTTTCTCTTTTGTGTATATGTGTGAAGACATTCTACCGCCTTCTTTGTAAATAGTTTCCTTTTCTCTAGAGTAGAGAGATGGCCTCAAGCTTTATAATGGATTTTACATGCAGAGAAGGGAAAGAAAATGATGTTGCAAGACTCTTTTCTCTGTTGGCTTGTGACACAAAGACACATTCTCCTCAGCCCGAGCATCTTACCAAGCTAAAATTGGCTGCTTCGTCTCATGAAGGAGCGACGAGGTGAAAGAAGTGGAGGGAGACGCTGAAGTCATTAGGTCCCTAGCTGATTTTCTCATTGTAAGACTTTCTCTTTTCTTTGTACTTGTTCTTGTCCTGTCACTGTTTCTACCTCTGTGGGATCTACTCTTTCCTTCATGTCCCCTTTAGTTTCGCTATTTGTATGTCTAGAATAGTGGAGCTGAGTTCACCTATCTTCAGATCTTATGTTCTCATTTGGATTCTAATAAACCAGTGAGGAAGGCTTAGGAAATAATCCCCCCATTGGCACAATTATAGCATGCCATGGCACTCTTAAAAGACACACACACACACCACTATTTAAAACTTGACTCTGGCTGAAAATACCTCTCTGGGCATCAGGAGATAGTCACAAGGATAGCAGGCGTGAGTAAGATAGGTCACCTTAGAAGTCAGAGAGAGGTTTGGTATTACAATGGTATTAAAGAGGGAGTTTTGGCCAGAGGACCAGGAATACGTGAAGCCTGCCCACGTTAATTACTTCTCCCTGCAGGTGAGACAATGGCTGGCCAAGCAGATACTTCATGACGGCTGGGGCTGTTACTCTAGGACCCGGGACCAAACTTGAGGGAGCTGAATAGGTCCTGGAGTACTTTGTTTGTCCTAGGCTACAGAATTAAATGGCCTTTTTATCCCCCAAACCACACCCATCAGTACCAGAGAAAATGGAACCAGAGAGAGAGCAAGGAAAAGCCAAATCAATGTCCTGGAATCCAGCCAATGAGACCTAAACACTCCTCCCCGAGGGATAGAGAGAAATCGAAGGTGGTCCCAAATGCCTTCTCCATGAAGACAGGAAAAGAAACATCTTGAAGGCTTGGTGTCTCTGAAGGGAAAAAACTAGTCACTCTTCATCAAAGCCCTCAGCCACTTCTTGTCCCTCTCTGCCCACTCCCTCAATCTAACTCTAAGACTGGGCTTCATATCTAACATCTAATCCAAGCCCTCTCACATCTTAGAATAATTCACTATATTAATTGCTTCCAGACCTACCCCTGTGCTTTCTTGTCTTGCTACATCCTCCCTTCATTTCAAAGAGAATGTTTTCTCTAAGAAACCTCCCCAAATCTACCAGGAGGTACCTTTACCCTCCTTGTCCCCCTGAAGCTGGGTAGCTGAGGGTTACTGTAGGTATTCAATAAGAACATGACTGCCTTTTGACCTTGTTCCCAACACAAACATAGATGAATCTTGTCAACTTGCAGCTTTCTTAACTTGAGGGGTGACTCAGGGGTCTCGAATATTTGTAAGCTTGTTTTCCAGAAGAAAGAGAATGGCTTCGGGGAAGTTGCAATCACTGGAGGGCAGGTCCCCAGCTGCATTGACACCCTTAGAAGGGTGTCAGATTGTCCAGGGCTTATCAAAAGTGACCCCTTTGTTTCCCCAAAGCTCCTCCTGCCAAGCCCCTTAGCTCTATAAAACCCACTGCTTTCTGCTCTTGGGAAGGTGGATTTGAGAGAACCTATCCTCCCACCTCCTTGTTTTGGCCAATTCGAATAAACCTTTCTCCATCTGTTCCCTCAGTAGCATCAGCATCATCTGGGAACTTACTAGAAAGTCAGAATCTTGGCTCCATCCCAGGCCTTCTCAATTAGATTCTGCATTTTAGTAAGTTCCCAAGGTGCCAAATATGTACATTAATGTTGGAGAAGCAGCCCAGTGGTTCTCAACCTTGACTTCACAGCCTTGAATGCTCACCTGGGGAGCATTACAAATACTGATGCCTGGTCCCCAGCGCTTTGACATAACTGGTCTGGGGTGTGGTGAGAGCACTGGAGGGCTAAGAGCTCCCCAGCTGATTCTAACATACAGCCAGAGCTGAAAAGCACTGCTGTTTGGTGACTTCCTCCAAGTTGGTTGAACCTGCTGGCTCTGCGATCAGAGAAGCAAATTTATTCACGATTGTGCAACTGTGTTACCACTAGCATCAAATCAGCTCCCAAGAAGGACTGGAAGAGCCTAGCCTTACAGAAGTAATAATAGCCCCAGTTATTAAGGAGCTTCTGGGGACTGGGAACATTGTCTCTAATTCTCACTGTTCCCTGTTACCCTTTTTAAATTTAAATTTAATTTTAATTAAATTTAAGAAACTGAGCCTCAAAGAAGGTGAGCAACTTTCTGAGGTCACACAGCTCCTTAGTTGTAGAAGTCAGATTTGAATTCATCTCTGTTTTCAAAGGCAGGGATTTTTTCTTCCAAACCCAGGGAAAGTTTGCTCCCAACATGTGTAAGCGATGATGATCAGACCTTGGAACACCTACTTTGGCTGTTCATGGGCCCTCGTCACTGTCTTCCAGAGGCTGGGTTGGGGTCTTGTTGGGCAAAGTTACCAGGTAAGAGATCACACCCCCAGATAAGTGACCATATATGACTCCTAATAGTTTCTCAAAGTGTGCCACTTCACAGAGGGGGAAATTGGATCACTAGGAGGACACTTACATGGTTCTAGCAACAAGATGGCGGAAGCTGATCAGTGCAGAGAAATTGCACGACTCCCCAGGAGAGGGAGCAATCGTGCCTGGATGGCAGCATGCTTTCCCAGTGTCAACTTCTTCATGATAGCGAGGACATCAAAGTGCCAGGCACACTGGGGGCATTCTGTCATGTGATCGTCACCACATCCTATTGAATTTGACATTAATTTTGCCCATTTTACACATGTGGAAATGGAGGCTGGGAAGTAAACTTATCCAATATTAGATGGTTAATAGAAGCAGAGCTAACATGGAAATCCTGGTTCAAAGCCTGTGCTCTTTCACTTACTTCTCCTGACTTCGTAATTCTTAAATGCACCATCCTGCCAGCTGCGTCTCATCTGGGTCACCAGGTTTGGGACAAATTACTCAGCATCACTTGACATGGGGTAAGGAACAGATTTTTGTAGGAAAGGGAAGAGTTTCAGGTAAACAAGAGAAGAGGAAGAACAGGCTTCCCTCAACCTTCAATCCATCAGAGATGCGTTGGTGCCAGGGCATCTGGCTCCTCTGCTGTTTCTGCCTTTTCACAGACTAAGGGTGAGAAATGCCTTTGTTAATTGGAGAAGAAACAGGCAGTGCAGCGCCCGGCAGTCTGGGTTTGACGTGCAGCTGTTTACAGAAGTTGTCTTGGAATCCAGCTGCCCAGCAGGTGAAACTTGGGGCTCTTTGGGTATCCCAGAACCCACTTCTGGTGCAAGGAAGCACCTGGTGCCGTGGGAAGCTGAGCTTAGGGAGAAGCAACAGCCGTCCCAGCATAGTTAGCTCATTGTCTGGGCTGCCCAGAAGAAGCCCCCAGGGCCGATTTTAGAGAAGGCACCTGGGAGAATACCTGAGATCTGCGTCATAAATAGCGACTTGGGCAGGCAGGGCTGGAGCTGCCCTGCAGTCAAAGGAGGCGACTGGTTGTGAGGAAAGAAGGGTTCGGGAGAGGACACACTTCTGAGGCATAGACACTTTTGCTTCCTTACTTGGGAGGTCTCATTTCAAGCATCTCTTCTCCTGGCTGGCGGGGTGGCAGGGGCCCCAGTCAGACAGAAAATCATGTGATCTCAGACCGGAGAGGTTAACGGGGAGGGGTCACATTTGCTTAGAGTGGAGCGGGGGATTTGAAACTAGTAAATCTTTAAACATAACTATCTCATATTTTTGCTCCTTCTAAACTTCAGTGTCCTGGTCAAAGCCTTCATTTCTTTGAACAGATTTCAGCTAGGTTCCCCCCGCCTTCCTTTTTTAGGAACCCATCGACAAATATATGTGCCCAGAATTTACTTATTTCCCATCCTTTCTTACTCTTAACTCTCACTCCCACCAGCCCAGGAAATATTTAACTTACTAATATTTTTTCCCCAATTTTTCATCTATGACGTGAGTCCTATCTTGTTTCCCAAGGCCTAGGCTTTTAAAACTCAAAAGTCTGAAAGTCTTTGTTTTTTCCCCTTCCTATTTTCTGCTATTACATCTCTTTTCCAAGAAAATGAATGTTGAATGTCCTGGCTACACAAATATAGAGTAGGTTAGAGTCCATTGGCTGATAGCATATGGGGGAGAAGATCCTCAGTTAATATTTCAAAAGTATTACAGTTATAAAATTTATAAAACTAAATTGGCTCTTTCTTTGATCCCCGGTACTATCATACGTCACTTGTTAGGTGTTTGTATGAGCAAGGAGATGAATCTACTAACTGAGGATATCTTTCCATTGGTGCAAATCAGCACAAACTCTATGGAGGCCTTGGTCTGGAGGAAAAGACGACCAGTGTGTGATTCTCTGTCTGGATTCTTGTGTCCTGGGCCCTGGGTCCATGCCCTGTGGGTGCCCATTCAAGTCAAAGACCCCATAGGAGTGAGAGGAATGACCCCAAGAGGGAAAGTGACTTATCCCCAGGATCAGGGTACAGCTGGGGAGATGATTCCTTCGGAGCCCAGTCCCCTAAGCCCTAGAAAGGAGAATTCCTTCCTGAGATGCATTTCTTGAATTTAGAGAATCTTTGCTTCATCCCTGCAGACTGGCTCAAGAGAAAGACTCCAGACAGGCCCTGCTCCCTAATTTGTAGACACCTTTCCTGACTGTTCTCCCAAGAGGGTTTAGCTGTGTAGTCCTTTCTTTTCCTTTTGTAATCCCTCCCTCCTGACTTCAGTAGGGGTGGGGATGTGGCTGTGGAAGAAGAAGAAAAAGAAAAGGACTGTATTCCTGTAGCAAAGGGTGCACTGATGACTTGAAAATCTTGCGAGAATTTGAATATGCATTTCCCCATGGCTGCTAAGTGAATGAATTATTTAGATAAAATTAACATTCCTATTTGCCTATTCGTCAATTTGCTCTTGGGATTGTAGCCATGGGCCCTCCAGGACCAGTTCAACTAATTCCACCTCCTATCAACAGAGTGATCAGGAATTGCCTTTCGGAAAATTAGCAAAGTCATGTAGCCAGAGCATGCGCAGAAGAGGAAATCTTGACCTGAAGTGACTGCGGAGCCAAATCCTCCTTCCCGTGGAACCGAAGGACTGAGACACGACCGGAACTTGAAAGTCAGACTCATCAGAAACAAAGATTCCCTCATTAAGGAAGATCTGGTATTAAAAGTCTTTCCCCTCCTCGTCAAAAATGTTTAGAACCCTATCATAAAAGTTTAGAACCTCATCATAAATGTTTAGACCGCTGTCATAAATGTTTAGAACCTCACCATAAATGCTTGAAGCCCACTAATCAAAACCTGTCCTGCCAGTGTTTCTGCGTGCCAGCCTGTTCTCCCCAACCTCTTAAATTTCACCCCAAATCCTGAATCAGAGAGACAGATCTGAGGGCCCACGCCCCCTGCCTCCCTGCTGAGTAAAACTGACCTCTTTTCCCAAAGGCTGATGCTGTAATTAATAGGCTGTACAGGTGCATCCGGCAAGAGAGCCCCAATTTTGTGTGGTAACAGGGTAGGAGGTAATAGAAAAATGAGACAGAAATAGGGGTACAGTATGGCATGTTCATCCCTCAGAGAGGGGAAGCTTTGGAACTCTGGAACTCTTGAACCATTTTCTCACGGACAAAGTGAATTTGTAACCTCCCCACCACCTACTCCTCTTTCTGTATTTCAGACGTTAATCAGTGGCGTAAAGCTCGAACCAAGAGCCCAAGGTTGAAACCTCAAAAGCATCCTTTTTTCTCCCTCCCCCACAACTCACACACCCACTTGAACAACAAATCATGTGGATTCTAGCTCCCAGGCTGAAATCTCAAGAATCTATTCCCTCCAGTCCAGCATCACTGTGCCTGCCTTCATTTAGAATATGTACCTTCCTCTGTGGGGTGCTGGTACATCTTATATGGTTCCCTGCCTTGCACTTCTCTTGTCCACGTTGTCACAGACTTATTGTTCTAAAGCACGTCTACTGGCGTCACTCCTTTGCTTATAAACTTTTACTTCATCCCCATTCCCTAAAGATAAAGTAAATCCCTTAACACGACACAGCTTTTCATGCGCTGACTCCTCTACCTACTTCTAATGTCAGTTCCCGGGGTACCTTGCCCCTGTCACCTCTTCAGACTGGCTCTGACCCCCCAGAACAGTTTGCTCAACCTCTGTTCTTTCCCGCCTCACAATTTTTATTTGACTGTGTTTCCTCTGCTGGACCTAAGCCCTTAAGGGCGTGGCCTACACTAGGTACGTAGTGAGTATTTGGTTAACTTTGAATGATTGATTGAGTCAATATTGCAACCCAAGTTGCAAAGAGTCAAGGAATTGTTTTCCTTTATTTCTTTTTGTTGAGATGGGCAGTTTGTGCTCAGGCAGTCCCCAGTGCTCCTCTGCCCACTTTCCCTTTTTATAATCTCTGCTCTTTCCCTCAGCTACCAGTTACTCCCCTCACTTCTCATCATGATTCTCCCACTTCCCAGCCACTAGGACATGCTTTCCTCTGGGAGAGTGCACCACCAGCCTCCTTCCTAGAGGGAATGTCAAGAAGACAAAGCAGGGCCACCCCCAGGGGAGAGGTAGTTCTGCCTCATCTATCTGCCCATTTGCAGGCAAACCTAAATATAAACCATGGTGCCGAGGAGGAGGAGGCTGGAAACCACTCAAGTGGAATCAGACCCAGAGACAACTGACTGGAGAGAGAGACATCGGTGTCAAACCCAGAGGCCCTGAGGCCAGGCCTGGGCGTGGAGATTGCTCCTAACATTTTCCACATAAGTGGAGAAAAGAAGAAGGCCATCACAGAGAGGAGTTATGAGGTCAGTAAGGGACGTGGCGGGAGATGGGGGTTGGGGGTGGGCGGGGGAACACACAGTGGACATATTCCAGCCTAAGGACAGAATTTGTAGTCCAGGAGACAGGTAAGAGACACTTCTCGGTTGGGCTGAGTTGAATGTCCAGGGAGCTGGTTGTAACTATTAATGATGCCAGGATCCTGCTTTTCAGCTTTTATGACCCTTTGGGTTGTTGAGGCAACATAACATGAGACTGAAGCCCCATAATCTTGTGGAAATTTAGGAGGGATCTGTGAGGGAAAGGGTACCTGCTATACCAAGGGAGAAGGAGCTAGGGTATGGAAATTTCCCATCCAGCTTCAGAAATGATATTCTGTGAACATGGCTTAGAGAAGAAGAGGAAAAGTCCCCGCAGTTCAGCTGCCTCCAGATACATCCCCCATGTTGTGTGACAGGGAAGGGGCACCTTATCAGGAAAGATGGGATGAGTCATCCTGCCACTAACCCTCATTCTGTTCTCAGGGATGTTTGTGGGAGGCTCCCCTGGTGAGCTCTTGGCCATCTTCAAAGGAACATGGAAGAATCTGGGCTTTACGAGACATCTTGGTTTGTGGGTTCTTCTCTAACATCCAGTACGGTTGGGTCAGCTCATTAGCACCTAGAATTCTATAACCTCAGAACATCAACTAGGGGAAAGATGGGTGTTCCACCACAAGTGGTGTGCAGCTTGTTACTGGTAATTAAGAGATAAGGTAATTTAAGAGATAAGGTAATTCAAGGTGTCAAAGGGCAGTACCATTGCTTAATTCCCAGACCCCAAAAGCTTAAGAGGGGAGTCCAGAATCCCCTCCTCTCCACTCAGTTCTGAATGGCGCTGCCCTAAGTGTAAACTGTATGAATTTTACAAGTAGATCGATCTAAAAATTCACTTCATTCTGGACCCTAGAATCCCCACTCAACATCCCTGAGTGCTGAAGTCCCCAAAAGCCCCCAAGGCACAGTCAAGTTTCAGTCCAATTTGTCACCCTTGGTGGGCGTTCCTTGTTTCATCCGGCTCACAAGGGAGCCAGACCCCGAGATCTTCAAAGGCTTTTTCAAGTCCGTTTCTTTTGCTGGAAATTGTTCTCACAGAGACCTAGCTCTGTTCAGGA
Source organism: Equus quagga (assembly GCF_021613505.1). Classification (NCBI taxonomy): domain Eukaryota; kingdom Metazoa; phylum Chordata; class Mammalia; order Perissodactyla; family Equidae; genus Equus; species Equus quagga. The sequence goes on from NC_060286.1 coordinate 11,607,742, forward strand.
GCATGACCCTGCCCTATTTCCATGGCGGCCACAAGCTTTCTTAGAGAGACTTCTCCAGAGCAGAACAGGATTTTCTGCAGGTGCTTATTCCCTTTCAATAATTCGAAGTCTCTCCCCAACGTGCCCCACCTCCCCAATTCTTTATTCTCCAGTGACTGCAAGGAAAAACCTCCCCTTGGGCCTGCTTTTGCCACAGCTCATGGAGCCAACTACAGCCAGCAATTGTGATGCGCCCAACAGCTTTTCACTGTCAGCTATTGCAAATCCCAGCACAGGCAGCCCTTCTCTCTACAGTGTGGTTCTGCTTCCCGACACCTGCCTCTTTGCTAACAACGGCCACATTTCCCTACTGCTTATGGTTTTCCCTATCTCTCTGGGGCCCATCGCCCCTGAAGGGGACATGGGGTGATGGGCAAGGAGAATAGCAGAATGGGTTCAAATCACCATCTGTCACTTGGTAGCTGGTGACGTTGGGAAGCTAATTCACCTCACTAAACTCCAGTCTCCTCATCTGTAAAATGGAAATGATCAAAATAACACCTATCTCAGGGTTCTTGTGAGGAAGGAAGGAGATAATGCAAGGCTCAACTCAACACCAGGCCCCGTCCATAGTAAACAAGTCAAGTCAGCTATTAACATTAGTGTGGGGTGCGACGCCCAAGGGCTAGCAACACTGTATCCCAAGTCTCTAGAAAAACCCCTTAGAAATCAAAACATCACATCCTAAGAAAACTTTTCTGTTTTTGAGGGATCCTAATAAATACCCTCTGATTTAATCTCTCTCTTAATTCTATGAGGTAGACAGGACGTATGTAAAGGCTTCCCCATTTTGTGATAGCTTGACTAGACTTAAATGGTTTGCCCAAAGCCACCCAACTAGAAACGGAGAAATACAATATTACAACTCAGTTCTCAATCTCAGTGTGGGGCTGCCACGATATCACGTGGGTCTCAATCATTATCTCTAAGTGAGCCTCTTTTATTCTGAAATTGAATTATTGATTACTTTTTCTTTTTAAAGTCTATTTTACTGAGGTACACATGCTTTGACAAAGCAATACAATCATGAAACCCACACTCCATCAAACTAGAGAAAATCATCATCACACACGATACTTCCCTGAAGCCCCTTTCAGTAATCTCTGCTCCACACGTCCTCTTGGGCAACCACGCCATTCCAATTTCTAAACACCAGAGGCCAGTTTTAGAATTTTATGTGTACTCTCTGCGCTTGGATTCTTTTGTTCAGCATAGTGCTTTAAAGATTGATCCAGTTGATGGATATTGTTGATGGATCAGTAGTTTGTTTCTTTTTATTGCAGAATATATTCTTGTACGAATATACTACAGTTTGTTTATCCATTCTCCTGTTGGTGGACATTTGGGTTGTAGCCAATTTGGAGCTATTGTGAATAAAATTGTCATGACCATTCTCACTTTTTTGTGGACGTATGCTTTAATTTCTCTCGGGTAAACACATAAAAGTAGAATTTCTGGGTCATAGATAGGTATGTAATTAGAAACTGCCAAACAGTTTTCCAAAGTGGTTGGACTATTTTAAATTCCCACCAAAAATGTTTGAGACTTCCAGTTGCTCCGAATTTTTACCATCATTTTGCGTTGCCAGGCTTTTTAATTTTTGCCATTCTGGTGGGTGTGACACAGTATCTCATTGGGGTTTTAATTTGTGAGGAAGACTGGTCCTGAGCTGACATCTGTGCCAGTCTTCCTCCATTTTGTATGTGGGATGCCAGCACAGCATGGCTTGACGAGTGGTGTGTAGGTCCACACCTGGGATCCAAACCCATGAACCATGGGCCGCTGAAGCCGAGTGTGCTAACTTAACCACTATGCCACCAGGCCAGCTCATTTACCCATTTTTTAAAAACTGGGTTGTTTTTTATTTTTCTCTTTTTTCTTTTTTAAAGATTGGCACCTGAGCTAACATCTGTTGCCAATCTTCTTTTTTGTTTTCTTCTTCTTCTTCTCCCCAGAGCCCCCCAGTACATAGTTGCATATTCTAGCTGTGAGTGCCTCTGGTTGTGCTATGTGGGACACCACCTCAGCATGGCTTGATGAGCCTTGCCATGTCCACACACAGGATCAGAACCAGCAAAACCCCTGGGCTGCCAAAGCGGAGCACGCGAACTCAACCACTCAGCCACAAGACCAGCCCTGTGTTTCTATTTTTGAGTTGCAGAAGTTCTTTATATGTTTTGGATAAAAGTCCTTTACCAAACATATGTATTGTGAGCATTATGCCAGTCTGTGCCTTGCTTTTTCATTGCCTTAATGGTATTTTTTTATGCGCAAAAGTTTTTAATTTTGATGAATTCCAATATCTGAATTTTTTATGGTTTTTTTCTGTGCCTAAACAGATTTGCTTATCCCAAGTCAAGAAGTTCCACATTTTCTTCTAGAAGTTTTATGATTTCAGCTTTTATATTTGGGTTTACGATCCATATAGAATGGTTTTTGTATATGATGTAAAGTAGGGGGTCAAGATCCATTTTTCTACATGAGGATCCAGTTATTGCAATATCATTTATTAAAGAAGACTTTCTTTTATCCCCATTGAAATGTTTTGATATCTTTGTTAAATATCAATTGCCATATAAGTTTGAGTTTATTTATGGACTCTTGACTCTGTTCAATTGATATATTTATCTATCCTTATGCCAACACCCCACCGACTTGATTATTGTAGCTTCATACTAAATTTTGAAATTAGGTAGTGTAAATTTCACCAGTGGCATTTCTTCCCTTTGATTCCCAATGTTTCCTTCTGAATGTGACCTGCCAAAGTGACCTTTTGGAATGTAAATCAGATCACACCCCCTCCAGGATTAAAATTCTCCTACGACTTCTGCTTCAGTTTTCTATTGTTGTATAACAAATCACCTCAAAACTTAGTGGCTTAAAATGACTACTTATTATTTATCATAATTCTGTGGGTCAGTAACTTAGGTTGGGCTCGGCTGGGCAGTTCTTCTATAAGAATAGCCTGGGCTCACACACGTGGCTACAGCCATTTGGCAACTTCATGGGGGCCCACGAGTCTAAATTCCCCTTATTCGAATGTCTGGGACTTTGGTTCTGGTTACTGGCCAGGCCTTGTTCTCCACATGGCCACTTCCCGGTTAGTAGTCCAGCCTGGGGTTTCTTACGTGGTGGCAGAAGCATTCCAAGCAGGTGAAGGTGGAAGCTACAGGACCTCTTGAGGTTGAGCTCTTGGAATAACACATCACTTCTGCCACATTCTAAAGTCAAAGCAAGTCACAAGGCCAGTCCAGATTTCTGAGACAGGAAAATATAGTTCAGCTCTTGAAGAGGGAATCAGCAAAATATTGGGCCCTTATTTTTCCGTTTCTCACAGCTTCCTATTGGCCTTAGCATAAAGTTCCAATTACCTACTGGTTGTGGCCCTATAAGCTAGGTCCCGCCTCTCCCTCCACATTAACCTAGTATCAATCTCTCCTTGGCTCTCTGCAAACAGTCCCTGTCACTTTAGATCTTTCATGTTTGCTATTCTCTCTGCCTGGAATGCTCTTCTGTCAGATCTTTGCAAGGCTGAATTCCGTTTTGTCTTTAAGTTCAAATGTCGGCTCCTCCAAGAGGCTTTCCCTGAGCAGTTCTCCCTGTCACTTACTACATTACTGTCTTTTACTTTCATGTGGCTCTTAGCAATATCAGACATTATCTTACTCATTCATTACCTATCTTCTCACCAGAATTTAAACACCAGGAGAGCATAGCCATCAACTCTCTAGCTCACCTCTCTATCCCCAGTATCTAGACTAGTACCTGATACCAAGTAGATGCTCCACAATGATTCGTTGAATCAATTAACCTGCATTTTTCGTCTTTAAGCTTGAAAATCCATATCACCTTAGAAGACAGGATAAAAGTAGGTGGAAAAATGAATCTCTATCTTCAAAGTTGGGATTAAAAAAAAAAATCTGTAAGCCCTTTTCCTGCGATTAACATGTATTATGACCAAGATGGCAGTAAGTGCCTTCATCAATTTGTGCAATCCATTGGTCAAATAGGGTTGTTTACCCAAGTCCAAACTAACAGATTTATAATCATTTATTTTTTACTTTTTAATTATTAATTATTTAGTATACTTTTTAAAATTGTTGACTTGAAACAACAATGAACAGTAAAGCTGTTTGTTCTTAGAGAATAAACACTCTTCCTAGAGAAATATTTTTTCTCTGTGTCTATATTAGTTATTAATTATCATTAATTCTAACTCTTTTCACAGCCATATTATGAGTAAAATGTTCCTTTCACCTTTTTTTTTTTTTAAAGATTGGCACCTGAGCTAACAACTGTTGCCAATCTTGTTTTTTTTTTCTGCTTTTTCTTCCCAAATCCCCCCAGTACATAGTTGTGTGTTTTAGTTGTGGGTCTTCCTAGTTGTGCTATTTTGGACACTGCCTCAGCATGGCCTGATGAGTGGTACCACGTCCACGCCCAGGATCTGAACCTCCCACACCCTGGGCCCCAGAAGTGGAGCACTCGAACTTGACCACTCGGCCCCTGTTCTTTTTATTGTGACATGAGTTCTATCTTAGGGTCGTTGTGCCACGAGGCTGACGTGTGGAGCTGGGCCTCAGGCTAGGTTTATATTGCAAAGCTTTGCGGCTTCTCTCAGTCGCTAGCTCTGTCCTCATTTACAGCCTGTGATGACTTAGTTCCTCATGTGTTTCAATTCCCTTTTTTTCAGCATTGGCTCTTTGCTTCTCTTCGCTATATCAGGATTAGGAGAGAGAAAAAACACCAATTCCTTTGTCCTGAACACGTGATTCTTTCTAATACAAGGAAAGTAATTTCTGCTTGTCCTTAAATAAGAGTCAAATATCTTCCTTCATTCAGTTTTCCCATTGGGAGCTCGTTAAACTAGTGATTAGGACTTGTCTTAGTGAAGCCCTAGCCATAGTTTGATAAAAGGCCGTTTATACAAACTGTTTTTGTGATGACTTCCTCAGAAACCCTTTTTTTAAAGAAAGAGAGAGAGCTCCTAAACAGAAAAATGAAGCAACTTTTTGACCAAGCTCCTGATTGGGCATTTGAGCTTGTCTGCACAGCTCCTGTGAGGAGTGCCAGACCCAAAGGGTGGGCCTCTGAGTCAGCAGCAGGGATCCCACTGTGAGTCGTGTTAAGATCTCTGGAACCACGTCCTCTCCTCCGTTCACATTCCTGCACCAGACCTGCCAGGGATGCAGAAAATGCCTCCTGAGTACTCAGAGGGAGGATCTGGACTCGGGGCCCCCCACAGCACAGCTGCTCAATCCAACTTAAAGGTAACGTTTTTCTTCTTCTACGGTTCATTCACATATTCCCATATTGCTGACAAAATCTGGTCGCCCTGAGGTTAGATATTGTTTAGAGTATATATGCAGTCAGCTCTCATTAAGACAATATTTGTGTGCAATGAATGTTCGCTGAATGAAGGAAAGAAAATGACCATTTAGAGTTCATGGTCTATAAAAGTGTTAATTTACGTTGGTGTCCTCTGATATTTTTGGATGCACACCTCATTAGTTAAAAAAAGTAAACAATCCCTTAAAATGTAAATGTATTTATTTATAATTTATTCAAGTGTACTGCTGTACCAATGTTTTATGTACATGAAAATACATAAAAATATAAATTTAAAAAGGATAAGGTAAAAAAGAAACAAATAATGCTTCTAAGCATTTTATTTTTTAATAGTAAAATTTTATTTTCATTAAAATCTTTTACACATTATTAATATTCTTGGTGGGAATAATGCAATTTAATATGTTCCTTTATGTTTTAAAATCTTGGTTTAGGACTTTGTGATATAATCATTCAATGGTCTGGTTGTAAATTTGGTTTGTTTTCTTACTTGGTTTTAGTGATGTCAGAGGGAAAAAAATATACGTCAGAGATCCAAATGGGAGGCATGCAACCATAGGGCTCCCTTACTAAATCATGGCATTTATTGTTCAATCATATTCAACAACGATGCAAAGGTTTTTGTGAAAACTCAGCTAAGACCTTTCTATATTCTCTGATATCACCTTGATTTTCTTACAAATGAATCAGAAAGGGCATGGGTGGAATATAGCTATGTTTTATATTTTTATAAAATGTGTTCAAAACTGACTATGTCAATGATTTTTAAATGCTAGAAAATTCAGCTTCTTAGTGGGAAGAGATGAAAGTTTGTACAGGCGTGGTGGTGTCATTTTCAACAACAAAGTCACGCGGTGATGAGCACGTCTGTCTTCGCAGTGCTCTCTCCACGGCGCAGGTGTCTGCTGAAGAGCACTCGCCTTCTTGCTCATTGGTAAATGGCCACTTTTACCTTAGGGAACAGATTAGGTTCATTTGTTTGCTTATTTATTTCCTGCTAGATAGAATTCTACTAGTAGCTCCTTGTCATTATTTAAAATTTGGGAAATTTGGGGGAAAAAATGTGTTTTTGTAAAAGCACAATGAGCAGCACATCCTCACTAGGACGGCTCTTGAGGACTCGGCTGCCACGTGGCCAGAGAACCTCTCTGGGGTACAAAGGTTTGCACGATCACTGCACGTATCGTTATGAAATAATCTAAAAATTTCACTCTATTGTAAATGATCTTATTTCTATAAAATTAATGCCAACCCTAACTTTCTATATCTCCTTATGGTCTCACTACTCAAAGAGATGTGGTTTATGGACCAGCAGCCGCGCATCACCTGGGAGCTTTTAGACGTGCAGCATCTCCAGACAGGCCAGCCCTACTGAATCAGAATCTGCATTTTAACAAGACCCCAGGAGACTCACTGACACATTCAGGTTTGAGAGTTTTGCCCTAAGAAATTCTAGCTTCTACCTCTTTGCTGCAATAGCTTGTTTAGGGAAAATGAAGTAAATGAATTTCACACATGGGACAGCTCTGTAGCCTGACGACAGAATCCTTTTTTCCTCCGATCCAACTGCCTGCTCCTCTGGTGGTAACATCCACTCCGTTTTCAAGAAATTTTCTGTAGAGAATACATCTCCTTTAATGCCGCTTTCCTTTAGTAACTCACAAAAAAATAGTTATTTACACAGTTCAGGATTGAAAAAGAACCTAGTAATGCCATTAACTTAGCATCTGTACTTTCATCCCAAAGCATAACAAACCTTGCCCTCGGTGTAATTTGTTCCACACTCATTTTTTCTAACTTTCAACAATGTTTTCTAAGCACCTTTCAATATTATTTGTTGATAAAGAAATCCATTTTAGTTTGAGGCCATATTCTTTTCCACATCTATTTCAGCCATTTTACCACATAAGGAAGAACATAGAAAGAAGATGGGTGGTCTTTTGCTTCTTCTAAAAAACCCTTAAAGAAGCATCTTTATTGATGTATAGTGACATATAGAAAAATACTGCATTGGTTATCACCCGACCTAAAATATCACTAAGGCTATTACAGAAGTTTGTGTCTGTGTTCTGAATGCTTAACTTTTGGATATTCTGCTAATCATGATGACTTCCTACTCAGATTCAGGTAACTTCAGGTACAACACACACCTGGGGCAGATTAATGGTAGTGGAGGCAAATATGTATTTTAAATAATCTTCACATTTCCATTCTCTTTATCTGGCTGACTTTTCATGAGAAGTGATCCGATCACCACTGTTTCACCTTGCAGTGTGGCTGACCACGAGCTCATTCTTGTGGTGGACTAATGGTCAGCTCAGCCATTTCTGCGTTGTCTGCCGGTGCAAATCTTTCAACTGGTATTTCTTTGCAGGAAACATTTTATTTTATTTTTTGCTGAGGAAGATTCACCCTGAGCTAACATCTGTGCCAATCTTCCTTTACTTTTTTGTATGTGGGTCACTGCCACAGCTTGGCCACCAATGAGTGGTGTAGGTCTGGGCCCCGAAGTGAACCCTGGGCCACCAAAGCCAAGTGTGTCGAACTTAACCACTAGGCCACAGTGCCAGCCCGAGGAAACTTTTAAAGCCTGTGTGTCCATTTTCTGAGAGCTAGTTTAATTAAAATTAGATACTATATTCCATCAATGCCCCTAACAGGGAATAGTGCACACTACGCTGAAGTAGAAGGAGAGGGGACGCCACATGTAGATCCCCCATTTATGTCAGCACAAGACCCACAGATGATAACCACGTACGCTTCTACCAGTTGTTTACAAACTCACAGCAGTGCACTTCAGTCCTGCTTTCAAAACAGAGGCTGAGATCTGTAGAATGGTTCTGCCAGAAAATAGAGACGAAGGAGGAGGGCAGGCGATCACCTTGGGGATGTTTGAGGCAGACTGGAGAGCGCCCCTAGCACAGACTCACTTCCCTGCTCCCTGGTCTGCCCTTTCCCTCTGGTCCTGGGAAGCCTGATTTCCTTGATCCAGGAGCTCATTTCTTGTCCTTCCAGGTATAACATGGATATAACCACAGCTGTCCCATCCTCCCTTTCGCAGACGCTCCTGTTTCCCCCCCACACTCTTAGATTAAACTCTTTCACAGTGCAGTACTCTCCTCTCATAAACAAGCTTTTGAGAGAATATTTCTTCTTCTGCCCAGGAGCCGCTTCCACCTACTCGGTTGAGGTGGTGGAGGGCTTTTCCCCTCTCTGCAAAGCGATAAAGCTGACTTTGCTGTCGTTAAGTTTTATAAGGTAATGCTGACCCCATCCTGAAGTGCTCTCCTCTAGACTGCCGTTCTCATTAACTGCCGCTGAGTGTTAACCTTTCTAGACATAAATAATACAGCAGCGCCTTGGCCTGAACAGGAGAAGAGGGAATGACAGAACTTTAATTGTCTTTTTCCCTTGGATACTTGCAAACTTCTTTTCCTTCTTGTGTTTGACAAAATGTCAAAACTGTACCTCTCTTTATCTGTGTTAGGAAACTCTTCATCCTGCCCTGAACCTGTGCCCTCTGCCATTTAACTTTGCAATGGCGGGGGGTGGGGGGTGGTTTGGACTGGGCTCAGCCACATGACACGCTTGGGCCAGAAGGGTATCAGCAGACGTGACAAATAGGCTGCAAATGGGCTTGGGCATTGGCGCTTGCTCCCTTGCGTCTCTGCCATCCCCGTGAGAAGGACAAGCCCAGCCCACTGGTCCCAGGGTAAGGCCAAGGGTCATGTGCAGAAGAGCGCAGTCACTGAAAGCGAGGCTCATCCAGGGCTCTAACAATAGCCCTGGAGTCCCAGTCAGATGGGTCCTGCCAAGATCAGTGTAGCCACTTAGCTGACCCCCAGTTGATTCCAGAAGTGGGAGCACAAACACTTATTTGTGTATGTGCCTGGATTTTGTGGTTGTTTGTTAACAGGTACCAGGTCTGTCCCCCTCTCCAAGGCTGGTCCCTCCCGCTGCATTCTGGACCCAGGCAAGCCCCACTCCTTAAGGCCCCTTCCTCTAATCATCATCCCCTCTGCCTCTGACTTCATGAACATTTTCTTCCCTATTGGCCATTTCTCATCAGCATTTGAATCACCTCAAGTATCTCCCGTCATTTAGTTCCTAAATAATACTTTCTGTTCTATTACTCTCCTCTTCCACTTAACGCCTCATCTCCCCCTCCCCTTCACAAGAGAATCTTGAAAGACAAGGGTTATCCCTACTCCCAGATTCCGCCTTTCTACCTCCCATTCATTCTGCAACCCACTCTCCCATCACACCAGTGGCACTGCTCTTACCCAGACCACCAGTGACCTGCTTGTTATTGAATTTAATGGGTACTTTCAGTCCTCCTCCTCTCACAGTCCCTCTGGCACCACACTCTCTAGGTCTCCTGCTCCTCTGCTGACACTCGGGCTGCCTTGTGGGCTTCTCATCCTCATCCTATCCCTTTGACATTGGTTGGTTCTGTTGGGCTCTATTCTAGGATCTCTTCTCTTCACCCTCTGTCTTGGGTAATCTCATCCATATCTCATTATCCTCATTAGCAACAATAGGCTGATGACTCCCAAATTTCTAAGTCTTGCCATGTCCTGTACTGAGCTCCAGATACATGTATCTAAGAGTCTATCAGATGTCCCACAGGCAAACATGAGATGTCTAAAATTTAATTCACTGTTGTCACCTTCAAACTCCCTCTTTCCCCTGTATTCGCTATTTTACTGAATGGTACTGTCTCTCCCACCCAGAAACATAAGCCAGAATCCTTGGCATTATCCTTATCTTCTCTCTTCCCTCCTTCCACATTCAACCCATTCTTAAGTCCTATTAATTCTACCTTCCTAATATATCTTCAGTCTGTTCATTTCTCTCTCTCCCATGTCAGCTACCTTAGTTCAGGCCACTTTTATCCTTTGACTCAATTACTTTACCAGGCTCCTAACTTGCCTCCTGTTTTTACCTTTCCTGGCTCTAAGCCATTTCATATACTGCTACCAATACTATCTTTCTAAAATGGAAATTTGGTCATGTCATTCCCATGCTTAGAATGTTTTAATAGTTTCCAACTGCCAGGGATCACAGAAGACTCTTTAGTGATCCAGATCCCTGTTTACCTCTCCATCTTTACTTCTTGACATCCCCTTCCTTGAACTAGTGGAAGCCATGAAGAACTACTTGCAGTTGCTCGAGGACACCCTGTCTTTCATCTCCTTGCAGCTTTTTGTACCTCCAGTTCTACCTGCCTGGGACAGCTCACACCCCAGCCTTGCCCTGACAGGCCAGGTAGGAAGCATTCCTGTGTCCCCCACGTGCATTGACACATCACCCCCTGCCTACCCAACCACTTATCCCATCCCTTGCACTCAGTGGCCTCTTTCTGAGTCTATCATTCATGTGTAAGGTCCTTGAGGCAGGGATTGTGGCTCGTTCATCGCTGTATCCTCAGCACCCACCACATTTGGGAATTCAGTAGGTGCTCCATCAATGTTAGTTGACTGAGTGACTGAGAAAATAAATGAATAAATTAATATGCACATGAACCAGAGACCTCTCACCTGCAAGTTTCTCCACCTTGTATATTATGGAGCAAAGACCTTTGGTTCCTCAAAGATTTCCTCCTCTTGCCTATCTTCTACAAATGGGCTTTGTCCTTATTTTATTGGCGCTATCTTTAGGTCCTGTAAAAATGTCTTCGATTTCTTTTACTAGCTATCACAGAGCAATAAACTTCTCAAGTTTCCCCTGTCTCTAATGACTGCCATATGGGGACATGATCAGCTAATGCTCGCTTCGATAAGCTGAAGTTATTGTTAAAACAAACTGAACTACCTCCAGCTCACCTCCCATCTTAAAGGGCCCACTAACATTGACTCTGTGAAATAGACTTTCAAAAAATATCCTCCTTAAGGAGGAAATATAAATAGGGGAGGGCTGTTAGCTCAGAAAACACAGGCCTATTTGGAGACTCAGTTTGTTTCACTTGACCACCCAGGAGGTAATAATGCCCCTTGGCACAGCGCAGGCTAAACCTGTTTTTGTCCACACTAACAGACTCAGAGTTCTCAAAAATCCTAAGCAAAAATTTGCCACTAGCTTCAGCTTTGAATCACTTGAGGAGTGACCTGGCTATGACACGCATACACTCCATGTGTCTGTGATGGTGGTGACGGTGCACACAGCGTTGCAGCCTGAAATGTCTTGTTTGTTTGTGCCATGGTTCCTCCATACCAATAAACCAGAATGTCACAATTCTGCATCTAAAAGCTTTCTTATGATTGCACGAAACCTGCAGATTATACCATTTTATACACGCACACACATTTTATATTTATTGTCTAAGCCTTCTGTTTACTATCTTTGAAGACTATAAACAACCCCAGTCCGAGCATTTTCATGCAATATGACCCATTTAGGGTCCTATTGGGAAGTGAGGGTCCCAGAATCATCATCAGAAAAGTACTTCAAGGCCAGAACTCAGTTTCAAAATGAGGAGGAAAGCTCTGATTCTCTAACTCCTATTCGTAGACTTCTTGGACTGTGGTTATTCGGCTCTGTGGCTCCCTTGAATCCTGATCACTTGTGTCCACTGCCAGGATGAAATGTGTTCTCAGAGGACTGAAAACATAACCCAGACAAGGACCACAGACAGACAGGGAGAGGAACATGCAGCAAGGAGAGCTAGAAGGGCAGTGGGGCTCAGAGCAAACACAGCCCCAGGCAAGTACCTGGAGGAGGACCCCGGTGAGCTCCCAGGGATGATGTGGGGCCATGAGTTGTCAACTGCTTTCGCAGGTGCTGATATATTTATATTTTTAACGTCAATTCTATTTTTTTCTTTAAATAGAGAAACTAAACTTTTGCATTATCCATAGGGTGAGTCAAAAACTGGAAAAGTGTATTAGCAGTAGAGAGAAACGATGAAATGAGAAAATATGGATGATAGCAGAGAAGCAAAAATCGTCTTGAAGAATGGGTCCATCAGAGGGTGAGCCAGGCTCCCAGCCTTGGAACTAGTCAGTACATTATCTGCCCCACCACCCTGGGGTATATGGTCTATTTTTATAACCCATGCCAGATGTTTTGTTTTAGGTCTGAAGAAGGAGGGTTCAATGTGAGCAAAGTTCTGGATGTTTATCCATAAAAATCATGAGAAAATAGACAATGGCTTCTAATGGCTTTAAAAGGTAGTGAAGTCCCCAAAGTCTCATGACTACACACTGATATCAGTTAAAAATGTATATTTATTTACTAATTCATTGTAGGCATGTACTACTATGCTAATATAATGTGCACATGATAAAGCATGTACAAAAAGTAGAAGCTAAGCAATGTGTGAGATAAACGCACAAACAGAAGTTCTAAGACAGTGTTTTCTTCCCCCTCAAGAGGAGACGGCCTTTCTTGCCTCCTGTTGTGTTGAGGGTGGGTCCCTGCCAAGGGGAGAGACTGCTTCCACTCCTCACCTGTGGGCCTACAGAGAACAAAAGGAAGATCAGGAGAGTGAGAAGCTGGGAAAGTCTTCAGAGTGGGGATTTATAAAAATGGAGATGTGGACTTCCATTTCTTTTTTTTTTTTTTAAAGATTTTATTTTTCCTTTTTCTCTCCAAAGCCGCCTGGTACATAGTTGTGTATTTTTAATTGTGGGTCCTTCCAGTTGTGGCATGTGGGATGCCGCCTGAGCATGGCTTGATGAGCGGTGTCATGTTGGTGCCCAGGATTTGAACTGGTGAACCCCTGGGCCGCCAAGAGTGTGCAAGAGTGTGCAAACTCAACCACTCAGCCACGAGGTTGGCCCCTGGACTTCCATTTCTGGATTTGTAGTGGACTAGGATTCCCGAAAGCCTTTCCACTCCAAAATAAACAAACAAGCAAACAACAGCGACTTAAAACGCCGGCTTAAATGTTTTAAAAGTTCAGAACCCTTGGGACAGTGGTGAAAGGCTCAGAAGGTAAAAGTAAAGTGGGCATGGAAGGCAGCAACCGCCCTCAAGGGTTTCTTGGCCCTCATCATCTCTTCTAGTGCCTTGGGTTTCACAGCTGTGTCGGGGGAGGTGGAGAGGCGGAACGGCAGGGATGCCCTACCTGCTGCGCCTCAGTGAAAGGACAGACGAGGGCACAAACGAGAAAACTTCTCTGTCTCTGCCTTGGCCCTTGGAAAAAGAAAAATCTCTCCCAAATATTTGTAACATAGGGCTGATTCCATGCAGGTTTGGGGCTTGAATTCACACTGTCTATACCAAAAAGCACTGAGATAGTTAATGAGAAAGTAGGTCAAAGCAGCCCAGTGTTGAAAACACCCCTGGCATATGGCAGAAGCAAATTCTCTCTGGAGGGACAAACTTCTATCCCAATCTCCTGGGACTCTCACAGATAAAGGTCTCAGAAACAGGAGGGTGTGGAGGAGCGAGAAGATCAAACATGGATCTCAGAAGGGTTCCTGGGAGAGACAATATAGAAAATGGGAAGAGGAAGGATCCAGAGAAAAAAGGCTGAGAATTTTCCAGATTTGGAATTGCAACAAGTCCCAAGCAGGGCGATAAAAAGAAACCCACACTTGGACATGTTGTGGTGAAACTGCTTTCGTACCAAAGGCAAAGAGAAGATCTTAAAAACAGCCAGAGAGGCCTCAGATCAGAGGAAGAATGACGGGCAGCCATGAGCCTCCTCAACACTAACAAGGGAAGCCAGGAGGTGGAGGGATACTGGCTCCAAAAGGCTGAGAACCAAGCGTAGGATACCCTGTGAAAACATCTTTTGAGAATACAGAAGAAGAAAAAACACTTTTCAGACAAATGTGTATGAGAATTCGCTACTGACAGAACCTCCCAGTCACAAGGCTGGTCCTGAGAGGCGCCAGGAGTAATTTCTACAGGAGCAGATTGCTCTCTCCCCTTTCCTCCCTCACACTTCCTTTCTACTGCTAGTCCTCCTGTGCTAAGAGCCACTTGGATGGGTGGGGTGCATTTCTCTCCCTTCTCTTATTTCATTGGTGAAACGACGTTTAAGGAGATCCTGATAAGTTGTTCTTTGCCTTTCTAGAATGGGCTGTTTGCGCCGGATGTTAGAAATTAGATTCCATCTAGACATCTATGAATCTCAGATGTGAGGTACTTCCTGGGCTGCCAACAAGGCAAGACCAGAAAGGCTTACTCAGTTGACACAAGAAAGAGAACACTAATGTCCTTTGTTTTCCAACCAGCCTGATACACATCCTCGTTTACAGTAGTTCGATTTCCTCAGCACAATTTGGTATTTGGGTGACACGAATAGCACTGTCAGGTAAAGTGAAAGGAACACAATGGGGGAAACGCCAGGAAGCACAATTAAAATGAAGAGCTAAAAACTCTGCCCATCAAAAGCCCCTTTCATGGTGGCTCTGGGAACGGATCATTAAGCAGGGTGCCGGGTGGAAAGGAGCAGGTAGAGCGTGTGCCAGGGTGGGCCTGTCCTCATCCTTGAGGCCATAAGCACAAAAATCGCTCCCTGCCCTCCCTACTCAGCTGCCTAAGTAGTCCCTGGGCCCAGTGTGCCAGGTTGTCAAGTATCTCATGAACCCAGAGCTCCAGGCTGCTCCTCAGCGCCCCAGGAGGATGGTGGTTCTGCAGTGAATCTGCTTCAGGATGAAATCCTTCAGCATCTTGGCAAGCTGTGGAGGTTGGATTGGCTTCTCTCAGGGGCCTGGTCCATCCACAAAGGCAAACACCAATCTCAGCACGGAGGAAGTGTGCTGACAGAGGTTCATGCATAAGCCAATAAGGCAGGCAGACCCTAAGTGTCTGAGTAATTTTATGATTTCTAAATAACACAGCCATTCCATTGTCTTCACAGAGAAAAAAAGCTCAGGCATGATGCCTGCCTCATTCGCTTCTTAGGACAAACTTCGGGCTCAGAGATGATCAGCGTCCTTACTTTATTTATGGGAACACTGAGGGGAGAAGCCAAGGGACTAAGGCCCTTAAGCTCAGAGCCCTAGTCCTTTCTATGCAAAGACAGAGCTTTACCCAAGAAAGATGATGCTCCTAACCTGAGATGTTATGCAAGTATACATAAAATAGTATTAGGTAACATCTACTGGTGGTCTAGCAGTTAAGATTTGGTGCTCTCACCACTGCTGCCTGGGTTCGTTTCCCAGTGAGGGAACCACACCACCCATGTGCCAGTTGTCACACTGTGGTGGCTGTGTGTTGCTGTGATGCTGAAAACTATGCCACTGGTATTTCAAATATCAGCAGGGTCACTCGTGGTGGGCAGGTTTCAGCAGAGCTTCCAGACTAAGACAGATTAGGAAGAAGGACCTGGCCACCTACTTCCGAAAAAAATTGGCCATGAAAACTCCATGAAGAGCAGTGGAGCGTTGTCTGATACAGCACTGGAAGGTGAGAGGATGGCACAGAAAGACTGGGCGGGCTTCTGCTCTGCTGTACACAGGGTCACTAGGAGTTGGAATTGACTTGACAGTACTAACAACAACAAAACATTTCCCGAGCTCTTCCTGTGTGCTAGGAATGGCTCTAAGAGTTTTGCACGTGTTAACTCATTTAATCCTCACAGCCACCCTCGGGAGTAGGTACTGTTTTTATTCCCATTCTACAAAATTGGGAAACTAAGGCCTGGAGAGCGTAAGTTTCTTGCCCAAGGTCATAGAGCTGGTACAGTGGCTGTTATCAAACCCTCCAGAGCTTTTGTCCTTGATCCCTTTTATAAGTAGAATATTCTTTCACCCTTCCTTCCTCCCTCCTCTGTCTCCCTGCTCCCTCTTTCCTTCTGTCTCTAAATAAGGGCCTGGTAAGTACTGATATGCTAAATCAATATAAAGAAAATGGGAAGTGTTTTTCCTTTAATCCCCAGTGCTGCCACATAGTAGGTCTCAACCTAGATTGGGTCTTTGGCTTGTTTTTCTGAGGAGGGAAGGATCAGCATTAAGACATCCTAAAACCAGTCACTCTCGAGGCCAATAGCATGAGACCCTGCAGGCACTTTGTGACTGTGGATGAGAAGAAACCTGAGTGACTGGGACTTACCCCCAAGGCCTGGCAGTGTTGCTGGGGCTGGAATTCATGACCCAAAGCTGCATCTCTGTGACCCGATCCAGTGTGCCGTGTCCCAGGGCTGGCCCAGGGGCAGAGCCCCTGCTGGCGTCCCCACCCCTGGACCAGGTTCTGTTCTGGAAAGGCCAGCGGGGCAGGCCTTTCACTTCTCACCACACCTCTCTCCAAAGCAGGTGTGCAAGTTGGCCAGCCAGCAGAGGTGACTGCCCCCTGATGTCACACATAAGATTTATTAAACTGCAGAGCACCAGAGCTCTGTTTGTGATGGCCAGTCCTTGACAGTCTACCTCTGTCATCCGTGTCACCGAATGTGCTTTGCTTCCACAGCTTTACTAGGAGGCAGTGGCGCCTTATAATTGCTCCTTTGTTTGGGCCCATTGACTGGACCATATGTCTGAGGAGTCTCAGCCAGTAGATCTCTCATATACTAATTACCTCTGCTCTGGATTCTGCAAACAGTGCCAGGCTAGTCATGGGTAGAAAATGTGTCCTCAGTGACAAAGATATAGAGGAAGGAACAGGTCTTGTTTGTTGGGGGCCTAAGTTTATACAATTTTGAGGATCCTCTTTAAGAAAAAGAATACAAAATTATGATAATGAAATTTCTAGGCCCCTTGAGGGCCTTTGAAGGGACCCATGTGAGTTGGACGGGGGCGCTGACAATTAAACTTCATTGACTTCATGGTAAGAGTGTCTTCTGCATCAGCTGATTGACAGGTGTATGGAAGCAAGGGTGTCACAACTGTGGTTGCCATTTCGGTAGACCTCTGCCATGGCTTGTTTGGGGGCCTTTCCATGGAAATTGGTCTTTTTCTTTTTCACTCAGCAAAGGAGAAGAATGCAGAGAAGCAAAGAGGTGCAATTCCCAATTTGACTTCACTGCAGAGAAAAGTCAAGGCTCCACAGATTGTTCCAGCTAACAGAACACATGGCAAAGGGACAGAGAGAGTGGAGAAAACAGAAATGTCCAGGGAGTGACACCAGGGTCTTTCATAAAACTTATCAAGAAATGAACCAACACTGCTACGGAGGGCTGAAGTAGTGAACTGAAATAGCTTTCGCTCATCCCACTAACCAGTCTCACTGTTGTCAGTAGGTGGGGTCATGCCTATGTTGGCTACTTTCTATTTGTTCCACACCCACCACCTCCTGTCATTGCTTCCATCCACTCTTTCCCCTTCTCTCCACTCTGTTTGCCCAAAGGCTACCCCTACAGGCTGCATCACCCAGGCTTCCTCTGGCTTACAGTCGGTCTTGGCCAATGGGAAGTGTCAGCAGGAGAGGAGAAGGTGAGAGGAGAGAGACTGGGGTATTTCTTCCCTGTTCCCTCCCTGCTTCCAGAGCACAGTGCAGGCAGTGGCTGGGAAGTCACGCCTCCATGACTACTTCTCTCCCTGGGCTCTGGTCACAGGCCTGGAGGTGGCAATGGCTTCCCACTATTAGTAGTTTCTGGGTGCCTCCACATGCAAAGGACTCACAAGGCCTCTTATGAAAGGAAGGCCTCAGGAAAGGAGGAAGGAGAAAAGGACACACAGAAACAGCGAAAGAGGCAGAGCCAGACAGAGAAAGAAACATGCTTGGAGTGATTAAAGGAGAGCTCTTTTCCTTTGCTAAAGCCAAGCTGCCCGTTCCTAGTCAGGATTTCTGAAAGGCGTTTGAAGCCTAATGTAAAAGGCTGATGACTGTAGAAGCAGCAGGGATTCCCATGTGGAAACACAGGCGCAGGAGATCCCCACGTGGTCTTGAAAGGAGATCTGTTACTTTGAAGTTGGAAGTTATGCTAAGGCTGACCCTTCGGCAGGAACATCTTTCTCAAGTCTTTAGAAACTGATGAAGGGTAAAGAACAAAGCCAAGGGTTCGCTTTTCTTTGGCTGCTGGTGGGTCAGAACAAGTCGGGCCAGGAGAGAGTGCTGGAGAGCTGAGATCTTGACCACTCTAATCCCAATTAGTCATGGACCTTGAGCAAATTCCTAAACTCCCCGTGACTCTATTTCCTTTCCTGTAAGATGGGACCGATAACGCCTGCACTACCCAACTCCCCAGACACACTGTGAGAATGGGAGATTTAACAAACTCCATGTTGAACAAGTGCAAAGCACCACACCAGAGCTAGGTCTGGTTTTTATAAGTTGGTGGCACTTGGTCCAAGAAAAAAGATCATGGTAAGTGTTACAATTTTATAGGTTTTCCAACATGTTAGAGATGATAGCAGTGATGGTCCCAGCAAGAAAGAGAATTCAATGAGGACACTCCAATACAGAGCATTCTCAAAGGTGTGGGGAGGGATAAGGAAAAGAGCAAGACCTGTTGAGGCACCAGAAACTGCTAAGAGAGGGAAGCCATCACTACCTCCAGACTCATGACTGGAGTCCCAGAAGAGCTGAGGCCATGGAAGAAGGGACACTCAGGGTCACTGTGCCCAAGGAACTCAGCCCTACTTCTACCAAACCCAAGGGGGTAGGAAGTGGAAAATGAGTCTGCAAAACCTTTCTTATTGTTTTCCCTTAAACTCTCTTTTGGATGTAGGTGAGGGTATCAATTATAAATCAAGCAACCTAACAATAAACATGTTGACCGACAAAACAATATTTAGTAAATTTTATTCCAGAATAATTTGTCTGGACTTCTTTAAATAAAAAACATTCTGACTTATTAAAGAATATAAACTCATTTAAAGGGTTTTTTCTTCTCTTTTTCTTGAAACTTAAACATGTCAATGGCTAGATAAGTATATTTGAAGAGAAGCCCTGTCCCATAGCTCTCCCAATGAACAATCACCCTTCTCTTTGGTGGTGGGTCCATCTGCCCATTGACCACTAGTTTGTCTATTCCCCATCTTAGCTCCTCTTCAGCTTTTAAGAAAGGAGGCCCAGTGATCCACTTGGAGTTTCAGGGCTGCTGTTTGAGCTAAGAGGTTGGGTAGAAGCTAGTGGCTCACCTATATAGAAGCTTGCTTTCTTCCACTTCATAATCTTTCTCTTACTACAGATGCCCTTGCTACCACCTAGAGAAAGATTCAACAACTATACTTTGCCCGGGAAGTTTTATGCAGGACAAAGCCCTTCTCATTGGCCGTAGGGTCCCCGGGACATGTTTGTACACAAATCTTTTTCCATAATGAGGAATTGATTCCCAAGAACTGCACCTAAAAAATAACTTGATATTGATTCTCTTTTTGTGTTAGGGAAAAGCCAAAAGACATCAAAATCTTACAACCAAGACAAGTAACACGAGCAGATGCTCTTTGCTCTGGGTCATTACCTTCTTACACCCTACTTAGGGAAACTATAAATCATCCAAAATAAGCAGAGTAAAACCAAGGTAAGGGTGAAACAGTGAAGCTAGCTGTAAAAGGGCCACTGAACCCAGCATCTCCCGACCTGTCAGTATCTTCACAACTCCACACCTTGTGCAGGATACCTGATCAAAAATCTTTCTCCAGGCTAAAATTCTATACCTGCTTGGAAGTCAGATGATGAAAACAAAAGGGAAAATAATTGGACCAGAGCTCTATTTGAGTTACAAAATTTCAGAGATGGGCTCCCTCAGCCTAACCCAATATAAAGAATACAATTTTATTATGCAGTGTCTTTCACTCTACATGCAAAAAAGCCTTTCAGAGCAAATTATTTGTGATTTGGACAATTTAAGAGTTTCAGGCAGAGGAGACAATAAAGCATTTAGTTGAGATTTGAAATGCTTTAGAAATTCAATGAGGCACAGATATAGTCTCCTTGAAGGGGATCTTAGTGAATCCTGCTGCCTCAACTCAGGCCTTCCTGCACTGGAACCCACCTTCACTATCCAGTTGGTTTCCCATCCTCTGCTATGGCTCAGCCTGTCTTCCCTCTGGCTCATGCTACTTTTGTCTGAACTGCCCTCTGGTCTTTCAGTTCAGGTCATTGGGACTTCATGAAACTTTAGGAAAATTTAGGAACTGCTCTACTGATGTCCTTCTCAGGGAACAGAGAGCCAAGTCATCTGCTCCAAATGAAGGCATGGAAACTAGGACTAGAGATAGGGCAGAGCGATTGAGGAGAGTGGTAAAGGTTTAAATTAGTCACTAAGGAATCAGACCAAAAAGTTTCAGTACCAGGGGGTTGGCATCTAATGCATAAGGGTGGTACCATGATGGGCTTTCACAGGCGCCACTAAGCAGCAGGCCTAGAGGAAGTGGATGGTTGGGTTCATCCAGAGTTGAGACTGTCAGGGTGCTGATTATCAGTGGAAGGATGACATCTCAGGGGGCAGAGGAGGGTATTGGGAAGAGTGTTAGTGAAGCACCTAGCAATGAAAAACACAATGGCAGAAAAAGAGGGAAAGCGAGAAAGTGCTGATAGACTGGGAGGCCCAGCAGAGTCAGGGAACTAGAAGGGCTGAAGGATGGAAGAGCGTGTCTGGTGAGACTGCTGATATGTGAGAGAAATATGGAAATGGCCAGGGGTGGAAATTCCACATTTACAGCAGCATGAAGCGAGAGGGAGAGGGTGGCTTGGTTCAGGTGTGGCCGTGGCAGTTGGTGGACGAGGCAAAGGGAAAGAAAGAAGTTGAAGGGCCTGGATCGGGCTGTTAGATGACCTGTCCTCGTGGATCTGAAGGTCAGTTACCTAATGGCAGGAGACATCCTGTCAGAGAACATGGAGCTGGTGAACAGCAGTGCTGTGATAGGAGCCCAGACCGCTGGGCTACCATCTTTTGTTTGTTCTCCATTAAAAAGCAGTGCCCCCACCCTTCCTGCTAACCACCATGCTGGAAGCAGCTCACAATGAAGAAAGTGTTACAAAGCCTCACTCAGATCTCTACTTCTAGGTGTCAGGACGGCAGCCCTTCCCTGCTCAGGAAAACCCTGAGGTAGGTCTCCCTCTAGGCTTGAGAATCCTGGCTGCATTAGCCTCTTCATTCTGGGGTAAGTCCCCAAAAGTACCTACTTAGAAGCTAGCATGGAAAAAATGATGAAATGGACAAAAGTAAAAAGAAGGATGAGATTCTTGGTTCTCTTCTCCTAGTTTACGTCTTGGCTTCTCCACGACTCTGTGTCTGAGCTGGAGAGGTCATAAGTGCCAGACCTCAGGTAATCCAACTCTTCTCTCTCTGCCTCCCTGTCCTCTCTACCTAGGAGGGTTCTGGTAGGGGCAGAGCTATTACTTGATGAACACAAACTAACTTTCTCCTACACTTGTTTCTCCTGTTCTTGCCTGGCCTCTAAATGTTATTCTGTGAAATGTGCTTTTTGTATCATTGCCATGCCGTTGCCAAGAAACATGGAGTCAGAAACTTAGCATTCGATTTAGTTCCAAGTTAGAACTTCTGGCATTCAATCATGGTGCTAGTTTTTGGTGCATGTTCAAAAATTAATATCACCATCAAAAACAAAATTGAAAGATTGAAACAATATTTCTTTTAAAAACAAAAATTTCTTAAATTTCCTCTTAAAAATGAAAATTCAGCTACCAAGAAATACCTAAAAGCCAGAAGGAAGAGAAACCGATCCTCAGAAAGTCGCATTACCTCCCTGGGTTTTAGTTTTCTCATCTGTTAAAATATCCAGGTCTCTTCCAGCTCTAAATATCTCCATGAATATACTTAAATAGCTAAATAGCTTTTATGGACCTCAAAGATATTTTTTCACAGAGAAAAAAGAAAAAGTCTGGTTTAGCTCCATTTTCTTCCTTAGAGACACCGATAGAAATCCTGCACCAGTGTTGTTCCTGTTTACCTCATTTTTTTTTTTCATTGCATCTCACATCTTGACAGAGAGCTTATCTTTACTCTATTTCCAAAATCTTCCATATTATCCTCATGGTGTCTTTGTAACTCTATTCACTGTATTGAAGTTTGGAATACCGTTTTCTTGAAAGATAACACCCAAAGCCAAATTCTCGTAAAAGACTGTCGCCTCAGTTTGAAGAGTAGAAATGAGTTGGCAGTAAAGATAAGGCCCTCCCTTCACGTTAAGACCAAAGAATTCTGAAATCTTTAGGAAGCCCAATTATTAACTGCATACTTCGCTGACAATGCCAAAATAGATACATTATACTTTACAGTAAAGAAATATCACCTTCAGCAAGAAGGCAGAGACAAAAATTCCATTTAATCATCGTTTATACAAGAACTTGGAGTCCCAGCATGACTTATCCCTTATCGTTTCAAACATTACGTCATTTATTCCCAGCTCAGTTCAATTCCCTTGTGTTGAATGTCTTCCTTTACTGAAATTGATCTTTGTTAATACCAGGCATAATGTGTTCTCCATCTCTTAAAGGAAACCGATGGACTCTTGCCATGACAGGAGATAACTGGAAATCTATATACTCCGGACACCAATTCCCCATCAATACACTGAAATGTCTTTGCTTCAAAAATAACAGCCCTGCATGAATTTGATCACTTTCCCAAATTAGTGTAATTGATGTACCATGAGGCGTTAATGATTCAGAAAGTGCATACTCGGGGGATATTTAAATAGCTATTTTGCAGGGAGATAAAATATGGGCCAATTTGCAGAATATGCATTCCCTGACTTTAGGGCTGGCCAGTGCATGAGGAAGGCTGCTCTTAAAAAGTACAGAGGGCATATGGTTTTGTACGCGCATGATCTTGTCCTTTGCTGGGCCTGCAGTGGAAGATGCAAAAGACTGCATTTAAGGACATGACAATGATTACAGTAGGAATTATTAAACCAGTTGTTTCCAAAACCAAGATGAACCTCAGTTTTCTAGCCTGCAAAATTGGGATAATAATAATAATTTCTGCTGTCCAGGGTTGTTTGCTGATGTTGAATCTAATGAAGTGCCAAGGCATTCTTGCATCCGGAAAATAGGTCAGAGAGGCCCTGGAACTTCTTACAGCACGCCCTCACTTTCTCCGATGCACTAGTGCAGCTCGTGAAGGCTATTCTGAGAATGCTGAATAAATGAACACGTAAATGAATAAATTCCTCCACCAACACTTCATAAGCATGCCCCAGCTGCCTATCAGCTGCGAGAAATCGGGGGCATTACTTCCAGCTAACAGGTAGCAAGTACTCTAAGCCCCTGGCAGACATAAATAATAAATCACAGAATTCTTCCCAAATGTGGCCTTCAAAATATTTCTCAAGACGATGTTCCAGCCAGCCACTACCAATTGTTCAGAGTTGACACCAGAGATAAAATCCACTTGAAATCCCCGAGGCTATCCAAATCATTGTCAGGGCATAAAGGCCTGAACTGTTGTTTGAATCATTGATTCATCACAGCTGCCGTCCTGGATGGTCAGGAGTGCCGTCAGCGCTACTCATTTGCACTGTGCGTGGAGAAGGCTGGGAAACCGAAGTTTCTTCAGGGGCAGACCGTGCTTTCTGCTGAAGGACGCTGCAGAGGGACTTCTTCGGTTTGCCTCTGCCTGGTGGTCCCCGACCCCACCCACCCCATTTTCAAGCAAAGCAGTCTATTATCTTCTACCTGCAGGCTCTGGCCTTCCTGGTCTTGGTCCAGAAATCCCCCAGAAGTTAACCAGATTTATAACAAGCCCCACTCCTTTCTTCCCTTGTGTGTCTATCGTTCCTTCTCTGTGTTGCTTCTGACCTCATTGGTTCCTGATCCTTGCCTGAGACCTTGCTCCTTGCTGCTCAGACTCTCCTTTGAATCTCTAAGCCCCTCATGCCTGCTTGTCTGCTCCTGGTCACCTGGATATTTGCCTGTAGTTCTGGCGACTCCTGGCAAGCATCAGGCACATCACACTGGATGTTCCTCAAGGTTGTCAGCCTCTACTGGGGAAAGATCCAACATCTACTGCCAGCTTCTTCAATTCCATTACCTAATTTAATTGTCGAAACAAAGCCAGGAGGTTGATATAGCATCATCATAATCTATGTGAGGTGGGGGAGGGGACTGGAGCTGTAGAGACATTAAATAACGTGTGAGAGGTCACATTGCTGGAGATGACAGAGCTGGGATTCAAGATCTGACCCGGGAATCGGGACACTGCCTGTCACCACACTGCCTCCTGAATTGATGGATACCTGATGGGCTTCTGTGGGGGTTGCATGGTATAGGGCAGTTACCTCTTTCCTACTCTCCCCTCCCCGCCACCTGTAGCCCCAGCTCTGCTGGTCAATACTCAGGCTCATGTGACTCATGTGAGGAGAGGGAGAAGCAGCAGCTTTCTCTGGGTACAAGAAACCCAACGCAGTGATTTGTGGCTTGGAGTCTGATAATTAACTAAATAGGATCCTTTGCAATGAGACAATCTCACTTGTTTTTATTGCCACATTAAAATGTGAATCTTAAGCAAAACAAGAATATAAATCTTACTGGAGGATGCTGAAGTTTAAAACAATATATACCCAACTCAGTTCTCAGCAGAGGAAAGTCTTTATTGAAAGCCATAAACATTTTTGCATGCCAGGGGGGAAATATGACCATAAAACTAGCTCTGGTTTACTGACTTGGTAAATGAATAGAATGTTTTTCTGGGTCCCAGCAAGATTCTTAGCGGACAGTCATCAAGGCTCCTGTATCCAAGAGCAACATTCCAAGTTCAATGTTCAAGGACGTCCAAGTGCAGCATTTCTCCCTGGGGGTGTTCCTGGCATTTGGAGCAGGATAGCTTCCTTTTGGAGGAGTGTTTTGTGCATGGCAGGACATTTACGTCCCTGGCAATAGACCCTTCCCCGTTCCCAAAAATAGCTTCAATGTATTTCCCAAAGAACCCATAGGAGTGGTACTCCTCTCCCACCTACTATGGAGCAGGATGAAGTCAGCAAACTAGGGGTAAGTCTTCACTTCTCCAAGCCCCAGTGGTTCCCTCTGTACACAGCGGAGAGTGCCATCTGCTTCCCACTTACCTCCAGGACGTGTGATTGTTCAGAACAAGAGAAGGAGGTCACAGGAGGAAGAACAGAGAGTAAGTTAAGGTTTCCAAAGGATACTTTTTTATAAAAGGTAGAATCTTGACTCGTACAAACATAACATGAACATACGCCATTATTAATGAGGGAACTAGTAGTATATTACAACTAGTTCAAATAAGGATTCAAAATAACACAGAATAGACCACAAAATAAAGAACGCTGAAATAACTACAAATAGATACAAAATTGGTCACTATCTCCAGGGCAACAAGCAACTGGCTCTCCACCGGACACAGTTTGCATTTCTTTGGGCAAGAATCACTTGTTTTACTACCAATATTCCATATCTTGACAGAGTTGTAAAATAGCTCATAGATGATGAAAGATGAATCAGAAGGGTGCTATAGGTAGGACACCCAGTAATCAATTTTGCCTTTTTCCAAAGTCTTTCACAATCTTTCCTGACAAGGTAGTTAGGTATGATGGATGTCCCTAAGGGGGGAGATCTGTGTCTTGCCCCTTAGTCACTAGTCTTCCCAACTAAGTCAAGGGTGGGGCAATATAAACACTGGAAGATTTGGGGACCTGCGGGGTAGATGGCATGCATGCCAGGCTTCCTTGCAGAGGGGCAAGGCCCACAGACATTTTCCCAAAGCCATGGCAGGAGAGATGTAGAGATGGTGTAGAGATGGCTTCATAGGATCTCCTTGCACGGAGAATAAAATGGTGACTCCTTAGCATAGCTTATTTGATCAGGCCGCGCTCACCTCTCTCTTGCAACTCTCCATTCTCTCTTCTTCTGCTATACTCTAGCTATGCTATCCCCTCTCAGTTCATCAAACATATCTCTGTTTCGGAAACTTTGCATTTTTGTTTCTTCCTCCTGGAAATCCATTCCTCCAGATAGTTGCGTGATTGCTTCCTTCTCACCATTCTGTCTCAACTCAAGTGTCATGCTTAGAAAGACCTTCCTCACCTCTGGCTCCCTTCATAGTACCCCAAATCATCTGTTTGCACTTGTTTTTGTGTCTAGGATGTGGCTCCCCTCTCTAGAACATAATCTCTGAAGGGCAGTGACTCTCAGACTTGGGCACTGCCGTCCTGCAGCCTGGGTGATGGCGGTGCTGCATAAACATTCTCAGATTGCCAGGTTGCTCAGGCAGCCAAGCCGAGGCAGCCTCTGTTCTTCCTTGTGGCTCAGAGTAGCACACGTGTTACACTGGATCTGGCCTCTTCACTGGGACAGGAAGATGCCCTCGAAGGATCTAGTATGGATTGTAATTGCTGAAGACCAAAAGGGAAGGTGGGCATTTTAGGAAATGACAGCTTGGCCAGGTACCTCCATGGCCAAGCTCCTGATGCCTCAACACTATGTCAGCCCCCCAGGCAGACAGCCCATCCCAGGGGAAGTGGGGGAAGGAAATAACCCTGAAGTGACTGAGTTCCTCCTGAAGTGGTGAGATTGTGTTTTCTTCCTACCATGCAGAACGGGACTTCAGATAGTTAAAGAGAAATTCGAAAACTTACATGCTTTGGACACCTGGGATTTGTAGCCTAAAATTATTTAACCTGCTACGTAAACAATTCTGTAGGGTAACCATCAAAATTTTGTTAGGTGGTGAGTATTGCAAATTAATGTGTATAAAAGGCCACCAGGCTCAGGGGAGGAGAAAGCTGAAAGTTTTATTTTCGCTAACCTACCCAGTTGTTCCCTACCATGTTGAACGGA
Organism: Equus quagga; assembly: GCF_021613505.1. Taxonomy (NCBI): domain Eukaryota; kingdom Metazoa; phylum Chordata; class Mammalia; order Perissodactyla; family Equidae; genus Equus; species Equus quagga. Next base: position 11,634,727 of record NC_060286.1, read on the forward strand.
ATATTCTGTGTCTTACTATGTTTATTTGTTTTGCCAATATAGTGAGGGCCATGGAGGGAAGGAGGTGGGAGATGGGGAGAAAAGGGATGTCTCTAATTTGCATCATCGCCACAGGAGCTCTAAGGACAGCCATTCATACTTTCAACACATATTAATAGAGTGCTTGCGTGTGTCAGGCACTATGCTAGGTGCTGGGGATACCGCAGAGAACAAAATAGGTCATCAGCTCTGCCCGTGAGAATCTCATATTCTAGCAGGGGAAGAGATTAATAAGTGATAAATAAATAATAAACAAGTAAATTATGTTGCAGGTTAGAAGGAGATGAGTGCTCAGAAAAAGAAAAAACAGATCAGGACAAAGGATCAGGAGTGGGTGGCAAAGAGCAGAGCCGTTGAGGTGTTAAATAGTGTGGTCTGGAGAGACCTCATTTGAGCAGATTGAAGGAAGCCAGGAGAGTACTTGCGCATCAGGTTGAGGAAACAGCTAGAGCAAAGGCCATGGTTTGTTTAAGGACAAGGACAAGGAGAAGGCCAAGGTGCCCAGAGCCAGTGAGGAAGGGGAGAGTGAGCGGAGGCAGAGAGTTAGCAAGTGCTGGACCATGTAGGATTTTACAGGCTTTTACTCTGAATGAGATGGGGCTGTATTTGTTTCTTGTGGCTGCTATGTAGTGAATTACCACAGACTTGGTGGCTTAAAACAGTGGAAGTTCATTTCCTCGCAGTTGTAGGGATCAGAAGTCTAAAATCAGTTTTCCTGGGCTCAAGTCTAGGTGTCAGAGGCTCCAGGGGAGAATGTGTTCCTTGCTTCACTTTCCTAGCCCTAACCCCGATAGCATTCCTCTCACGCCCCAGCCTAACAACAGAAGTTCACAAATATATATGCTCTGTAGTGAATATTTTTCATTTAGAAATAAATTGCTCCCTATTCATGAAACGAAAAGAGAGGAGAGGCCAAAAACCAAAACTGTTGTTGACTCACCTGTTGAGCAAATTGGCAACCACTCACCTCTGTCCCATAGGGCCAGTGATGAGTCCAGAGCTGGGTCCTGGAATCTATGGGGTCCTGTCCTGTCATCTTCCACCACAGCAGAGACCCAAATAGTAGCCCACAGAATGTCCCTCTCTGCTTGCATAGTACTTGTATCAATAGCTTCCAAATTCCCAATGTCAGGTTGTTAATTATATAATGAATCTGCCTATGTGAGGATAGAAATTCTAATAAAACTGTTATGTATAACATATTTTACAGTAATAGGAAACACCTCCTGGGATATTTGGTCAGTCCTTTTTTTCTGAGTGTTATTCCTCCCCACCTTCAGGGATCACATGCTGTATGATAAGAGCTAAAAAAAAAGGCCCAAAGCCCCCCCTTTCCTGCCTCAGGACCTTTGCACATGCTATTTCCTGGGCTTAGATCGCTCTTCCTCGATCTCTATCTCCAGTTAATTCCCATTTATGTTTCAGACCTCAATTTACATATCATTTCCTAAGAAATAACTTCCTTGGCCCTCCAATATAAACTAGTCTCCTCTACTATTCTCTCTCGGTATCCTATTCTCCTTCATCACATTTATCATAATTGTTGCTATATATTTATTTGTTGTCTTGTGGTTTAATGTCTATCTTCCCTAAAAGAATTTAGGCGGAGAAAATGGAGAACATATCTATTTTGTACAACACTGTCTCCACACTGTGCAGTGAGGGAGCACTTAATTAATATTTGTTGAGTGAATTAGCCATCATTTGCTGCAGTTGATAAAAGAAAAACCTGACATCTTTCCAGTGGGTCAGAGGGAGACCAAGAACACTCTCCACCCTGCAACTTGGACTGAGGTTCTCTTATGGACTAAATGTTTGTGTTCCTTCGAAATTCACATGCTGAAATCCTAACCACCAATGTGATGGTATTAGCAGCTGGGCCCTTGGCAGGTGATTAGGTCATGAGGGTGGAGCCCTCGTGAATGGGGTTAGTGCCCTATGTGAGGAGACCCCAGAGAGCTCCCTTGCCCCTTTCCGCTTTGTGAGGACACAATGAAAAGATGGCAGTCTGCAACCTGGAAGAGGGTTCTCACCAGAACCCGCCTGAGCTCGCACCCTGATCTGGGACTTCCAGCCTCCAGAACTGTGGGAAATAAATTCCTGCTGTTTATAAGTCAATCAGTTTATGGTGTTGTGTTACAGCAGCCTAAGCTCACTAAGGCAGGTTCTCACTAACCACGCACAGCACTGCTCATGGGACGGATGCACGTGGTACACTCCGGGCTCTCGCACCAGCATTAGCAAGGAGAAGAGAGATGGGAGAGGAGAGCGCCATGAGAAGTGAGAAGTCGAGAGTACAGCGTCCTCGTTTCCACAGTGCTGCAGGAAACTAGAGCTCCCAGCCAGGGTGGGTGTGTGCCGCCTCTTTCGTCTCATGCGGGTTTTCTTCTCCCCTGAGAACTACCTACCTCTTGACACTTATCAAACTTAGGGTAACCCGACTGCTGTCCCTACCCCAACCCCCCTCCCCAACATACCCAGCTACTCGGTCCAAAGTCCCTTCCCTGAGAAAGCCCAAAGGAAACAGAGGGAGAGAGAGATTCAGTCTCTCCCCATATAAACTGGGTGTCCGTGACTCATGGATCAGAAAAGCAGAAGAGATTTGCCTGTAGATAGAGAAGAATCCAACAACTGGGAAAGGAGAGCCTGAGAGGAGAGATGGAGGGAGAGCCCCGGTGGGTTCCAGGCCCTGATTATAGTCCTTCCGGAAGTCCAGCGGCAAACCCACCCTTGAGCGATTGGAGAAATCTACCTTTTTGACTAGGCAAGTTCCCTGGTGAAAAACAAACTGTAGGTGAATATAACGATTTCTCACAGTTCATGCTGTTTAATTCTCATCACAATGCAGCGAGGAAGGTATCATTATCCCCATTTTCCAGACGTTTCTTGGTTACACGGATATCAGTCCTGGATGGAGTGTTAGGAGACTTGAGTTCTAGTTTTAATTTCACCATGATTGCATCATCTGAAGCAAATCAACTTCTTTGGGCCTCAGCCTTTCTGAAAAAGCAATTTTAGACTGGTGGGAAGGGTCAAGCAAGTGGTTAAGCAAGAATCCTCTTTGTAATTTGTGAAATCGATGGCCATGACCTGGAAGATTTTGAATGCACAGGAGCTGTCAATAAGGCCGGACTCAGTCTCCTCATTCCTAAATGAATGAATTGGATTATGCAGTATCTAAGATGACTTCTAGCTCTAACATTCGACAGATTATTTCCTGGCTTCAATTACCAGGAGGTTCACTCTCAATCAGGAAAGAGCTAAAAAAGGCTAATAAATCTGGGGGGACATTTGGACAACACAGTTAGAGACTCACTTGTTTCTGCAATAATTCTTTCTGGCTCTGAAAACCTTTGAAATTTCTCCCTTTTATGATGACTACATGGATCATTACTTGGCACAGAAATTTCCCCTAACATTGATCTATGAACATAAAGAATTATGTGCCGGGATAAAAGGATATAAAAATAAAATCTATTAACTTATTGACAATAAAAATAGGGGCTGAAGTTTCATGAAAATGAACCAACAAAAGCTACCATCAAAACTGATGAACTGAGAAAAGACAAGCTTAATTGACTTATCCTAAGTAAATGATTTTCAACTTAATGTTTCCCAGTTCTGGGCCTCCAAGACTTTGTTGAAATTGTTTAGTGGAGAGAATTGATCCTCAAATTCCCAGTCTATTGTCACCTCACTGAGAGCTTGATTGCCATCCTCACCATGCTCTCTGGGTACCTCAGCTTCACACTCGTTAGCATTCTTTAAATGAATGAAATTCCAGAAAACCAAGATCCTGTAACCTCACTGCGTTAATGGGAAGCACATAAACAGAGCCTTTGAGCATTGGATCTTACTGAATTCTTACACTGAAAACCCATTAAAATAGATTTTGATATGATCGTCTACCAATTATATTGACAGGCACTTTCCAAAACTGTCACAAAATTTGGAATCAAGAGAAATTCAGAAACTACCCAAGGTTTTCAAACATCCAAGATTAAGAAAAACCAAATCTATCCATAGAATAGTTCCTGGCATATATCAGGTGTTCAAAAAATGATTTTTAAATGATTAAATTAGCTTTACATATTTGTACAATTATCAAAGTTTTAAGTATGAACATAATATATTTATATTCCATTACACATAAAAGGACAAAATATATTTTTATTTTGCATTATCTGTCTGTTAATTCTTCGCCCCAGTTTGAATGTACCCAGTTTACTCAGCCATTCCAAAATATATCCTTCCGCATTGCCTTTGGAGGCTCATATTCTGACCTTGAACGACCTCATCACCCAAAGCTTGAATGAGAACAGGGAAAATTAACCGGGCCACATAAGATGAGTCCGTTGCCTTTCCAAGGCATCTAAATAATATTTTTCTCCTCTTTCCACATGGCTATAAATAGATAGAGATAGACAGACAGACAGATAGATAGATAGATAGATAGATAGACAGATATAGGTAGATAGAGATATATTTCCATCTTACTGGCCTTGGTAGAGCACAGTAAAAATCCTGAATTTGCTTCTTTCCTGCTCCAAGCAGCACACAATGCAGTAGCATCCTCTACCTATGACAGAGCTGTCCATCTTCATTAGAGCGCCAGGTCGCTGGCCTTCATTAGCCTGCCGCATCCTCTCATTTGATTTGCATTGCAGGCTCATCTAGGTAATGGTTCTAATTTTGAAAATCTCCAGAGGTAACAGCAAAGAAGCTGGGCCAAAAAGAAAGATAGACAGAAAGGACGGGAGTGGTGCTGACCCCCACCCCTGCCCCACTCTGCACCCTCTGGAGAGAGGACAGGCTGCAGGCTGCTTGGGATCGTGGGCCTGGAGGGCTTGAGCCCAGTCCTATACTGATGTTTCTTCAGTAAATGGGAACTCATGGTTAAGGAGTCAGAAAGCATGACAAAGGGAAACCAGAATCTTAGCTTGAAACCTCCAAAGGCTTTTAAAAGGCACCAGCTCCTCTTGTGCCCTGCTCCCCTTTACATCTTATACAACTGCCATAGCAACTTGCCCTCACCCTTCTTGCCTCAGGGCCTTTGTACATGCTATTCCTTGGGCCTGGATCCTTTTTCCCCTCAGCCATTGATAAAAGAAAAGGCTGACATCTTTCCTGTGGGCCAGAGTCTGAGCATAGTCTCCACCCTGCAGCCTGGACTGAGGCTGGACTGCTCATGAGACGGATGTAAGTGCAGGACTGCCCACGAGATGGATGTAAGTGACCGGCTCTGGGCTCTCCCACCAGCATTAGCAAGGAAAAACGAGGTGGGGGCGGGGGGGGGTGCCATGAAAAGTCAACAGAATACATTGTCCTTGTTTCCAGAGTGTTGAAGGAAATCTTAGAACTCCAAGCCACTGTGGACCTCTGCTGCTTTTTTATTCTCACGGGGGTTTTCTTCTCCCCTGAGAAGAACTGCTGATTCCTTGACACTTCCCAAACTATGTCTACTCCAGTACTGAGCCCAGGCCGCTGCTTCCAGCTTGAGTTCATGCTTTATGCCTTGCACCCTCAGGCAAGCAGCACCCAGAGGCTCGCCTGAACCAGGGGTGCTCAGTTTTGCAGTCAATAAGGGCAACTCATTGCATTAGTTTCTTGTGCCTGCTGTAACAAATTACCACAAATTGAACACCAATTTGTGATCTTACGTTTCTGGAGATCAGACGTCTGAAATGCACCACACTGGGCTGAAATCACGGTGTTGGCAGAGCTGTGCTCCTTTCTGGAAGCTCTAGGGGAGAATCCCTTTCCTTGTCTTCCCCACTTTCTAGAGGCTTCCCGCATCTCTGCACTTGTGCCCCTTCCTCCGTCTTCAGAGCCAACAGTGTTCATCTCTCTGACCATTCTTCCATAGTCACACATCCCTCTCATGCTCTTCTTCTGTTTCCCCTTCCCCTCTTAAGGATCCTTGTGATCATTTGGAGCCCACCCACGTAATCCAGAGTGATCTTCCCGTCTCAGGTTCTCAAGTTAATCCCATCTGTCAAGTCCTTTTGCCATGTAAAGTAAACTATTCATGGATTCTGAGGTTTAGAACGTGGGCATCTTTGGGGGTCCGTTATTCTTTCTTCACCACACTGGTAGGTTATTCCCAGGACAAGTCTCAGAAAACCAGTGAAGAGGGTGTAGCTCCAGCCCCCCAGTCCCTCTGAAGAATCGGGGACTGTAATAAGAAAGAACTGAAGCTTGGAACACTGATTAATAAACAAAAGGAGGGGCAGAATCCTCATGCCTCTGAGTCTCATTCTCCGTCATATCAGCCACCACAGTCAATAAAAGCCAGCTGTGAAAACGTTTCAGGCCCTAAGAAAACTATGTTAAATAATGGACTAGAGTGATGTGAAATCTCTGATATTTGCTAATAACAAATTTTGGGTGTTCTAAAGTAAATTTCAAAGCCATTTGTGTCAAATTAGTTCGGCTGCAAATAACAGAATAACCACATACCAGTGGTTTAAGCTGTAAAGACATTTAATTATTTCGCGTAACAGAAAGCTCAGAGGTAAGTGGCTCCAACATGGGGGCAGCAGCTGAGGGTCAGCAAGGGCCCAGGCTCTGTCCATCTTTCTGCTCTGCCTTTCTCAGGAGGTCAGTAATGTCTTCTCTCATGGTAGTAACATGGCTACACAGTTCCAAGAATCATGTTCTCACAAAACATCATCCCAAGCAAGGGCAAGCATACGGAGGAAGATCCTTTTTCCTGCTGCTGTGTCTTTCGTCAGATAGGAAAGTGTTCCCAGGAGTAGCCCATGGACTATCCCTCAGATCCCATTGGCCAGTTAGGTCTCACACTCACTCGTAGGCTATTCTCTGGCAAAGAGGAGTGGGATTCCACAATTGGTCTAGACCAATCAGGAGCCATCCTCTGGGGGTGGGCACATTGCCACTCCAAGCAGAACTGGGGTTCTGCTGAAGGGGAATGCCTATTGGGTAGGCAACCAACAGTGTCTGCCACCTAAACCTTAGCTGCTACTTTTAAATGGGATAATGCATAAATAGGTAGATCTCCATTCAGAATAAGGTGAGCTTTATGTTCAGACCTGAGATGCTTATCAGACTAATCCTCTCCTCAACTGGACCACAACAATTTTAGTCCTAATATATACAGTTACCTTAAGTTTATCTGATTTTATGTAAAACAACAACAACAAACAAAGGCATTAACTTTGTATTCATGAGCAGATTCCTATGTGGTAATCATCCATTAAAAGTTATTTATTGAGCACCTGCAATGACCCTGGCACAGTGGCTAAGTACTTAGATTAAATATAGTCCCTCTCCTTGGGCAATTACAGTGCGGATGGATAAGTATTATTACAGGCGCGAGTACATGGAAGAGAGGAATGTGCCTAGGGACAGCTCTATCAGGTCAGGATGAGTTTTCAGAGGATGGAAAACTTAAAGAGAGACCTAAGGGACTAGTAGACTTAGCCAGAAGATGCATAGGATGAGAGCTAGATCGTGCAGTGAGGTGAGGATGAGGAAGTGCTCCAGGCAAAGGAACCAGCTGTGCAAAGACTTAGCGGTAAGAAAGCTCAGGCCACTTTTGAAAATAAATATCATTCAGTATGGCAGAAGCGGAGTAATTTGTGGTGTGAGAAGAGAGATAGACTGTGGTCGCATCATGGATTTAGACTCTATCTCATGGACAATGGGGAGTAACATAATCAGATTTGCATGTTAGAAATCTAGCTGCAGGGTGGAAAATGGATTACAGAGGAACAGTGGCAGACCTCATTATTGCTGCCATTGCTTGCTGCTCCCTGCACCCACGCCTTTGCCGTGGGCTCATAGTGAGCTGTGTGCTTCTCCACCTTTTGACTTTGGGCCAGGCCTTATGACTTGTTTTGGCCAATGGTATGTGGGTAGAAGTGACCTTGTGCCATTTCTAAGCCTAGGCCTTAAGAGGTCTTGGATGTTTCCACTTGCCCTCTTGTACCTCTGCTTCTGCCAAGAGAAGAATGCTCCCGGGCCAGCCCACTGGGCCCAGGAGGAAGATGGGAGACAAACGAAGCAGAGCCACCCTGGCTGCTGCAGCCTAAAACACAGTCAGCCCAGCTGGCCCACAAACCCATAAGAGGCAAATAAATGTTTATCTTTTTATGAGATGTTGAGATTCTTTCGTTTGCAGCATTATTGTGACCACTACTAAGAGAGAGCCACACTAGAAACAGAGTGATGTATTTGGGACCATTGTAGCTGTCAAACGGAAGTTTATGATCACCTGAACGAAGATGATGAGGTGGAGATGGAGAAAACAGAGATTCAGAAGATTCTTAGAAAACAGAATTGCGATGACATGTAGCTTACAGAGAGGATTTAGTTAAGAATGTCTCCTGGGGTTCTTCCTTGAGTAACTATTCATTGAGACAGAGAACACAGAGCAGAGATGATATATTTGGTTATGTTCAATTTGAGGCACCAATGGGATGCCCAACGGGAGAGGTCCGGTAGACACGGGTTTAACCTTGGGAGAGGTCTCAGCTGGGCCATAAATGAAGACATAGGTGGGTCTGGATGGGGACCCTCAGGGAGAGAGTGTAAAGCAAGACTGTGGAGGATAGAGCTCCAAAGAGGCCAGCATTTGAAGACAAATGGACAGGAGTCCTCAAAGACCAAAGAAGAGCAGCCAAGAAGGAGAAATGCCCATGAGGGAAGTGTGCTGGGAGCAAAGAATGAGAGGGTTCCAAAAAGGAAGGTGTGGTCAATTGTGCAGAAAACTGCTGAGGAAAGAGGCAAAGAATTTATAAAGAACCACAGGAATTGACCTAATTTACAAACAAAGAAAGGAAAGAAATTTTTGCTCAAGAAATTTCAGACAATCCCACAGTAGTTGAGTCAATAAAGTCCTAACCACAGGATCAGCCTCTGAGATTTACGGAGCTGTTCAGAAAGCAAGCAAAAGCAAGATCCAGGGCATTTGGGGTCATTGTCCTTTACTGGTCCCTCTGGGTGAGGGGTGCCTTGGAGCAGAGCTTGGCCTTTCCTGCAATGGGTTACTGTGTCATCCAGGCCCCTCTACCCAGAAGTCTTGGCAACCTTGACAAGCCCGTGAGAAGCTGCGTCCCTCTGACTTATTTCCCATTGGTCAGGGTGAACTCTCTGAATGCTCTGGAAGCCTCGGATCGATCTAGCCTGGCTCCTGCTTTCAACAGCACGGTGGGCTCTTTCCCCTCGTGCTCTGGAGTCTGAGTTCTGCAGACCAGCTGTGGGCTGAAATATCAATACCCCTTCCACGGTGGACAGGGAGGGGGCGTTAGAGAGGAGAGGAGAACATGTGAATATTGAGGAACGAAATGCTTGCATGGCCCGTGCACAAATACACACGGCTACCGAGCCCAACACAGGACTTGCTGGAGCTCTTGAACAACAACCACATTTATGACCTCGGTGACTGCTCAAGGTGGGGAACGCCAGACACTTGAAGTTTGTTTTCCTCTTCAATTGGAACTGACATTTCCCCACGATTGGATTACTTTGAAATCAAGAAATTGCAGCTCAGATAGTTCATAAATTTATTTCTGTTCCACCTTGTAGCGTTTATTACAAAGACTGATCAGCCAAAGAATATGGGCTTTCTGCTTTTTATTTCCCATTTTATTGCAGCCACCTTTTCCGATAGGGGGGTGTGGTTAGCAGGGTGGGGGCGGCTCCCAGGTGGTTGGTAAGAGAGTAACTGAGTAGAGACAAGGGCCCTCTCGCTCTCATGTCTCTCTCATTTCTGCCCCCTGCAGCCATCTTTGGGGACAGGACTAGAAAGGGCCCTTGGTTAGGGGGAAAAGGGAAGAGATTATAAACCCAGGAGTTCTGAAGAGGCATTCTGGGACTTTTGGGGGCCAAAAGTCATCAGTCCTTGTATGTGTGTGTTGGGTGTTTATGTGAAAGAGAGGGACTTATTTGTTATACACACATCTACCTACAAGTGCTAGACGCTGGGTGAGACCTGGGAACCCCACAGTGAATTGTCCCTGTCCTCCAGAAGCTCGCAGTCTTGTGGGGTCACTGAGCTGAGAGCCAGGATAGGGTGGGCCCATGGTGCTATGAGATCGCTATGGGGAGCTTCCTGGAGGAAGTGGAGACTTCTTGGAAGTCCTCTTTGACGTGACACAATTGCCTTCTAGATTGTTAGACTCAGATTACAGAAAGAGGGAAGGAGGCAGGGTGCAGGGCAGAAGCTGCTCCAAGGTAACAGCCGTGCATGTGACGGCTTAGCAGGCGGTAAAGAGTCCTCCGGGGCTGCTATCCTGGCTCTGTCATTGGCTGGCTCCCTGGCCTTAACTGTTTTGTGTCTCGGTTTCTTTATTTGTGTAAAGGGGGCAAAATGGCTTACCTTATCGGGTCGCTGAGAGGACTGCGTGAGAAAATCCGTGCAACGTCTGAGCACGGTGCTCACACGCCAGGAGCTCTGGGGAAATGCGGATCTGTTAACGGGGCAGGACCGGACTTGTATGCGGGCGTCAGAGAAGACGAGGAGGGTGAGGAACACCCAGGGCCTGCACATTTGTTCCTCCGCTCTGTTCACACCGGATAGAGGGTTGACCCAATCATAATCCGCCTGAGACTTAAAGGACAATTTACTTTCAATGAAAAAGAGACAGCAAAGTTTTTCTTCAGCTATTATGTGTCTTATTTGAGGTATAAACACCAGCTATAATCACACTCCCTCTCCTGTGCAATAAATGGCTGGGAGCACAGTCTACCTTTCCTCACTGGGAGAATGAAGTCTCAAATTGGTTAAATAACTAGATCAAGTGCCACACTGAGTTTATGGAAGAGTGGGGCCTGAACTCTGATCTTCTAAACCACAGGCCCAGGCCCCCTAATAAATCACGTTGCTCCCTGTCATGTACTCCCCAGCAAGATCCACCCTCCACTGGTGCAGAGCTGATCACACAGGTGGAATCATTTCATCGAGCAAGTCATACTTAGAAGCAGAAAATGTCGCCTCAGGCGTTCTCTTGGATGTTTGATTGTAATATCAAAGCTAGTTCTGATAACAAGCAAATACTAAGCAGCTGATTCTCTTAGGTTTCTCTGACAGCAGAGAATGGGGGCTGAGAAGCAAGCTAGCTCAGAAGGGGCAGGGGCCCCAGGCAGCTTTTATCGGTGTGAGTGTGCACCTGACTTTGTGTTGTAACTCTGTTGGGCTGTTCATCCAAAGGAAAATTGTGGCTTACAATTACAGAAAATCAGTAGCTGGAATTATTAACAGTAGCAAAAAGAAGCTGTTTGCACAGCAAGTAATTTGTGGTGATGTATTGTAATTGATAGTCATTTCTATTATTTAAACACTAATCAATTCATGTACTGAGCAATGCATTAACTTTACTTACGGTGTTACGGCAGCTGTCCTAGCTTAAAATCAGCCCTTACTGTTTTCTTTAGGTAATTAAAATGGACTGTTTATTTGTTCTATTTGTGGGTGTTTATTGGACTGCACCTTCTGAGAGAGCCTGATGGGCAATTTAGACAAAAGCCACAACATGTGAGTTCTGGTCCTTCTAAGGAGCCAGCCTGGTGCTTTTCTTACCAGTAGAGTTCCCAGAACACCCCTTGGTAATTTGTCCACACCATCTCCCTGCTGTGGGCTTCATCTGGCCCATCTGTACAATGAGAAGAGCAAAATCTTTGAAGGCAGCTCCGTCCCACAGCCGTGACCTGGCAGGTTCTGGCTTTTCTGCAGACACGTTGCATGGGCGTGTCCCTTCACCTCTCCAGGCCTATGGGCCTCCTCTCGAGGCCTGTAAAATGAGGGAGACGGAAGTAAATCTTTTAAATCTTAAATCTTCTATCTTCTCAGAGCTCTAAATTTGAATCCATTAAAGGAATCGGTGGATATGCTTTCTTGCAGGTGCATTGAAGGTTCTCACTGCTGGGAAGAGAAAAAAATACAAAAAGATTAATGGGCCAGTGTCACTAGAGGATTCACTGCCAACAGACATGAGCTGCCTGTTCCTTTTTAGTATCTCTGCGTCTTCCTGAAGGCTGAGTTTTACTATTGACTCCTTCTACCCCTTTGAACAGCAGGCTGCACATAAAGTAGAATCTATTGAATCTGAGTTGGGGCTCAAGGCTGATGTTTTATATGAGATATTCCAGAATATTTTTCCAAGTTTACTTACAAGATAGGAGTCTTTACATTCCATTTATTGGGCATATTAATTTTGTTTTTGTTTTTGTTGTCTCAGGAAGACGAGAGAAGGTATTTATAAGCTGTTAGCCCTCGCCTGACAAGGTCAGAGCTGAAAGCTCCATGCAGAAAAAATCAAGTCCAGAATGCAAACCTGTTGTATTGCTTCTGCTGGCTTGTGGCTGTGCAGGGCAGCTGGTTACAGCAGCCTTGAGAGATCAGGATCACGGATCTGCGTTCCTGGTAATCCCATTAGCTGTGTTCTGCTCCATGGCCTCGTATCACAGTCCAGGCTCCACCCCGCTATCTTGCAAATGTGTGTTATTTGTTGTCAGAAGCATTTGCTCTGAACTGAAGTTTGATGCTGGGTTCTTATTACTTGTGAATGGACCTTTTTCTCCATCTTGGACCTACCAGCACTAAGCACTTTTCTGAATCACAGCTGGAAAGGTTAAGTCTCTTGGCAGAAAAAGTCTTGTCTGCCTGGTTGAATCCTGTCTTTCAGATGGTATCCCCCAGCTAATGGCTCTCCCATCATCCTATTGAGCAGGTCCAGTGTCAGGCCCTAAACATTCCCCCAAACGCATTTACCCAGCCTTGAATAAGCTGTCATGAGCCCTGCCACAATGTCCTGACATAGAACCATGGGCAGCACCTATTGGAAAGTTACACAATGTTTGGAAGAGGTCAAACAAGTAGGCATGGTTTCATTTTAAATAAAAAGATTGTCAGAGAATCAAAAGGTTACCCAAAAAATTGACTTTGGACTTTCCTTCTGCTGGAATTCACTAAGAAATAATGTGGGTGAAAACGACTAAATTTTTTTTTAATAAAAGAAAAATAGTGAGGAGGGACATGCTCTAGACATTAAAATATACTATTACTCTGAAATAAATAAGCATTTTGGTACAATTATAAAAATAGACAGACGTATCAAGAAGGGATAACCTAGCTACAGACCTTGATAGTTATGATTGATCTATAATAAGGGAAGAATTACAAAGTCAATAAATGGATTTGGGGAAATTTAGTGTTTGAGGAGAAAAAGAATTAACTTAGACATTCCTCCTACAGCGTTTTACAAAAAAATCTTCAAATGGAGGAAATGGACAAGAGAAGTATATGTACAAAATGAAACTTAAAATATCATAAGAAATTGTGAAAAGATTTTTATCTAACATCCAGATGGCAAAAGACTTTTTAAACATAAAAGCAATGGGGGAAGATCAAGTCCATTTGACTAAATAAAAATTTAAAATATCCGTATATAAAAAAAATCAGTGTTCATTTTCAAAGACAAATATTGAAGAAATTGTCAGGTTATGAGAGAAGGATTCTGGGAAGACAGCAGCAACAGTGGCATGATTTTTAAATCTCCCCAAATTTCCATATAAAAACAGACAGAGCAGCAAGGTAGCAAAAAATTAAAAATCCACGGACAACATTTACAACAAGGCTAAGTGACAAGGTGTATCCATGAACTCCAAAATACAAGCAGGCAGGGCAACCACCCATACCTTCACCATCTGCAGGGTATCAGCACGTGTGCCCGAGGAAGCTGAGGGAGGGACGGGGAATCTGACAGAAGAACGGCAGGCTGACCTGAGAGCTGTAGTGGAACCGAGGAGGGGTTCTGCCTAGTCTAGTAGCGGTGAGTGCAGGGGGGTCTGTGATGGGGTTTTAAGGGGTCCCAGAGCACTCTTGCCAACTCTTGAAAGTGACCAACTGGGGGTCCCCTCTGGGAGAGTTCTCAGTAATTATACAGATTGTGGTAGCTTTTGTGCTGTTATTCTGTTGTGTGCATAAGATGGGATAAAGGGAATGAGTAATCATAGAATATTCGATCATCTCCTATATCCTGGAAAACCAGGATTTGGGGCATGGAAGAAAGGAGATACAGATGTACTAGAGATGAGGTTAAGTCAAAGTCTCATAGTTCTGAAACTGAATTACAAGTATGAATATGAGTTCATGAGGTGTGTGCGTGCATGTGCTCAGTTCTGCTAGAATACGACATATGTGTTCCTAAAAATCTCCACATTGTTCAAAATCATGCAATAAAACCCACCGGGCTGATAGTAAAAATGGAGGTAAGAGCACAACACTCAAATATTTCATGAGTGACAAATTTTTAAAGACTAGAAGTTTAGTAAAAATGGTACCACAGTTCTATATATACGAAAAGGTTAAGAAATACATAATTGCTGCAATAAATATGGCACTTTGCCTTGAAAAAGAGCTGGAGTTTGCTTGTGGAGGTGGGCGCTGGAAGAGTTGTGGCTTGTTAGTCATTGTGAAGCGGGGAAGGAAGTTTACCTGAAACTGGGCAGAAGGTTGTAACACTGGATGCGGGCAGCTGGCTCATTACCCTCTGTTGGGGACTGGCACTGAACATCAGAGCTACAAGATCTTTTGTTGCCTTACGTCCTGGGTCATGTTTTCCTGCCTTTGAGATGGAGGCCTTTTGAGGCGTGCATTGATAATAGACACCTGTTTCATCACGATCGACAACGTTATCCAATGTGTAGCCTTCTTCAGTCGGCTTCTGTGTCATTGCTAGAAGTTCTTTTGCTGCTTCCGCATCTGCACTTACAGCTTTGCCTGACAGCTGAAAGCTCTGGAAATTGTAGAGATGTTTGAAACCACCAACCCAGCCACTCATAGCAGTAAAAGGTGCCACCTCTGCAGGATCTGGCAATTTCAGTTTAAGATCTTTGTAGACAGATTGTGCTTTCTTTTTGATTGTGGAAAAGATTGTTCCTGATTTTTTCCGTTTTGCGTAAAACTGGGTGCAGTTTTCTGCCTTCACCTAATATTTATCCTGTATAAAATCACCCGTAGCCAAATGTAAAATTTGTGTTACGCTCACGTTGTTCTTTAATCTATCAATTACGTTTGAACAAATTTGCATTTTCAAAACAAGCATTATGGCAGAATTGGCCATATATAGCTTTTTTCCCCCCATTAACTCCTTAGCTCTGTCCATTGAGAGGACTAAAAATGATGACTGATGTTGCAGTAAAGAGCAATGAGCATCCCCAGCACCACCTCCTACCACAAGAAGTCAGGGCTTCTTGGAGGAAGGACTGGTTTCAGGCCGGGGGCAGGAGATGTATAAGATGAACGTGGAGTATCTTGTCATTCCAGACAACAGGGAAGGTATCAAGGACTAGTGGGGTCACATCAGCAGGACTCAGGAGCCAATTGAAGAAGCTCCCAGTGCCAGAGAGGGACAACTTGTATTTCAGTAAGGATAATAACTGTATAAATGTATTTAAATCCATGGGTTCCTAATGATATTTGAAAAAAACTAATTGGTCCCTTTGGCAGGATGAAAGGCATCTATTCATTATCTTGAAAACTGCTAAATAAAGACAAAGAATCAAGCATTTGTCCTGTCTTTCCTTTGTAAATTATACCACTGGGTAACCAAATTGCAGATGAGAGGAAACTTCTCTTAATGGAAGGATTCCAACTAATAAATGAAAAAGAAGTGTTAGAATTAGAACCTCACTGTTCCGTACCCCCCAGTGAACTAAGGGATGCAGGTACTGAACATCAGCACTGCTAACAACACAAGAAGGAGACATGCAGACATTATGTGCCTCCCGATGAAATCACACCATCATCTATAATCTCGCCAAAGGCATCAAACGTAAGTCTAATCAAGCCTTTGGAGCCAGCTACCAATTTGCAGGAAATTCAGAGCTCAGAGGAACATGTTGAACTGTTCCTTGAATATGCAATCAGCAAAACCCAGACTGGGAAATGTACAGGTTAAAAGCCTCAGGTTCTTGAACAGAAAATTTACAAAAATAAGAAGGACTCTAGGCAAAATTTGTAGGTGAAAAAGATTTAAAACACATAACAAATTTTTAAAAATTGGCAAGGTTAAATTATAGTGTCTTAGGGATGCACTTTTTTTTTTTTTAGAGATAAGAGTCTCTTTATTTTTAAATTTTTTGTGAGGAAGATTGGCCCTGAGCTAACATCTGTTGCCAATCTTCTTCTTCTTTTCTTTTTTTCTCCCCAAAGCCCCAGTATGTAGTTGTATATCCCAGTTGTAAGTCCTTCTAGTTCTACGTGAGATGCCGCCACAGCATGGCTTGATGAGTGGTGTGTAGGTCTGTGCCCAGGACCTGAACCAGTGAAACCCAGGCAGCAGAAGCACAGTGCGTAAACTTAACCACTATGCCCTTGGGCTGGTCCCAAGGATGCATTTTTTAGTGGTAAAGCTATAAAGAAACACA
The DNA here is from genome assembly GCF_021613505.1 of Equus quagga. Taxonomy (NCBI): domain Eukaryota; kingdom Metazoa; phylum Chordata; class Mammalia; order Perissodactyla; family Equidae; genus Equus; species Equus quagga. The sequence continues at coordinate 11,651,158 of NC_060286.1, forward strand.
GGGAAGTGGTGCTGTAAGAATCAGGATAGTAATTTTGTTAAACTAGAGACAATAATGGAAACTATAATTCCTGTGCAACTGTGTGCAGATTGAGGGTCATGCCCACGACATGCCTTTCTGGTTGTGCTTTTCCTAATCTGCCTTGTTTTGGGATTACGCATGGGTTTGCCTCTAGCGAGATTTGATCCTCTGCAGCGCCGCCCTGCGGCCTCACCCCGCAGGGGTGAATGGTTCCCTGACCAGGGCTGGCCCTTTGCCCTCCTCTCCTGGGCTGAGGCAGTTCACTGGGAGGAGCCGAGCAGCCACTTTATTTCCAGGTCTCCTCTCTAAGATTGTAAATTCAGTGTTGGCTTTTTTCCTTCATCCATCCAGGAAAACAAAAGCCAAAAACAAATGCTGGGCCTGTCTGAGTCGTTTTCCTCACTGTCCCTGCAAGAGCCCATGAGTCCTATGTGGCTGTTTCATGACAAGCCAATTAGACAAAGATTGTTAATCAGAGTAATGAAGGGAGAAGGGACCCGAGGAGAGAGAAGGAGGGAGGGAGGGTGGCAGAGGCAGCAATGGAAGACGGAGAGAACTGCCCCCGTGCCTGCTCGAATGTTTTATTCAGGCTGTTTGCAAATGAGCCTGTGGAAACGGCATTAACAATGAATGAGCCCCTCAGACTGCGGAGGGCGGGAGGGAGTGCCGTTGGGGAGCGCAGCACTTGAGTGCTGTTCCTGGGCCGCCAGGCTCCTGGCTCCCTATCTTATCAGCCCAGGTGAGCCCAGCTCAGGCGGCTTTACCCGCTCGCCCACCTGCACTCGGGCCTTCTGAAGAGGCTCATATCCCATTTTAGCAAAAAATATTAGGAACTCCAGAGGTTTTTCTAGCACACAAGAGCCAACCTAAACGGCAAAGGCAACACATCAACACCCGAGAGCTGGAAACCGTCACCCTCTCCCTCAGCACTGAACCCAAGGATCTGTCACCGCCCCAAGGATCTGCTCCTCTTTACTAAAGCAGCTAATACTGGATTTGTGCTTTACAGTAGCCAACGCTTTTGCATGCTTTGTCAAATGTTTCTCAGGGTAACCTCATACAGTAGTGGTAGTGACTGATTTTATCAATAAAGAAACTGAGCAATGTTACCCAGGGCTTGAAAGTCCTCACTTTCAAGAATTCAGGTGCTGCCATAATTCTTTCCCTTTGGGCAATTTCCATAAGCTCAAATCCCCCATCTACTAATTTACCTAGACTCGTATAATTCCTGCCTTCCGTTCAACAAACACTTACTCCATGGGCCAGGCACTGGGCTAGGCAGAGGGTAGGAAATCCCAGTGGCCAAACAACCCTACTGTTTCATTCTGTAGGCTTTCGAGCTGCTCGTCTTCTTCTTGATATGGATTCTCATTCGACTATAATTAATACTTCGTATTAAAAAATAAGAATACTTGTCATTTATTAAGCACTCACTAAGTGCCAAGCACTGTGGTAAAGTTTACAAATGCAACTTTATTTAAAACCTTGAGTCCACGTCTAAGCTCAGAGCTCAGGCTTTTAAACAATATGCTGTCACACACAGTTCTTAAAAAGGGAAAAGCTTTACTTTTCCACACTGTATCCCCACCCTTTCGCAGCCTCAGTGAGACCCAACTCCCACTACAGACACACTGACCACCTGTCTGACCAGGCAGCAGGGTCCTGCCAGCATAACTCTCCCATTGTATTTCCTCCTCACATCTATTAACATTCTGGGTAAGGGTCTCTTCAGCAAAGGGGGATAAAGGAAGGCCAGGTTTCTCTATGAAGTGAAGACAGAAGCTGCCTCTGGCATACAGACATTGGATTCTTGTTGGCCAGGCCTCTGAGACCGTGGAAAACATAAGTGAGGGTGATATTCCCTGGCACCCACCTCTTTCTCAGGTCATCCGAAATATCCCCTGCTATCCCAGGAAGGCATAAAGGAAGGAAGAGACCTCTATCAAAGAAGACCAGGACTCAGGAAGATGATGGCTAACCCGAGCCTTGCATCTGAGCATGTGGTCCTCACTGCAGCTGTGTGGGCACCGAGCTCCACTCTGATCTACTCAGTCAGAGTCTGTGCTTCACCAGGATCCCTGGGTGATTGGAATACACAATAGGTTTGAGCACAGTGGTTCTCAAAGTATGGTCCCCAGAGACCAGCAGCATCAGCACCACCTGGGAACTGGTTAGAAATTCGAATTCTTGGGCCCCACCCCCACCAAATGAATCAGAAACTCTGAGGCTGGGGCCCAGCAAACTGTGTTTAACAAGCCTTCCAAGAGATCCTGATGCATGCTAAATAAAGGCTGAGAACCACCGGTGCAGACCCATCCAAGCCCTGGCTCCCTCACTTGCACATCACTTAGGCTGCAATCTTAGCTGGCACTTGGGGGAATGGAAGGAAGGTCTTGTGTGCTCGGTCTTCCCCTTTCCATTTTATTACCCTGGGGATGGTTCTGAAAACCCGGGCTTCTGAACAAAACCTCTCTTGCTTGTAATTTAATCCTTCATTTGCATTGCCAATAAGACTGGGAGGAAAGAAGTTTCAGGAGACCAACTGGCTTTTAAATGCTTTATTGTATCTGCTCAGAAGCATGCCCGGGAATGGCAGACCTCGGCTTCCCGGCATAAGAATAAATAGGGGCACTGAACCACAAGCAAGAGGGGCTCTGGTGGCCACCGGCTGGCGGGTGTGGGCATGGACTCAACAGCACCGACACAAGACAGCAGCAGATTGGGAGAGAGTGTCTACACAGACAGAAGAGGCAAGAGGACATGAATATCCCCTAAATCAGAGAATCACTGGCTGTCAGAAAACAGTGTAGTCCATCACCCGCTCTGGTCAGTACTGTGCCTGCATCTCTCCAGACCCAGGACCTCCGTTCCTTCAGTCTAGGGAGGTGCCAACTGAGCTAACATCTGTTACCAATCTTCCTCTTTTTTTTTTGTCCTCCCCAAAGCCCCAGTGCATGGTTGTATATCCTAATTGTAAGTCCTTCTAGTTCTTCTATGTGAGCCACCACCACAGCATGGCAACTGACAGATGGGTGGTGTGGGTCCACGACTGGGAACCGAACCCAAGCTGCCCAAGCAGTGAGATCGCGGAACTTTAACCACTAGGCCATCAGGGCTGACTCCAGCAAGTCTTTTTTGAGATTTTCACATTTGCCAGGCACAATGCCAGATGCACAAAGACAGACACTACTCCTGACCTCAGGGAGTGTACATTCTAGTGGAAGAGACAGGCATCAATGTCTCAATTAAGTGCATAGTTACAGCCTGCAAGCACAGCAGGGCAGTGTGTGAGAGGGAAGCTGGCCTAGTCTCGGGTCAGGGAAGGCTCCCCTGGGAAGGGGATTGTTTGAGTTGGGGTCTGAGGGAGTCAACTAGGCAAAGGCAGGTGCGGATGGTAGTGAGAACACTACAGGCAAAGGGAAAGGACATCAGCTGGGATGGAGCCTGACGAAGACCAGAAAGAAGACCCAAGGAAGGGATCCAGAGCACAGCAGAGGGAGGCATGGCATCAGATGACCCATGAGTGGTGGGCAAAGACCTGGCTGTGGAGGTTTGTAAAGCTTTGGGTCTTTATCCTAAAAGCAACAGGGAGCCTTTGAAGGGTTGTAAACAGAAGAGTATCGGGGACAGGTTCACATGTTGCAGAGCTCACTCTGGCTATGCTGTGGAGAGGGGAGTGCAGATGGCAGGAGGAGAAGCCAGGGATTCTGACTCAGCGCTGGTGAAGGTGGGGGAGAAGAATGCAGACTAGAGAGAGAGACTTAGATGAAATCCACAGGCCTTGGGTATGGATTGGATATGGGGTAGGAAAAGAAAATGGCATCAAGGGCATCTCTTAGGCCACTAGATGAGGTCACTAGATAAGGACTGAAAATGGGCCGAGAGCTGCACTGGGAGAGGGTAGAGTAGATTAGCTACAAGTGAGAAAGCAGTGCACCCAGAAAGGACAAGCGGTGAAAGTGGGCCAGTCTGCAGTGAATAAGACTCACTCAGTGTTTAATTAGAGTGGGGGTCCAAACAGCTCTCAGCTAGTCACGGTGATCTAACATGGTGAGTAGGGTCCCATTCCTCCTGTTGCGGTCTGAGCTTTGTTCATCTACACTTTCACCAGCAGGTGGAAGAAGGGAAGAGATGAGGGTGGGAGACCAAGTCCACCCACCGTCGCCTCAGCATTTCACGTACGTCTGGTGGAGAGATGGAAACTGAACGGCCTCGTCTACTTGGAGTGCCAATATTTATTGTGACTATTTAGCTTATAGAACAGCAATCCTCTCCCTGAAGGGGAGGGCCGCATATACTTGCAATTTACATCTCCTGCAACTTTCTACAACCATCCCTTAACGAATTAGTCAAACCATCAAGGCATCCAAATTGGTTCCTGCAATCCTTTCATCTTCCAGGTTGTTTGCCTTTAAAGTTTAGAACAGAATTGAAGAGTATTTACAGCAATGGAATACTTTTGTGAGCCTAGAGGAAGGGGTCTTTGATAAATAAACACTAGGGAATTGCAGAAAATGAACCCAGCCAGCGGGGTTTTTAGGCAGGTTTGCAATGATTTGTTGCCCTCTTGGGAAGGTGTGCACGCAGCAGCCACCACTGCACTTGGAGATTGTGTAGCAAAAGGGAGTCCAGAACTACAATAAAATTTTAATTGTACGCTTGATCTGTTTCAGGATGAAGAGCGCAGATAGGTTTAGGTTTCCGGCAGGTTTGGGGCAGGGATGAAACAGTACATTCAGAAGAGAGAGATGACTGAAGATAAATTAATGGAGGGACTATTCCAAGGGTATGATTAACAGGAAGTCTACTGGGACAGTGGAATGAGCGCAGACTTTGGATTCACCAGGTCCAAGGGTGTGAGCAGGGATAAAGGAAGCCAATACGGGATAGTGAGGAGCCCAGTCTATCTGGTAAGCTCTAACACCTCAAGGCATGAAAGGGACAAAAGAGAGAGCTGTTAGTTGTTTCTGCGGCTATAGGACTACCCTGAACCTGCGGAGGAATGAAGCCACTGCCAACTATAGCCCGGCTCAGAGGGAGCCTGGGGAATAAATACTCAGACATCTCTTCTTGCTCTCTGTTTCTCATTGGTTCATCCAAACCAGAAACAAATGAGCAAGGGAGCCCATTGACTCATCTCACACAGGCAGCCTCCCTGGGCACAAAGCAGGCTAGAAAAAGGTGGAGAGTGGATGAGCAGGGACAAGCAGAAAGAACCCAGCACAGGAGCCGAGGGACTGATTCAGATCTGCAAATTTGTGTGGATCGACACATTTAGGCGGATCTATGTCTTTCACTGCCAATGCTCTTCTGGCTGCATAACGATATGGTTAATCCCACACTGACAGTATTAAACCCACACCAACAGAAAACAGACGTGCCGTCTCAGGCTGTGCCTGGGGTCAGGTGGGAGGGAACTGTACTGAACAGCACTGTCTCTGTTGTGTCCTCAGTTTCCCCTCTGAAGTCAGCTGTGCCTCTGGCTACTGGACTTTTTTTTTTTTTTTTTTTTAAAGGAGACAGGACTTGAATTATTGATGAAAACAAAAAGATAAGTTTGGGGATTTCATGTTTTCTTCCTGCCTGTTGTTTGGCCAGTAAATAACATTTCCACTTTAAAACTTGGGCTTTTCATGTCAAGTGTGTGGACCAGCTTCTCTTGGAGAAAACCCTCTGGCTCCTGGCTCACTTTGATGTGTTTTCTCGCCATATGCAGTCATAACACAGAGCCCACGGACACTTTCCCCTGGCCCTGTTTTATTTCCCACTGTGTAGCTCTCTTGGCAACACACTTTGCTCCTGATCTCTTCCCTGACGAGACATAGTCTCCCCTCACTGGAACTAGCTAATTTCAGAGCAGATAAAATGTTCCCCTTGGTGAATCGGGAACCCCGCAGACCCAGCAGAGGGAGGCAGACCCGCTCAGACACTGCCCTCTGCTGGAAACTGTTGGGACTGCTCAAGTCCTCAGCTAGGGCTCTTGTCACTTGCCAGCGTCAGGGCCCGATGGTCCTGCCTGGGTTGTAGATACTGCACGCAGACGAGGTGTTCCTTACCTAGGAAACCACTCTCATTAACACCTGGATGTAAAGAAACATTAGAATATGATGCAGAAGAATTTTTTTTCATGACTAGGTATAGAAAAGTATTTCTAAACAAGGTACAAAAACAAAAACACATAAAAGAATAATAAATTTGACTATATCAAAAAACAAGAACTTCCATGTGACAGAAGACACCATAAACAAAGTTCAAGGCGAAAAATAGAAAATATCTGCAACAAAGGATCAGTATCTAGAATATATAAAGAACTTCTACAGATCAAAAAGAAAATGATAAACAATCCAACAGAAAAATATTATAAGATCTAAAACCCTAATTTGCAGAAAGGTAAATGTAAAATTTTTTATAAAATAAAAAATTTAAAATGTAAATAAAAAAGAAATATAAATGGCACAAAATTGCATGACAAATTGCTCAGTTTTACTGGTAATCAGAAAAATGGAAATTCACATGTGAGGGATTTTTTTTTTTACCTACTAAATTGGAAAAAATTAAAAAGGAGAAAAGATAGGAGAGAAGTGATTCCCATACTGTATAGGTAGGACTGTAAACTGGTACAATGACTCTGCAGAGGAATTCGGCAGTATCTATTAAAGTATAAAAGGTTCATACGCTGCGATCCAGCGATTCAGCTTCTCTGTACCTTCTCTCAGAGAAGCAGTTGTCCATGCGCTCAGAAGGCAGGTCCAAGGATGTTTGTGGCAGTTTTGTTTGCAATAGCAGCAAGTCAGAAATAACTTAAATGACCATCAAAATGGGATTAACTAAGTAAATTGTGGTTCATCCATACCACACACGCACATAAATATACAGCAGTTTTGAAAAAATGTACTGTATGTGCTGACATGGAAAGAGCTTCAAGACCTACTGTTGAGTGAACAAAAGTCAAGCTGCAGGGGCCGGCCCCGTGGCCTAGTGGTTAAGTTCAGCACGCTCTGCTTCGGCAGCCAGGGTTCGGTTCCTGGCTGCAGACCTACATCACTCATCAGCAGCCATGCTGTGATAGTGAACCACATGCAGAATAGAGGAAGATTGGCACAGATGTTAGCTCAGGGTGAATCTTCCTCAGCAAAAAAAACAATCAAGCTGCAGAATGACCCACAATATAACTTACATATAAAAACACCAAAGCACATTAAACAATCTTGTATTTTTTTCTATGAGTATTAGATACTATAAGTCATTCCAAGCATGGTAAAATGTGTAGAAGATGACACATCAAATTGGTGATGAGAGTTACCTCTGCAGTGGAGATGAGGATGGGAGATGGTGCTCAAAGCAGACTTCAGCCTTATCTGTAATGTTTAATTTTTTATAAAGAGAATATATTCATGTATTACTTGTATAATTAAAATTAATAAAAACTATTCTTATATTAAAAAAGAAGAAAACCTTTCTGAGTCTTTAATCATAAAGCACCTGGAAAGGCCAGGGAATCATTGAGCTATAAGCAAGATGGCGCCTTGGGTGATTTGTCAGGGGACCCCATAAGTAGAGGGCACTGTGGTTGTTATGGAGATGGCTGCCTTCAACACAAACCATCCTATGCATCTATCTACATGTCAGATCATTTCCCATTCAGTGGCATGCTTTGAAATCGTGGTTCACAAACTCAATAGTCATAATACAATCCTTAATACTTATTGAGGGTGTTTGACATTAAAATGTAATATCTTATTTCATACTTTATTTTCTTCCTCTCTCTCTCTCTCTCTGTCTCTCTCCAGATGAGGTTACCTAGCTTTAGAGATATTAAACTACCTGTCCAAGGTCAGTTGACCAGCATGTGGTCGAGTTTACCCTCACCCCAGAGGCCATACTTCCAACCATGTAAACTATATCACAAAGTCACAAACATCTTTGTAGTTTTGTTAACTTCAAAATATCCACTTCCTGTCAGGATCCTTCCTGGCTTTCTCTGCCACTCAGGCTATGCCCATTTGCCACATTTCTCTGAATCAAAATGGCGGTTGGTTTATTCTGGGAGGAAAATCTCCCATAGGAAGCGGCGTTATTCAAAATAGTACAACCAAAAAACACAGGAAAGGAAGAGCTAAGAGGTTAGGAAGAATCAATCAGAAGACTAGTTCAAACATTTTAAAAGTTAATTTTAGGAATAAAGCTAATCAATAACAGCAACAATTAAAGTTTGACAATAATGTAAGCCTTACAAGATTCTCATAGGCTACAATGTGCTCCATCTTTCAAATTCAGGAAATTTCATATAACAACATGCAATGCCTTCCAATGAAACAGGCCTGCTCTCACTGCTGAACCATTCCTTCCAGGCAAAAGGAACACAACTAAGTAACATCAAGAGTGACAGAGATGTGTCTCTGGGCAGAGGCCCCCTGGCAGGGTTCTTGGGGTCCCCTTTTTAGAAGAGGCAGGCCTCCTCTTGCTGCGGAGAAGAGGGCTCTCAAGGGATGTTTCTGGAATAACTTAGACGTGAAGGGGACAACAGGTTTGCAAATCAGAGTTGTGATTCCTTCACTCCAATTTAGAAAAATGAATTAATCTCCATTTGGTCTCTTACTTGAGAACAGGTGTGTCTATGAATAATGCATAGACAGGAGGCCACACTTGGATCTGAAGGCCCAGAAGTCTGAGTGTGAAGATTACACAGCAGATTTTAAGTAGCATCACGTAGGCAAAGAAAAACCCGGGAGAGCACCAAAAGAATGCCCTGCAAATAATAAGCACATCTAAGCCCCTGGCTATGTACACAAACACATCTCCTCTTAGATAACGGTAATTGAAAGTCTCTAGGTTCCCACTTGAGGAGAAGGGAGATAAATCAAGAAATGCAATCTAAAAAAAGATTGAAACATTGGAGGTTTAATGAACGATGTTTCAGGGTGGAGAATTAAGGACATTTAGGTCTTCCTTTCTGTGTTGGAACTCCAACTCCTTAAACTCAGCAGGGACAGGCACGAGAGGAACAATGGTTAGGGCCACAGATACGGGGTGGGGCAGGCGGCTGCAGAACTCCTGGGTCCATTCCAGGATTCCACTCCTGGCCTCCCAACAGCTCAATTCTGACTGCTCTGCCGACTAAGGCCAAGATGCATTTTTCCGTTTATTAAACATGAGATAATACTACAGCATCGTATGGATTAGAGAGATTAAATGTTAGCAAAACCCTTGTGATGTTGGATTTCTAACAGGCAGGGTTTTAGTCTAGAGCTCTTTGGGGGAAACAGGAAGAAGAAGTTGAAATATGTGCCCCTGGCCAGTCTCTAGAGCATGGGGAAGGCTCTCCTACCACTTGATTTGGTCCTTCGAAGACATCCAGTGTCCCTCGATAAGAAGGAAGCCGTGAGCATCAGTGAGACCATTCATCTCTCCAGTAAGGAAGTATTGCCATCCCAAGAAGGGGTAGCTTGAGATCTTAACAGCTTTAATGTGCATGCCTACATGCGTGCACACACACACACACACACACACACACATTCAAATGCATATACTTCTTATCAGCTCTGTTGAGCAAAGAATTTCTATCGGTAAAAGATTTGGATTTTTATCTTGTCCAAACCCCTCAGGTACTGTCTTGAGATAGGGCAAGACCCTTTAACCTTGCCCATTTGAAAAGGTAACAAATGAAATATTATCTGCCCTCCATCCCACTTCTCAAGTAAAATGGCCCGCATTTAGGAACAGAAGGTATTTGGAGCTGTGGCAGGAAGCATATTAATATGTGAATTGAAAAGAGACAGACCCCTTAAAAGTCTGTGCACATTGCAGAATTGGAAATAGATGAACCTCTTTCCCATTACAGCAGCAATACCACAAGGCAAGATTTGTCTGCAAGAGAATAAACTGACAAACAAGCCAGGACCAGAAGGCATCTCCTTGCTCACTGTGCAGCCTGAGCAGGGCTGAAGAGAAAGAGAAACCCAAGGCGGTGGCAGGCTCCCAGGGGAGGCAGAGCAAGGGGCTGCCCAGAACCCCCACCCCAACATCTCTCCCCTGATGCCTGAACTTACAGATGGAACCTCCCTTGAGTCACTCAAGGCTGGAGCTAGGTAGGGTTGGGTTGGGTTGGCAGGTAGCTTGTCTTTTATTCTCACCCTGATGGGACCATTCATCACAGTAACAGGCATTGAGGCAGAGAGACAAAGACTCTGCCATCTGTGACCGGACTTTGTATTCTGGCTCCACTATGTCTGAACTGTGTGACCTTGAACAAGGCGGAGTAAGCCATGCCCAAAAGGTGGGCTGGAGTAGGTGAGTGGTGGGAAGGAGGCCTGGAAAGAGCTGCGAAGCCTTATAAGCCAGAGATGGGGTGGTACCTTTATTCTGGGGCATTACTCAGAAACCCACACCCCAGCTTCCCCATCCCAGCCTGCGGGTCTTTGCTCCCTGTGGCTGTGAGTCACATTCTAACACCTGTCTCCTGACAGTTCTCCAGGCCCTCCTGCACACCCACTTAGCACCGCCTGAGGCATGCCACCCGGTCACGCAGACCTTTAATAGCGAGTCAAACAGCAGCAGGTGTCAGAGCTGAGAGAGGAAAAAATCTCAATCCCCCCTGGAGGGAGAGGATCATTTTCTGCATTTCTGTTTAAAGGGAGAAGTGAAAACCATGAAATCATATGCCAACAGGAGAAAGAGTTTAGACAAGAATAACCTTGACAGGAGTGGGCACCAGCAGCTTCCAGGTCACAGTGCCCAAAACCAAACTCCTGGGGAGAAATGGGACGCACCAGCAGGGACGCACAGGTAGAAGTCACTAGCCTTCTATCCTGAGCGTCAATCCCAACACCTGAGGGCCGGCTTGACCTCTCCACTTGGACGCGCCTCAGGCTCTCAGGCTCTTGGGCTCTCCCTGCCCCAAACTCCGCTTGTCATCTTTCTTCCAAATCTGCTCCTCTTGACTCCTAGCCAAGCCAGAAATCTGTGAGTCTCCCCAGACTGCTCTTGCTCTCTAATATGCCCACCCTACTGCACAGCCACTGCTCCCCAGCATCTCAGTGCAGTCAGTTCTCAGCTGTGTCTCTGCCTCCTCCATCCCCACTGCCAATGGCCTTCCTCCGGCTCCGTCATTTCTTGCATGGACTGTTACAGCAGCCTCCTGGCAGACCTCCACTCTAACTCTCTCTCTACTCTAGCCTCTATTTTGCTCCCAGTATGATTTTTCCTCCCTAAAATGCAAATCTGGTGATGGAACTTCATAAAACCCTTGAGTAGTTTCCTTCCACTATCAGGATAAATTCCAAACTCAGGCTGGTGAACAAGGCATTCCAAGCTTTGCCCCTTCCCAGCTATCCAACTTGATCTGCTCATCTACTTACCTCGACCCCTCTCAATCTCAACTCTTTCCCTCTTGATTGCAGGCTATTTCACATACCCAAGGCTTTGACCAGTCTCTCTCTTTGCCTCACCTCCCTGATGAACTCACTTGTCTCTCCAGACCCGGATCACATGTCTCCCCTTCAGTCCACCCACCGTCGCCTCAGCATTTCCTCTATCACACATGTTGCACTTGCTCTGTCATCTTTCTGCCTCCCCGACTGGCTCCTTGAGAGCAGGGACTCTGTCTTATTCATATGATCCTCAGGCCAGAACAGAACTCGACTCAAAAGTGTGAACACATGCCCGTGAAATGTGTGAGCCCATGAATGGTCCCCTCATGGGCCGGGAGAGGCTATGGCGAGAGACTGGACAATGATGAAGTGAGAGAGGAATGATGCTCCTCCTCCTCAGGGACCCAGAATCCTGGTTGGGACAAGTCCTGGGCCTCAGGTTAAGGGGCAAACCAAGCGCAGACAACAAAATCCATCTGTCCTGATGGATGTCACGGAGAGAAATTGCTGCCCATTCCTGAGATTAGAGAAAGGCCAATCCCGAATTTTGTCCTCTTCTGGAGGAATGTCCTAAACCTGACCCAGGCCCCCCAGGCATCAGGATCTACAACAGCCAGGATATAAGGACATGAGAAACATCACTGTACAAGAAAACAATTTTTTTTGGTAACTCTGTATGGTGACAGATGTTAACTAGACTTATTGTGGTGATCATTTCACAATATATACAAATATAGAATCATTATGTTGAAACCTGAAACTAGTGTAATGTTATATGTCAATAATATCTCAATAAAAGAAAAAAAAAGAAACTTCACTGCTTCACCAGGGAGCTCTATGGGCACAAGAGGCTGAAAGCTGACTTCATTCACTTTTTTTCTAATTGAGATAAAATTCACCATTTTAACCATTTTTAAAGTGTAGGACTTAGCGACTTTTAATACATTTACAGTGTTTTGTAGCCATCACCGCTACCTTATTCCAGATCATGGTCATCACCCCAGAGCAAAACCTGTACCTGTGGTTTCGTCTAATGTTTAATATTTTCTCAAGAACTACCAATTGGCTTTCCTCAGCAGCTGCACCATTTTTCATTCCCACCAGCAACGTATTAGGGTTTCAATTTACTCACTTTTTAAAGATCTTACATATCAAATTCCTAAGACAGGGGCCTTTCCTATAGACCCTGCAAAAATATAGCCAGTTAGATAGCGAGACTCAGCATCTAAAATCTGAAATGGGAAAGTGGACTCAGGCTGCATCTGAGCCGTTCCTGATGCCTCCAATCACGCATCCCCAAGGTGCGCTCCCTGCAGCCGTCACTCAAGGCAGGCATTCTGTGCAGCTCAGAATCGCAGGGACATCCTATGCCCCGTCCCCTAAATCTACTCGGTAAGAATGCCCAGGTGTGGCATCTCCACTGTCCCCCACTTACAAATCGGGTGAGGAAAAGAAAGGGGTCTGGATCTCACTGGTGAGTGGAAAGGAGAGGAAACAGGCCAATTTCAGGGAGCCATTTTATTGATTAGAAATTAGGGCTTCTTTCTGTGAAGCCAGAAGACTGGGACTCCCCTGGGTTAGGGAGGGTGAACCAGCACAGGGCTCAGGAGGGTCGGCTGCCAGGCAGGCAAAGAGCAGCTTTGGCCCAATCTGGGGTTAGGTGATATGGGAGGTCTGGCAGGTGGGAGGTCTGGAAGCCAATCACAGCACAGCCTCAAGGCATGAGTCTGAGGAGCGGGACCAGGCCCGTATGCGACAGGAGAGAACAAGGCAGGGTCCTAGCAGGTCCCAGAGGTGGGCCCACAGGTCTCCAAGGTTAACCTTGCCTGCTGGCCCCACATCGTAGGATGCCATGGCCCCTCCTCAAACTACATCCCAGCAATGAAAATCACATTACCTCTAGGGCCCTAAACACAGAACGCCCTCCCAGCTTACCCCCAGCATTTACATTATTCGCACATGTTGTTTTCAGCTCCTTGAAAATTTATACCCCCGCCCATCTCTAGAAGACTCCTACTTATTCCTCAGGTCTCAGCTCAAGCATGTGGCTTCTCTGAGACCTTCCCCCGATGCTCTGATGCTCCCCGAGGGCCTGGAGCCTCCTGCCCCCACATGATCTGCCTTGTGGCACTGTACTGCAATGGCCTTCCTCTTACTGCCTGATTCTTAGCTGTCTCTGCCTCTTCCCCAGGTGGTGAGCAATGCCAGGGCAGGAACACAGCCTTCTCCATTTTGCATCCCCTGCCCCAGCACACAGGTGCCCAGTGCCCTAGGATATGAAGGGCTGTTTTGCACTAAATCTGCTCCCGGGGAACTGGACAGGGAATGACCAGAGTTGGTGACAGAGAACCAGGCTAGGGGGTCAGGGTGAGAACTGCCACAGGCTGAGGAGATGATGTTCCAAGCCAGTGGCTTGGCAAACTATGGCCCACTATGGGCCAAATCCAGGCCACCACCTGTGTTTGCATGGCCCAGGAGCTAGAAATGGAGTTCACATTTTGAAATGCCTGAAAAAAATCAAAATGATGTGAAAATTATATCAAATTCAAATTTAAGTCCATAATAAGGTTTTGAATTTTCTCAAAAGTTTATGAAAATTTGTCTTTCCTCTTGTTATATAATTACTTATGTAATATTCTTAATTGTGCTTCTTGGCCCACAAAGCTTAAAATATTATGTAGTCCTTTACAGAAACAATTCACTGACCCCTGCTCTTAATGGTTGACCAGAGGATGCTTCAGTCTAAACAGCCGCCCTGCCCCCATGACCCACCGAGACCGAGCCTTGCCCTCCTTGACGGCAGCATTCTCAGTGGAGAAGGATGCCGTGACACCCCTCCCAGTGCCTAAGTCAATGCTCTCTCTCCAGCATGGCCCCAGCCACACCCACCTCTGATTCTGTTATCAGAAAGCTTCAGGGAAGTACAAAGCGAGTCCAGCGGACAAAAGGATGAACAACTGTCACTGTGATCAGTGACAAAGTGGGATGATAGTCCTAAAGGCTGTCTTTACTGAGCCTACCACATGCCTGGCCTGTGCTGGCCATTCAAACACGCACTCTTGAGTCCCTGCAGCCCTCTTAAAAGTTCTCATCACTATACCCCTCACATACATGGCAGAACAAGGATGTTGGTCCCCTCTGCCTCTTTTATTCTCTTCTGTCTTCACTGAGTGGAAAGGGAATCTTTAGCGTAACAATCAAAGTCATGCTAACTTACACGGCATTTACCACGAGCAAGGCATTCTTTTCAGTCAGGGTCTCTCAACCGTGTCACTACTGACACTCGGGGCTGGATAATTCTTTGTGTGAGGGGCTGTCCTGTGCATTGTGGGATGTTTAGTAGCATCCCTGGCCTCTACCCACTAGATAAATGCCAGGAGCATGCCTCCTCCAGTTGTGACAACCAAAAATGTCTCCAGACATTGCCAAATGCCCTTAGGAGGCAAAATTGTCCCCACTTGAGAATCACTATTCTACATTTTTTAAATATAAACTCACAAAAACGCTATGAAATAGGTCCTGTTATCTTCATTTTAGAGATGAGTAATCTGTAGCACAGAGAGGCTAAGTAACTTCTCCAGGATCATACAGCTGGTAAGTGATAGAGCGAGATTCGAACCCATGCAGTCTAGCTTCTGCATCTGTGCTCTTACTGCTATCAATTTTAGCAAGTCTAAGAACCCACTGAGCTGACCCCACCCAGAGAAGTATAGGGGGTCCCTCCTTTTCCCTTGTAGGGTAGAATCGGAATTGAGGGTCTCCTTGGTTTGACCATAGGGAGCACCAGCAAGATAAAACAGAGCCTGGGAGAGGGAAAAGGGCTAGAAAAAAGGGAGTGGAGGCACGGCAGGGGGACACAAAACTGCCAGGCATCCATCGAGGTGTCTCTCTCTGGCACGGTGGGAAGGGACAAGCCCTATTTGGTACCATCCTCTGCACTCTGGGTGTTCATGACCAGAAGGGTTGGATGTAAGCCCCCAGGACTGCCGCGTGGTTTTGCGATGCTGTCGACCTCCCAGCCTCCCTCTGTCTCTCTGCTCCTCCATCCTTGGCAGGTGGCTTTCCTCCTTTTGCTCACAGGAAGGTTCTGAGCTTCCAGGCATCACAACTGCATTTGGGCGGTGAACGCGGGGAGGGGAAAAGATGGGAAGGTGATGCCAGCTGAGTCTGTCCCTTTGGCTTACATCTCATTGGCCAGAACTGAGTCACGTGTCCACGCTACCTGCAAGGAGGTCTGTGGAGGTGTCTATTTTTAGTTGGGCGTATTACCACCCTGTAAAAAATATTGAAGTTCAATTAGTAAGAAAGAAGGGGGAACCGATACTGAGGCGGCATCTAGCGGTGTCTGCCATGGATTGAAAAGGCAGCCCTCCTTCCACAAGGGAACACTGTTTCCTGAGAACCAGTGGCCTGGGATGGAGACACAAACTCTGGAGATGGACGGCTCACCTTGAATCCTGGCATTTCCCCTTACTGGCTGTGTGACCTTGGGCCAATTGTTTTATCTTTTTGTGCTTCATTTTCCTCATCTATAAAATTGGGGGGAAAAAATAACACCCCATTCACAGTATCATCATGGGGATAAAGTCTGTTAACACATGTAAAATACTTAGAATAGCGTCTGGTGCATAATAAGTCCTCAATAAATACTAACTTTTTCCAACTGTTACTATTTATTGACTATCTACTGTATGCCAAACACTCTACATTATCTTCTCTAATCCTCGCAACAAATGCAGGAGGAAAAAAAACGTCCACCCACACAGTATGAATTCAGAAGGGGTCTGTGGCCCCACCGCCTGTCATTTTGCCATTTCCTTGAAGACTTCTAATCCTTAAGAGTTTCTTTAAGGAAAATATGTACCTCTGAGAAAGGTCTCGATGCTCTTTACCCAGCAGCTTAGCAGTTGACAAGGGCAGAGATTGTAGCATCAGCATAGCAGGATGTCAGATAAAGCCTCTCTCTGGCTCTTTCTAGAAGGTCTTGCCCTGGGTTTAGTTCCAAGTTTTGAGTAAAGATTTTATCTTATTTCTATTCTTTCTTGCTTGATCTGCAAATTGACTCACCCGTTCCAGATACTTAAAGAAACGTGTTCCTGGGGCTCTGGGGATAAAGCAGCGGCCGATGCACTCAGAGTCTTCAGGGGTCAGTTAGGACAGGGTGGAATCTCTACAAATGCTGAGGAAGAGGCACATGGGGGAGAACGGAGACCGGGGCTCATGGGAGATTTCAGCACTTGGCCCCTGGGTAAAGTCAGACTGGGTCAGAGAACAACAAGTTTAATGCCCCAGACCCTGATTTTAGGGAAATGCCAGGTGCTGGCCGGAGGGGAGGGATGTCCAAGGCAGCCAGCAGGAGAGAAGGCACCAGTTCTGCTGCGGAGGCAGAAACAGACCTGAACCCCATCCCCACCCCACAGCCCCTCTGTGCTCGCCAAGCCCCCAGACAAGCCATCAGACTGGGGTTGACTCCTGGAAGTCCAGTCTAAGTAAAATTACATATTTCTGGAAGTGCTTTGAAAAATTTAAAGACTCCTGTCTCTGTAGGACAAATTCCACTTCTAGGAAAATTTTCTACAGAGATAATGTGCAGAAGGATTTTGCATTGTGACATTGTTTGTAGTAGTGACAAAATTGGGAACAACCAAAGCAATCGTGAATAAGGGGCTAGTTAACTTACGGGATACATACTTTTAGAGACAAAGATGTATAGCAGAATTTACTAACTTGAGAAGATATTGCTGACATATAGTTAAGTAGGAAAAAGCACATTATGAAGCAGCTTGTAAGGTATGTACCACTTATGTGAAAACCAAGACATATATACATACACATGCATTCATATATACATATACATACATATATATGAGCATATGTATTTAGAAAAATATTAACAGAAAGGCAAGAACCTGGACAGAGACATAGACAAAGATGTTTGGAAAAATTTCAGCAAAATGTTAGCATTGGTTTATCTGTATAAAAAACTTCCTGCAGCGCCAGGTTTCTCACTGTTGGAGCCGGAATTTACAGACAGGCAAGGGGAGGAGGCTGGAATAATCCATATGGTAATGGATTAGAGTTTGAGGCATCAGTATGAACTCATGTTTAGCTTAATATAGATACAGATGGTTACATATAAAATATTTATAGATATGGGTATACGCACAGGTTGGAATTCACATATACGTTTCTTTGTTCTGTCAGCTGAGAGGGCCTGAGAGAAATGACACCCCAGTAGCAAGGAGCACACCTAGTGTCCAGATCTTCATTTCTAATGCCCTTCGCCAATAAAAGGAACCAGGGCTCCTTGGAGAAATGGCTGATTCTAGGACTAGAGCAAGAAACACACAAGATGAGGCTAGAGCAACTTCTAATGCCGTAAAATAAGAAAGCACTAAAAACAATTAAAATAACCCACACTGATGAGTATGTCAAAGGAGCATGGAATTCCCAATGGCCAATACTGGAACAATGTGAGTAACAAAATAAATAAAGCAGCATTGGATTATAATCCAAATATGCAACACATATCTGTGAGTCCATGCTAATATAAATAAATTATTGAATATATTAATAAATGCGGACAGAGGAGAAAGGATAAATCTCTTATGCAGAAGAATTCCAAATAATTTATGTAGATACTCTGCCCTCAAAGAAGGGGAGCATAACTCCTCACTCCTTTAGGGTGGCTGAGCATGGCGACTTCCTTGCGAGGAGGACAGTATGGAAAGAAAGAGAAAAAAAGAGTACTTTACAGAGGAGAAGGCTGGCAAAGCCATCTCAGCCCGGTAATGAAGGTCAACATCAGCAGTCCTAAATCGTGTTGATAGTGTGTAACCTTGATGTGATGTGATAGAAATGACACTTGGCCTCGGTGATCTCCCTCCTCAAAATTCACAGCCCCAGTCTCATCATGAGAAAGACATCAGACAAATCCCCGTAGAGGGGCATCCTCCAAAATGCCTGACCAATGCTCCTCAAAAATGCCAAGGTCACCAAAAACAAGGAGAGGCTGACAAACTGTCACAGCCGAGAGGAGCCTAAGGAGAAGGTAAATGTAAAACTGTTCAAAAAGGGAAGTTTTGTTTTTTTCTTTAAATTCCCACAGAACGATTTTTCCCTAAACAAAAGAATCAAAGCGAATTTTGATCTCAACCTTTAACAGTACAGAAAAGCAGTGAAACCTTTGAAAATAAAGCTTTTCCTTAAAGGCTTTCCAATATCCTGGATCAAATTCTTACGTGGGGCTTAAGGTCAAAGTTTTGGGCTTTCTCCAGGAAACGGAAAGATTCTCCCCAACGTCTGAGAGGCAGGAACCACCTGACTGAAGGGAGGGGCTGAGGAAGGTTTCTGTTTTCCTCTGTACACACACCTGCACCTTAAACGTGCACATCTCGGCACAGCCTCTGTGAGTTAGCAAAGCCGACTGTTTCCGGGTGCACTTGCAACATTTTCATCTGGCTCTAGTCTGTCTCAGCAGTCGACCACCGCCTGCCCATGGAACAGACCCAGAGGAGCTATTCAGAGAGGCCGTGGAGTCTCCAGATAGAAGTCACAGGTGGTGGCTAAATACAGGGGGTCACGTACCCTCAGGGCCCTGATTCATTGGGGATGATCTGACACTGCCATGAGCACATCCGGATGGCAGACTGGTTTATGAGACATCCCAAAGATTTCCCCTGGCCCCCACTTTAAGTCAGAAAGAAGAATCTTGAGAGGATGCTCTCCTATGAATCGAGCTGAAGGGGGCACACCATGAAATCATTTTATTCTTTCTTATTG
Source organism: Equus quagga (assembly GCF_021613505.1). Classification (NCBI taxonomy): domain Eukaryota; kingdom Metazoa; phylum Chordata; class Mammalia; order Perissodactyla; family Equidae; genus Equus; species Equus quagga. The sequence goes on from NC_060286.1 coordinate 11,670,330, forward strand.
ATTTTGTACAAAGGCAACTCGACGAAGCAGAATTATAACAAGTTGTGCTCCTCATGACCCAGGAAATACACCATGAAAATAATTCTTCTGAATTGTCAGAGAAGTCCCTAAAGTTAGCACTAGGATTTAGAAACAAGGTCAGAAAATGACATCTTTCAAAACTGAAAATGACAAAAATCAATATGCGATGAATAGGATTAGTCACCCATAGTTATTTATTCCCTGTAAGTCATCCACCCTCAAGGATGTTTGGCAAACATATTGCAGATAAGACTGGAGTAGCTCCCAAATCCTGCCAAGGACCCCAGGAGTCTTCTGTATTTCCATGGAAACTACTAATCTCAAATGGACTTTAGCTTATTGAGCTAAGGTATAGTTTTTGTTTGTTTGGTTTTGGTTTTTTTGAGGAAGGATTAGACCTGAGCTAACATCTGCTGCCAATCCTCTTCTTGCTGAGGAAGACCGGCCCTGAGCTAACATCTGTGCTCATCTTCCTCTACTTTATATGTGGGACGGCTGCCACAGCATGGCTTGACAAGCGATGCATAGGTCCACACCTGGGATCCAAACTGGGGAACCCTGGGCCACCAAAGCAGAGTGTGCGAACTTAACCACTATGCCACCAGGCTGGCCCTGGTATAGTTTTGAAAATTGCAACACACTAATGACAAATGCAATGGAAAGCTCTGCATGGAATCTAGAGACAGGAGATAAATAGAAAAGCCCTGGTCAGGGTTTTAAAAATAGGTCTAACCAAGAGTCTGAGCAATTTACGGTTTCTGGTTGCTAGAAAATTATCTTTTCCTGGGACAACTCTTCAGGTCCTACCAGAGCTGGTCCTGCGACACTAGGTAGCCTTTCTGTGACTGTCGGTTCTCCAAGGAACTTTAGGATCTCCAGGGAAGACACTGGGAAGAAGGTGATCCAGATAAGTGGACACGAGTATCTGATTATTAGAAGTCCTGCATTAATGTGTTTATAAATGACTGTCTTAAGAGTTTGGAAAATGCCCCTCCATACTCTAGGTGAGCTAGAGCACACCCATGTGTACCGATGCAAGTGAGCTCCCAAACCCCAAGGCCAAGGACTCAGATGCTAGACTAAGACGCCCCCACCAAGGGCTATTCCGTGAAGCCTGATTGGGCCACCAGCTGACCTCATTAATGCTTCCTCACAATAATCTGGGATCTCGGTTTTAAAAATAATATCCCACATCTTAAATTCTACAAGACTGTCTATTTACTTAAGATGCTTCTTGCTTCTTAGATTCATCTCCTTTTGGGACTAGCTAATGTCACAATCAGGGAAGATGGATTTGTCTGACTTATACAGATCTTTCTGTAATTGCATTTGATTTTTCAAATTCATCCAAGAGCAAGAGGGTTGGGTTCTTGCCTAAATGCATTGAACCACTTGGTGGTCCCTACCCAGTGGCTGGCTATCAATGAAGGAACCATGTCAAGACATGTTTGGACTTCAAAGCCCAAGCCTCAGCTCGAATCCTTTGCTCACGCTGCACACAAAGAGTTTACCACCCCTTTGTACCGAAATCATCTTCTTTGGCCTGAAAATAGCACTACTTAATGGATTCCAAAATTTTTCAGTTATAATTAGGAAAGTAACTGTCACGAGAAGCAAATGTGTGGTAGTCACCCACGCACAGAGAGCAGCCCCAGTTTCCTTGAAGAAGTTTTATCCATGGGTACAGAGAATATGTGTTTGAAAATATTTGTTTGTGTGTGAGTAAACTTATTCCCCAGTATACGCTCTTAGAAAAAAGTTATTTGGACTCTGCCTTCTACGACAACAACCATCACTTGTCTTTCCCCACTTTGCCCTCTCCTCTCTGTGAAATGTTTTATATCACAAAGAAATTACCAGGCTTCCGGTCATGCTCAGCATTCTCCTTGGTTACTGCAGGGCTCCTTGGTGAACACACACCCTGTTGTGATTAAAAACATTTGCCAGCTGTAAAATGTGTCCTCCAGACCCCTCTATAAAAGAATATTAAAATCAAGGCTCGTGCTGTTATGAGTTTCTGGAGCAACAGTCCTGGAGGCAACAGCTGCTCTTTCTTATTGTTGTAACAGCATCTCTCTAGGCAGCACTGAGATGGGCTCTCACAACATCTCTGGAAGGAGCCTACTAAAGTGCCGAGCAGATTCCCACCAACCCCTGACCTCTGTGTGATCCAGAGGACTCCCTGCCAGCTGCCAGCTAGCTACACAGGCTGAGGCTCGTGAACCCCTCTTTTTATGAACTGCACAAGAAGGAAATGAAAATGAGAGAGACAGAGAGCTCTCCAAGAGCCTGCAGGACGTTCGTACGTATCTAATGGCCCCACTCAGAGGCAGCTGGCAGGCCAGACATTCTGCTGCTTCCTTCAGGCAGGGCTTCCCATCTGGAGCGTCAGGAAGGACTTGGGTCAGGCGTCAAGCACTTTGCACCAAAGATACGCATGGGTTTTAAAGTCCAAAGGAACAAGGCAAGATCATCTTTGCTGAACAAACTCCAAAGGAGAACAAAGATGAAGCTTTTTGGCAAGAAGCCTGGCCTAGCCGGTCTCTGTTTTGTTAGGAGTCAGCAGCATCTCTCACAGGTAGGAACATAGAGCAAGAAGGTGACTCCTGCAGCTTGACTGCCTCAGACACCAAAACCAAATCAAAGTATTTGGGGGAGTACAGCCTCAGGTCCATGCTTCCCACCTCAACTCTGAGTGGAGAGATAGTCATAGTTCACCTCTGGAATGGCACAAGACCATTTTTTCCCTACTATTTGCTCTGTCATCCTTGGAAGCCCAGTGGATAAGCCATTTTAATAGGCTATAGTAATAAGAATAGGTACCATTTATGTTTTATATACATATTATTAAATCCTCACAATGAGCCAATGAGGTATTATTATATCCTTTTATACATGAATAATTTGGAGATATTAAGGGATAAATAACTTACTCGAGAATATGCAGCAAGCAAGTGGCTGCAGGGGAATTTGAACCCCCATTGCCTGGCTGCAAAGCAGATGCTCTTCATCATGTTATCTTCCCTCTCCACTCTCTACTCCCTCCCTGCCCAGAGTCGCTCCACTCAAGTCTGAGTCAAGTGACCTGGTGTGCGCCCATTCCTTTAGAAGAGAACGAACTCTAAACACACCTCGAGGTCTATCGTCTGAATATTTTAGACACTATTTGCTAAAATGAAAATCTACATTGATCTGTATCATATGAATAAAGGGACTTTTTAAATACGGGCATCTCATGGTTGCAAGGGTCCAAAAGAGGCACCTAATCGTCATACAAATCTTAGGAGTTCTGAAAGTTACAGTGTCAGCCCAAATCCATTGCATGAGGATCAGATGGACCTGCTCAAAGAAATGGTACAACATACCTTGAGGACTTCTAGTAAAGCCTGGAAATTGAAAGCATGTATTAATCTTTACTTCCCATGGAAATGTCTCTAAAATGACAGTACAGAAATTTAAAGGAATAAACCACATGGACAAAGAGAAGGAGAGGGGAGACGACAGAAAGTAAGATGATGGACAGTGAACAGATGCGAGAGAGCTGCAGACCAGAGACAGTTGAAACCCAACTGCCTTCAGAGAGGCGGCCGATGAGAGGCAAGCGGATCCGCACCATGGAGCCTCTAAGGGGCTTTGGCTTTGAAGCCACCAGGTACCTCTAAAGATGGGAGTGAGGAGTGGGGCAAACAACCTGATGGACAAAAGTCTTCATGAGGAGCGTGTACACCGCAGCCCTGTCCTTTCCCACAACCCCGTGCAATCAGATGGCCAGCCCGCCTCTACCTAGTACAGGCGACAAGAGGCGTATCCCCTGGAGAAACTGAGCCAAAAGGTTTTCAGGCCTGGAGACACAAAAGTCAACAAAAGGTAAAGTGCTGAATGAAAACAGGAGAACTGCCTGAAAATCTACATACTGAATAATGAGGCTCCAAGCCCTGTCTCGACCCCCTCCCAGAAGCCTGACAGACAGGTGGACTGGAGAAAATGAACACCACCCGACTTATCTATGATGACATTTCAGGTTGCTTAACAGAAAGGTACAGCCTCTGACTTAATTATTTTATGAAAAACAGTTTAAGCTTTTCATTTTGAAATAATTTGACTTACCAAAAATTTGCAAATAAAATGTAGTTACGATAGACCCTTCACCACCTTTCCCAAATGTTAGCATTTTACATAACTATTGCACAATTATCGAAATCAATAAATTAACATTGATGCCGTACTATTAGTTAACATGTGGGCCTTCTTAAAACTTCCCTGATTTTCTTTCTGTGGTATAGGACCTAATCCAAGACCACACGCCACACTTGGTTGTCGAGTCTCCTTGGACTCCTACAATTTAGACTCATTATTCCCTTGTCTTGAATGTCTTTGACACTTTTAAAGGGTACTGGTTAGCTACCGTGTAGAACTTTCCTTCTCAGCACACCATATCAGGAAGCACATGATGTCTACATGACTCATACTGTGATGTTAACTTTGATCACTTGGTTAAGGTGGTTTCTGGAGGGCTTCTCCACTCTAATGTTACCTTTGTAATTAATAACTACACAGTAGGGCACAAAATACTCTGTTTCCTAACACACTTTGACCCACTAATTTTAGCATCTATTGATGCTTCTTGCCTATAAGAATTACTACTGTGGCATTTGCCAAATGATGATTTTTTAAATTTCTATCATTACAACTACATTTTTAATGGAAATTCTATAGTTGGAGCTTTCTCTTCTCTCCTAATTATTTATTTATTTACAAAAGTATTTATTTATCTCAGTATAGACTCATGGATATTTACCATATTCTATACTGTCTTATTCTACTCTCATTATTTTGTTGTTCAATTGTCCCAAGTTTGGTCAGGGAAAGCTTTTTTAAGTTGGCTTCTCTGTCCTTTCGACATATTCCCATCTTTTTTTGAGAACTTTCTTACTTTCTGGCATCATAAGATATTCCAGGTTCATCCTGTGCTTTTTCTAACCTGGTCTGGAATGGGCCACTTTTCCAAGGAGCACTGGTTGTCTTTACTAGAGAATGATATTTAGAAACCAGGGTTGGCACTAGGTGTGCGGTTGCTATTGGGGGGCTTCTCCTCTACACCTTCAAAGCAATCAGAGCTGGAAAGTAAATGTATAGACGCACATCTATATCCTACAGCTGTTTCAAAAACAAAGAGAGACTCAGATTTTAGATTAAGGTTGATATTTATTAAAGTCTGCTTGCAAGAGGAAGAAGTGGAGACACACAATACAACAATGGCTCAAACCCTCAGCCTTCTCAATTCCATGAAGTTATAAACGTTCTTTTATATACCTTTACGTGGAGCAAATATGCAGAAATAGATTAGTAACTTGAGCAAGCTGTCAAGGATTTCTTCATAATAGCTATTTTTCTTCATAGTTCCTATTCATACTATTTACAGTTTATAGGATATTTACCTAGGTTCAAAATTCCTTCCCATAAAATATTTATGAATTACAAAGGCAAAAAGTAAAACTTCACAGAGAATAAGGCTGATAGATACCTCCTTAATCAAATGATCAAAGAGAGCACCACCAGAATAAAGATGAGTCAAAATCATGTATCACCTGATAGGGATGCAGTGAGGAGCACACAGCATCCCTTCTGTGATACTCCTCCCAAAGATGCAGGACTGGAATCTAATCAAGAGGAAACATCAGACGAACGCAAGTTGTGGGAAAGTCTACAAAATAACTAACTTGTACTCTTCAAAAGTATCAAGGTCATGTAAGAAAGACTGAGAAATTGTTTTGGATTGAAAGAGACTAAAGAGAATTACCCAAATGTAACATGTGATTCTATACGGGAGCTTTTTGCTATAAAAGACCTTATTAAGGAAACTGGAAACTTGACTGGGGTCTCGAATGAGATGGCAGTAATGTATCAGTGTGAGTTTTCTGATTTTGATGGTTGTACTGTGGTTTTGTGGGAGAGTGTCCTTGTTTGATGGAAATACAGAGTAAAGCATTCAGATATCATGTCCACAACTTGCTTTCAAATGATTTGGGGAAAAAAGTTGTTTCTACTGTATTTACAACTTTTCTGTAAGTTTGTTTACTCTAAAATTTTAAAAATTAATTGATTAATTAATCAAATGAGAGAAATCATGAGAGAAAAGATTTTTTACTTAAGCTAGAGGTTTAGTCCAGGAAATCCAATATCTGAATATCATGAGTTCCAAAAAGACAAAACAGAGTAAATAGGAGGGAACAAAATTATCAAAGAAGTGTGATAGAAGAAAATTTCACAGGCTTTTTCCCCACAGGACACAATTTCTCAGATTGGAGGCCCCACAAAGCAGTCAGCACAATAAATGGAAAAGACCCAGGCATAGCATCATGGAATCAGAGACCACTGGAGATAAGAGAAAATACAAAGAACTGCTGGAAAGAGAAAAAAGAAAAGGTCACATACTCTTTATAAGACAATTTTTGACTGAAGAGTGGATCATTTCTCTTTGTCAAGCCTCTAATCAATAAAATTCTTTTTATAAGACAGTGACTGAAATGTTCAGAACTAGAAGAGACACACATCAGTCAAAAGGGTTTTTTTTTCAGCAAAATCCTGCCGTTTTCTACTCAAGATAATGTTAAAGTATAATCCGAAAATCTCAAACTAGTTTCTCAGCCTTTTCTTTAATGAGATTGTTTCTTGAGTGGTGTCAAAAGTCAGAGCAGAGATTTTGGACCCACGAGCTACTTGTCTGGGAAGGCTGAATGAAAGAGGACAAGGATAAGGCTGTCCTTATATCCTTACAGAGGATGTATGAGGATGCAGAAGATAAAGGTCCAAGGATAAGGTATGTAGACCCCACCAGCTGCTCACTGCTTCTCTCCTGGAGGTGGCCTGCCCCTTTCATTCACACCCAAAGACATAACAGCATGCCACCCAATTCCAACTTTTTCTTTGGAATGTGGGACTCCAAGAGGTGGACGACCTCTCTTTTCTAACAGATTCTACGACGTATCGATCATGCAAAAGTTCTCATGACATAATGTAAGGCGTAAAGAATAAAGCCCCCATGCCATCCCAGTTTGGTTCTCTCTCTCTTTTAGCCGGGTCTTCTCCCAGGAGTGGAGCCACATAAGCCTTGCTGTGCTGTGTCTCCCAGAATCAGTTCTCCAAATCCATACATTCCCAGATAAAGGGAGCTATGGAGAATTTCTGTTACACACATAAAGGAAGGGAATCAGAAAGTGTCAAACTTTCCAACAAAGTCACTTGTTCCTCTATGGGAAGGCCAAGATTGACCCCACGGCAAAAGGAGAAGTTGTTTATTAAGACTAGAGTTTTAACGTGTTCACCTAAAAAGAAACAGACAAAATGAGAGGCAAAGAGGCATTTAGTTTGGGATCAAAGAATTGCAAGTCAGGGTAGCAACCCAAATAGTGTCCCACTAGGGAGTAAGAGGCAGGGCCCTTTAAAGGCAAAAGAGGGAGGTTTGCATTACAAAGAACATTAATTGTGGTTGGCGGCAGAAAGCTAACTTTGGATAAAAATAATTGATTGCTAAGGCTAGCTAGAAGGAAGTAAAAGTCTGTCAAGGTGATGAGTTGCAGGTCTTGTGCAGCAAGCTTAGAGTTTTTGTGTCTTCACTCAGTTCAAAAATTTTTCTGGGGCCGGCCTGGTGGCGCAGCGGTTAAGTTTGCACGTTCTGCTTCAGTGGCCCGGGGTTCCCGGTTGGGATCCCAGGTGCAGACATGGCACCGCTTGGCAAACCATGCTGTGGCAGGCATCCCACATATAAAGTAGAGGAAGATGGGCATGGATATTAGCTCAGGGCCAGTCTTCCTCAGCAAAAAGAGGAGGATTGGCAGCAGATGTTAACTCAGGGCTAATCTTCCTCAAAAAAAAAAAAAAAAAAAGTTTAAGTTCTGCCCAATGAGGATGTGCATAAAACCCATCTCCTTAACGGCCTCCTGGCTCCTTAGACATAAGTGACTCCATTTTGTTTCACATTTCACAAAAGAAAGGGAGAGAAATGGCTATGATTCTGAACTGCCAACTCTGCCGACTACACCTGCTGTGGGATGCTAAGGGCCATCAGCAGCACAATGGACACCTCCAAAAGGCACCCTCCCCTATCCCTAGGAAGGAGTTTGCAGGGCAGCCCATGTAGCGCCTTTGTACAGGTTAGAGAAAGGAGACCCCTCTGGGCGGATAACCTCAGGCTCACGGTTTTTGTGTGTCCCTTCTTCTTCTCAGAGTCAGCCTAAGGAAATGTACTGGATTCCAGTGGCCACTTTTTGCTCCCTCAGCCCAGTACCTTTGTGCCTCAAATGCACAAAACACCAGCATACATGGGTGCTGGACATTTGTCCTAACCTGGTCCTCAGCTGGTGAACCGAGCTAAAAGCAGGCCATGTGGCCCTGCTGGCATCTTCCGCAAGGCTTGCATTCGATTGAGGTCGAATCCTGACGCTCTGTTGTTGAGAAGAAGCATAGACACACACAGGAAAAGAGGGCCTTTCTCTCTCAGGCCTTGACAGCTGGTCCAGACCTGCCCCTCCATGCTTTCCTCTCGCCTTCTGCCCCGCTCGCATCCGTGCTACAGTACCTAAGCAGGGGAGCCTCCTTCCAAGCAAGAGGCTTCCCCAGGCCCATCTTAGCCCAGCCTCTGGGAAGAAAGTCACATGGACTTTCTCTCAAGTTAATTCAATGACGAAGAGGAAGATGGCAGCAGGAAGAAGGGAACCCAAAAGTGTGACTGAGAGAAAGATTGCAAAAGAAGGATATTCTCCTGGGAAACAAGAATTAGCTTCTTTCTTTCTCCTCCCCCAAATCTGCCTCTCTCTTTAAGCCAAATCAGTGGCCCTCAAATCAGTCAAACCCAGGGCTTTGGAGGGGCAATGGAGACTCTGTCTTTCCTAGAGGCTGGAATGTGACTCCACAGCCATCGAGAGTGGAGCCATGCATTGGTGGCTGCAGGAGAACTCAGATGGTACCAAGCAAACATGGAAGCCAGGTGTTAGTGTGGCCTGGGGAAGCACGGGTTACAAAGAAGGAAGTTCCACCCACATCAGTGACATCTGGATGGAAATCCTTTGAGTCACAGCCCAGGTAGCTCTCAGTGCCATGGGAAGTCGTAAGATTTGTAAACAATGTGTCACTCCCTTTGGACATATCCAGGGGCTTCACTTCATCACTGTGATGCAGAAGGCCACCCATGAAAGCTGTCTGCCCACCAAGAGGATTTAGACTCAGCATTCAAGATGTCTCTGCTCTTTTTATTTGCTCCTAAACAATTAGCATCGTCAAAAGGAGGAGAAATCCTTTCTAATTCCAGTGAGTGGGTTTTCAAAATTTCCCTCCATCCTCCATTACTCCTGCCACTGTCCTTGCCCTGTGACCTGACCGAGAGCATCCTGGAGGCCCACGTCCCCACACAACCCACCAGCCATCAGGGATGTATTAAATTTTGTTATGACCTAATTCCACTTCAAATTTGAGAGAATTTTTGTAGCTTAGGAAGTTCTGAGTCACCTATAAGGAGTCTCAAAGTTAGATTCCCGTTGTAGAGAAGCCACTCCTCCCATAGTCAAGGTAAAACTCTTCCAATTGGGCCAGTGTCTAATTAGGCACTAATTACAATGAATTCTACCTACCAAATGTAGGAATCAATCAGCTCTCCTTTCTTCCCTCCACCTGTAAGCTGTGGAGCTAGGCTGCCTGTTCACACCTTGAGTCTGCTACTTACTAGCTGTCACCTCCAGCAAACTTCTCTATGCCTCAGTTTCCACATCTGCAAGATGGAAATAATAATGGTTTATAACATATAGGACTATCATGAGGAGTAAATGAGTTTACGTATGCAAAACGCTTAGCACCATATGTGGCACCATTAAATACTCAATAAATAATAGTTTCTATTGTTATTATTATATAACTTTGGCCCAATTTGGTAAAAAGTCTTCATCTCAATGTAAAGTAAGAGTGCTTGTATCATTCTTGAAAGGCAACAAAAAAATCATACTACCCCCACACCAAAACAATAGCTTGCCTTCCAACGTGGATACTGGCAGGCAAGTTATTTCAACCACTGCCCCAGTGCTCACCGGTCTTTATGAGCCCAGTGAAGCTTCTTGAGGTAACGGCAACATTCATAAATAAAGTTTCTCTTTTCTTGGACCTGCTTTCTAGTTCTGTCCCCTCTCCGACATCTCGATCTGAGTTCAGCCTCTAGGGAAACGAGCTTAGTCTGACCTGGCCAAGGGCTGACAGTCAGAAGCAGCCTTCATGTGTGGGAAGAGCCATAGACTCACATGGGATTCAGTGCTGGGTCTTGGTGGATCCCTCCCTAGGTTGCCAAGTCCCATCTGATCGGAGCTCCCCCGGTGCTGCTGGACATCTGCAGCTCTTGAAAAGAGACCGTGGGTCTGAAAGGAGCTTCTGACTAAGTGCAAGACTCTTTGTGGCCTTGGCTTCCAGGGCTTTTGGAGCATGTGGGGAGAAGCTGAGCTGGCCTCATTCTCATATAAAGGATCAACTTCAGACCCAGTTTTAGCACTAGATCCAGATAAGGCTAGGCTTCCCTGTTATCAAAAACTAGGAAGAAGGAAGATGGAGAAAATGATGCTTAAAGAAAGTTAGTCTGCTATTTATGTGCAAGGTGGACTGGAAAGAGTGGATGTGAAGACAGGGAGACAGTCCACAAAGGAGACAAACAGGCATGGACCAGGTAGTGCCAAGAGAAAAAATGAAGAGGAAAGATGTGTCTCAGCCTGTTCAGGCACCTCTCATGAAATACCACAGACTGGGTGACTTATAAATGACAGAAATGTATTGCTCACAGTTCTGGAGACTGGAAGTCCGAGATAAGGGTGCCAGCATGGTCAGATTCTAGTGAAGACCCTCTTCCAGGTCTCAGACTTCTCATTGTATCCTCACATGGTGGAAAGGGCTAGGGAGCTCTGTGGGATCTCTGTAAAAGGGCACTAATACCATTCATGAAGACCCCACCCTTGTGACTTAATCATCTCCCAAAGGCCCCACCTACTAACACCATCACCTTGGGGGTTAGGATTTCAACACAAATGAATTTTGTGGGGACTCAAACATTCAGACCATAGCAAGACGAAAGATGGTCCCAAGGAAAAGCAATTTGAAACACTGGCTGGCTGGCTGCATATAGAGCAGGGGAGAAGGAAGAGTTAAGAAACTCTAAGGTTTTAAACCTGAGTGGTTAAAGAAATCTGTGACCAGGAGGAGGGCCCAGTGATTGGGAGTTGAAGGATGAGCTGCCAAGCGCGACTGGCGTCCTCCTGTAAAGATCCAGTCAGCAGCAAACTTGGGATAAAGAGAGCCGCTGGGGCTGGGAGCTCAGATTTTGGAGTAACTCACATCCATTGTGAAGTTGTGAGAATGACTGTGTTCTCTGAGGGAAAGAACAAGAAATTGCCATCCACAACCAAGGAAGCCTCTTGTCAGGGCAGAGGAGGAATGAGGACTAGAGGACATGGAGAAGGAAGAGTCCAAGAAGGAAGAAGGATTAGTCAGCGCTCTCCAGAGAAACAGAACCAATAGGATGTGTACGTATAGAGAGAGAGATTAATTTTAAGGGATTGCCTCGTGGGACTATGGAGGCTGGCTTGTCCAGAATGCAGACAGTAGGCTGGCGGGCTGGAGACCCACGGAAGAGCCATGTTGCAGTTCAGCTTCCAAGGCCGTCTGCTGGCAGAATCCTTCTCAGTCTCTCAGTCTGTCTTTTATGGCCTTCGGCTCATTGAGTGAGGTCCACTCACCTTATGGAGGCAATCTACTTTACTCAAAGTCCACCAATTTAAATGTGAATCTAATTGGAAAAACACCCTTACAGGGGCTGGCCCAGTGGCCAGTGGTTAAGTTCCCGCCCTCCGCTTCAGCGGCCTGGGTTTCGCCGGTTCATATCCTGGGCACGGACATGGCACTGCTCCTCAGGCCATGCTGAGGCTGCGTCCCACATGCCACAACCAGCAGGAACACAACTACAATACATAACTATGCCCTGGGGGGCTTTGGGGAGAAGAGGAAGAAAAAACAAAGAAGACTGGCAACAGATGTTAGTTCAGGTGCTAATCTTTAAAAAAAAAATTTTTCAAAAAAACACCGTTATGGAAACATCTGGAATAATATTTGACCAAGTATCTGAGCACTGTGGCCCACCCAAGTTGACACGTAAAATTAACGATCACGGAAGACATCCTCAAGGAAGCAAAGGATAGTGTTTTAAGACAGATAATGATGATCAAACACGAGCACAACCTGAGAGGCAAAGGATTATGAAGGAAAAGTCCACTGGATTCTGCATCTGGGGATCATTGCTAACCACCCTTCTCCTCTATTAAATGTAAGGTACTGGTTAAAAGCGTGGGCTTTGGATTTAAAAAATCCTGAGAGTCCACACTGACTCAGCCATCACTTGCTGTGATCCAGCACAATTCACTCTCCCTCTCTGGGCTTCGATTTTCCCACCTCTAAAATCAGGATAATCATATCTATTTCTTAAGATTGTTTTGAGCATTAAATGAAACAATACTTTTGAGTGTTTAGTACATACCAAGCGATTTACAAAGAGTAGCTCACGTTAGCATCATCATCATCTTCATCATTATTATCTTTATCTATCCTGTATTCTGATGACACAATTTAGAGTAGAACGATGAAAGAGGGAATGGATTAAAGACTAAAGGAGGCATTAAAGAGGGAATGAAGAGTAAGGAAAAATGTGTGTCTGCACTGAATTGCAGACCTGGCATTCCACACTGCAACCAGTCATGAGACCAGGATACTTTTGATTCATTCTCCCTATATTACAAGCAAGGAAACATTTTCAATACTAATGCACTGATTTCTCCTAACCCGTAGTTTAGTAACAGAGTCAGAACCAGTGAGCAGACCTTTTTTCTCTACTTCGTGCCTTTGTCACTAGATCAGCATGTTCCCAACTCCTGTGGCTTAGCTGTTGATTTTGATGCTGCATTTCCTAGAAAACTTCCAGTGAGAATGAGTGTCATAGTGGACCGCATCACTTCCTTCCCCCATCAGTGTTGAGGCGAATGAGAAAGGAGCAGGTATGGTACTCGCACCACACAAGGCAGGCCTGGATTCTGGCTCTTACACTTTACTCAGGGTTCCCTACAGTCAAAACTGCCTTTCACTTCTTCCTTCAGCTCAGTGGAACAGGTTAATGACTTTGTCCAAAGAAACAAAACAAAAGGCTCAGATCCAATTAAAAAGATCTCAGAAACAAGTCAGGCATAAAGAGTGTTCCAGAAACTCTACAATTGAAGTTTTTTCATTGACAAATGATCCTGCCATCATTGTAGATAGGGTAACATATCTAATTCCTATAATTCTATATCTTTAACTGAAGCCTGCAGGAGATGATTTGATGGACAGAAAGATCGATGGGACTGAAAGGAACATATTCCACTTCATTCCCTCTCTCTGAATTCAATTTCTCACCAGGTACTCTGATAGCTTCGTTCTTCCACTCCTGCATGAAGCCAGTTCTCATTTATCCAACCCTAACGAAGAACGTGAAGCCAACGGGTTCACCAAACACCCAACCTGGCAAAGAGCTCAACCCCGGCTCCCTAGCAAAGCTCTTCCTTCTGGTTATTTCACCTCATATTCTCCAACCAGAAAAGAAAGAAAGAAACTGAGGAATGACCAGAAAGAGAAGAGGCAGAGAGAGGAGTGAAAAGCCCAGAGTTCACAAACAAGAGAATCTGTTTCAGGATCACAAACTGTCAACCACCCTTGCTCTGTGCTTAATCAGACTTGATTTGGCTGCTCTGAGCAAGGACCAGCATTTGAATCATTCACTTGGCCCTCTACGTGACACACGATGCTACACACTGCCAGTACAAAGGCAAGACGCAGCCCTGGAAATAACATTACTCGCTGTGTGATCTTGGACAAGTTAATTAATCTCCCTGTGACTCGTTAAATGAGTTATTATGTATAAAGCACTTAAGTGCTATTATAGAGATATCATCAAAGGAGTTTAGGATACCTGAGAATAATTCTACCAGGACCTTCGCAAAGGAAATGATGCTTGAGATGGGTCTTAAAAAAATTGATTAAGTCTTTAAGAAGAATAGAAAAGCGTTGGAAAGTCCATCCTGGAAGAGAGGCCAGCATAACAATGGCACAGGTCACTGACTGGTGATAGGCTAGAGTGGGAAAGAACTGGGAGGAGGAGGCTGCCGGAGCCTCAGGCCTCCTCTCCCAGGCTCTGCTGGGCCTGTGTGTGCAAGGGAGAAGGCTGTCCAGATGATCTACGGAGCCCCTGCTGAAAGGAGGAAGCAATCCTTCACTGGGTACAGGAAGAGTGGTCCTGGAAGAGGAGGGCAGCATCTCCCATCCTCTCCCATCAATTCCCTCAGCACCTGTTCCCATCACTTCCCCATGGGTGGGGCAGAACGGATGAAAGTGATGTTTGGTGCAGGATGGGACAGTCTTCAAGTTAAATTCAAGTTTCCAGCAGTGCCAATCCTTGGCCAAATTTCTGAGTAGAGCCTTTGTTCTAGAATTTTCCCTTCTCCTGAGCACCACCTTCACAAGCAGCCCCTACCCATAGACTTCCCTCTGCCCCTCACTTTCCAGAGTCCCCAGGCACTCTAGGAAGGAGCAGCCCAGGTCAGGCAGAGCTGGGGAGACCATGCGGGCACAGAGAGGTGACCTCAGCAGCTGCTGCATCTGTCCTTCCACGGGGGAATCAGACTGTCAGGGGATAGAGTGGAGCAGAGAGTAGGGAGAAAGACAGAGATAGACACAGAGAGGGAGGGAGAAAGAGTCCGTCTGAGTGTATCAAACACCTCTTGGGGTCCATCTTACAATGTCTTAGCATTCAGCTTTGCACAGGCATAACCTGGGTGGAAGTAGGAGTGGTTCTCTCCCCACCATCACCCCCACTGGCCTCCTGTGGAATTCGTGCTCCTGTCCCATGACCTTAGGCTCTGCTGGATTAGAGGCCCCAGGTCCCAAGGTACGCACATAGCTGGAGTTCTCCTAGAAGCCACGACTGCCATCTGTTCATTTTAGGCTTCTCATGCCAGCGGAGGAGCAGGCAAGGAGAGGGGTTAGGATGTTGGTGGGGGTAAGTGGCCCTGATGACCATGAGGAGCTGGGCTGCTGCTCTACAGTGGGAGGCAGGAAGGAGTGTGTCTGGAACCCCCAGGAGATTCACTGGAGTGTCTCTTGGGACTTCCTGTGCCCAGTGATGACTGTAAAGTGGCCATTTGTATAACTGAGGTCTGGAAAGGCTCGAAGTCTTTGGAGGGGAGGTCCCAACTGTCCCACCAGGCTAGCAACTTTGACCCACTGAAGTGCTCACTGAGGTGAGGAAAACATAGAAGGTATAATGGGGGAAGTGAATGACGAATCCCGAGCGAGGCCTTGGGACCAGTTGTAAGATCACAGACCATGGCATGTTCCACTAACTCTCGTGTCCTAAGTCTTTTGTAAAGATAGCAGTCTGCCAACACCTTGAAGTCTCTGTAACACATCGGACTTAATGGAGACATCACTAGATGTGAGCCATGCAAGGGAGGACTGGGTCTTGTGTCCTCCCTCACTTCTTCGTGACCCACTTTCCCTCCTGCTGCTGCCGTGGTAAACACTTTTGCACAGGCATAAGCTGAGAGCATCATGCCTCAGTTGTGCCATGCCTCAGGGTTTCTTGGACAGAACAGCATGGAGCTGAGCCCAGATCTGCACAGATGTTGATGCCCCACGGGGCAATCCTAAAGCCACTCGATGGATGTTCCTCCCTTCTGTCACTTAGGCAGCCAATTCTGGACACATTCTGCATGACTTCTCCGAGCATCCCAGTGGAGTCAAGCCCCAGTGGCCTGCAGGAATGATTCACTCAAGAACACTCTGCATAGTGGCCTTCTCATCTTTCCTGTTGCATACTTTCCAGTCCCCATTCCAGTTTTCCAGGAATCACTTCCCAAAATCAGCAGCCCACACTCAAGCTCTCGGCCAGCTCTCCTCCAAGGGAAACCCAGGCTAGGACACACTCTTGGGGTAGAGGAAGGAGAAAACAGAGAAGAGAGCCACAAAGGGGGAAGCAGAGAGAAAAATAGGCAGTAAAAATCACAAAGGAGAAAGGTGACAGAAGAGGAGAGACGCTTCGTATTCCCAGACCTATCAAATTCCCGCGTCAGTTTCTGGGCGAGGAGGGCATTGAATTTGAAGTAGGCATGAGAGGCCAGTGAGGGATGTGCAGAGGGAAGGACAACTGTCCAGAGAACACGTTACAGTCCAGACCCTGACCGCCCCTGCCTTCCCCCTGCCCACATTCCACCGCCACATCTCAGAGCATCTCTGCCTCAGAAGGGGCCACGCGGGGGCAGAGCCGAGGACCCCTCCAGGGTGGGCACCCCCCTGGAGGAGGCAGTCTGAGGGCGGGGCATAGATGTGGGTGGGCCAAGCTACCTCCTTCAGGGAGAACTGAACGTCAGGCTCGGGAGAACAGGCCAGCATCCAGGGGCAGGAACAGAGTCATAAACAGGAGACCAAGTCAGCGATTCTGAGCTAGGGAGAAATAGGAGTTGAACAGGAACAGGAGGGACACACAGGCAGGGACAACTGCCCGATCTGTGGCTCTCCTTTACTTGTGTGTGGGCTCCCTCAAGGGTACAGAGAAGGGTGGCCCAGTGTCAGTGACATGAGGAAAAAGCAGCCACTCCTGCCAGGGCCTTGAGGACTGATAACATCTCAGCACTACTCCAAAGACAATTATACTTGAACACAGTGTCCCTTGAAGAATATTTATCCAACAAACAGTTATCGAGTACCCACCGTGTGCTGGGCGCCATTCTAAGCTCAGCAGTGAACAGATGCCCTGACTCGATGGAGCACAAGTCTTGCAGGGGAGATACGATGTCTTAGTGTAAATAAATGACTCTGAGAGAATTCCATGTAGGGGCAGGGACATGGGGAGCTTCCTTGGTGCCCCTCAAATCACATCCCGCCAATCACTGTTTCGCTGCTGGTACAACTGGCTCAACTTCCAGCCCTGTAAATAGAAAGAATCCTACAGTTAGGGTAGTACCACTGAATCATCACAGCGAAAAGTGAAGCATCTCAGAAATAGCACAAGGGCAGGGTTGGGTCCTGAGAAAGGATGGAGAGAGTAGGTGAGACAGAAGAAGGCCGAGGCTGCCGAGGCTGGGGGAGTTAACCGTGAGCCAACATGGAGTAGATGTTGTTCAGAGTCTGTGGACTTACTCGAGGAGCCTGCACCTGTCCGTTCCCTGCAGGCACGGGGGAGCCCTTTTGATGTGGATGAGCCAGGATCCACAGATAACAAGACCATAGGGAGTCTTACCCCCTCTGGCTCAGCTCCTTTCCCTGCACCAGGAGTATCCACCCGCGGCAGGCTTGGGTGGGACAGGATGAGGAGGAGAAGTAAGTGCAGCCTCAGGGTCCCCTCAGGACCCCTCTGAGGCACCAAGCCCTCTCCCTTCCCAGAAGAGGTTGGGGCCTTCCTTCCCTGCATCCGCTAAGTTCTGGCATCAATTCCAGCCCTGCGGATTTAGTTCCATCTCTCCTACGTCTCGCAGTGCACAGGCTCTACGGGGCGCTCCATGCCCACCCTGCTCTCAGGGCTGGAGCTGCTTGCTGCCCTGAGCCCTTGTCTCACGGATGAGTCCCAGGTGCCCCCTGGGCTGCAGCCTTTCCCCCGACCCCCTCCACACTTACCTGCTCTGTGGTCTGGGCTTGTTCCGAGTTGATGTGCTGGAACCGGAGCTCTACCCTGAGCCCCAGCTCCTCTAGCTGCATGAGGAAACCATACCTGTCCCCTGCTCTTCAGTCCCCCTGGCTGCCACCTGGAGTCCTGCTCCAAAGAGAGGAACCACTCAGAACCACGTGCTGCCACTGCAGACCCCAAGTACCATCCCGGGTACCTGGCTACTCCTGTTGCCACACCTTGCCCCTCAGAGTCACTCTGAATGACTAGGCTGAGTGGCAAGGCTGGTTCAGATGGTGTCATTGCAGGGACCTTTTCTTAGCTCTTCCGTCCATCTGCCCCAACTCATCCCCAGCCTGACCCACCACTGAGCATGCTCGGATCTGGAGAGCAACGATGCTTCTGATCAGGAAGTGAACATACACGTGTATTTTCTATACACAAGTATACATAATACAAGTGAAACCTTTTCCTGATATAAAGATCCAAAGCTTTGAAATGGTTTGAAATTACCCCATTTTCTGTAGCAAATTTACACATACACACACTCACAGTATCTTAAACGTAAGTTGCCAGGGTGTGAAACTGCATCTCGTTTACTATATAAGGAAACATCTTAATGATACTCTTAGAAATAATGCCTTTTCTCTGAACCACTTTTCTTTTTAGTATTTAATGTATATTAGTACCACAATTTTCATCTGCTTTTCAGAAATACTCTGCAAAATCCATTTTTCTTGCTGCAAAACTAAACCCAAAAAGAAGGGATCCCTGTCTACATTTTTAACAAGTATTTTGAGATTTCTTTAGAGATGCGTAACTCCACAGAATTGAGCATTCAGACCTACAAGATGCTGAAAAGGTGACACGTCTATAAGGACACCCTCTGGGCTACGCCTAAATTAACACTATGGATGTCCCACCCTCAAAAGACTTTACTGGTTGTCTGGGACCAAAAAAAGGTTGTAAAGGTGAAGCCAGTAGTAAAGCAAATAAGCAAGAAACAAGTTTTATATCAATCAGGCCTTGTTTTTCAGTTGAAGTGACCGAAACACAACTCAATAGGACTACATCAAACTAAAAAGCTTCTGCACAGCAAAGGAAACCATCAACACAATGAAGAGACAACCTAACAATTGGGAGAAGATATTTGCAAACCATATATTAGATAAGGGGTTAATATCCAAAATATACAAAGAACTCATACAGCTCAACAACAAAAAAACCAACAACCCAATTAAAAGATGAGCAAAAGATCTGAACAGAGATTTCTCCAAAGAAGATATATGGATGGCCAACAGGCAGACGAAAAGATGCTCAACATCATTAGCTATCAGGGAAATGCAAATCAAAACTACAATGAGGTATCACCTCACTCTGGTCAGTTTGGCTATAATTAACAAGACAGGAAGCAACAAATGTTGGAGAGGGTGTGGAGAGAAGGGAACCCTTGTTCACTGCTGGTGGGAGTGCAAACTGGTGCAGCCACTATGGAAAGCAGTATGGAGTATTCTCAGAAAATTAAGGATAGATCTACCATATGATCTGGCTATTCCACTGCTGGGTATTTATCTGAAGAACTTGAAAACACAAAGGCATAAAGATACTTGCACCCCTATGTTTATTGCAGCATCATACACCATAGCGAAGACTTGGAAGCAACCTAGGTGCCCATCAAGGGACGAATGGATAAAGAAGATGTGGTATTTATACATGATGGAATACTACTCAGCCATAAGAAATGATGAAATCCGGCCATTTGTGACAACATGGATGGACCTTGAGGGTATTCTGCTGAGTGAAATAAGTCAGAGGGAGAAAGTCAAATACCATATGATCTTACTCATAAGTAGAAGATAAAAACAACAACAAACAAACACATAGCATTGGAGATTGGATTGGTGGTTACCCATTGGGGAAGGGGGAGGGGGGAGGGCAAAAGGGGTGATTAGGCTCGCATGTGAAGGGATGCACTACAACTAGTTTTCGGGTAGTGAACATGATGTAATGTACACAGAATTTGAAGTATATTATGATGTACATCTGAAAATAAATAAAGAAATAAATTCAAAGCACAACTCAAAATAACTCAAGCAAAAAATACCATGAGGAGAGTGGACAGTGGGGGAGTGGGTTCCAACATAGCCAAGCCCAGGAACTCGAAGGGAAGTTACCAGATTTCACTCCCTCTCCTCTATGCTTCTTTCAGTGTGGTAGCCTCATCCTCTCTGACTGAAGAAAGACCTTGGTTGCAGAAAATGCTAACCATCATCCCAGCAGATCCAGAAAATCCCAGAGAAGGACTCTGATTGGTCCTGCTTCACTCTCATGCCCACACATGTCCAATCACTGTGGGCTAGAGGATGAGACACTATGATTGGCCAGACTCTGGTCACATGCCCACACCTGTGGCTTAGTGGAGGAGAGTACCATGAATGACAGTCCCACCAGAAACACATAATATAGAAAAATGGGTATTTCCCTAAGGAAAGGGAGTACCAGAAAAAGGTTAGAAGGGAAACCAGGCAGACAAAACAATAGATACCTACCTCAAAATTCAATGCACTGGTTTTCCTCAACTTATACTTTCCTCTTAACAGTTTCTCCTGGTCCCATAAAAGTGGAAAAGAGGATTTATCTATATTCATATACACAGAGAGACAGAAGAATGAAGAGATACTCAGAGAATGCTCCAAAATCTCCCAGTGAGCATCCCACACAGAGAAATCTCTGCTTCCAGGGAAGGAGCCAAGTTCAAGTCAGAAGTGATGAATTTGAGCAAGACAGTTCCCTTCTTCCAGGGACATTCAGGGCAAGTGGAGGAGAGTTTGGCCAACACTGTGAAACCATAGACGAGTCAGGAAGGGCTCAGGGTGAAAGCCGCACTGTCACCACCCCACCCCAACCAATCCAATGTGAACACCTGCCTCGTGCAGCCCAGCATGACTGCATCTACGTGGCTGGTTCCTCCCCTTAACGCCCCGCCTCCACTGAGCACACTGAGCCCAGCACAGACTGTAGCTCCCCAGTCTTCCCTTCTTCCCATCACCTGCCAACCAGGATTTAACTACCTTTTTGGACGCTGCTTTTCACTTCTGCTCCATCAGACTGTGGGAGCTTAGAGTTCATAATTTGACTGAGACTCACAAAAACAGTCTTAAGGAAACTTATTCCCACCCTATTAAAGTAATGACATGATTCTGGCTCCCTAACATCCCAAAGTCCTAATCCTTGTTGCCAAAACTCTGATCTTAGTCACCCCTTTCTAGTCTTATCTCCACTACTTTTCTCCATAAATACTTCCTTCAAAACACTATGCTTTGAATTACTGTCCTTCAATGAGTTTTTTTACATCTTACTTGTGACATTTCCTTCACCTGAGTGGTTCTTTCTTTCATCAAAATTCCAGACGTTCTTCAAATTTTACCTCAGAAACAACCTTCCTCACGGAGACTTCTCTGGCCACTTCAGTGAAAAATGATTGCCATTGTTGGTATCAGAATTTGGTGTTGGAATCAAATGTAAATTGCTTTCAACTATGAGATTTCTCTATTTGTCTCTCTGATATTCTGCCACCACTTTTAGAAAGGGATTTCACCTAACTCCAGTCAGAAAAATTAATACATGCTCTGGGTCTAAAGAAAGTGTTGCTTTTGGAATTTTATAAGAATATAGGATTGGGGCTGGCCCAGTGGCACAGTGGTTAGATTTGCACATTCTTTTTCGGCAACCCGGGGTTTACCAGTTCGGATCCCGGGTGTAGACCTACACACTGCTTGTCAGGCCATGCTGTGGCAGGTGTCCCACATATAAAGTAGAGGAAGATGGGCATGGATGTTATCTCAGGGCCAGTCTTCCTCAGCAAAAAAAAGGGGACGAAGGAAGGAAGGAAGGAAAGAAAGAAAGAAAGAAAGAAGAATATAGGATTGAAAGAGAACTGTGAATGTGCTATGCAACATATGAGCCTTATTCTCATGAGCTATGGGAAGTTATGTGAATCTGTGAATCTCAGAACAACATATAAAATTTGTGAGGATCTGATAGTACCAGGGTTACGTGTTTGAAATTTGGGGATTTCGCTACCAGAGGTCCATAAACTACACGCATTAGAAGTTTAGCCTACAATGAGTCATGAACTATATTCCAAGAGAATCCAATATGCAGATAAATTCCTAGAAGTTGTAAGTCTTGTAGTAGAGCCTGCTAGTGGTTAGAGCTTACAAATCATGTAAAGAGCCAATGTTAAGTGAAATAAGTCAGACGGAGAAAGTCAAATACCATGTAATTTCACTCAGAAGTAGAAGATAAAAGCAACAACCACCAAACACATAGACAGAGAGATTAGATTGGTGGTTACCAGAGGGGAAGGAAGGAGGGAGGGAGAAGGGCGAAAGGGGTGAGAGGGCACATGTGTTTGGTGATGGACGGTAATTAGTCTTTGGGTGGTGAACATGATGCAGTCTACACCGAAATCGAAATATCATGATGTACATCTGAAATTTATATAACGTTATAAACCAGTGTTACCTCAGTAAAAAAAAGGGCTTCTCAAATATTCTTTTCCTGTAAAAATTTGCCCTAAGTATAGGTTCATTTTCGAAACTGTCTACTCAAGAATTTCTTACTTGTTAGTATTCTGCTCTTTATCACAGCAAGCTTTTCCAGAGATTTCCCTGTTGGGCACCTTGGATTTACAGATATCTTTTAAAAATATGTGTCAAAAAACAGTAATTTCTCCTTACAATCAGGCTTCTAAAAAGTATTCTTGTCCTGTCTTCTCCTGGCCCCTCACTGCAGCCCGGACGCTGCTCTCTTCCCCTACACATCTGTCGCCAAGCTTGTAAACACCACCTGCTGACACACCTCATGGGAAGCTTTCGGGCCCCGTATGACTTTACTTCTCTGTGGTATTGACATTGAGGGCCATGTTCTTGCTTTTGAAATGTGTCCCCAGGAGCTCAGTCTTTGCATCTCCTTCCCCGACTATCCCCTGAGCAATCCCGACTTTGCCAATGGATTCAACTCCCCGCTGGACATCTTCACCTTAACACCCACCTCACTCATCTCCTCACACAAAACCTGCTCCTCCTCCAAGGTTCCCGTCTCAGGATGGGTACCACCCCCATCTACCTCGTTGTTGGGAGTTGTCCGAGGTTCCTCTTCTCTCGGCCCTCACATCTGATCAGCACTAGTTCTTACCAGTTCTGCCTCCTCAAATCCCTCGTGTAGGTTGCCTCTCTGCCCGCCTTTGCCAGAGCGTTAGTGCACTCATTGCTTCTGGCCAGTGCCTTGCAGCCTTCGGGCTGGTCTTTCTGCTTCCATTTCTGTCCTTCCATCTATCCTCCCACTGCTGCCAGGGGGATGTGAAAATAGCGTCACATCTCACCCCGATCAGAATCATTCAATGACTTTAAATCCCCCACAGGAGACATCCTAAATTCCTCGTATAGGACTGGTCCCCGCTTACCTGTCCTGTCTCCTCTCTGGCCTCTCGTCCACCACACTCTGTGACCAAGACATTCCACACCATGGACAGATGGTTCCCCAAATATGATGGGCCAGCTCTCTCAGGCCTCTTTGCTCGCACATGCGTTGCCTCTTCTGCCTGGATGCCCTCACCCTGCAGGTCTTCCCGCCAATCTACTGCTCACTCTTCAAGTCTCGGCCCGCAGGCCACCTTTTCTGAAACATCCTCTGAACCCCTGGACAGTCTTAGATTCTCCTTCACCCGTGTTTTCACTCATATACTCAATATATGATAATAATTAACCTCTGTCTAATAAACATTCAACGGTCAGTCAATGATAACTAACCTCTATTGAGCACTGCAATGTGCCAGGTATCACTTAAGCACATTACAATTTAAATCATCACAACTCTATGAGGCGAGTACTATTATTACTATTCTTGTTGTGTAATGAGGAAACCGAGGTACACACTGATTAAATAACTCATCCAAGGTCACTCAGCTAGTTAGTGACAGCCTCAAGGTTTGAAGCCTGTGCCTGTGCTCAAAATCTCTCCACTCTATGGCCTCCATTAGAGCAATCACGTTCTTGTATGGCAACTGTCCCCTGGCATGCTCATGTTTCCTGTCAGTGCCTTTTTTTTTTTTTTTGAGGAAGACTAACCCTGAGCTAACATCTGCTGCCAATCCTCCTCTTTTTGCTGAGGAAGACTGGCCCTGAGCTAACATCCATGCCCATCTTCCTCTACTTTATGTGTGGGACGCCTACCACAGCATGGCTTGCCAAGCAGTGCCATGTCCACATCCGGGATCCGAACCAGCGAACCCAGAGCCACCGAAACAGAACATGTGCACTTAACCACTGCACCACCAGGCTGGCCCCTCAGTGCCTTTTTTATCTTTGTTTTCTTGGCGACTACACAGGTCCAGGCACACAGGACTCAATGCATGTTTGGCAAAGGAATGTATGAATGAATAAGGAAACAAGTGAATGAATGAATAAATGAGACAAGCGTCCACAATGGCTCTTGTAGGCCTTTCTTCAATGCCTCCCAAGTCTCTGGTCCCTCCAGCGTGAGCGCGTCCTCCAAGCTGCTGAGTCCTACAAAACCTAACAGTATATTCAGTGTGAAGAGGCTCTAATGAATAGCAAGAAGCAAAAATCATTAAGCAAGCACTCTGCACAAGAAGCAGCGTGGAGAGTTCTGCTGGAATACATAACAGCCACTGCAGCGCTCGTGTCCAGAAGACTGACCACACAGGCCACAGGTGCCAGCCCCCTCATCTTCCAGGACATGAGTGGATGCAGCTGGAAGACTTGCCACCTGGGCCCTTGGCCTGGAGTTTTGTTGCTTTCTCCTTTGCCTTTCTTCCCTGGAGAAGAGTGGAGAAAAGAGGACATCCAGGGAAGAGTTTATGTGTTGCCATCTCATTTCCCAAGTTTTTTCTTCCTTCCAACAAAGTTCTTGACTTTGCTGATTTCACTTCAGTTTCTTTCCATAAGAGTTCTTTATCCCTTCCTGCTTCAGTTTCCTCCTGCAGAAAACCCTAAAACACACCAGAAAGGAGGTCACTGAGCCTGGGTCCTTTCTCTACAGGGTTTTCAAGCTGACAACAGCCTTGAAGGCTGTCCGACCATGTGAAATCACATGACTAAATGGCAACACACCCAGACTCCAGAGCTAGACGGCCTGGCTGTGAATCTCAATGGCACCACTGCCTAATTCTGACTGTGCACAAGCTTTTAGCCTCCTGATGCCTCAGTTTCCACATCTGTAAAATAAGGGTGGCCATGGCACACATCTCATAGGGTAGTTGAGGCATTAGAACAAGATAATAAATATGAAATGCTTGAAATATTGCTTAACACATAGTAAATGCTCAATAAATTCTTACTTTTATGATTATCATTAATAATAATAATAATAATGAGATGTTTTGATTATTCAAAGACCCATAAGTACTGGGTCCCTATGGAGTATGGAGCCATGTGTCCAACGTTGTGGGGAGATACAAAAATAATTAAAGTCCTAATTTTTGTCCCTACAAGAGTTCATGAACAGAAAAGGAAGACAAAACATAAAAGCCAGAAGTTTCCCAAGGCTATGACAGAAGCAAACGACACTCTGCCAAGAGGAGCATTCTGGTCTTCTCAGCAGCTGAGTACATGCTTATAATGCTTAGAACTCACATCACAGGAACTCAGAGAACTTGGGAGACATTTCTTGGTCATCTTTGACAGTCATATTTGGGTCTATTGCAGTGTTTCTCCAGTTTGGCACTATTGACATTTTGACTAGATAATTCTTTATTGTGAGGGGCTGTCCTGTGCATTGTAGAATGTTTAATTGCATACCTGACCTCTACCTACTAGACGCCAGGAACACTTCACCGTGCAGTTGTGACAGCCACAAACATCTTTGGGTATTGCCAAATTTCCTCTGGGGGCAAATTCACCCCAGTTGAGAACTTCCAGTACATCAGGATTTCAGAAACAATACCCAATCGGAGCTCACTGCAACATAAAGGAAAGAATAAAAGAACACAGTTTTTTTATGGCTTCTCTCCATTAAACCTGGGACAAGGCCTCATTTCACTACTCTGGGCAGGAGACCATGGTCCTAGCCCTTCGCCTCACCAGGGCTACCTTTCCTAGTTGGTAGAATCGGGTTACTGTGGTGATTGTACCTCTCAGGGGAGTGGTAAGGATTAACCGAGTTGTGTTTGTGAACCTTCTTTAACTGTAAACCACCATTCCCGTGTAAAGAAGTATCATTTTAAACACCCAGAGGACTATCGACCCACTGTGATTGTGCCTCTGCGTGGGCTAGTAAATTTGGATCAAAACATTGTTGCATTAGAGTCTAAGATTTCAAACCCAGATGATTCTGAACTAAATTCATAAATATTCACCAAAGACCCCTCCATGCTAGACACCAAACTGTGCCCTCTAGAGACATAGGGATGGATCGGGGCAGCCCCTACCTCACATCCCTACGATTAGCAAGTGTGCTTTCCGTTCCCATGGCCAGCACTGGACTAATCAGCCCTTTGTGTTCATGACACCCAAGAAAGATAAAAATTGAGTTGCAAGATCCTATCTGGGTATATTGTCCTGTGTGGTTATCTGGCGTTGGAATTTCACGTGGACTCTAACTCAGCCTTTAAAATCTCTCAGAGGACAGGAAATGAACATTTATTGAGTCTGTACCATGTGCCAGCTTCTGCTCGGGTTCATTCAAGACTGTGAGGAAGGTGTTATTATTCCATTTTTACTGATGAAGACATTGAAGCTCATAAAGAATAAAGTAATTTTCCTAATGTCACTGGGTAAGTAGCAAAACTAGAATTTGAATCCACATTGGTTTTAATCCAGAGCCTTTTGCTGCCATACCGTGCAAATGGAGGTATATTTGGAAATGATGGCGTGGACAGTAGGAGGTTGTACACAGTACTCAGACCATCTCTCCTAGGGATGTGGATGTCAGAGGAAGACACTCTGCTCTCCTGTGTGAATCCCTCATCTGGGGAATGCTAGGTAAATGGCTATCACGGGGCCCCATAATCCTTTTGTTGTAGAGATATCGTCTAGGTTGAGCCATAGAATATAGACACAGAATACAAATGTGGGAGATTCCTGACCAAAGGAAGCAACAAAAATGGACAAGCCAGTCTGCAACTGCGTGGAGCCCAGCTTTCCTCACAGCCCCTACAGGGAGCAGAGAATAGAGCAGCTCTCTGAAGCCAGCCTTTCCAGGAGTCAACCAGGTGAGACCAACTTAACGAACCAATAGGGCCAATACACAGGCATGGAGCGGAAGACATGTCACTCACAAGGCCAGATCCATAGGAATCTTGCTCGTAGTCATCTTTGACAATTAACAACAGTGTCACAGTTTTTCAAACCTGTAATTTCCATTACAATATATGAATATGCTTGGGGGCCAGAGAAGGCAGATTTGTAACTTCATTTAGAGCAAATCAATTAGTTCCACTAATAGATTCATGAATCATCCTGGAGACAGACAACGGGTGTCAAGGAATTCTGAGTCCCCTCTCCTGGTGATTTTTACAAACCTCATCAATTTCTGTCCAATAAAACATTTCCATTTGGGTTCTTAACATAAAAGTTCTAGAATTCATGAAGTTAAATGCTTTCTAAAATTCTGGCACCTTGGCCAGCAAAATTTTCCATCACACCTTTGATTTCATTAACCTGAGTAAAAGAAAAATATGTCTATCCAAATGGGTGCTGGTCAGCCATGAGACTTAGACTAAAGCCATAAAGGCAACCTTTGGCAGTGCCTACGAAAGCAGCGTCCTGGAAGGAAAGAGACTTAAGTGGTCCAGATGGCCTTGTCAAAATATCGTTAGAGCCATCTTAGCCTCACACTGTGGCACCCTTATCAAGCATTCATTGTTTTGACCCCATACGTACTGACTGAGTTAGAGCTGGGGAAGTTAGATATGCCACCAGCTCCAATATATCCATTTGTATCTCATGATTTACATAAAGGAGAAGTCACTGGGGTGAAGTCTCACATCCCGGGGTTCAGTTATAAACAACACAGCTGGCGGACTTAGTAGATAACGGGGCTTGGGACAGTGGCAAGAAGAGGTTATAAGATGCCCCGGGAGAGTGCCTCCCTCCTTACACTCTGCTGCCACAGCACTGAAGTTTGCAGTTAGTGAGTTTCTGGTGCCTACATAGGCTGGTGCCTGGAGACATAAGTCTTCCTCTGTCCCCTGCCACTTCTTTGCCATTTGGTGGGGAGCAGGGAGATAAGTAGAAGCCAGCTTAAAGGAGGCCATGATGGGGGTGCTGAGAGCTAACTCATCATAAGGCATGAAGACTTGAGCTATGATGAGC
Organism: Equus quagga; assembly: GCF_021613505.1. NCBI lineage: Eukaryota > Metazoa > Chordata > Mammalia > Perissodactyla > Equidae > Equus > Equus quagga. The sequence continues at coordinate 11,698,392 of NC_060286.1, forward strand.
CAACTGCAGTGATGGGACCTAATGTCAGAAGGGGTTATTGGTACTTGGTGATGTGCCCAACCGACACTAGAATCTGTCCTGAATCACGTGCTTGCCTTGTGAGAAAGGTTGCGTAAGCAACCCTGCTCTGGGGCATTTCCATAACTAAGAAGAAATATTTCTTTAGAGCAGGAACACAGGATCTTTGGCCTTGACTCCTGTAGAACTGTCAGAGTTCAGCGTGTGATATTTAAGTTCATCCAGCCATGCTAGCTATTAATAAACAGGACTTGTGTGTATAAATATAAAAAGCACCTCTGGGTTTCTAAACGTATTCGGGGAAAATAAATCTGGAAAAGGCTGAGATTCCAGCAGCAAGCACAGGGGTTCAGAGCCATGAAGATTTGGATCTTATTGAGACTACATCTTTATTCTCAAGCTGACAAAGCCAGAGATAGACAATAATTCATGCTTACCAATCTTGCCCACCACAAGTATTTTCCATCTCGAAGGCACTGATTTCTCCTGGCTTGGTTGATTTCTTTTCCCTGTCTACTTGTACACTAGATCCCTACCCTTTCACTTAACAGAGGATCTTGCTCCAGCAATTCTCTTCCTTCTCTTATATCACAGTTTTTCTTTTCCTATTGGGTCATTACCATGAGCATACAAGCATGCTATTATTTCTCCCATCTTCAAAACAAACGTTCTTTGAACTCTACTCTCCCTACTAGCTCTGGCCCATTTCTTTGCTCTCTTTTGTATCAAACTCTTCAAAAGCGCTTTGCATACTAAGCGAAGCACTTTCCTCCCATTCTCTCTGAAACGCTCCAATCAGGTTCTTTCTTCCCAAATTGGCCTTATTAAGATTACCAGTTACCTACACATTCCTAAATCTAATGATTTTTAGTTCTCATCTAACTTGATCTACCAGCATCATCGGGCTTGACTCGTCACACCTTCCTCCAGATTCTCTGACCCCTGGCTGCCTGGAAAGTGCTCTGTTTCTCTTCCTACCTCAGTAGTTCCACTTTTAACTTCCTTTGCTGTTCTTTCTTTCCTCCTCAACCTTCTAACGTTGGAGACAATCTTTTCTCTGTCTACACTCACTCATTCCCTTGATGATCTGATCCAATCTCATCTTTTTAAACCCCATCTATTCCCTGGTGACTCTCAGATTTATATCTTCAGTGCAGACCTTTTCCTTAACTCAAGACCCACATGTCCAACTGCCTACTGTACATCTCTACATTTTCACTTAACATATCCAAACTTAACTCCTGATCTGCCCCCAGCCTGTTTCATGTGCATTCTTTCCTATCTTGGTTGATAGAAACCCAATCTTTCCAGTTGTTTAAGCCAAAAATTTTGAACTCATTATTGACTTGTGTTTTTCTCACACTCTCCATGTACAGTATGTCTGAAAATCCTATATTTCAGAATATTTCTAGAATTTGATGATTCCTTACTACCTCCATTGCGCCCACACTGGTCTGGACGGCCATCGTCTCTCTCGGCTGACTGTAACAACCCCTAACAGCTCTCCCTGCTTCTGCCTGTGGCCTCTCCAGTCTATTTTCAACATAATAGCCAGAATAATCCTTTTTCAAAAGTGAGAAAACGTTTTAATATTTGAAAATCCATGAACGTAATTCATCATTTTAACAGAATAATGAGAAAAATCACATCATCTTTTCAATAGATGCTGAAAAATCATTAGACCAAATTCAAAACCAATTCTTCACTTTAAAAAAGTCTCACTAACCTAGGAATAGAAAGGAACTTCCTTAAAACATTTTCAAGACAAAGAGTATCTATAAAGCAAAGAAACAAACAAAAAAACTGCAGCTAACATCATACTCAGTGGTGAAATGTAGAAATCTTTCTCCCCTAAGGTCAGAAACAAGGATGTTCACCGTCACCACTACTTTTCAACGTGGTACTGGAGGTCCTAGCCAGTGCAGTGAGGTAAGAATAAGACATACAAAGTTTAAAGATAGGAAAGGAATGAGTAAAACTCTTTCATTCACTGATGTTATAATAGTACATGCTGAAATTTCAGAAGAGTCTAACAAACTATTAAAATTAATAAGAGAATTGAACAAGGTTGCTGGATAAAAAGTGAATATACAAAAATTTTAATTGTATTTCTATGTAAACGAAAAAATGATAGAATAGTTTCAAAAATGATCAACTACCTAATAAAAGTCTAACAAGATATGTGCAAGACCTCCACAGTAAAAAGCACAAAATCCTGCTGAGAGAAATCAAAGGAGATCTAAATAAAGGGAGAAATATTACATGTACATTGAATGGAAGACTCAATATTGTTCAGATGCCAATTTTTGCCAAATTTATCTATAAGTTCAGTACATTTCCAGTCAAAATCATGGCAAGATCATTTTCTGGAAATTGACAAGGTGATTCTAAAATTTATGAAAATACAAAGAACCTAGAACAGCCAAAAAAATGTTGGAGAAGAGTAACCAAGTTGGAGGACTTCACAGTACCAGATTTCAAGACTTACCATAAAACTATAGTAATTGGGGCAGTGTTGTCTGGGTGTAAATATAGGCAAATAGATCAATGGAGAAGAATACAGAGACCAGAAGAGACCTACACACACGTGATTATTTGATGTAGCAAAAAACAAAACTAAACTAAAAAAAACCCACTGTGATTCAGTGGAGAAGGAATAGTTTTTCCAAAAAATGATCCTGAAGCATCCAGGTATGCTATGAAAAAAAATTAACTCTTCATTATTAAATTAATTCAAGGTAAATCATATACCTAAATATAAAAGCCAGATGGTAAGCTTAAAAAGAAAAACATGATAAATTGGATTTCAGTAAAATTAAGAATGTCTTCATCAAATCACATCATTAAAAAAGTGAGTAGGCAGGCTATAAACTGGAAGGAGATATAACCATACAAATATCTGACAAAGATCTTGTTTCCAAAATACATAAAGAACTCCTACAAGCCTACAGGAAAACAAACCATTTTTAAAATGAGCAAAATGCTCAAACAAGCATTTTGTAAAAGATTAATTCAAATGGCCAGTAAGTATATGAAAGAGTGCCTAATAATATTACTCATTAGGAAAGTACAAATTCCCACGCCTGTCAGAATGGTTAAGATTTAAAAACTGATGATACTATGTTTTGGTGAGGACGCGGAGCAACTGGAACTATCGTACACTACGAGAGGAAGTGAAATCAGTTTAACCGTATTGGACACATCTGCCAAAGCTAAAACCCTATGAATAGCAGCAGAGCACTGTCTGATATAGGTCCAGCAGTTGAGAGGATGGCACAAAAACAAGACCAGGCAGGGCTCTGCTCTACGGTCCACAGGGTCGCTAGGAGTCAGAATTGACTGGACTTAGCTATCGCACTCCTAGGCGCAATACTCCTAGGTAAATATCCGAGGGAAATGAGTGCATGTGTCCACTGAAAAACACGCACAAGAATGATCATTGCAGCCCAAAATGGAAACAACCCAAATGTCAACAGGAGAATTGATAAATTGTAGAATATCCATACAATGAAAACTATATATTAATTAAAAATAAAAAATTTCTGCTACAACCACAATAATGAATCTCACAAACAAAATGATGAGCTGAAATAGCCAAACACAAAAGACTATATATTGTATGATTTCCTCTGTAAGAAATTCAAGAATAGACAAAATTAATCTGTGATGATAGAAATCAGCCACCGTCTGAGTGGCTGCCTTAGATGGTGGTGGAGTGGTTATGGATTGGAAATTGACAAGGGAATCTGGGGTGCTGGAAATATTTTATATCTTGATCTGGATGGTGGTCATAAGAGTGCAAACATATGAAAATATTCATAAAGCTGCACTTACTGTACATTATACTTCAAAAACACATTATATACCTGAAACGTTTACTGGTTAAATGATATTATATCTGGAATTCAGAGAGGAGGGGAATTGAATAGGGGTATGGATATAAAAGACTGACAGTGAGTCAATTATTGGAAAACTGGGTGATGGGCACATAGGGGTTCATTATACTATTGTGCTTTTGTTTGTTTAAAATTTCCATAATAAAAGTTTAAAACAAAACATAATGAAAAAATAAGTCAAATCATGTCATCCCTCTGCTCACAGTCTTGCCTTGGCTTCCATCTTATTCAGAGTAAAATGCCAAAGTCTTTATAATGGCTACAAGGCCCCAAATGCTGTGTCCTTATGACCTCTACTACCACTCTCTGTCCTCATTAACCCATTCCAGTGACATTGGCATTCTCCCTCGTTAGGGCCTTTGCTTAGACTGTTCTCTCTGCCTAGAAAGCTCTTCCTCCACCTGTTTACAACTCTTTCAATCTTTGCTCAAACGTCATCTTCTCAATTAGACCATACTAACCTCCATAGTTAAAGTTGCAGTCCACTTGCCTGGTATTCTGATCCCCTTGACCCTGACAGATTTCCCCTCATGGAACTAATAACTTTCTAACGTATTGCATAATTTACTTATTTATTGTGTTTCTTGTTTATTATCCATCTTCCTCTCACCTCTGCTCTAAAATGCAAGCTCTTCAAAAGCAAATATCTTTGTCTGTTTTGTTCACCAAAGTATCCCAAACGTTTAAAACAGTACCAAGGTCCCTTGGGGCCAGCCCCGTGGCCGAGTGGTTAAGTTCGCCCTCTCTGCTTCGCTGGGTTCAGATCGTGGGTGCAGACATGGCACTGTTCATCAGGCCATGCTGAATCTGTGTCCCACATAGCACAACCAGAGACACTCACAACTAGAGTATACAACTATGTACCGGGGGATTTAGGGAGAAGAAAAAGAAAAAAAAATGAAGTTTGGCAACAGATGTCAGCTCAGGTGCCAATCTTAAAAAAAAAAAAAAAACAAGGTCCCAAAAGAACCTAACACACAATATGTACTCAATAAATACTTTTTTAAAGACGCAATGAATGAACAATAATGCAATAAAAAGGGCTGACTTTGACTTGACCTCCTCTGCATCCTGACTACAGGAAGAGACTGTGCAGGTCATGCCACCGTAATTGCTCTGGTCCGTGTAAGAGTCAAGCATTTTTGTTAAAAAGGTCTAAGTCAGTCTTTGGTGGGGTAATAAACACAGGCAACGTGCACGTTATTGTCCTTGTCTCGTATGTCTTAATGAGGAAGATTTTCAGAGCCCTGGGAAAGGGAGATCCAGGCACTTGTCTCAGTCAGTTCAGTCTGCTATAACAAAATACCACAGGCAGGTTGGCCCATAAACTATTTATTTCTCACAGTTCTGGAGGCTGGAAGTTCAAGATCAGGGTGCCAGCATGGTCAGGCAAGAGCCTTCTGGGTCGCAGACTTTTCGTTGCTGTATCCTCACATGGTGGAAGGAACAAGGATCTCTCTGGGGCCTCTTTTACAAGGACACTCATCCTATTCATGAGAGCTCCATCCTTATGGCCTAACACCCCCCAAAGCTCCACTTCCTAATACCATCTCCTTGCGGGGTAGGATTTCAACGTTTTAATTTGGAGGGGCGTATTCTGACCGCAGCAGAGCCTGACTGACCTGGCTCCCTCAGCTCCAGTCAATTTGACTGAGAGTGAACCCAGGACACAGGAGAAGCCAGGCTATTGGCAGGTTAGTACAAATCTGACTAATTACGTTTCATCTCTCAAGAATTTGACCACGAGACACAGCAACCAGGCAGAGCGGTGAATGCCTGACCTGAACAGGTTGGGTCCCGCATAGGCAGAGAGCGAGGCAAGTGCAGCAGCCAGGCAGGGAGAAGCAGCGAAGGGGGAGCCCCTTGGCCTTTGGGGAACAAGAGATCAACCTCCGTCCTGACTTCACTCCCACTTATACTCCCTGGCCCCAGATGGCCCCGCAGGACTCTCTCTCCTGGCTTTGATACCCTGTTGAATCCTTAAAGTAAACCCTCTTTACTCAAGCTTGAGTGACTCTGTGTTCATTGAAAAGGCATCCTCAGACCAGGACACCCAAGCCCTGCCATACCTGACCCTTGGGGCAGATCCAACCAGCCTCCCCTTACATCAGTGTATCCCAGAGCCCTGGTCCAACAATCAATACAGACTCCTGGGTTGAATTCTCAGAAATACGGTTGGCGTGCAAATGGTAGGAGACAGGCCTGAGAATACATGTTTTTAACACCTCCCTAGAATATTCTAATTTGCAAATCAGTTTGGGAATCACTACAGGCTATTAATTCCAGATAGAGACCCTCAACTCATTTCTACAGTGTAAACGTGGCTCTTTTCATAATTTGGAATAGAATTTGCATTGCGAACACAATAGGGTATGTCCTATTACACATACCTACACCATCTCCCACCCCCGTTTAAATGACATACAAAAGGTGAAAAACCAGCCTCAGTAACCCTTAGGTTTCCCTGAGAAGTGAGCTCCCTTTTCCGGCAGCATTACTTTGATTTGTATATGCAACTTCATAGAAATGAAAAAGAACAAAGCTCCTCATTTAGTAAGCAGCCAGTCCCCCTATTGTTTTCAGGAGGTCGCTGAGTCCTACACCAGGGTCACACTGACAGAGGGGTGGATGGGGTGGGACTTGGTAAATTTTACGACCCATAATAACAGTCCAAGTGATGCAGGTGAGATAAAGGCGCTAATCAAATTTCATGCTTCAAGGCGTGAGCTGATTACTGCTGGGCTGAGAGGGGATTTATTTCCTGTGGCTCTGACAGGCACAGGGGGCCAGGTACACTCTGCGAGGCTTCACATACTACTGACCACTTCCAAAACGGAGGATCCGTGAGTTGGTGGCCTGGTGCCCAGTGGCTGGCCTTCTGCGGCTTCTCAGAGCAAGGGCAGAGGGTTGCCACAAGAGGAACTTCACAGACAAAAGATTTGCTGTGAAAGGATGACAAGGACTGTGTGGAATGTATGTGGGGAAGCCCTAGATAACTTGCACACAAAGTCTAGCTAGGTCCAAGCTAGAGAAGAAAGAGAAGCCTGATGACCTCTGCTCCTCTCTATTTAACGTCTCAACTCCTGTGAGGATCAGTTTCCCCATCTGTGAAATCAGATAATAACAGTTTCTACTTTTTGAGGTGGTTGTGAAGATGAAAGTGGGTAAGATTGGATTATGGGATAGGGTTACAGATACAAAACTATTGAGTTGACAACCTGGGAGACATCTGAACACTGGCCCTTGGCTGTGGGACAGCAATTCTTAGGCTTAATAGTTCTGTGGAGTTGAGACATTTGGCAATGGATCAGAAGCATACAGATAGACCAAAAGCATAAAATGTTTTTAAGGGAACTATAAAGCCAAAGAAACTGTAAACCTATAGTTATTCAACCCCCAAGGCAATTCTCAGTCCCTAGAATTTGTACCAACAGGAAGTGGGCTGTCAGCATAGTTTGACATCCAAAAACTTCGTTCTCCCAGTGTTCATCAAGAACACGGCCACGGAGAACAATAACCTGACAAGACACTTCAGGAGCAGACCTGGGCATTGAGGGGTAATCCAACCATGGGGATTACATTCATAACTCTATCCCCTCCCCAGAACTTCTCCAGCCCTGAGGAGCCTCTCAGTTGGAACTGAGATGAGACTAAGCTACACCTTCAAGGGCAGCCCTCAAGTCCACTCCAGGATGCTGGGGCTCAAGCCGGGCCCTCAACAGGTGGCCTGATCCCTCTTTCCTCTTCCTAACTCATTCTACTCATTCTTTAGATCTTAGGGAAAATCTGGCCACTTCTACTCAAAGTCTTCTCTAACCAACCCAGGCCACAGAGCACTTTCCTTCTTGAAGATTCCTTATAACTCTTTTTATTAAGCATCAATATTGTGCTTAGCAATAATCTCTATCCTTGTCAGAGTGAACAAATATAAAGGTAATATATTTTGGAGGTAAGAGTTTCAACTTTGAAGACATGCCCTGGTGTCACCACTTGTTAACTGAGTGAACCAGAGAAAATTCTCTCCCCTCTCTAAGACTCAGGGGCCTCAGCTGATAAACACAGATAACAATACTTTATAGGGTAATTTTGAAGATTAAAATAATCTATGTAAATCACCTGCTACACAGTAGGCATTTAATATATTGAAACTATTAATACTTGTATCATTTAATTTTCCATATGCTCCAGTTTTGTATGTTTAACTAAAGTTTAAGCTATTTAAGGATAGAGTTGAACGTTGTACGTTCCCATATTCTCCACAAGTTAATGCCCACAGTGAGTGTCATTCATGATATTTGTAACTAAGGACTAAAGTAACATTTGAGGTAAGGCCTTTCCTTTGGTGTTTCCAAAACAGCAGCATAAGGAGATCAAGCCTGAGCTTGTGTCCACAGCAGATGCAGGGTCCCTTTTCTAATAGTTTTAGAAACAGGTGATCAGTGGAGCATAGATTCCGGTTGAGGATCTGGACCCGGACATTCAGATACTGAGAATCCAGGGATGGAGTCTGTGGGGCAAGATAAAAATACAGCAAAAAATAGAAATATGGAACAGAAATCTTTCTCTTTCCCAATGAGTGTGATAAGAGAGCAGGTGAAAGATCCGCAAAAGGAATCTGGGTCGTAGGGTCAAGCATCAGAGGCCAGTGGTGAGGAGGACTTTGTAACAGAATCAGGTCTTCTGACTCAGGCCCCGAGTGTTTACGTGGTCTGAGTAGAGTCAGGCATCAATTCGGTCTGATCCCAGGGTGAGCAGGAACCTAGAGGCACCTGCCTGAGATGTGTTCCCAAAGCTCCCTCCAGGCAGACAGTGACACACATTCTCTCCTAAAAACTAAGTGACAAAAATAATTTTTAAAACTTGAAGGCATACAATCTGATATTTTTCTTCTTTATCTAATTTTATTGATATATAATTAACATATAACATTATGTTAGTTTCAGGTGTACAACACAATGATTCAATATTTGTATATATTGTGAAATGACTGATTTTTATTTTATCTTCTCCAAGAGCAACCACGTTCTCTTCCTATATTCCTAAAAAAGACAGAAAAGTATTGAGCTTCCAAATCATAAACATAAGAGATGTGGGTGCTGCTGTTGGATGGTGTCCAGAAATCCAGCCAACTCGACCGCTCCACATTCGCACGCCAGAAAAAAAATTCCAACCATCTTTCATTCACCCATCAACTTCTAAATGATTCTCGGGCCATTCCCTTCTTGCTCTCAGTAGTTCAATGATCTTTCTTGACAGACTTCTGTGTGTACCAGAGAAAAGATACATTCCCAGGCCAAGCCCAGCTCTCCCATGTCCGGAGTGGTCTTCCTGATTTACCACTGGGGCTCCTCACATTTCCCCACCTCTAACTCCTCTTCTGCCATCATGCCTTCCACCACCATCAGCCTTGGACAAGCCTCATTACTCAGGATGACAATATCAAGACCATTAAACCTACATACATCAGCAAAACTGCCTCACTGCTGCCTCTGCTCCAGGTTATAAAGATATGTCACAGCGCACACAGGCCTCTCGAGCTGGACTTGATGGGTTGTACTCAGAAGGCCACTTCTAAGACCAAAGTCATCTTTCACTCAAGCACTGTCTATGGGACCTCAAAATGCTGCACAATAATGCTGATGGTGATAGCTCTGGGGTGTTACCCAGGCATGGACCATTGCTCAGATCTCAAAACTGGTGATCATACGTAGTTTTGCATAGCTCAAAACACATATGCGTTCATATAGGTACACTGAAATACGAATATCAACTCCCCTTACTCATGACTGAAGAAAATCCACAGCCTACAGTACGAGAACTGACTCACCAGGCTTAAGAACAAACTGGTCAGGATGGTGTAAAGTCAAGATTCCCAAATCAATTCTAATAATCCCCCAAATTTCCATAGAAAATTTTCTGGAACCTAGTGGGGAGGACATTTTTCCTGGAGCCCATAAAATCTGAGCTCTACTGAAACTACCAAATTTCAATGGCCCTCGGCTGACAGGCCGCCTCCCAAGACCCCTCTTCTTCCTCTGCTCAGCCCCACATCCCAACTCCCGCCTCTAGGCAGATTATCCAAAGTTGATGGATGACAGTGTCAAAAACAAAGCAACGATTTAAAAACAAGTGACAAAGTCGAGAGGACACATATCAAAATTCGCAAATGTGCATGACATTTGCCCAGGAATCTGTTTATTTTCTCTGACGCTATAGCCAAAGGCTACAAGATGCTGCAATCTCAGTCCTTATCTCTCTAGGACTTAACAATGACATCTTACTTATGAAATGCTGTATAGTCTGTATAAACTAAACTTCAAGATCTTAATTTAATAGACACCAGCATTTATTTTGATTTAGAAATCTCCTTCATTTTCACATTAGATCCCTATCAGTTTAAACTTCTCCAGACAACGTCTATCCAAATCACCACTGTCCAATACGACTTCTGCAATGATGGAAATGTTTTGTCCAGTAAAGAAGCCACTAGCCACATGTGGTTATTGAACACTTGAAATGTGGCCAGGTGCGACTGAGGAACTAAATTTTACTTACTTTTAATTTATTTAAATTTAGCCACATGAGGGTAGTGGCTACCATGTTGGACATGGAAATTCTAAGTGCTAATGACATAGCACTGTGCTTGCTTACCCAGCATTTTGCAAGCCCTAGAATAATAACTTGGCCCAGAATGACAAACGAATGATGTGGAGGAATTTAAACAGGACTCAGACACATCAAATACCAAAATGAATCTGAGACAGCCTCCCCACATGCAGAGTTTACAAAGGGGATGATCAGTTGAAATTGTTCCATGATTCTTGGGCCCCCTCAGCAAGATAAAGGTGATATAAAGGAATCAAAATGTGAAGAAAGGAGAGGATGTGATGAAGAGATTCTTTGGAGAAAGTTGCTGCTACTGCTACCTTGGGATCTGCCTGAAATGCTCCCAGAACTTCGTAGGACAAACTATGCAGACACAGAAGAGAGAGCTAGACTGGAGCTGGGTGAATCCTGCCCAAGAAGATGACCTGGGAGAACAAGGGAACACCAACGGCATGGTCTGGGAAGGGTGGCCCCAGAAGAGTACCAGTAAATGTTTAAGAACCAACTCTTCCGAAACAAACCAAAACACACTCTGATTTTGCCAATTTCCTAAGTGTAAATGTTCCCACCATGGCCAATTTCCAGCTACTAGTCTGAAGTCCCTGAAGGTGCAGTCAGGAATGGATATGCACAATCAGCTTTTGTGAAGCAGTATTGGCCAGCTCCAGCACACCAGTGGTGGACCACCAGTGAGCCACGGGAAGCAGCTTGCCTAGAGGATGGAGACATTCCCCACAGTGCGAGACTTGCAAGTGAGAGGTCCCCAGCAATGAGCATGTCTGCAGATCACAGGAGAAAGAATGCGTTTGACCACTTTCCAGACCAAGGGCAAAAGCCCCCCAGCCAAGTCAGAGATTTCCTTTTACTTATATCTGTTCCCTCCTCTCTGCCCCTTCAGCCCTTGCAGGATATCAAAAAGAGAGTTTGGTTGTCTGTAAGAAGGTGAGTGGGAGAAAGAGCAGAAGCCAATCACAGCCCCTTCCTCAAAGGCGGGCAGCTGCCGACTACTGGCTTTAGCCCAGGAAAGATGAGGAGATGTCTCACCTCTGAAAGAAGACTGAGGCACTGATTAGCGTCATGGACTGGATTTATTTTAGTTACTGAATTGAGATTGTGTGTTGGGACTTAAAATGGCCATAGGACCATCTATTATTTGCCAATTCTTTTTCTGAGACCAGGAGACGAATTGAGAGGGACAGGGGAGCCAAAAATTAATAATGTTAAGGTTGACCACACATCATGAGCTGTGCATAGTCAACGTTAAAACATAGAACGAGATTTGAGTGTCTCTTCTTCCAGTTCTTCATTTTCCCGGCACACTTCATTGTTGTTGAGATTAGAAATCAACACCACCGGGAATAATTGGAATCGTGTTCTTTATTGAGAGACAGGGAATGATATTCAGAGCAGGATAGCAGCACACGGATCACATAATCTAAAGTTCCTGACCTAAATATTATGTGCATTTGGCAGATGGGATGGTATTTAAGTAAAACACCAACAAGATGAGATTCAGCTTGACCCCCGTGATGTGCAGGACACTACGAAATCTCCAGTCATTCATGTCTGATAGTTTTATTTTTCTTTTTAAAACATAACTTAAAAAAAATCTTAATGGAAAAGAAAATAGTGGTTATTTCAATGAGTATTCCAAAGCTCTCAAAATCAAATGAGTGCTTGTTCACTTTCAACCTCAAAGTAAGCACTCATCTCCCCGCACTTCAGGGGCCAAGATGAGGTGGTGACCTCAAATAGGCAGTGACAGGAGGTGGCAGGTCATGGAAGCCAAACACCCTGGGCCAATTGCTGGGCTCCAGTCTAACTGTCACATTAATAAACCATAGCTTCTAAGACAACATTAAAGGGATGAGCCTGTAGGATGTGAAGGACCCTACAGTCAGGCTGGAACTATAGGAACTTATTCTGGGGACCCTTTTTCTATTTGTGGCTTACATTTAAAGCCGAATGGTATCTGTTGGTCCTACAGTGAATATAGGGCAACTTCATCACCATCAAAATCCAATCTGCTGACCAGGAGAGAGTTTCATGACTCTCACATCAAAGTCAGCAGCTGTCCGTCTTGAAAACCGTTCCTAAAACGCAATGTCTTTGCATGAAGCTTTTCCTCCCAGAGCTCCTATGGTGAGCAAACTAAAGGAAAGAAGAGTGAGGCATGTGCCACCACGACAGGAGATAAACAGAAACACTTATCCATTCTTTTCCTCCAATCCTGGATGCTTACTCTGGACCTTCTTTGTCTTCCGGCTAGGCGCCCTTAGGGCATGGATATTGCCTGGTCTAAATCCCGTTCAGAAGCCAAGCATCAAGCGAGGGTTCAGGAAGAATGGCAAGACTTGCTAAGGTTTGGTGAGCACCCAAAGGGGCCAATCTGGAGCGAATGGAGCAGTTTGGTCTGAAGGAAAGCCTTTGTCTCCCTACCTGAGAGACAGAGGTGATGGAAGGTGTCACACAGAATCCCGCTGCTTCCTCTTCTACAGTCATGGCAGTTGCCATCCTGAACTCTACCTTCTCCCTCTAGCTTCCTGATTTTAAGCAAAAACTCATAGGATTCTTAACCCTTTCTGGGTCTTGGAAATATTTGAGAATTGCCAAAGTACTGAGATCTGCAGAATAAGGCTCAGAGTCGGCACGAATATAATCAAGAGGCACTGATGGTTCTGTTAAGCAGAAATGCTTTCGCGATTCTAGAAGAGAGTAGCACGGGCATGGCTGGGGAGGCAGGGCGGAGGACTGCTGGAGTCGAGCTGGCAGACAAAGACAGACAAGCCAATATTTATTTAAAAATATGTTTTAAAATTATATATATATTTTAAAACCGTGACGGACAGAAGAGATTATAATTCTAAGGCAATAAATGGAGAAAGTGCAGAGTAGGTACTGAAAGGACCGACTAGTCTGAATAAAATATTTAAAACAGCAGTTTCCTATATCCATGGCTTCCAAAGGTCCCAGTTGGTGCTAACACACACTCAGATGAAGGTGGGAACTGGGAGTAAGTGAGAGCTGTAGCGCCGAGGCAGGGGTGAGTCCATATTTTGCAGGATCTGAAGATTATACAATTTGGGTGAGCTTCCACAAAAAAACTGCTAACACCAAACTAGGTCCAGGGCCTTGGAAGGGGCCCTAAGCCTTCAGCTCCGTTAACTTCACAGCAAATCCATCTCCGCCCAAGTGGACATCAGCCCAGACAGTAGATTGTTTAGAAACACACACCTCCTTAGTGTTAAGAACAGAGTGGCTGAGACCAAACTGAAAGGTCAACTTAGAGAACTTTGTGATCCAGAGAGCAATTATTTGAAGGCACTTTGATAAGAAGATGCAAGACAATAGTGGAGGGGGTTTGAAGAGGAGCTTTTGGTCATCCAAACCACTGAAAGAGACACTCAATGTAAATTTGAATAAATTTGAATATCAATTTTTGCATACCAATTTGTCAATTTTTAAAAATCATTCTGTTGAGCCGGCCCCCAGCCAGCACATACAGAATCAATGTGGCATTTACAAAAAGATGCCTTCACAGGAAGACAAAGTGAAAAGTCCCTTCTGAGCAGGTAGAGCCCCTGCAGGTGATTGGTTTGGCAAGCAGGAGAAACTTTGGGGCAGGGTAAAAAGCCTTCCTTTCTCTCTATGTGATGCTCCACTTGCAGGGTGCCAGGCTTGGCAAAGGAAATATGGTCTGGATTTCAGGCCCAATTCATCCTCTTAGTTAAGCACCTTTGGGCAGTGCTCAACCTGTACAACCAAACATGGCGATCCCATATTTAGAGGTGTAGTGATTTTAACATATACCTAAGAGGACTTAAAACTATGTAATTCTCCGGCTCAGAAATTCCACTTCTTAGAATCTGTCTTGGGAAAAGTATCAGTGAAAAGGACAAAGGTTTACCTAAAATAAAGCATGCAGAAGTAATATTTATGTAGCGAAAAATTGAAAACAACCTGTATGTCCAATAATAGAAATCTGGTTAACTCATGACTCAGCCTTACACTAGAATACTGATCATGTATTACAGGAATTTTCGGTGGCAGGAAGAAATGTTCATGACATGGTTCTAACCTAAAAAGCAAAAAAGTGAACTGTGCAGATTTCTAAAAATATGTGTCTGTTAAAAAAGACTAGAACATTTCGAAGACATTAAAAGTAGTTGTCTATGGGTAGTGGGATGACATGCGATTTTTATTTTCTTACTTATGTTTTTCCATATTAAAAACATTTTTACTTTGTGAATGTCTTACTGTTACCCCCATTGCAAGCACGTGTTTTTAAATGGCATCCAGACTTGCAGGGCAGAGACGAAGTGGGAGCGGGGAGTAAACGCTGCCTTGACCTCATGCGCATACTGTCCGCACCTCATTGATTTCCACTTCTCATTGAGCTCCAGCCTTGGCCGCACGGCTGCACCTTGCTTCATTCCCTGGTCTGACCTACAGTGACAGATGGTCAGGGAAGGAACGTGATGTCTCCCTGTGACTGTCACTACCTTTCAAAGCCCAAGGAACGTCTCTGTGTACCTGACAGAACAGCTTGGGTCGCTAACGAAGCCATCATAGAAAGTGACGACAACATGAACCAGGCTGGAACAGCTAATGGACTTAGCTACTTTCTTCCAGATTTATAGGACACCGCTGCTGAGTAATTAAATTTACTGAGCTATTTCCACAAGATATTAACTTTATGTAATCTTCATTGAACGTAAATTGAGAGTTGGGTTTGGGTTTTGTTTTGCTGTTTTTCATTTTGGAATCAGTAATTAAAGATTATTCAATTATGATAATGTGTTTCCTTTAGGAATGGTCTTTGCAGCTTAAGCCTGAACACTCTGCAGCTTGTATGATAACAATGATTTTTAAAACTCTCCTATAAAGTTCCAACCAGGGGACAGGTGCCTCCTCACTGTTTCTACGGCTAGTTGTTGTCTAAACTTCATTCCAGAACCATCTTTAGTTTCAGGCAGATTTTCTTCCCAGGCTTAGAGATGGACAGAGTCAGACAGCATGTGCTAAGTGACTTGGAGCCCAGGCACACCCAGGCCCGAGGCTTCAGTATGTTGTCGGGGGAAATGGAAAACGGTACATTCAGGCTTAATAATCCTGATTAAGTGGTGGCATAAAATGGTCAGAGAGAAAAGCTCAGGACCCCAAGGCAACAAATCTCCAAGGGATGAAGGAAGAGGCCCCACTCGGGCTGCACAGCCCAGCCCAACCTCTTTTCTCCAAAACCACTCTTGCCTCAGCCTCCCCAGCAAACCTTCACTGAGGGCTAGATGGGCAAGTGACGTCCCTGGTGAGCATGTAATCAGCACTTAGCAGCTGTTGGAGCAGAAAGCAAATCCAGGTACAAACAACTGACAGACAGGCAATTAGAGGCACCAGACCTCTCTTTGGTCTAAGCTTTCTCCTGGGGCCTCAGGAGGGGGTGCGTCAGAAACAGCAGAGGGCACACGGGCTTCTGAATAAGGCTAGACGTAGGTTTTAAGTCTTCCTAGCTGGGGCAAATTTATTTTGCTAAACCTCAGTTTCCTCGTCTGTAAAGCAGGACGCTCCCAGTAACTCCTGGAGGGAACTGCTGAAGTCAGCAAGATGCCAGAAGTGAGCGTGTGGCACAGTTACTGAGGCGGTATCCATTCCCTTCCACAGCTCCAGGCAACTCCTCTCATTCAGTCCTTGATACCAGTGCCGACTCTTTAGACTCACCTAGGAAACTTGTGAAAAATACAGATGCTTGAGCACTGTGTTAGTTATCGTTTGCTGTGTAATCAATCACTCCACAGCCTAGTGGCTTAGAAAACCTACATTTATTATCTCAGTTTCTGTGGGTCAGGAATCTGGAAGCAGCTCAGCCAGGTAGCTCTGAGTTAGAGTTTCTCAAGACGCTGCAATCGAGGTGTCAGCTGGGGCTGCGGTGACCCGAGGCTCGCCTGGGGTGGGAGGATATACTTCCCAGCTCGTGCACATGGCTGTTGGCCAGAGCTCCTCACCCTCTGGGCCTTTCCATGGGGCTGCTCATGACATGACGTTTGGCTTTTCCGAAAGCAAGTGATCTGAGGGAGCCAGAAAGCAATGCCACAGCGCCTTTTATGACCTCCTCTCCAAGTCACACATCTTCACTTCATTCTATTCATTAGAAGCAAGTCACAAAGTCCTGCCCACACTCAATGGGAGGGAATTATAAGAGGGCAGGAATACCCAGGGGAAGGATCAGTGGGGGCCACCATAGCCCCCACCCCACAGATTTCAATTCAATTGGTTTGAGGCCTAAGGTTTTTTGGGTTTTTTTAACTCTCTAGGTAACTCCAATGTGCCACCAAGGTCAAAACCCACACTATACAGTTTCTCCTAAGTTACCTTCTCTTCAGCCCAACTTCGTCAGTGTCGCCCCTTACCTCAGCATGTCCTTTACTGGCTCACCACCTCCTGCTGCTAAATCCTCTGGAGTCCTAAGCAGTCAGGCGAGAAGCAGGGGCAGCAGGTCCCGGGAAAGCAGGGCCAACGCAGAGACAGCAGCAGCAGTGGGGTTGAAGGCAGAAAAGCAAACAAGCAAACCAAGATGCTATAAACACTGGAAGCCACTGGAGCTTCTGGAGCAAGGGGCTGGGCAAGGGCCAGGCAGAGTTAGAAACTGGCACTGCTGAAGGGCTGCGCATGCGGGGCTGACAGGGCAGGGAACAGTGACATGTGACCCACAGCAAGAAGACCCCTGAAGCCTAAGCAGTCTGCTGGCTCCGCCCCAGCTGCCTTCCTGCTCTTGAGAGCCGATCCCAAAACGCTGTCCTAATACACCGCAGGTGATAGCAGCCCAGAGCAGCCCAAGGAGTGAATTCAGAGAACAGACGTCCCAGCTTCCGGGCAGAGGCTGTTCCCCTAATACAAGCTGCCCACAACCCCTCTTCCAGGAAGCAGGCTTTCCTGGCCCTTATAAAGTTGGCACTGCCATCCACAAGAAGAAAGTTGCCTACAACAAAAATAAACATGAAATGATTATGTGATACACATCGCTGGGGAACGAGGTGTCCATCATCACAGATGGCTTATTCATCTTTGTGTAATGAAACCCAAACTGTAACTGTGTCTATTTCCAGCCTGTTTTCTCTCTCTGCTCACTGAAGAGGTGTCTGGCTTTGCGTGTCTGATCCAGTGCTGCCTGCTCTGGCCTTCTGGTCCTCTGGCCTTCTGGTCCTCTGGGCTCTTGTAGCACAGAATTGGAGAAGAGGGGAGAAATAGAAGGACAAGAGGGAGCAGAGCAGGGCCGGGGAGAGCTCACAGGGTGGTTCTGAGGAGAGGTGGGAGTAGTTGCAGTATTCTGGAAAAATGGATGGAAGAGAAAGGGTTGTAAGAAGAGAAATGTTTCTCAGGATTGAGTCTCCTTAAAATGTGTGAGGATAGCAATTAAAATAGGAACAGTTATTTGGAAATTTCTTTTCAGGTGACAGACTTCTTTTTTATCATGATGGTATTTTGAGACTGGATCATGGAGCCCCTGCTTTAATGAGGTTACCTGGGTATCCACATTAGTGTCCACACAGAGGTGTGGACTATGGAGAGTTGACGACACTCCAAATAGGCAGCATGGCTGACTGGTGGTTAGACAGGAGGCCTCGTCATCAGCAGCCTTCTACGCCTCTGTGCTGTATCCTGTAAACAGTGGGCAGCCAGGGAAGAATTTCAAAGGAGTCCCAGGATTTGATCCAGCAGCGTGGATGAGGGGAGGCTTAGAAACCTGGAGGCAGGGAAACTAGTTAGTAAGTGTTAGTCCAGGTGAGAGATGACAAGGACCTCTGCTAAGACAGTCACAGGTGGGAACAGAGAAAGGGACTAGATATGGGGAACATTCAGATGATAAAATCAATAGAATTGGTGATTAGCTAGATCTCTGATGGGGCAGGGGTCAGAAGGACTCTGAGGAAGAGGGAGAGGTCAAGGCTGACCCTGAGGGTCCAGCCTCAGTGTCTGGGGAAGCACGTCATGACAGACTTCAGGGACATGAGGAATTCAGTAGGGGAGCAGGTCCCAAGCTCTGGTTATAGGCAAGATTGGTCAGAAAGCACCTGATCACACTATGGTGATGCATCATCCTTATGGTTCTGGTTACCATTATAGTTCAGCTTTTGAAACAGGTGCCTGAAGAACTTTATTGAGATAAAATATTTATTTAACGATGTTTTCCAACGATTACTAGGTTCTGCTCTTCTAGGCACTTTGGATACCCACATCACTCACACTCCCAGATATAGTCCTGTGACTCCTTTCTTTGAAATCCTTCACTGGCTCCCCACTGTTTTCAGGGTAAAGTTCAAAACCCTAGAAGATTGTTTATGACCCGGCCTCCTGTCTACTCACCAGTTGAGTCGCGGTGCCTATCTGGAGTGCCATCAACCCGCCGTAAGTCTCAGGCTCTTCCCTCCACTGGATTGCCATTCTGTCACCATCATCTGCAGCCCAAGCCCCCACCTGGAGGGGACCTACTGTGTCCGTATTACATCAGTTCAATTATCACCCATCCTAGACACGATGACTTCCCTCTGTATTTTCTCCACTGCGCCCCATAGACAATTCCGTTCCAGTATTTATAACCTTGCTGCATCTATTATTTTGAATGTCTATCTCTCCCAACGAGGTTAAAGCTTCTTAAGGGCAGGAGCTTATCTTGATAGTATAGTATGAATATTCATCGTTATGACTTGTTTATAACCATTTGTTGAGCACCTAGAATGTGGAAGAGCCAATACTCTTTCCAACGCCATGCTGCCTTTTTCTTTTCTACCATTTTCATTGCCTATGCCCAGCATATGGAAGGCACTCAGTGAACATCTGTAAACAAATGGACGGGTATCTATTGTTGAGAAAAGGCAACAGGGAGCTGGAGTTTGACTTTTGTTACTTCTCTTCTCTGGCACACACGAGGCCTGTAAGCTGACATCCTACTCCCAACCCCAAAAAGTGGGTTTTGGGGAATAAATGAAGCAAATGTAACAAAATCTTCTTTCTTAATACACAAATATATGCTTGATTTTATACGAAAATTTATGGAGCAATACCAGATGATTGGGGAACTACTTTTAACAGTATTGCAACAAGGGGAAGGAGACACACATAAGAATATGAACTTTTACTGAAGTATAATCCATGCATAAGACATATCAACCTAATGATTATGTCTTCATTTTTTTTGTGTGATTTGATCCCTATGGTTTTGGGCATTCATGTGAGTTTTTCATGGTACAATACCTCAATAATTGTTGAATCTGACTAATGGGTCTACAAAGCTTCCTTTTACTATTTTCTCCACTTTTGAATGTGTTTGAAAGTTATCATTAGGAAAAGGTGAAAGCTCTCTCTTATGCAGCTTTGTTAGAGGACCTCTCCTGGCAGTGGACTTGACGGTGACTACACAGTGCTTCCTGCTCCTCTCCCAAGCCCTTCCTTTTCCTAATAAGTGACAAGACCACTCCCAGAGAGGCTGTTTTGGTGAGTGCTGGATCAGCTGTGACACATTATGTATTTTATCTGGTGAAATCACTCTTCAACATTTGCAATGAGTTCACTCTTGGCTTGATCTAATTTGCCTGGGTGATGTAGGCAGCAGTGATTCAGGCCTAAGCAGTCACCTGGAGAGGCAATCCTTCTTCAGGGGACAGCCCAGGGCAGATGAGATGTGGTCAGTGACAGGCATGATGACAGTAAGATTTATCTTCCAGATGGGGACACGGTTAGTGATGTTTTTCAGCTCTAGGACGGGCCCCAGACTCAGCAGCAAAGCCATTCAAAGTCTTCAGCCTGGAGCAAATAAGATTTTCCTTAGTCTCTGAAAAACCTCAGCCAGACCTCTAAGTCCAGGAGACTGGCAGTTTGAAGGCCAGCAAGGTGCGAACCACTCCTGGGGGCAGGAGCTGTAATGAGAAGAGCAGATGCGCAAATATGTTTGATAGAGCATCAAACTTTCCAAATTCTTGAGGGGGCAAAATTGGGTTCAGATTATTTTGTTAAGTTTTAGACGGAAAGTAGAAAACCAACATGGAAAGAAAAATTAGTTTTAGAGTCAGTCAGATATAGATTCTGATACCAGAAAAGCCACAACCAGTTTATAACCTTGGACACCATTTAAGCAGCCTGAATTTCCACTGTCTCAGGTAAAAGACGGTGATAACCTTACAGAAATAATACATGTAAAGAACCAGCACAATGCCTACAACATTGTAAGTCCTCAACAAATGACAGCTGGATTGTCCCAGAAGACTTTTGACGGAGTTTACAAGGTTCCAAGAGACACAGAAGAGAGAAAATAAGTGTTGGCTTTAGAGATTAGAAAGAAAACACTGAGGAGGGCAGGGAAATCATAAATTATATGAAGATAGGTAACGAAGAGATCAGAGAAATTAACAGGTAACCAACAGGAATAGAGGAAAATATAGACAGCTAAGTTTCTCTTGTATAGATTTCAGTTTTTCAAGACTAGCTCCTGGTTTTACAAGACATTAACTTATTAAAGTCAGGCTGAAGTCTCCCGAACATCCAAAATCTGGTTGTGTTGATTGGAAAGCTTCAAGCACAGACACATGCAATCCCCACAGAGATGCACAGGTGCTGCGACGGCCTTTGCCTGAAGGTTGACCTCAACACCCACTGCCCATAAAAAGAAGCAGAGCAGACAGTAGCTTAAGGATTGCTAGACCAAGCCATTTTCCTAAGTTACGCTTCTTCCATTTCCCATCTCTCTGTAAAAATTTTACACTTCATTAATTTTGTGGGATTTCGGGATCCCGAGTCTGTAATTCTTGCTTTGTGCTGTCCCATATGCTCTGGCAAGAAGCCTAAGCATAAACAGTTCCCAACCACACGTCAGTGCCAGCCCAGAGACTCTGGGCTCAGACTTGGGGATACAGCTTCAACTGGGATGTTTAACATCTGCCTGATTTATGGCCTCCTTGCTTTATGAAGAGAGCTGGTAAAATGTGTCGAGGAGCATTTTGATGCTACTTGTGTTCATTTTCAGCAATAAATTGTAATGGTGTTGCAAAAGCAAGTATATCAGACAGTCAGCATCCATTTCAGTGTAAGGCAAGCAGCATCCTGGGAAAATCACAATATATATGGGATGCAAAAAAGCTACTTTCAAGTATCATTCAGGGCATATTTTTAAATATGCAGGAAATCAGGAATATAGACATTAAGGTTCCCACAGCCACACTAATTGAGCCACATGATTATCTAACCATCAGGTTGTATCTGGCATCGAACAGGGCAGACGAGTGTCACAATTAGACCCTAAAGTCAATCAGCCATCTGCAGTGTGGAATTGCAACCTAATGGTCTGATTATACTTTGTGTTTGTGCTATGACATTTTATGCTCATAATACGTTATCTCCTAACTTGGTAAATAGTGTTATAGTCACTTAACTCTCTCCCTCACTGTCTTTTCTCTAGTTCTTTCCTGGTTTGGAAACCCTCACTGCTTTTCACCCCAAATTTTCACACAGTTCTTTCTCTCCCAACCAACCAATCTCTCCTACCACTGATGGCCAAATTAATCTTTCTAAAGCACCATTGATTCATGTCAACCACTGCTCAAAAAGCACCAGCGGACTTTCACATCTCTTGAAACAGACCACAACACATTTCACAGCTAATCTGCTGAATAGACCTGGTCTTCTGGGGGACCTTCCCCAGCCCCCTAGTTGTAGTCAATCTCTGTGTCTTCCTCATTTGACATTAAACTCTCCGACAGCAGAGATAATGCCGGCATAGAATAGGTACTCATTAAATATTTGCAGAATGACTCAATGAATGAACTTGTGCATACATAGTGGTTGGCAATATGAACTACTAAAAATTCTTGTGGAAAGTAATTTGCAAACATCAATATTCATTAAAATATTCATAATATTTGACCTTAAAATATTATTTCTGAGAACATATTCTAAGGCAATCATTCAAAGGGGGAATAATGTTTATGAGATATTGCCTATAATAATGAAATGTCAGAATGAATTTAAAGCAATAATAAGAGAATAGTTAAGTAAATTAAGGTAAATCCACTCAAACGAATATTATAAGGTCAACGAAAATTATTAGGAATACTGGTTAGCGATATGGAACATTCTTATGACCTATTCCTTTTTAAGAAGTATTGAAAAATTAAAACTATATCTTATTTTATCTACTTCTAGAAAGGAGGGTGAAAAGATACTTAAAAGTGAAAATGGTGGTATTTTACAAAAATTTTCCTTTTATATGGATTTGTGCTAGGATTATAGGACAAGTAAAAAGATCACCTTCCTGCCCAGCGAATGAGCACTTCGGTGGCCCCTATTCTATTGAATAAAATCCAGATCCAGCCCAGCATTGCAGACACTGAGCGATCTCTTCTACACCTTTATTTCTAGGCTTATTTCTTTTTTCTTTTTGGTTGTGAACTATAACATATACAAAAAGCACAGAAATCAAAACTATGTATTTCAATAATTTCCTACAAAGTGAAGCTTTCTGTGACCACCACCCAGATCAAGAAGAGAACGTTCAGAACCCCCTCCCAATCCTTCCTCCTTCCTCCACAAAGGAAACCACCGTCTTGACTTTCATTGTAATCATTCCCTTTGTTTCTTTATTATTTTGTCATGTAATTATCCCTAAACAGCATAATTACAATTTGTTTTGAAATAACTTAAATGGAGTCATACATTTAAAATTTTTGGCTTCTTTTCACTCAATATTATATTGCTTGGATTTATGCATGTTACTGTATGTGGCTATATTTTGTTCATTTTCTTGATTGTCTAGCGTTCCTTCACAGGAATACACAGCATTCATTTATCCATTCTACTGTTGATAGATATTAGTTAGGATTCTTTTCAATTTTAGGTCATCATGGATAATGCTGCTCTGAACACGCTGTACACATTTCTTGGTGCTCATGTGTATGTATTTCTGTTAGGTACATACTTAGCAGTGGAATTGCTGGATCAGAAGGTATGTGTATTTTCAATGTTAGTAGATAATGTTTAATTGTTTTCTAAAGTGTTTGTCCTAATTTCCATTCCCACCAGCAATGTCTGAGAACTCATATTACTCCATATCCTTGCCAATAATATAATAATAATAATACTATAATAATATATATAATAATACTGTCACTCTTAGATTTTAGCCTGTTCTAGTTAGTATGAAGTATTATCTCATTGTGATTTTAATTTGCATTTCCCATGTCTAATTAACCTTTTTATATGTTTATTGCTTATTCAAATATTCTCTTTTATGAAGTGCCTATTCAAATCTCTTGCCCATTTTCCCATTCGATTGTCTGTTATTTTCTCATGGGTTTATAGAAGTTATTTATATAATCTGGAAGTAAGTTCCTTGTCACGTGTTTTCCAAATATTTTCTCCCACTGTGTTGCTTGCCTTTTAATTCTGATAATGACATCTGTTGATGAGCAGAGGTTTTGAATTTCAATGAAGTCCAATTTATCATTTTCCTTTATGATTACATTTTGACTCTTCTGTTTAAAGAGACTTTTCCTATCCAGAGGTCTTATATTATCTTGTCAAAGTTTTATTTTTGGCTATTGACATTTAGATCTACAATTTATGACCTGGAATTGACTTGGGGGGAGGACGTGTGACGGGGCTGTTTCTTTTTTTTCTTTTTCCCTTATAACACTCTTCTCCACCACTCCCAGTTCCCTACACACAGACTTTTCTTTCATTCTTCACACTCGTACTCACACCTTCCTCCCCAACTTTGCCTGCCTTTTCTATCCCCAGCTGTCCAGGCTCTGCCCATCCGTCAAGATCTAGCTTACATGCTATCCTAACGCCAGTGCCCAGTCCCCAGAATTCATTTCTATGCCCGCTCTCTCTCCCCACCATATACTCCCAAAGCATGTTTGCAGTATCTCTCATTTATCATTTAACATATTTGTCCACATGAAGACACGTAAAAATGATGTATTATGAATACATCTAATCAAACCTACTAAACAATAAGTTCCCTGAGGAAAGTATCTATTTCATTTTTGAATCATTCATGAATAATAAAGACTTGATATTTCCTACCAGCCAGGAACATGAGGGCTCAAAACAGATTCAACAGACCAGGGAAAATAAAGGAACATGACATTTCTTTCATCAGAGTTGTGGGGTAAGAGTCACACCCTCTCACCCCCTCATCTGTCTTATTTTGCCCTTAGAATGTTTTGAGGGTCCACCGAAGACCAAAAGATCCTCAAATGCAAGATTCTGCATAGCCAAGGGGATGGCCAGAACAGGGTGGAGTCTGTAGAAGGTGCTCAAATACCTGCTGACTGATAACTGACAAACTGCTAGAAAGGTACTTAAAGAAGCAGAGAACTAGTTAATTGTTTAAGACGGCCAATCTGGATTTCTGAGGAGGGCAAGTGTCATTCATCTCTTTGCTTTTATTCAACAAGTATTTATCGAGCCCCTACTCTGTTCTAGGCACAGTTCTAGGGGCTGTGTATGTAGCAGTGAATAAAACAGACAAAGTTCCAGCCACCAGACAGCTGACAATTTAGTGTAGGGAAACAGATAATAAGCTAACTGTAGGCACTGATAATATAGGCACTGATAAGTGCTATGAGAAAAGTGAGCAGGGAGAGGAATCAGAGAGTGAGGGCAGAATGGGGTGGGGGGGCACTCTTTAGACTGGGGAGCCAGGGACCTAGGTGATGTTGACCAAATGGCTAAAGTGAGACAGTGGGTGTGGTAGGCAAAATTTTGGTCCCCGTGATCTCCCTCCCCTGGTGTCACTCTTGTGAATATGTTATTATGTTGCATTACATAGCAAAAGGGACTAATGAATGTTACTAATCAGTTGACCTTAAAATGGGGAGATTATCCTGGATTTTCAGGGTGGGCCCAATGTCATCCCATAAGTCCTTCAAAGCAGACAGCAGGTGCAGAAGAAGAAGTCAGCGTGATTCAAAGTGTGAGAAGGACTCAACACACACGGTTGCTGGCTTGAAGATGGACAGGGCCACACGAGAAGAACTGTAGGCTGCCTCTAGAAGCTGAGAGGCAGAGAAATGGGGACCTCAATTCCACAACCACAAGCAACTGAACTCTGCCAACACTGTGAACGAGCTTGCAAGCAGGTTCTTTACCAGAGCCTCCTGATCAGAGTCTGGCAGCCAACACCTTGACTTCAACCTTGGGAGTCCTTGAGAGGAGAACCCAGTCCCATTGTGCCAAGACCTCTGACCTACAGAACTGTGAGATAACAGGCAGGGGTTGTTTTAAGCTGCTCAACTTGTGGTAATTTGTTACTACTGCAGCAATAGAGAACTATTACAATGGACTACCCACTCTCTGGGAGAAAGGAGTCCAGCTCAGGAAACAACAGGGTAGCAGCCATGAGCTGGGAGCACACTTGGCATATTCTAAGAACAGCAAGTTGGTCAGTGGGGTTGGAGCAGAGGGATGGAGAGGGAGAGTGGCCAGAGTAGAGGTCAAAGATATAGTTAGAGGGTGAGCGTGTGGGGCCTTGTAGGCCTTTAGAATTTTACAGGAAGCTATTGGAGAGTTTTGAACGGGAGAATGACGTAATAAGGTTTACATTTAAAAAGCGTTTTAAAAGGATAACTCTTGCTGTCATGGAGCAATTCACTACAGGGAGGCAAGTGTAGATGCACGAACAGTTAGGAATCTGCCGTAGCAGCCAAGGAGAGAGGTCATTACGGCTGGGACCAGTTGGTGAAGGGAAGCGAGAAGAAGTTGAATACTGAATATATTTTGAAGCTACAGCCAACAGGATTTGCTGATGGGTTGGATGTGAAGTGTAAAAGAAAGTCAGATGTGGAGATGTTCAGTAGGTAGCTGGATGCACAAGGCTGGAGTTCACAGGAACTGACAGCAGATAGATGCTATTTAAAGCCATGAGAATGGAGGCAATTTCCCAGGGAGTGAGGCAATTAGAAAAGAGGCCTGTGCTCTGAGGCAGGCATATTTAGAGATCTGGAAGAGGCAGGGCAAATGAGAAACAAGGACAACTAGAAGGGTGGTGTCCCAGAAGCCGAAGGTTGTAAGGAGCAGAGAGTGAACATTGTCGCGCACTGCAGGAGGCAGTGGACTGAAGCATTGGGACTGAGCCGCTGGATTAGCAGCAGGGAGGTCACTGTGACCTTAACAAGACTGGTTTTGTGGAGTGGTAAGGGGAAAAGCATGTTTGGGTGATCTCAAGAGGAATGGTTGAAGTGGAGACGGTGAGTACAGACATCTTTTTCTGAACCATTTTACTGCAGGAGAAGCAAAGACACGAGGCTGAAGCAGAGAGAAAAGCAGGGTCGAGGGAGGGTAACTCTTTTCTAAGTCAGGAGCTATTACAGCATGTGTTTGGAGTTGATGTTGAGTGGGGATCCTGCAGGAGTGAAATGCCAGGAACGGGATCCAGGGCCTGGAAGAGGAGGCACAGCTGATGAGGGCAGAGGTCAGCTGGTTGGAACACATGTTGCGGGGTCTGGATGTGTCCTATGCAAATAACAGTAACCACCGGTCACACGTACACAGCACTGGAAAGTTTACAGAGAGATACACCTTCATTCTCTTCTTTACAGAAAGAGCTACACACTAGGCTGGAGTCCCTGTGAGATGGGTCTCATTTCACTCACAAAGACAATTACACCTCAAAGAGACGAAGTACTAACTTGCCTCGGTCACCCATGGGTAGGGCAGAGTCAGAGGGCAGGTCTTTCAGACCAACTTCAGAGAGAGAACCACTCACGGCGGTTTTGATGAATTGATTTTCTCAGTTCAGAGGATGATTCCTGCTTAGAATAAGTGGGGATTACCTGGAATAAGTCAGGCCTGCGTGGGGGATAAGGCTGAGAAAAATCAGGAAGAAAAAGACTTTGTTGCTTTGTGAACAGAAGAGGTAAGAGACAACATGTAGTAACTAGGCTAGAAGTAAGTAGAAAAAATAGATGAAATTAGGAAGAAAAAGGCAGAAAATTCTAATAGGATCAAGATTTTTACCTGAACTTGAACTACTTGTATAAGATTTGTGCCCAGAGAGCTCACCCACTATAACAGAGCTTCTCGGTTCTTGTACCCCAAATGTCACCTGGATCACATCACAATGATTCTAAGGTCTCCACCCATACTGAAACTTGGCTACCATCACTATTTGACTATGGGACACACACGGATGCCCACAGAGTGGTCTGTCAGGTTTGGGATCCCTGGCATCTGCTTTGTTCTTTTCAGGCTCCCGTCCCTGCCTGTTCATAGCTACAACCACACTGTGTACCTCCCCATGACCACTGCTACCTGCATTCACTAAAGGATACTCCATCTGGGCCAGGGACCAACTTCCCTGCCTGGCCTTGGGTAGCTGGTTGGTGCAGGGTCCTGCACAGAGTCAGGGAGATTGCCTTACTTCCCAACCTGGGCCACATTTTGTTTCCGGGGCCTGAGCAGCCCTGTGAGGCCCAGAGCCTCAGCATTTCATGAACGTTCTGGGAGCCCCTTGCCTCACCCCAGCCCCCTCTGCCACAAAGACAGTTTTGTGACCTTAGGGGAGTTAAGCCCAGAAAGGAATGGACAAGGAATGGACACTACACCATTTCCACCACTTCTCCCGCTTCCCTTTTCATCACCTGCTCCAACGAAGACCCCTCCTTTCTCTCCGTTAAATTGAGGTTACCAACAGCCGGGGAGGAAGTGCAGGTTCTCTGCACACAGACAGCGTCTGTGCCCCAGATCAGTCCCGAACTGTTTCTCCCATCTTCTCTCCAGCTAACCAAGGGCAGACTGGCTGTAGGTACCTAGTCAGAGTGAGAGAATGAGGAGAGGAAAAAGACAAAGGATGGCGGTGGGTGGAGAACATCTCACGTCCTCTTCAAGCTCCTCCTCAGGAGTTCCCCTGGCTCTGTTTACTTAGAGCTAGTGAGCAAAGAAAAACGGGTTCAAACCAGCTTCCCCACACCTTATAAGGGAGCAGAGGGCTGACACTGACTTCTTGTTGGGCTGCAAGCTTCTAAGGGCAAGGATTGCATTTTTGCTTGACCTAGCAGAGTGCCACATACAGACAGACGTCAACGCCCAACTGAACTGTATGCCACTTGAGGGCAAGGACTGTGTCTGATACTTTTCTTTTTGTTTCCGCAGGGTCTGAAGAGTGCTCCGTTCACATTAAAAGCTCATTATTTGCCTACTGACTAGTCATTGAGAAACAGCTGGGGTATCAGGACGAGACCGCAGGAGTGAGAAACAGAAGAGCTGGCTTCCGGTTCTGGGTCTGCTCTGTGACCCTGAGCAAGTCCCTCCACCTCTCTAAGCCCCATTTTTCACACTGATAACAAGAGCACACCACCACTCCGCAGGGCTGTGTGAGGTCAGATGAACTCGTGTACCTGAAAGTCCAAGTGTACCGAACTCGAAGCGCCAAAAGAAAGGTGTTTCTATTCTGTCTTTCCCTCCATCCTCCCTGGGCACAAAAGGCACATTTTAGAAAATCTTGGAATTGATGAGCCAGCACCTTCAAACCAGAGGGGACAGGTCTGCAGTTTCAAGGTTGTTAGCAGACAACAAAGAGAAACACAGAAAGGGGAAGCCTCTTCTGTGCACCCTGGGAGATGGGCAGAGGGCACTTAGAAGAGGGACTCAGGAGTCCAGAAAGAGAACCATCTCCAAGTCCAGGGTCACTCAGGTCCCTCGGCAGAGCCCAGAGTTAGAATTAAGTGGACAGCCATTTAGTGGCAATAAGAGGCTTTAAGGAGACGTTGGCAGGTTTTTACTTTTCCTGCAACCAGATATGCTAGAAATAAAGCCTCATCTGGGGTCCCCCTAAAGTTAATGAGACTGAGCTGATGGTTCATTGACTTCCTTCACAGAATTTATTTTATGAGTGTCTCTAGTCCTCACGGCTCCTCTTCGCTTTGGGGCTGAACCAAAGGAAACTCCAGAAAAGAAGAATGACTGAAGTTAAATTTCCTCCCAGCTCAGTGAAATGGGGACTCAGGGTCAAATTAGGGAAGTTAGAGATTATAAAAGTAAGATTTATGCACCCTGACTTTATGGATAAGATTCACACCTATTCCAATGGGAAAGTGATTCACTATCTAAACAAATTAAATCTTTTCAAAACTTATTGTCCAGGGAGAAAAATTAAAGTGGTTGGCAGTGGGGGGTGGAGCCTGAACCCTTGACGGTGAAGACATTGGAAATCGAGTCTGTGCCATGATCCCCAAGCACGGAGCACTTTCTCCTCACTGCCCTTCCCTGCCGGTTCCCGGACCCGGTGAAGAACCCGCCTTAGTGTTCTGCTCTGAGGCTTCAGCGGGCCATGCTGACTTGCTTTGCTTCAGACCATCTTCGCATTGTCTCAGTTACTTCTTCACCTCCCCAGGAAAGCCATCTCAGAAGAGCTGTCCAACTAGAAAGGCGGGATAGAGGGGTTGGCATGGTTAGCCAGGACCCCTGGGATGCGAAGAACAGCGACCCCTTCAGGTTAGTTCACATTGTGGGCGTCTGTCATAAGGACACGCATGAAAGCAAGGCGACGGTGCCAGGAGGCCCAGAAACAGCTGCTTACCAGGCCTTGAGGGAATACAGGAGCCTGGTTCAGACATTTCCTGAGCCGCAGCATTTCGTTAATCCCTACTCTGAACTCCACTGTTAGCATCGGCGCAAGTCTTCTCCGTCTCTGCTGCCGCCGCTCCTGCCCCCACAAACCACGTCAGCCTCTGCTCTAGCGACTTTTCTCTATCTCATACGCTTGTATGCTCATGCTTACTATCTACTCCTGGACTCTTCTACGTCATGATATCCGGGGAATACCTTCTTCCAGGATGCTGCCCCATTTCTGCTCCTCCTATAAACTAATCAACACTCCCTAATTGCAGTCCACATTTCTGAGGAAGACTCGTGATGCCCCTGTTTGCCAGAGCTTTCATGCTATGTGACATCACAGGCTGCTGTTGGCCAGCCTATGGATTTCTTAACCTGTATATCAGGCACCTGCTACTGGTCCAATAGGTTTAAGCTATGACAGTGAGGTTCCACTATGCAGAACGTGGCCGCTACTTCCATAATTGGAAAGCAGTGCAGGGAATCCCTTACTATGACGCTGTGGTCGTGACAGACTTTAAAGCTTCGTCTACGCAGAACAATTAGGAGGTCAGAAATTGGTTGTCCACTACCTGAGCATACGTTTGCATATGTCTTGTGTTGTATTATATTAATAATTCTTCTTAAAAACACCAGTTTACAGAAGCTCATTCCTCTCCATTTTAAGAGAGAAGATAACTATAGACAGTTGACCTAATTTCCACTTTAAGGTGGAAGATATCACTGAGCAGCAAAGTGGGCGTAGATGCCTGACAAGAGTCCCAGTTTAAGGGGCCTCCTGCTTAGGGCGTCAGGCTCAGCAGTGTCAGTGACAGCAGGAGAGTGTAGCAATTCTTCCTGAAAGGGGAAATATCTCTTTCTCATAATGAGAGGCTCATGTTTCTAGGACAGTTCAGAAGAAAACCTGCCCAAGAAGGACTGTCTTTGCCATTCGTTTAGTTCCACCATCTCGTCGGTGAGCAAGCAGAGCACTGGCCAGGGTCTGAAGCTGACCCACGCCTTGTACAAGATGGGCTCCATGCAAACATCCTCTGGCATCCGAATCTAAGGTGATGGCTCAGCAGAGAGGGTCATCTTGGTCGCTGGAGGCCTCGATGGCCCATGTGGCCTCCTGGGGTCTATGGATGGGAGCCGCTGCCTCCAGCGCCATGTGCCCAGCAAGTGCCACTTGAGTTGAACACGAGGAGCAATCAATCAAATGGGCTGGCAGAACGAGCGCTCTTGTGCTCAGTGTTGGATCTGGAAACTGGCCTTCTTTGGCTTTTAACAGGACAATTCTCCAGCAGTTTTATGATTCCCAAAGACAATTAGGGCAGTTGGAAACCTGGAATATTTGTACCCCTTACTCTGTTTGGGCCTCAAGTACCAAAAACATTAAGTCAGTGCCCTAGAGGGCCCCTTCCCTTTAGAGAAAATGTTTCATAATTGAAAGGCACTCTATTTCTGTACTTATTAATTTTAAAATATTCCCCAGTCAATATTCTAACAATTAATACGATTACTTACGCTTAGTGATAAGCTGAGAATATGACAACAGTCTTTCTTCCACCACCTTCTGTTTTCTGTCAGGAATAAATAGTAGCACTCAGCTATATATAATATCTATTAGCAGCCAGTGTAATTTTAAGAAATATGCATACACATCTATTTCTCTGTTCCATCAACTTTTGGTAGTATTTCTTTACCACTACCTACCACTGTAAGTTGAGCATCTTACTGCTGCTAACTTATTATCCCTATTCCTCTTCTTTTCTTGTCCATGTTTCTGCTGTATATTATCTTATGCGTGGCTGGTGACAGTAATTTAAATCCTATTCCATAACCTTGATTAAGTCTTCCATACTTTGTTTATAGGTTGAGTCTAAAAACTAACAAGCCAGTAAATACCAGGGTTTTTTTGTAACTGCTACATAAATATTATTCACCACAGAGCCAAATGATATCGTATAATCACTTTTTCTTCTCTACAGGGGAAATGTCATAACCCCTGGGACATTTGGAGAAGAACACTGTTAGTGTCAAGGCCAGATAGATTATCTGTCCTGACACTTAACCAATGCACCAATCGTGTCACAATATAATAAACTTTTTATGTGATCCATGACCCGGTTAAAGAACTAGTTTTTCCTGAGATTTCTAATTGCCTTTTGTTTTTCATGTTGAAAGAAGATTGATCGACTGTCGAAGCATCCGCAGTCATTTTCTGCCTCTCAGTGGTAGAGTCGCATGGAATCCCCACTTACCCAGAGACACCTCCAAGAGCCTCTCCTCTCTGCGGGCTGACTGTTCCCCAGGCCTGATGCCCAGCTGCCAGGCTGGGCTTTCCTTCACCACACTGTAGGATTAGAACCACTCTTTCCCTAATTATGGCTTCTTCCCTCCTATTTTTGCTAGAATGACTCCCTTATTTTGCCAAGTAAATATTCTGAGTCCCTGTATGTCTAAAAATGTATTTTACCCTCCCACTTGATTGACAGCTTGGCAGGATACAGAATTCTAGGTCAAATTAAATTCAGGTCAAAATAATCTTTGCTTCAAACTTTATGGCATTGCTCCTTGAACTTCCAGCATCCAGTGTTGCTGATGCCAGCTGATTTTTGTTACAATGCAGGCGACTTGATTCGCTAATTGGTTTCACTCTGAAAACTTTTAGGGTCTTCTCTTTATTCTGACCTTTCCAAGGATGATGAGATTATTCTTACATTCGGATCTTTATCCTTTCATACTGCTCAGCACTGGATGAGCCCTGTCAAACTGAAGACTTGTACCTTTCTTCAACTCTTGGAAATTCTCCTCATAACTGAACAAAGAAAGCTCAGCCTTATATCATATAGTCTAAATTCTGGAACTGCCATGAGTCATATGTTGAACCCTGGATTGACCTTCTCTTTCATGAATTTTTTTCTCATGTTTTCTGTCTACCTTTTTGCTCTATAGCTTGAAAGATTGCTTTGACTTTATTATCAAAACTTGCTATTTATTTTTTAAATTTTTAACATAATCTTTTTACTACGAGAGCTAATTCTTCCACTATTCATTTATTATAATATTCTATTCTTCTCTTGAATACAATGTCTTCTCAATTCTCCGTGAGGACATAATCAGATTTTTAAAAGTTATCTTCTGTTTCCAGAAATAGCTCTTCTGGGGGCACTTTTGTTTATTTTGGTCTTCGGTCTTTGGTTAATTTCTAAAAATGGGCAAGCAGAAGCTCATTTCAACATATGTTGGAGATAAGAAAGGAAGTGTAACCTCATATTGTGGTCTGAGTTGCTCTTTATAAATTTGCTTCTGTGGAAGTGTTAGTAAAGTTCAAGTGGAGGTCAGTCTTTAGAACATAGAAGGTTACCTCTAGGGACAAATTTTTTTTGGTATAAGATGTCTTGCCTGTTACTTAATGCCTGACCTACAGATAAGGCAGGAGGATGTGGAGAGAATCAATACTCATTAAGATTCTGCTACATGTTAGGAATTTTAGGTATCTTATTTTGACTAATCCTCACAAGAACTCCATGAGATCCATTCATTCATTCCTTCAGTCAATTAAATTTGATGAACAGCCTATGTATACCTGGAACTGTGCTAGGCATGGGGAGTACAGTGATGTATGAAAACAAACACTCATTATGTTTACAGCCTAGTAGAGGAGACAGACAATTAAATAATCACACAAATAGATTAAAATTATAAGTTCTACAAAGTAGTATATGATGTCATAAGAATGCAAAAATAAGAAACCTGATATGGTCCAAGGGGATGACAAGAGACAGCATCTCTGAGAAAATGACATTTGATCTGAGGTCTAAAGAAATAATGAGAGTTAACCTGTTAAAAAGAAAGGGGAAGGTATTCCAAGTAGAAGACATACACATGCAAAGGCCCTGGGGTAGAGAAACCATGGCATTTTTAAATATGTGAAAGAATCATCATTTGGCAACCACCATAGTAATAATTATTTTAGGCAAGAATCATCAATGGATTCTAATATTTGAAGATGAAAGTTTGATAAAAAACAAGATTCTATGTAGTCTCAGAGTATCTCCCCAAAAGGTATTTTTTTTTACAAAGGGAAAAATGGTAATATTACAGTGGAGAAACCTGACAGACATCACTTTAACTAGGTGATCAAATTTAACATATCAACAGTAATGGGATAAACTGATATCATGTGCCTCCAGATATGACGCACTAAAAAGAACACAAAATCACTTCAGTGATATTCCTGCCAAAAATGTATGACCTGTATCTAATCATGAGGAACCATCAGACAACCTAAAATGAGAGACATTCCACAAAATAACTGACAGGACTCTTCAAAAATGTCAGTATCGTAAAAGACAAAGACTGAGGAACTGTTCTAGGTTAAGGAGTTGAAAGAGACATCAAAACTAAGTGGAATGTGTGACCCCAGATCTGGAGGTTATAAAAGACATTCATGGGATAATTAGTGAAATTTGAAAAAGGTTTGTAAGTTATAAAACAGTACTATATTTGTATTTATTTATTTATTTTGATATTCTCAAAAAGTTCAGACAAATAGAGAGAGAATGATAAATGTAGTAAAATTTAACATTTGAGGAATATATTTGAAGGGTAGATAAGAATTCTTTGTACTATTTTGGCCATCTTTCTGTACATCCAGAATTATTTCAAGATGAAAGGTTAAAACATCAAAAACATGTGAAAGATGACCCCTGTGAATGGAACTCAGTAAACAAAGAGAGTGGGAGGCAAGACGAAGCTGAACTTGTAGAGAAAGGCCACACCATGCTGTCCTTGAAAATCATCTTAAGGTGTTGGTCTTTATCCTGAAAGCAAAGGGAAGCCACTGAAAGGCAGGGACAGGTAAACGACATGATTGGATTGACATTTTGAAAAGATCACTCGGGCTGTAGAACAGAGGAGACTGTAGAAGATCCAGAATAACTAACTATAAGGGTGGCCAGTAGATGGGAATGTGTCATGGGAAAGTGCAAAGGAGTGGTGGCAGTGGAGCTGGATAGAAGTGGACAGATTTAAGAGCAACTTGGGAGTTAACATTTCAGAGCTTGAAATGGATGGAAAATGGGAGGAGGGTGAGGAGAGGAAATAGGAGGAATCAAAATGGACTTTTGGCTTTTGGTTTGCACACTTGGATAGATA